>NC_050581.1:21080100-21746975 GCF_011100635.1 Trichosurus vulpecula
AGCAGCTTAGGGATTTGCATTCTACTTCTGAGTAGACCTAGAGACCTAAAGAGAAACCACTACATCTCTCTGTGTCCTAGTTTCCTCTTTGCAGATGAGGGGGGTCAGCATATGTCTAACACCTGAACAAAATGAAATATATAAATATAATGGGATATTTCTGTACCATAAAAATGGCAAATATGAAGGATAGAAGGCATATGAGAATATTCATACGAAGTGATGCAGAGGAAATAAAGTAGAAAACTCGAAATCATATGTACATTGACTGAAATATGTAAAATTACTACAAATAGCAACAAGATATAGAAAAAGTTTTTAAAAAGTTGGAAATTTTAAAAATTGTTTTATTAAAGTCATAAAAATTTAAAAATAAGTTAAAAATCATAGAGTTCATGATTTTATATATGTTTTTAAAAATTTGTTTACAACCTGGTCCCTGTTTGTATGAACAATGAATTGCCTGAAATGATTGCATTATTTGAGTTCATATTTCATATTTCCATTGTGGAATCAATGACCAACATTATTATAACTTTGAATTGTTTCTATTCAAATATATGCAACCATTTCAGGGGATTCATTATTCTTACTAATTGGGACAATTTTATTTGAATGCCTGTTTTTGTTGATGGTTATTAGATGATTTACGATAAAAAAACAAAATGGAAGATTAGATTAGATGATTTATAAGGTTCCTTTCAGTTCCACTATTTTTGAAAAGTAAAAACAATTAGAACAGGTCCTGAAAAAAGAAATGCTCATGGAACAAGTCATCACTAATTTTTATTTTTAATAATTAATTGTCCAAATAACCATTGGCACAAGTTCTAAATGGAATTTTGGGGAAAAAATAAAGATTGTTATAAAAGATCTATGGATGATTTTGTTTAAGAAAGGAGCAGGTGGGGAGCAGAAAATCAGAAATTAGAGATGTGATTAACAATTTTGTGGTAAGCGTATGGCTAATGTTTTGTTTTTCATTGATATTGGTGTTGTTTTGCAAATAAGGAAAATGGGAAAGTCACCCATTTGTAATAGAATAATATGATTTAATTTTCTAACTAATTAATGAACACTAGGATTTGTCAAATTTTTGTTTAAATTGGTTTAAATGGACTTACTAAATACCATGTTAAAAAGGAAATGGGCCCTTGTTTACTTATAAAAGAGGATTAAAAGTAATAAACATAGAATTTTGTTTTTGAGATTTTTACTTTACAACCTTAATGAAGAAAATAGAAAAGAAAGGGAGATGTCTACTTGGGATAAGTAATTGGGATATTTTAAAAAGACAAGAAAAATAAATAAGAAAAATGGACTATAAAATAAGTATTGAAAAGTGGAATATTATGGAATTCAATACAAAAACTAAGCTACTACTTTAAAAAATTTACTGGGCAGGGAGAGCATTTGGAATGTGGTCAATGAAAGGAATACAAGAAAATTATATGTAATTATATGACTAGGGGGACAATTATGTAGAAGAGATATGGAGAAATTTAAAGAATGAATGAAAGGTAAGGAAGTAATAGAAATATAAAGTGACTTATTGAGCAGGGTTAAATAACTGCTGAAGAAAATACAGTATTTGGGGATTAGGAAAAAATAACATACTCAAAGAAAGGAAGACAAGATGCTAGAAGAAAACTACATAGCAAAAATATCAGAAAGGATTAAATATACAGAAGTGCCTATGAATAAAAAAAAGAGATAAAACCCTTGACAGGTGTATGAAGAAAGGGAGAGCTAGACAAAGTATTCAATAAGTCATTTCTGCAGTGTTTTTGAAATGTGAAAATGATGAAAAAGAGATCTTTTGCAGCAAAACCTCAGTAATATGGAATAATTGGTTGAAGAAGAACAGGATGAACCAGTAAGCAATCTGAATTATATTCTTTATTCCAAAGACATACTGTTTTAATACTTTCAAGTATATGTTGCAATTCTAGGTAGCGTAGGATATCTAGTGATGAGGATCCTTAGGAGGCTCGCTTTTATGAACAAATAGATAAGACTGATTCATATTTTGAGAGGTGGTAAGAATAGCACAAAGAGCCTTCACTTAAAATGAAATCCTGGTTGAGGCTGGGCCCTTCTGAACTTCATTTTTCTCTTCTGTACAACCGACTTGATAGAATGTTGGACTTCAGGTGAAGAAGACCTGAGTGCAAATGCTGCCTCAGACACTTACGACCTGTGTGATCCCAGGCAAGTCACTTAACCCCCATTTCCCTCAGTTTCCTCATCTGTAAAATGGGATAATAATAAAAGCACCTTCCTCCTAGGGTTGTTGTGAAGATCAAATGAAATAATAATTGTAAAGCACTTAGCACATAAGTGCCATTTTAATGTTATTATTATCATGTGGCAAGTCCCTTAACCTTTGTCTGCCTTTGTTTCCTCATGTATAAATGGGAGATAGTAATAACTCCTATTTTGTAGAGTTATTCTGAGTATCAAATGAATTAACATATGTAAAGTGCTTTGCAAACCTCAAAGGACTCTATGAATCCTAGTTGTTATTATTATTATGTACTTCGCAGGGATGTTGTGAGGATCAGAAAAAATGGTGTTAAGTACTTTATAACTGTAACATACTACATAAATGTAAGCTATTATTATTATTAGTTACTTGCCCTGAAGTACTTGAAAAATTTCTTCTCAAGCAAATTTAACACAAACTGTTACAATTCATGGGAATGAAGTATCACTGACTTCACTATGTTATGCTTGATAGTTAGTCTTAGCTAGTATCTTATTTTTTCCAAAGAACTGGGAAAAATCTTTGCCTTTGAAATAACTTCTCACAAATCCATGCTGTGAAAATGTTACCTAAAAGAAACAGAAAAAAAGACACTGTAACATTGTTAGAATTAGCTGAAAACTGGAAGCACCCTAAGTGTCCAACAATAGGGAACGGTTAAATAAATTGCAGAACAATAATATTGGATACGACTCAACAGCAACAAATATAGGTCAGCTAGGGGATGCAGTGGATAGAAGACTGGGCCTGGAGTCAGGAAGACCCAAGTTCAAATGTGACCTCTAACATTCACTAGCTGTGTGATCCTGACCAAGTCACTTAATCTCCCTAATCTCAGGGTCCCGAAAGAGTCAGACACAGCTGAAACGACTGAACAATGGCACGATAATGTATGCAATGGAACAACTCCCCAAGATCGTAGGTTGTAGAGCAGGTGTTGCTCTGCATTGATAAAACTTTCCTTACTGGGATGGTATTGGGAATACCAATCAAATCATGTCTGGCTAAAAAATATGTTTTTGAGTCATGTCTGATTCTTCGTGACTGCATTTGGGGTTTTCTTGGCAAATATACTGAAGTGGTTTGCCATTTCCTTCTTCAGCTCGTTTTACACATGAGGAAACTGAAGCAAACAGGATAAGTTACTTGTACTAGGTCACAGAGCTACTAAGTGTCTGAGGCCAGATTTGAACTCATGAAGATGAATCCTTCTGACTCCCAGTGTGGCACTCTATCCACTTAAATATCCACTAAAACAGACAAATAAATAAATAAATAAAATGATGCAATTATGTAGGAAAACTTAAAAATGTGGAAAGACTGATGAAACAGTGCAATATGAAAACCAGAACCAAACCAGAAGCCACTGGCCACTGACTACAACCACATAAGAACAAAAGTGAATAGGAAAGAATGGACAAATAGAAAATTCTAATGGAGACAAAGGAAGAGGTTGAAGTTACAGCATCTTTGCATTGAAATTCCTTATTTAAATGTAAATAGTTACAGAGCAAGTTTAATTGTTTACAATGATGCTAATACTAAGTTTATAGCAAGTCATTAAAAAAGAAATAATTCCTGTGAAAAAGAAAGCAAACTGGAATTAGGAATGGGAAACAAACAAACGAGCAAACAAACAAAAACAAAATGCTTGTGGGGATGGCAATTCCTGGTTAACAATAAAAAATGCAGAAAATAATTGAGACAGATGACCAGATTGAAGAAAAATAAACCTCGCCATTAAAAACTAATTAAATATATGCATTTCAGCATCAAGTTTCTCCTCAAAAGTTTGGTAAGCAGCAGGGTGACAGTGAAGATTATCGACTATAATTTGCTGAAGTTTTAAAACTAAATTAGTTGTCTGCTATGTATGGGAGGTTTATCCAGCTCTGCTTACCCAGAAGCTGCTTTATTATTCTTTTAGAGTGAGTCATTTATAACTGTTCTCAGAGATCTTTTATCAGCCACTTATCTCCTTTAGCTGGACTTGTGATGCAGAGGGATAAAATGAATTGCTGGCTAATATTGTGAGAATTAATCAGACCACAACAGCAGGAGAGTAATGATTTACTTACAGTTAGATATTTGCATTTGGCAGTAAAATTGCAACAAAAAAAATAAGGAAGTTTAATCTTTATCTCTGAGTTAAACATTGAAACATGTTGGCAATTCGGGAAAAGAAAAAACCAGGAAGTGTATGCTGCATATTTTAATTTGGGTTGTTAACTAAGCAGAGTCATTTATTCTGTGATGAAAGAGCCTATTTGGCTCATAGATCATTTTATTTAACAATATCTCAGAAACAAACTGGTTTTTTTTCATATTTTTGTTATTAGATACTAATATAGTATTTTCTTTAAAAATTCAAAATTTTGTTGATCCTCCTGTATTTTGGTTTGTGACTGAGTCAGCAAGAACCAGGTTGCAGGGGGGATCACCCAGGACTGCCACAAAGGGATGAAGGGCCAGTTGGGACCAAGCTCACAAGCTTCCCCAATAAAAAAGATCTATTTCCAGAAAGTAGCTTGAGTTTTGATAGGGTTCAACATCCTGCACTTCCTGGTTTTTGACTTTGTAATCTTAAGCATGTTCTCTAAATTTTTGAGCTCCCTAACCAGCAACTGATCCCCTACTTGTCTTACACCCTTAGAAAATGGTGCCCTTAGACACCTACATGCCTGACCTTGACCAAGCTTCCTACTCTGGCCTTGACCTCCTGAGTCCCTAGATAAAGATTTTCCTTCTCCCTTGCCCAATAATTAGGGATTTCTCTATTTCCTGGCACATACCTCTGGAGGTGCAGGGCCCTGTTTTTCTATGTAAACATTTGAGAAAGGAACCACAGCCATGTTAGGAAGAGTGGTAGAAATGCTACTGCTCTTTGTTGAAACTAATTATAGCTCTATATCAGGGCTCAATTTATTGTTTTGTTGATCCTTTAGATTTAAGAAAGGGTCAATAATGCAAGTTAAACTTAAAAGTATATTTATATATTTCTCCCCCAAAAGAATTAGGTTATCAAACACGAAATGGAAGGCCTTACGTGGGAAATATCCAGCAAGCCAATTTAAATAGAACAGAGTATATTAGGAAAGTAATATGAAATGAGACCAGAAAGTAAGCCAAATGGTCAAAAGCCTTAGATGTTAGGCTAAGGATTTCATCCTAGAAGGCATAGGAGGCCGTTAAGAATATAAATAAAGCATGTATTGCCTGTGTACTTGGCATAATATAGCAACACATCCTAGCTCCCTCTCCTTTTTACCCCTCCCCCCCAGTTTTGCTCTATAAATATTTTTGAGCTCTTCTATAAGGCCATAGATGGCTCAGAGAATGAAGTCATCAATAAACTGGAGGTCTGGTGATTGAAGGCTAATTATTATTTGTCCTTCGTTTTTCAAAAAGGATCAATGATACCACAGAGTGATGTCTTGAATTGCATGTGAATTGGATTTAAGTGAGGCAGAGTTGCTCAGAGCTGTCAGCCTCACTTTCTCTTCCAGAGTCATTGAAGTCCAGTGGCAAGACAAAATCCAGGATGGCTGGCAATGGTCTGGGATCCAGTGGAGAATCTTGGCACCTTCAATGTCTGAATAAGTGCCTGTAAAGGTCATTGGAACAAGTTGTTCTTGCCTGCCCATTTCACTAGGGGGAGTCTTCACATGCTCGGAGCAGATATTCCCTTAACTCACCTTTGGGTTTAAGGCTTGCGGTTACCCTCAACCTGGTTTAGGCCATCTGCCATGAAAATTTTACTGGGGAGTGATCACTGCAGATGCTACAACTTCTTGGAGCCACAGGTGAAGGTTGGGTGAAGGTGGACTCCAAAGGTAGATAAGCAGCCCTGAAAAGGGCTCAGCAAGCCCTCATACCAGAGGTGCTAGTCCCCCCTGAATGCTCCATACACCCTGGCTAATAAATAATAATAGTGAGAAGAATAATAATGATAATGAAGACAATGAAGACGATGGTGATGATGATGATGATAATTCCTTTAACATTAGCAAAGCACTTTTCATCCATTAACTCATTAGAGCATCACAACACCCTTATGTGGGGCCCTAAGATGTTAAGTGACTTGCCTGAGGTCACATACGCAGCATATATTCGAGTCAGGACCTGAGTTGGACCAAGATCTTCCTGACTCTGAGGCCCTCTCTCTATCCACTACTCCATGGTATGTCTCTGGCTTCAGATATTTCTCCTATATACCCAGACAGAAAGACCTCCAGCACTTCCATCTTGTCAAACAACCGCAAGGGTAGGCTTGGCTGATTGTGAAAGAAGAGACCTTCCATTGTGAAGTTTCACAGAATCAAAAGTTGAGGCCCTTGTGACCTATAGAAGTCTTTCTTTCAGCTGAGCATATATGTGTTCCCCTTATAAACTAAGCTGTTGTTTGGGAGGGAGGGGAAATATGGGGTTGGGATTGGCAATGGTTCTGATGAAATCTTCCCTCCTTTCTGTTTTGTACTGAAAATTATAACTCATTAGGACCTTTGACCTTTTACTAGATTTCTGTTGAATTGTAGCAGTGCTCTATAAAGCAGTTAGCCAGTACAAGAGACTTAACTAAAGTTAACTAGGACCATTTTTCCCCCTCAAAAAAGATAAGCAAAAGCCTAAAAGCCAGGCTGAAATGTGAGAAAATGGAAAAAGTAGTGCCCCTCAGCTAATGAAGTGACCTCCAATCGGCAATAATTCCTCCACACTGAGCGTTTTGTTACTCTTGTCTATCCTAAAGTGGTTATTTTCTTTAGCTGTGGGGCATTTATCTTCTCAATAAACTTCCCACAGTGCAATGTATATTGTATGTTTGGTAGATTAATAACATCTTACCTGAGTGCCTTTACCCTGAGCACTCATACCAAAGGTAGGAATGGAAATAATTTGCTCTGGGATCTTTTTTTCAGCGACTTACCCTAGGATTTAGAGCTAGAACTTGAGATCATATGGTCCAATCTTTTCATTTTATACCGGAAAAAACCTGAGAACCAGAGAGGTTGAGTCCAAAGGTAGTAAATAGAAGAGCTGAGATTACGCGCTCAGGCTTTCAGACTCCAAATCCAGTGTTCTTTCATCTTCACAATACAATCTTTAAAACGTAAGCATTTGCATATATTTTTCCTCCTATATCTGCCATTATTCGAAATTTCTTATAAAAATGATATCACCAGCATCATCATCGTAACTAGCATTTAAACAGCCCTTTAAGGTTTGCAAAATGCTTTAAAAATAGTATTTCCTTTTAGCTCCACAACTCCAGAAGGCAGGTGCTAATTTTATCTCCCCTTTACAGAGGAGGATACTCGACAGACAGAGGTTAAGTGATTTGCTCAGGATCACACAGCTAAAAAATGTTTGAGGCTGAATGTGAACTCAGATCTTCTTGACTCTAGGTCCAATGCTCTTAGCTCCTTAGTACTGCTTTTCTAATAGTCCAGATGTTTTAATTCCTTTTTGTTCCCATTTTATTGAAAGTTAGACAGAGAAATACATTGTTCAGCATCATCAAATATATTCAGGTCAGGTTGAATCCAAGATTCCTTGGCTCAACGACCTTGGGTATCACTTGAATTCTGGGTGTATAAGTAAACCAAAAATTCCCCTGAATACTTACTTTCCCTATACTTACTATTCCATGAAAATTCTCACCAATTATGTTCAGGTCAGATTGAGTCCAAGATTCCTTGGCTCAATCACTTTTGATACCATTCAATTACACTTTTTCTGTATTTGGATTTTGAATGTATAAATAAACCAACCCCCCCCACCCTCCATACACTCCTTGCACCTATCATCAAATGAAAATTTCCCCAAAGTCTATGAAGTATACAACCAACTTGATTCTAAAGTGCTTTTGAAGTTAACAAAAATCTCTGAGACCTGTGGCTTGGGATATGTTGCTATGTTATACCATGTACACAGGCAATACATGCTTTATTTATATTCTTAATGGCATCCTGTGCCCTCTAGGATGAAATCCTCAGCCTAACATTTAAGGCTTTTGACAATTTGGCTTGCTTTCTGGTCTTACTACATATTACTTTCCTAATATACTCTGATCTATTTAAATTGGCTTGCTGGATATTTCCCATATAAGGCCTTCCATTTCCTGCTCCTGTGTCTTTGCATAATTGATCCCCATATCTGGAATATGCTCCTTTTTCACCTCTACACTGTAACAGCCCAGCCCAGATGATATTTCTTACTTGAGGCTTTTCTTGATCTCCCCAGTTGTTGACACTCTCACCATCTTGAAATTACTTTGTTTTTAAGCACCAGTTGGTATGGATAGCCACTTACTAGGGAGTTCCATGATCACTTTGGAAATTTGTGCAAAACCAGTAGGGACAGAAATTCTGATTAAGTGCCTTGTTCTCTGTAACTACCAGAAAGTCAGAGTCCTCCTATGCTTCAGTTCCATCTCTTTCTTTGGGGACAGCTCCAGGGATTTATAGAGCTATCCAGTGGAAATTAATCTTTGAACTAAGTGTTTAAAAAAATTCTCACATGCATTTTCTAATCATTTTAACCTTAACAATTTAGCCAAATAAAAAGTGCAGTTTCTGCATTTTTCCCCAGTTACATGAAAAGACGTTTTATACTGAACTAATTTCTTAACCACTACTAAGTTCCACTTCCATTGTGAACTTTTTGCATTTGTGTCACGTGACCTTGGCATGATATTGTTGATTGTCTGCAAAATAGATACATATGCTGTGATAGTTGATACAGTAGGCTTTTACTTTTAGACTGAGTCAGTAAACAAATAAATACTACTTAATAATAAAGAAATGTGCAGCCTGATAATTACATATCTACCAAGCAGTCATGAGCCTGCCATTCTCCTAATGCCTCATTTGGAACTCAGGAATTCTAGGACAATGCTATTTTAGTTTGTTTATTCCTTATGGCTATGCCCACTGTGATTGGGCAAAGAGGTAAAAAACAAACAAATCTCAAACCAGTTTCCACATTATGTTCAACTCACACCTCAGTAGCGTCCCAGGGCTTGGAATGAACACTAATTGTAGAGGCAGAAAGTCTGGAGGAGTTTTGGACCTGGGACCCACAGCACAGAGAATGGAACAAAAGATTCCATGTGAAGTGAAACTCAGTAGGACTAGTGTTTCTCTTGGTCTTAGATATCTGGTGGAGGATGGACAGATGACTTCTGAGTATTTCCAGCCTTTATTATACCATAATGGAACAGGGTGACTGGATGAGTAATCAACCCAGGTGAAGAGCAATGCTGCTACTATTCTAGCACCCCCTCTCGCCCCCACGTCCCTCTTGATTTTGACATTCCATGGTTTTCCTCTGCCACAACGGTGTATATCTCTTATTTACTATCCCCTGAGGAGCAGGGAAGGGGATGGGGAGGTAGAATGGGAGGGGCACAATGTTTCTTTTTTGTTTTTGCTTACTTGTGTGTATGTTATATCTCCTTAGTAGAGTATATGCTTTCTATAGAGCATATATATAAACAGGAGGAACCATTTAATTTTGTCTCTGTATCCCCAATGTCTACTGCAGTGACTTACACATAGTAGGTGCTTAATAAATGTTGGAATTAAATTGAACAAAGCCCAAGTCTACACCTGCCACCAACTCAACCTAGGAAAGCAAAAGAAAGAAGCAAAAGGTTTAGACAAATTCATAATTCTTAATTGCCCAGAAGTTAGGTTTATTGGAGTATATCTCTAAATTTCTTGTCATGGAAGGCAATTTATGACCTCTTTTGGTATGTTGTTAGAGACAAAATATTGGGCAGGATGGGCCATGGATTTGATACAAATGACAATTAGACCTTCACATGAAGACATTTGATAGCTACTAGTAAAGTCTGCCTAAGTCCAAAGTCCTGTTCTTACTCACATAGATGGACCTTATTGAAAGGGACATACTTGGGGAGGGAAAAGAAGCTTTGTTTATTTTTTTGGTAGTCGAGAGTTCTTCAGAACTCCTGGTTTGATCAGATATTTATCCCTTTTTCCATAAAAAGATACAGAAAAGCCTTAGGATTTAGAATAGGTCTATGTCCACACACACCTGTGTATTATATATAGATGGATAGAGTCTGACTCCCAAGATTTTCACTCTTATCTTATTTATTAGTTATAAAGCATGCATTATGCTACTGTAACACTCCCCACTCCATCCTCCCCAATCTCCCTCTTCTGCTTTTTATAGCCAAGTTTAAGAATTCTACCTCCTGGCTCTGTCTCCTCTTTTCTTTTTTGGTGAATCCTTAAAAAGGTTCTGGGTGATCTATAATACAGAGCTGTTTCATGGAGTCCTAGATCACTTGTAGTGAGATAAATTGGACCCACATAGGAACACATTAAAAATAGGGACATCTGCACAGCTTCCCCCCAGTGCTTTATAACTGGGCTCTTCCTTTTAAATCCACATCTGTTATATGGCTCCCAAGTAAACAGCACACATTTTGCTTAAAGACAGGACAGACTGTAAGGACTAAATTTTATTTTCTCTGACCATTAGTGCTTGCCATCAAGCAGATTGTGAACACACACAAATTTTAGAACATTAAGCAGCCATTCTGTATGCATCCCCACAAGGAGAATGCCATCAACTCATTCCTGGTTTTTTATATATATATCTACATATATGTATTTGGGGAGTGGGGGGTGGGGTGGGAAGGCACTTGTTCATTCAGGAGAGGATTTGAAATTTATAACAAGAGAAGTGAGAGAGCAGACTATGAATTTTCTAAAGGTTGTATGATTTAAAGGGGCATTTCTTTCTTTCTTTCTTTCTTTTTTTTTTTGGTTAGCTGTATGTTTTTTGAAGCCAAAGTAGAATCTGCTTCAATGTGCCCTGTCCAAAGCAGAATGTATAAAAGCCCATATTAGACTCAACATAAAATTTTAGTCATAACCATTATGGTATAAAATAAAACGACTGAGAATAACCACTAATCCTGTTGTCCTTTGGTTAGCATCAAGTGTTCTGTGGTGTTATAATGTGGCTAGGGTATGAACAGTTAGAGTAATTTACTTTAAATTGTAAATCCCAAGGAAGGAATGAAAAAAATCTCTTTGTATGTTGTCTCTTATCTTTTAATTATGTGAATGATTTGGAATTTTGATTCAAGCTTTTACTTTTCTTCTCTCTCTCTCTCTCTCTCTCTCTCTCTCTCTCTCTCCCTCCCTCGTTCCCTTCTTCTTTCCTTCCTTCCTTTCTTCCTTCCTTCCTTCCTTCTTTCCTTTCTTTCTTCCTCCCTCCCTCCCTCCCTTCCTTCCTTCCTTCCTTTCTTTCTTTCTTCCCTTCCTTCTTTTATTTTAAGGGATATTTAACTCTCAAACTTGACATGCACAAGAAAGGCTCTGGGCCTATATATCTGGAAAACCAAAGAGAACCCTTGTATAACTTGGGTCAGAAAGTGCACAATAGACCTAATGAATGCTAAATTTCGTTGTTATTCTGAACATCAATGGCTTTATGATGTCTTGAATTTGATTCTTCCTTTTAACCTCCAGGCCCTAATTAAACTCATTACAACTTTGTAGTAGTTGATAAATCGGTCACTAATATTTACTGAATTCCCATTATGCGCACAACTCCATGTGCTTCAGGTACTTACAAGTTAGGCGGCACAATGGATAGAGTGCCAGGCCTGGAGTAAAGAAGATCTGGGTCAGGCACTTGCTAGTTTTGTGTCCCTAGGCAATTCACTTAACTTCGTTTGCCTCATCTTGCTCATCTGTAAGATGAAGTGGGAAAGAAATGGCAAACCGTTCTAGGATCTTTGTCAAGAAAATCCAAATGGGGTCACAAAGAGTCAGATGTGACTGAACCCCAACCCCAACAGTATTCAATTCAACTCAATTAAAACTTGGTAGTTATTGTCTGCTAAGCCTTAATTAGGTGGGTCTGCTAGTTCAGGTTTGGTCTGCAGGACTGGAATGTATTTGACATCTTCTAACAGCTAACAAAAATGAGTTTACTTAGCTGAACAAAAGAAGAAACTTTTCTATGTGGATAAAGCATTAATTCAGTTGGATATGATTTCTCTGCCTTTGTGTCACTGCTGCAATAGTCAGGAGTGTATTTCAAGCCTGAGAGAGGAACCAGTGACTCAGTCCTCTTTGTGTTCTGGCTTCGTACTTGGGCCACTAAGAAATTATGTCAGGGGCCTGAACGTAACTTTTAATTAAATAATCAAATCAGATAAACACCCACTTAATTACATAATTAATTCAATAATCCTTGGGCCAATTAAATCTTGAGGACATTTTCACTGCATTTTTAGGGAAAACTTAACCTAGCTTATTTGGCAAGGACTTCAGAAGATGTTACTTCTATCATAGAAGTCAAACATTTTTTTTCCTCAAAGGAACTTGTGGATTGAATATAATAGGGCTTATATTTATTATATATACAATTTATAATATATAATAAATATATTTATAATATTATTTATTATATATACATTTTATAAGCTCTTAACTAAAGACTTAACAAAGATGACTTTCTTTTCGAATGAAAGTTTTCCCTTTTAGTTCTGGATTCCATGATCTTAACATACCTCTTAGAAAAGAACCAAGTCACTGGGGGCTTCTTAATAATCATGCCCTTTCATTTGTATTCTTGCTTGAGGTTTTCCCTGGAAATATCAGAATAATGCTCATTTGACTCCCACCCTTCTCTCCCCCCACAAGGGTACACCTTCAGAACATCAGTATTTTGGCTCATGTTTCGTTTCCTCAATATAGAGGGGTCTTAGGCTAAAATAACATTGATGATAGCACAGATTTTAGTTAACCTGAAAAAAATGAAAAGAACTAAAACCTAAGCCTATAAACCATCATGAGAACTCTAGAGCTCTAGAAACTCCTCTGCTAGGTTTATAGGGAGTTTTATTCAGGAATGAACTCAGAGGGGTCCTGTAGAGAGCAAAGCACATGGGGTATTCAGATAGTGCAGGTCTTATTGGGAAATACTTTGGAGCAAGGGTTTCTCAGATAAATGTGACCCATCTTTTCCATCTACATGTTGCTGCTTTGTGTCTTGATTACTTGTCCCAAGGGGTTCACCTTACCAAGGGAATGCAGTTTCTGAGATAGCATTCGTATTGTGTTATTTTGAATGCTATTATTATGTGTCAGAAAATTATTGTTTTTCCATATACAACCCTCGTATATGCATGTCCTTTGGTAAATGAGGCCTGGTTGCTCATTGGGAAATTCTTTCACTTCTTTGGATTGTGATTCCCAACTTGGAAATCTGGTAAATTTTCTGTATGGTATATAGAGTATACTCAGTCCACAAAATTAAAGAAGGAAACTTTTATTTAAAAAAAATCAATAAAAACCATATAAAACTTAGAATTCTTAGATGGAGGAAGCACTCTCCAATGTGAAGGAATCCTTGAAGATAGTTCTATTTTCCTTTTTGTCACTGTAGCCCCATTATTTAGCATACTGCCTTGAACATGATTGGGGCTCCATAAATGTTTGTTGAATGAATTGAATGAAGAACCATTTTCCACAGTTCTAGAAAGTCTAAATCACTTAGTTACTTAATCAAAAATTACTCCCCCACTACCAATTATGACTTTAGTAGGTTTTAACATGTACCATTGGTTATAGCTCTTTGTGGTAGACACTTCTACAGAGTAGATACAACAGAGCTTAGCAAGAATAAAAAATTAAAATAGGAAGCTAAAGAATGACAAGAGAAGGAAGGCCAGAAGGAACAATAGACAAGTATAACAGCTTTGAAAGTTACATGTTGAATTTGTTACATACTTAAAAAAATATCAAGTGAAACATAATGGAGTTTTGCAGTTCCTTTAGGAACTGCGTAATAAGAGTTCTGCAATCTTATCCTTCTATGAGTTCTATAACACTCATTTCATAAGGTGTTTGTAAAATTCACAATTTTTATATATTATAAGTATTAAAAATGTTTCACCTTGCTTAGCTCCTCTCCCCCCAAGGTAATGTTCCCAGCAATAGCCTCACAATATTGTCCACGGCTCTCCATTTGCCTGTATTCAGCCAGTTTTCTCCTCTATCCTCCCCTTTATGTATGGTATAAGTCATGATAATTGTCCTAAATGCAGCTTGTAATACTTGCCTAAGCAGAAAAATTCCTAGTTCAAGCCTTGTTTCCTACTTCCAGTAATAACTCTTATAGGGACTCTATAACCTAATGTAAAATGACTTGTTCAGAAGTTTGGCATTGACTCTTCAAATGTCATTGAAATTTTCATTTAGTCTTAGAGGAAGAGTTAGGGGTGAGCAAGTTACGCAACTTCCTATGAAGTGACATGTAGCATGCTGTAATGAGGGACACTTTCAACTATTACTTTTTAATAAATGCATGTATTTTTAAAAATAAAAGTCTGCTTCCATGTGACATAGGTTTTGATACTGTAATGTCATCTCATGTGTTAAAGTGAAAACTCAAAGTCTCCATTGCACAGTATTTCATTAGAGGGAGTGTAGATCTGGCTAACAATGTCCAAACTGGGCATGGGACACACACAAATGCTTTGCCTCAGTAAGATATTAGAGCTTTTTGCTTGTTTTTTTCCCCCAGTAGGGAACAAATAACCAATTTTCTAACGTAAAGCAATAGGAAGGTAGGTTTTAATAAAAAGAAAATTCCTTTACAAATAACTTGAAAGGGTTCCCAAAACCCTTTCAGGGGTTCATGAAGTCAAAATTATTTTTATAATAGTACCAAGATGTTTTAATTTCTAATATGGTAAGTATTGGTAGATATAACTCACATAATCAAAAACTATCTGGGGAAACCCAGTAGCTTTAAGAGTATAAAGGGGCTCTGAAGACAAAAAACTTGAGATCCACTATTATGAGTAAAACGGATTTAGAGTCAGATGACCTGGGTTAGAATCAGGACAAAAATCTTTAGTAGGGAGATAAATCCCCAGACAAGCATGAAGGTAGTCACCAAGCTTGGGTAAGTTACATCCCAGTATACTGAAAGTTAAAGCAATACAATACTGACTTATTGTCAGTGATCTTTGAATAATCATGAAAAATAGGAGAGGTGCTATACAGGACTAAAGAAGAGAAAATTTCCAATTTAAAAAAAAGAAGAGAGGATTCTATAAACTCTATCTAGGTCAATGAGCTTGATTTGAATACCTGGTAAAATTCTAAAATATATTAAAAAAGATGAGTTGAGAGTGCTTAGAACAGGAAGTAGCTGCCACTAAGAACTTGTCTGGCTTCATCAATCCATGTTATCCTTATTTTTGACAGTGACGAGGAAGCTGATTAGAAGAAAGCTAGAAATCTAGGCAAACCTGTAGTAGCAAAGCATTTGACAGAGTCTGTCACGCTATTTTTTGGACCATCCAGAGAGTTGTGGGGTAGATGCTAGGGCAATCAGCCAGATTCAGAGCAGATCAAATGACCAGGCCCAAAGAAGAGTCATTAATAGGTTGATATCAATTTGGTGGGGGGTCTTTTATGGAATTCCCCAGTCTTAGTCTCGTGCTGTTCAATAGTTTTATCCATACCTTAGATGAATGTACAGATAGGACTCCAGTCAAATTTGCAGATAAAAGAAAACTAAGAAGGATTGCTGATATGAAGTTGAGAGGGGTAGCTAGTATATTGGATGACAGATTAAGGATTCAAAAAAAAGATCTGGATGGGCTATAACAGTGGGTCATGTATAATAAGATGAAAAGAAAAGATAGAAATATCAATTTTTCCTTTGATTTCAAAATATTAACTCCAGAAGGAGAAGATTGGTAAAACTTGGCTAGACAATTCCTGAGAAAGGGATCTGGGAATTTTAGGGAACCAAAAACTCATATAGTATAATATGACAGCCAAAAAAGTTGGTGGGACCTTAGGCTGAGTTAAGACAGGCAAGGTGTTCACTTACAATGCCCTAGTCAGAACATAAATAGAGCATTATGTTCAGTTTTGAGTGCTAAACTTGATAGAGCGAAGAATATCCAGAGAAGGGTAACCAGGTTGGTGAAGGAGCTTTGAGACCATTCCACAGGAAAGTTGGTAGAATGCACTGTATTTTTACCTTACAGAAATGTAGACAGTGTGAACATGCCTTCTAGTAGTTCTAGTAATGATTTAAGGTGGTTTCCTGGAAAAGAGATTAGATTTGTTCTAGTTGGTCCTAGGTTGTTTTTTTTATTTTTTTAAATTTTATCATTTTTATTTAATATTTTAGTTTTCAACATTGATTTCCACAAGATTTTGAGTTACAAATTTTCTCCGCATTTCTACCTTCCTCCCATTCCAAGATGGAATATATTCTGATTGCCCCATTCCCCCATCAACCCTCCCTTCTTTCACCCCACTCCTTCTCCATCCCCTTTCCCCTTACTTTCTTGTAGGGCAGGATAGATTTTTATGCCTCATTCCCTGTATATCTTGTTTCCCAGCTGTATGCAAAAAACAGCTTTTTTTTTTTAAAGCATCTGCTTTTAAAACTTTGAGCTCCAAATTCTCTCCCCTCTTCCCTTCCCACCCACCCTCCCTAAGAAGGCAAGCAATTCAACATAGATCACACATGTATCATTATGTAGAACACTTCCACAATGCTTATTGGCTAACTATATTTCCTTTTATCTTATTCTGTCCCCCTTTATTCAATTTTTTCCCTTGACCCTGCCCTTTTTCAAAAGTGTTTGTTTTTGATTACCTTCTCCCCCAGTCTTTCTTCCCTTCTATCATCCCCCCTTTTTTATCTCCTTCCTCCTTCTTTCCTGTGGGGTAAGATACCCATTTGAGTGTGTATGTTATTCTCTTCTCAAGTCAAATCCGATGAAAGTAAGATTCACTCATTCCTCCTCACCTGCCCTCTCTTCCCTTCCTATAGAACTGCTTTTTTCTTGCCACTTTTATGTGAGATAATTTACCCCATTCTATCTCTCCCTTTCTCCCTCTCTCAATATATTCCTCTCTCATCCCTTAAATTTATTTAATATTTTTAGATATCGTCCCTTCATATTCAACTGATCCTGTGCCCTCTGTCTATATTCCCTTCAACTCCCTTAATACTGAGAAAGGTCTCATGAATTACACACATCATCTTTCCATGTAGGAATGTAAACAAAATAGTTCCACTTTAATAAGTCCCTTATGAATTCTCTTTCTTGTTTACCTTTTCATACTTCTCTTGATTCTTGTATTTGAAAGTCAAATTTTCTATTCAGCTCTGGTCTTTTCATTGAGAAAGCTTGAAAGTCCTCTATTTTATTGACAATCCATATTTTGCCTTAGAGCATGATACTCAGTTTTGCTGGGTAGGTGATTCTTGGTTTTAATCTTAGCTCCTTTGACCTCTGGAATATCATATTCTAAGACCTTCGATCCCTTAATGTAGAAGCTGTTAGATCTTGTGTTATTCTGATCGTATTTTCATAATATTCAAATTGGTTTTTTATGGCTTCTTGTATTATTTTCCTCTTGACCTGGAAACTCTGGAGTTTGGTGACAATATTCCTAGGAGTTTTCTTTTTGGGATCTTTGTCAGGAGGCAATCCGTGGATTCTTTCAATTTCTATTTTACCCTCTGGTTCTAGAATATCAGGGAAGTTTTCCTTGATAATTTCTTGAAAGATGATGTCTAGGCTCTTTTTTTTTTGATCATGGCTTTCAGGTAGTCCAATAATTTTAAAATTATCTTTCCTGGATCTATTCTGCAGGTCAGGGGTTGTTTCAATGAGATATTTCACAATGTCTTCCATTTTTTCATTCCTTTGATTCTGTTTTATATTATCTTGATTTCTCGTAAAGTCACTAGCTTCCACTTGCTCCATTCTAATTTTTTTTTATGGAGAAGAACTGTGATCAATGAAATGAATCATGCAAAAGAAGAAACAGGACCAACAAAAAAGAAAACCAACCCAAAAACAAAAACAAAAGAAAGAACAGGAAATAAAAAGGGGGGAATAAAGGCTAGCATGAAGTGTGCCTCAATCTGCATTCAAACTTCATAGTTCTTTCTCTGGATGTAGATAGCATTCTCCATCATGAGTCCTTTGGAGTTGTCTTTGTACCTTCTGTTTCTGAGAAGAGCAAAGTCTGTCAGGGTTGGTCCTCACAGAATCCATATATCTGTGGTTGTGTATAATGTTCTCCTGGCTCTGCTCCGCTCACTCAGCATTATGTCGTGTAGGTTTTTCCAGGTTGTTATGAAGTCCGTATCATCCCCATTTCTTATAGCACAATAGTATTCCATTACCTTCATATACCACAGCTTGTTCAGCCATTCCCCAATTGATGGGCATCCCTTTGATTTCCAATTCTGAGCTACCACAAAAAGAGCCGCTATAAATATTTTTGTACATATGGGTCTCCATTCTAATTTTTAAGGTAGTATTTTCTTCAGTGGTCTTTTGGATCTCCTTTTCCATTTAGCTAATTCTGCCTTTCAAAGAATTCTTCTCCTCATTGGCTTTTTGGAGCTCTTTTGTAATTTGGGTTAGTCTATTCTTTAAGGTGTTATTTTCTTCAGTATTTTTTTGGGTCTCCTTTAGCAAGTCATTGACTTGTTTTTCATGGTTTTCTTGCATCACTTTCATTTCTTGTCCCAATTTTTCCTCTACTTCTCTTATTTGCTTTTCCAAATCCTTTTTTTGAGCTCTTCCATGACTTGAGAACAATTCATATTTTTCTTGGAGGCTTTTGATGTAGGCTCTTTGACTTTGTTGACTTCTTCTGGCTGTATGTTTAGATCTTCTTTGTCACCAAAAAAGGAATCTAGAGTTTGAGTTTGAGTCTGAGTCTGAGTCTGTTTTTGCTGCCTGTTCATGTTTCCAGCCAACTACTTGAACTTTGAGCTTTTTTGTCAGGATATGACTGCTTGTAGAGTAGAGAATACTTTGTCCCAAGCTTTAGGGTCCAAGCTCTGCTGTTTTCAGAGCTATTTCTACTCCACCATCACTCCAGGCTCTGTCACAGCAGCGCTCCTCCTCCCCCAAGAGCTGCCAACCAGGACCGCAATACAGATCCAAGCAGGGCACAGCAAGCAAATCTGCCTTTGCGCCCACAAAGTGCTCCTTGCACTCCTGTTCTGATCTGCTGCTAGATTCCTCCCGCTGTGTGAGCCAGGGACTCAGGAAGCAGCTGATGCTGTAGCTCTGGAAGCAGCCTCAGGAGTTTCCTGCTGCTGCCATTGCCACAGGTAACTGCCACAGCTCACTGTTTCATGGCCCCAAGGCCTGTTCCAGCTGGCTGACTCTGGGTCTGTTCTGTGTGGCACAGCTCAGGCTGGGCTGCCCTCTGCTCTCAGCACTGTGCCATGGACCCTTCCTGGTGACCATCCAGGCTCTCCTGGGCTGGAGACCTGTTTCCCTCTGCTATTTCATGGGTTCCGCCGCTCTAGAATTTGTTCAGAGCCATTTTTTACAGGTGTTTGGAGGGATTTGGGGGGAAGGTTAAGCAAGTCCCTGCTTTCCAGCTACCATCTTGGCTCTGCCCCTGGTCCTAGGTTATGTAGTAGATAGAGTGCTTTTGCACAAATCACTTAACCCTTTTTGCCTCATTTTCCTCATCTGTAAAATGAGCTGGAGAAGGACATGACAAACCACTCCAGTAACTTTGTCAAGGAAAGCCAAAATGGGGTCACAAAGAGTTAGACATGACTGAAATGACTGAATAGTTGGCCCTAGAAGGACGAGCTAGGAACAAAGGGTAGAAATTTCAGAGAGGTGAATTTTGTCTTAATGTCAGGAAAAATTTACTAACAGAGCTATTGGAAAATGGAATGGGTTGCTTTGGAAAGTAGTGAGTTCCTGCTTATTAAAAGTCTTCAAGCTAAAGTTAAAGGACAATGTCTTGGGGATAATGTAGAAGAGATTCATATTCATACGTGGGTTGAACTAGATAGATGGCTTCTGATGTTCCTTTTAAATATGAGGCTTTGGGATTCTGTTTCCTGGCTTACTACCAAGTACTGTTTATATTATTTGAGGCAGTTCATGCAAGTTCTCTGAGCTTCAGTTTCTTCATTTATAAAATGAAAAGGTTGGACTAGATCAATGGCTTCTACTTAGTGGTTTAAGAGACATCTGGGGAATTTGTGACCAATAGTTCCCATGATTCTTGCTCAAAATATTTTAATGGCACCTTAATCAGTAAATATTATGAGTAGGTAATTATGAGGTATAATTACCTTGGGGGTTCAAAATACAATTTTTTTAACCTTGAAAGTGGGTCATGAAACAAAAAGCTTAGATAACCATTAGAATAGATGACCTCTTAGGTCCTTCCTAGTTCTAAATCCTATGATCAAGTTTTTGTAAGGACCACATTTGTTTAAATGAAATAAATAAATAAAAGGACTCGCAACTATAATTTATTATCTAACCTTAGTAAACTATTGTTATTCTGTTAAGTGATATACTCCTGTATTTCCAGTTATTTATTCTTGCTTATCATGTTTCCCTCACTCTGCCTATTCTTAATCAATGAAACTATCTTATTCTGTTAGTTTTACATTCTCTATTTTTACTGTCAATCTTCAATTTCCTAATCCTTGCATAGGAGGCACTCAATAAATATTTGTTAAATTTAATCAATCCTAACTCTTTAACTTGATATTTAAATCAAATGAAATTCTAGATTTCCAACTCTTTTGGAAAAAAAAAAACTAGTTTGCTGAATTCTTATGTGTACTTTTTCATTTGTGCTATACATTGTAAGGTATTTTTAATATTCAGATTTCTATAAATTCTTAATCTTTGGCCACTCTCATAGGAGTATGGGGGTCTCTGAATCAATTATCAAATGCCTTTACTCCAGTTCCTCCAGTAGTGGTTAACTTTCTGTAGCTCAAGGGTAGGGAAACTTGTCTTGAGGCCACATGTGGCCTTCTAGGTCCTTAGGTGTAGCCTTTTGACTGGGTCCAAGTTTTCCAGAACAAATCTTTTTATTAAGGTGATTTGTTCTGTGAAGTTTGGATTGAGTCAAAGGGCTGTACTTGAGGACCTACAGGGCCACATGTGGCCTCTAGGCTGCAGGTTCCCCACCCTTACTGTAGCTCCCAGGATGTTCACCTTCACCTTAATGAATATCTTTGCTTTTGTGCTCTCTGTTAGTTTTAGAGGCAGATAGCCAGGTGGTTACAATCTATCATGCTAGTTGATTTTTCTCTTCTTGATATGTGTTCCAAAGAGCAACATAAGCTGCCATCAATCTCCCCCTCTTCATTTTATTTATCTTCATCCAAAGATTTTTCTCCATTAATCTCCTGCTTTCTTTGATACTCCATGTTTATTATTGTAATCACTGTAAAGAGTGAGAAGAGAGAGAGAGAAAGAGAGAGAGAGAGAGAGAGAGAGAGAGAGAGAGAGCTAGAGAGATAGAAACTTTGGGTATAGAAACCCCCTCCCCTGATGCTGATAATATGTAACTTATAGTCTTAGAGAATTACCCCTGGACCTGAAATTTTAAGTGGTCTGTTCAGGATCGCAATCTGTAGGTATCTGAGACAGGACCTGGACTCTATTTGACACCAAAGTAAGCTCTTTATCCATTATTCTCTGCCATCTCTTGTTCATTCCTTTACCTGATTCAAATATTCTATTTTCTCATCAGGTTAAAGATGTTTCAAAAGGAAATACTTTTAAATTGTTTCAATAAGACAACTTATTGGTCCTTTAAATTCATTCTATCTTGGTCTTCCTTCATTCCTTTGTTCCTTCATTCCTTCCTGTTATGGAGCCTAGGCAACATAGCGTAGTGGACAGGAAACTGGAATTGGAATCAGGAAAATAGATTCAAATACCATTTAAGACACTGTGACTCTGGACAATTTACCAAACTTCTCTGGTCCTCAGTTTCTTCACCTATAAAGGAAGGGGCCTTCCAAGGTCCCCTCAAGCTCTAAAAATCTATCATTTATGACTTCCATGCCTCATGCTAGAACAGCCAGGGACTCATTCTTCAATTCGCAGAGCTTTCCTACTTGTGATTTCAGAGATGGAAAACCAATTAGATAAACCCAAATGCAAATCTACCTATTCCATATAGAATTTGTGGCCCTTACTTTCATCAGTTATCTGCCCTGGTACAAAGGGGACAAAGGATCAGGCATCCCAAGCATTGACTAAGAGTAATAATGACAGCTTGGCAGAATCTGGGGGTGCCAAATCCAAGCGTATTCTAATTTCAACTCTAACCATAGATGACTTTCATTCTTTGGTCATCTGTGGCTTAGATTCCCTTGTTCTACAAGGTTCCCACAACTTTCCTGGTTATATTTCTAAAATAAATATTTTATTTTTCCTCCAGTTACATGTACTGACAATTTTAAACATTCATTTAAAAAATGTTGAGTTCCAAATTTTCTTTTTCCCTCTCTTACCTTCCCCCTCTCTGAAATAGTAAGCAATTTGATATGTTATATATGTTCAATTGTGCTAAACATGTTAGTCATGTTGTGAAAGAAGACACAGGCACAAAGGGGGAAAGGAACCATAACTAAATACAGAAAATGAAAAATAGTATGCTTCAACCTGAATTCAGACTCCATTAGTTCTTTCTTTGGAGGTGGATAGTATTTTTCATCATGAATCCTTTGGAATTGTCTTGGATGATTGTTTTGCTGAGAATAGCTAAGACTTTCACAGATGATCACATTGCAGCAATATTGCTGTTGCTGTGTACAATGTTCTCCTGGTTCTGTTCAGTTCACTTTGCATGAGTTCATATAAGTCTTCATAGGTTTTTCTGATACCATCTTGCTTGTCCTTTCTTACAGCATAATAGTATTCTATCACAATCGTATAGTACAACTTGTTCAACCATTCCCCAATTGATCGGTCTTTTCCTTTTTCTTTGTTGTCTTTGAGATACAGAGTAGTGGTATTGCTGGATCAAAGGGTATGTATCGTTTCATCGCCCTTTGGTCATAGTTCCAAATTGCTTTACAGAATGGTTTGATTAATTCACAACTCTACCAACAATGCATTAGTGTACCAATTTTCTCACACCTCCTCCAACATTGATCATTTTTCATTTCTGTTATATTAACCAACATGATAGATATGAGGTGGTACCTCAGAATTGTTTTAATTTGTATTTCTCTAATCAATAGTGATTTAGAGCATTTTTATGTGACTACAGATAGCTTTGATTTTCTCATCTGAAAATTGCCTGTTCATATCCTTTGACCATTTATCAATTGGGGAATGACTTGTATTCTTATAAATTTGAATAATTTTTCTATTATTTAAGAGATGAGGCCTTTGTCAGAGATACTTGCTATAAAAATTGTTTCCCAGTTTCTGCTTTCCTTCTATTTTTGTTGCATTGGTTTTGTTTCTGCAAAACCTTTTTAATTTAATATAATCAAAATTGTCCATTTTACATCTAGTAATGCTCTCTATCTCGTTTGGTCACAAATTCTTCCCTTCTCCTTAGATCTGACAGGTAAAATATTCCTTTACCTCCTAATTTACTTGTCGTATCACCTTGTAGTATCACCCTTTAAGTTTAAATCATCATTTTCATCTTATGTTGATATATGGTGTAAGATGTTGGTCTATACCTAGTTTCTGCCACACTATTTTCTAGTTTTCCTACCAGTTTTTGTCAAATTTTGAGTTCTTGTCCCAAAAGCTGAGGTCTTTGGATTTATCAAACATTAAATTACTATGGTCATTTAATTCAATTAATCTAGTCCACTGATCCATCATTCTTAGTTATATTTTTGATGGCCACTGCCCCAACCTTATGTGTCTCAAATTAGGCCACAAGCTTTTTCTTTGATTAGTTCAAAGTATCATAATAAAAGCCTATTGCTTTAAATAACGTGAAACCTTCCCCAGATTCTCAAACCTGTGTTAGAGTCTGGGACATCTTTTCAGATCATTTGGGTGGCATATTTCATAGGGAATATATTTTGTAAATTCTGTTTGCAAACAGCAACAACAAAATTAAACTTGGGTTGGACTTTTAGGACCCAAATTAAAAAGGGTTGTAGAGTAAATATTCATACTTATAATTACAGATCTGTCAAAACCATTATTTAAGAACCAAGCACTGATACTTGTCCTAGTTAGAAACTTTTAACTGAAGGAAAGGGGGAAAGTAAAGGAAACTAGATTAGTTTGTGGTATTTCCCCTAATAGTTGAGTGTTTGAAGTATAAAAGAGACACTGGCGGTGATAGGGCTAGTTGTGATTAGTTAGAAGTTGCCAAGCTTTACGAAGAGGGAAAATATGGCATGATTTCTACCTCCCTCTCCCACCCCCTACCACTGTAAAAAGTGTCTTATAATGGAAACAAATAATCAAACTCAGTAAATTTACTTGCAGAGAGATTCGTCAAACTAAGTACTCACTTTGCAGATGCTCTTTAAGCTCTTCTTAATTACAGATATTAGCATCATGCTGAGCTAAAAAGCACCACTCTTGCCAATTTCAATATGGGGCACAAGTTCTTCTAATAAATATTATTCAACTCCAATGATTGGAAACTTTTAGAGCAAGCTTGGCCTCTCCCATTCAACACAGTGCACTTGAAAGTTGATTTTTATCTTGAAAGCAATGCTATTTGGTCAGGGATTATCTTTTATCTCTGTGTGTGAAACAGCTGGAGGTGCAGCCACTGAGATTTGATATTTGTCTTCCTGCACTTTACTGCCAAACAAAACCCAACCTGCAATCAACTGAATGTGCTTTCATAAATTAGCTTGCAGTGTAGATACCTTTGAAAAATTGAATCCACAAGGCTGGCCTTCTGGCATAGCATGTAACAGAAAATATAGTAATTCCTTTATATGTACGTCTATGCCCATTTCCTGGGATTTAAACAAACAAAAATTATATTTTCTTCCTTTTTTGGCCAAAGA
The DNA here is from genome assembly GCF_011100635.1 of Trichosurus vulpecula. NCBI lineage: Eukaryota > Metazoa > Chordata > Mammalia > Diprotodontia > Phalangeridae > Trichosurus > Trichosurus vulpecula. The sequence goes on from NC_050581.1 coordinate 21,105,206, forward strand.
TGAAATATTCTCTTGTTGATAAGGTGACTCATTCATCCAGCTATGAGAATCAGATTTGTGATTCAGAGAGCCAGAATTAACCAGGCTCATCAAACTTGTGCTAGTGAAACCACTGAAGCAAATGTTTCTACTTCATGCTGGTATGAGGATCAACTGGGTGAAAGAGTATATGTACTTTTTAGTTGCTACAAATGCCAAATTAAAATATTGCATAAAAATTTGAACTTTTAGTTGCTTCCCATTCCTTTCCATGTTAATAACCAAGTGCATAAACTTCTAGTTTATTGGAGACAAACTGGGAATACATGTAGGTTGCTGCTAATTTACCTTTCAAGGTGTGAATGAAAATGATTGGGTCTCTTAACACACTGAGGAAGGTAGGGCAGCTGTGTTGTGGGGTGAGAGAGAGCAGGCAGCAACTTCAGGCATTAATGGCCTTCCATGTCCTGTGGTTGCCTAGAGATATGAGATAAAGTAATCAGAAGACGTCTGGTCAGCGTGGACAAGATGGTCCCATATACTTTGCTTGCACAGCTTTCAGAGTCAGTTTAGATCTCGATGTGAGGGACTATTTTATCCTTCATCTGGCATTCCTTAGTAGCTTTTCTTGTGTTTCCTTAAGGTATGGCATTCCTTAGTTGCTTTCCCTGGAAAGCTACAATCTCCATGTTCCTCTACATTGAGGGAGACCTAGAGATAATCCGATGTTGTGGAATTTTGTGAGCTGACCAAAGTCCTAGATTAGGAGATCAATGAAAAGCCTGAATAATGATGTCTGTGCCACAAGCTATGACTTTTGACAACAACTTTCTGAACTCTTCCCTTATCTCTCAGGTGTGTCCATGTTGTAAGTCATAGAAGCCAAGTCTTTAATAAATTCCATTTCTTCCCATTGGTTTGGTAAACATGTATTTAATGAAGATGGAAGAGTTATCTTAAGATTATTTATTTGGAAAGGGAAAAATTGGAAGAGGAGAAAAAGATGGTATACTTTGGTATCTCTTATTCTAGTTAAAAGCTATTAGTTAAAAACTAATAATAACAACAGCTAGCATTTATATATCCCTTTGAAGTTTATAAAGTACTTTTTACATGTTACTTTATTTTATGCTCATAACAACCGTGTGTAGTGGGTGCTTTTATTATCCTTATTTTACAGATGGGGAAACCAAGGCTGAGGAAGGTCAAGTGACTTGCACAATGTCACACAACTAGTTAGGTGCTTGAGACTAGATTGAACTCAGGTGTTCTTGACTGACTCCAAGTCCAGCCCTCTATCCATCATGCCACCTAACTATCTAGTTTGAGGCAATTTGAAATTTCAAATATAGAAAGCTGATAAAAAGGAGAACAAAGAAGTTTTGGGTTTTTTTAGACAGAATCTTAAGCCTTTAATTACAAGAATCAGGCCCCTCAATTATGTGTAAGATGCAACAACCTCTTAGTAAAGTCTGATATTTCATCACAGATTTATTATGAACTAGTAAGTGCCAGATAACAGAAAGACAAGAACAAAAGTCTGGGAATTAAAAATCAGGTTTCATAAGTGTAGGAGAAGTTCTTGTGGTCCAGGAGGATAGCAGGGTTGTCAGTGGTGGAGTAGAAATTCCAGAATAACAAATATGCAGGTGAAAGAACAGGTTAGTATAGCAATGCTGATGTCCCTGGTTGCTTTTAAGTTCCAGCTAAAATCCCACCTTCTACAAGAAGCTTTTCAAGATAGTATCTTCCTCTGTCGTTTATTTACAAATTATCCTTTATATAGCTCATTTGTACTGAGTTGTTTACATGTTGTCCCTACTTATTACACTGTGAGATCCTTCAGAGTAGGGTTGGATTCTTTTTGCCTTTCTCTGTATTCTCAGCATGTAGCACAGAGCCTGAAACATAGTGGATACTTAATGAATGCATTTTGTCTGCCTGAATGCCTGGAGTCCCACCACGTCCAACATATTTTGAGGCTCAGCCTCGTTTTGTCTTCCCTTTTTTTGCCTTTTTTTTAAATCTTAGATTATTGGGAATGTTTTTTCCTTCAGTGTACATCTCCAAATTTTGGATAGATGCTGGAAAAACCCCCATTAACTTTGCAGAAATTCACTTTTTAGTCATATAAAGTGAACGAGCTATTTAAAAAGTCTTTGTTGTATTATAAACATGAGTGAACTCCTCCCCCTCTCCAATTCGGAAGTGCCTCTCCTCAGCATGTCCCCACAGCTCACTTTTTCCTATTCCCTCATTAAAGTCTGAAAACATTTCACAGATCCTTTGGACGTATTAGTAGGTACATTTTAGAACATAGCTGAACAAGAAAAAAGTAGAAATAATGCAAGGAAAGCTATGTGGCAATTCTAGGGTATTGCTCTGATCAATAGCTCTCACTTGGCTCTTAAAGTCTCCCTTCATCTGAAATGGATCAGCTTCACAATGGAAGGAACATAGGTCAATCTATCAATACCTGTTCAGGTATTTCCCTCTGTCTCCTGTCTCCTGGTAGTCAATCAAATGCACAAATACAAGATAAAAAGGAAGTAGCTAGACAACAATTCATGTGAAAAAGATTTGGAGGTTTCAGTGGCCTAAAAACTCAATATAAGTCCACAGTATAATGTAGTAGCCAAAAAAAGTAACAAATTTAGGCTGCACTAAGAGGTAGGCTTTCAAGATTGGGGGAGGTGAGTGTCCCATTGTCTTCTCCCCTGGTGGGATTATATCTGGAGTGTTGTGTTCATTTTCAGCTGCAGTGTAATAGTAAGGGCATTGACAAGTTGGAGTATGCCTAAAGGATGACCTTAGGATGATGAGAAGACTGAAGCCCTTGCTCTAAGAAGAACGGTTGAAGGTGCTGGAATAAAGAGATTGCTGATCCTGGAAAAGAGAAGGCTTTGAGGGTTGGTGGGGCATGATGGTTATCTTCAAATATTTAAAAGAATATCATATAGAAAAGGGGTTAGATGCATTTTCTTAGTCCTGAAGGATAGAATTAGGAATTATGGGTAGAAATTGCAGAAAGGCAGATTTAGGTTTTATGTGAGAAAAAATTTCCTAATAATTAGAGCTGGCCATCAAGAAGCTCATAATATACTTATGGAGTTAAGATACAATTGCAGAAAAAGAAAAGTAACATAAAAATATTGAATAATAAGTAAGATCCTCTAATATAGTTTATATGTGGAATGGGCAGACTAGAGAGGTAGTAACTTTCCCATTCATTGGTTATCTTAAAGTGGGTATTGTAGAGGAGGTTCCTATGCGGGCTTGGGTTAGATTATATGACCTTTCAGCTCTGAAGTTCTATGATTCAGTGATTCTGAGTCATATAACCTCTCTGGTACTCAATTTTCTCATTTGTAAAATGAAGAAGTTGAACTAGATGGCCCCTAACATCTTTTCTTGCTCTAGCAAGCTATATGTAAAGTGCTTTGTAATGCAAAGGGGCTATATAAATGTCAACCATTATTATTATAGCTTTAAACAAATAACTGTTTAAAATTTTTTAAAACTTATTTTATTTGACAGAGCATTGATTCTCCTTCTCTAGAATCATGGTGGGCAATTAATCTAAATTCCTAATTGAAATGAGTTAGTGTTGAGATGGATAAATCTCCCTGAATGTGGTTATTATTAAGACTTGCCATTATAGCTCTGCACAATCAGACCTCATTAGCAACATCTTCATCCTCAGGAGATTAGCTGAATTGTTTCTCACACTTCGGTGAGTCCATTCCATCCAGGTCAGAGAAAATTATGAGATTAATTTGCACTTATAGTGCCTTTCATCCAAAACCTTTAAAGTCCTTCACAAACAAATATATGTCCTGGGGGCACTGTATCTCAATTTACAGATTAATAAACTGTGGTGCAGTTGAATCACTAAGATTATTTTACAAGTTATGGGAAGATTTAGGAATCTACAGCTGTCTTTTTGACACTAGAATATTTTCTGCAAAAAGAGGGTATAAAGCTAATCTATGTAAAGAACTCATTCATTATTACTTAACAAAAAGGTTTCTAGAGTTTGGCAGACCTTAAGAAGAGATGAGTGCTCCATTCAGGGCTGGTGGCAATTAAGGGAGGTGGGGGAGGGGAAGTGTAGGAAAAAAAAAATTTGCTGATTCCATTTAAATTACAATTTACCAACACGTCTTTATTAAATGTCTGCTGCTTATGAGAGGCAGTCCTAAGTATAGTGGCTAGAGAGCCATTCCCACAGTCAGGAAGGGCTGCATTCAAGTTCCCCCTGATACCTGTGGCATTGTGACCCTGGGCAAATCATTTAATTTCTCAGTGCCTCCAGGCAATTCCTTAATATAGTAAATTATGGAGCGAATGTGGATACGCATCTTGTATAGAGAATTTCTATATCATCAATTCCCCACATGGCTAAAATCATAGCTTGGGGGAAAAAATGTGGTCAGCAATTGGGGAGAGGGGATGATATAAAAAGGACACAAGCCCAGGGTCTCCTTCAAATCAGTGAGGCATCAGAGTAGGAATTTGTTGAGGATTTCAACAACCAGATAAAAACAAAGTGCAGCATGTGGTGAGATTGACTGAAAGTGTAATAAAAGTTAAGGAAAAGAGAAAGTTAAGGAAAAGCATGGGCTGGAGTCATCAGGAAGGCTTTAGGGAAGAAGCAGGACACATATTAGACTTTGAAATAAGGGTGGGGAAGGAACAAGATGGGAAGGACTGTGCTGGTGGAGATCCTCTGAACCCCACATTTTCTTATCTTCCAGATAATCTATTTAAAACTTAACCATGACAGGAAGCAGCTAAGTGGCTCAGTGAATAGAAGACCGGGCCTGGAATCAGGAAGGTCTGATTGAGACACTCACTAGCTGCATGACCCTGGGTGAGTCACTTATCCACTGATTGCCTTAGTCCACTTTGGGTCTCCACCCACAGTTTAAGAAGCCCTGTGGTAGAGAAGGAAATGTCAAACCACTCCAATATCTTTGCCAAGAAAACCCTGAAGAGAGTTGGACACAACTGAATGACTGAACAACAACAATGGCTTTCCAGAAATGTAATGTTTTAATTCAAATTAGTGATTGCAGATGATGGATGCTGTTAGGCCGTGTTAGGAGTTTTTTTGGGTGGCGGGGAGAGGGGAGAGATGGCCCATTTTGCACCCTTCATATCTTATGAAAAAAGAAATTGTCTGTTCTGCATACATGGAGGACTAGCCTTGATTGAAGTAACCAGTGTCATATATTGTTTGTTCACAGTTGAGGGTGAAGATGAGCTGCTGGGATGCGAAGATGATGAACAGGGTTAGACTCATTTATAATAAGGAACAGCAGCATTTCCTTAGAGGATAGCACTGCTTCACTGGGCTATGGATAGCAATGAGCTATCAGGGAATAAATTTTCTTTAAGAATTTGATTTATGTTTTCTGTCCTTGGTTCAGGAAATAAATGGAAGATTGGTCACCTAGTGGGATAAAAATGCTGACATTTTGCTATTTATCCAATTTAACCAAGTTTATTCAAATTTTTATTGTATTTAAATTTGGCCAAAAATTTATCCAGAAGGGTTATGTGAAATTTGATTCCTTCTTGGTTTCAGAAGAAAAGCCATCATATGAAGTTTTAAGGAGTATTTTTACAATATGAGGAAAAAATGACATAGAATTTTTATTATTAAAATCAAATAATAAATATTTGAAAATTTGCTCTGTGTGCAGGACACATAGGAAGATATAAAAATGATAAGATTCTGTCTGTGGTTCTCAAGCAACTTAAAATATGATTGTGGAGTTAAGAAATAATCACTGGAAAAGATAAGTAATGTGAAAATAATGAATAATAAGTAAGGTCCCTCTAATATAGCAGTATGAGGGTAAGGACTATGTCATATACATTTCAGACCCACCTCAAGCATTAACACAATATTATACACCTTGTAGGCCTTTAGTAAATGTTTGTTTATTTGAATTGAATTCCTTTATTTATATTACATCTCAAAATGTGCACCTGTGCACCATATCCTATGGTTTCTGAATTTGTAGGAGTCAGAAAAACTCCCAGTGAATCCACTGAAGTGTGAATTTATGTATAAAAGGGAGTCATATGAAGCAAAGGACAGCTGTAGCATCCTGTAAGTATCTTACTTATATTCCATCTATGTACAATAAATAAATTATTGGAATATTTTATGGAACATTTTAGATTTCATTGCTATTTTGCTTGAACTCTAGACTTATTTGCACTGGATTCAGAGTCTGAAGACCTGGGTTCTAGCCCTGGAGAACTTATTATCTTTGTGGTTTGGGGTAAGTCACAATTTTCTGAGTCTCATTTTCTTCAATGGGGAATAATTATATTAGTATATAGTCTCCCTCTTCCCTAGAGCCTTCATGACTACTCCAGATCACAATGATCTTCTCTTTTCCTTAAAAGACTAATGTATGATCACCAGGTTCAGAATTTAGTCATCTAATTGTCAAAAACCCTAAAATACTATTCTAATGTGTCATTGATTTGAAGGAGACTGTGATTTCTTTAAGGTTCTCATATCTTCCCTCCCTGCCCCATATGTTCTTATGGAGTTCTTGTGAGGAAAGTGATTTATGAGTCACAAAGTGCTATGCAAATCAGAGCTGTTGTTATTACTAATTAGTATAATTTTCACTTTTGAACAGTTATCAATATTCTGATCTGGAAAAAAGTTATAAAAATCCTCAAATAGATCATAAGAGGAGGCTTAAATCATGAACTACTTCAGCTTTGAATTGAATTTGCATTTAGAGCTTGGGACGTGTCATATTGAAATTAAAAGATACTTCCTCTTTGGAAGGAAAGTTATGCAAATCTGGACAGCATACTAAAAAGCAGAGACATTACCTTAGCGACAAAGGTCTGTGTAGCCAAAGCTACCGTTTTTCCAGTAGTAGTATATGGCTGTGAGAGTTGTACTATGTGGAAAGCCAAGCACTGCAGAATCAATACTTTTGAATTGTGGTGCCAGAGAAAATTTTGAGAGTCCTTGGACAGCAAGGAGATCAAATCAGTCAGTACTTAAAGAAATTAATTCAGACTACTCATTGGAAGGACGAAAACTGAAACTGAAGATTAAATACTTTGGCCACATAATTCGTAGACAGTACTCATTGGAAAAGACCTTGATGTTGGGGAAGATTGAAGACAAAAGGAGAAGGGGTTGCAGAGGATGAGATGGACAGATAGTTTCATGGAGGCAATGAACATGAGCTTAGACAGATTTCAGAGGCACTGGAGTATAGAAAGGCCTGGAGCGTTATGGTCCATGGAGTCACAGAGTTGGACGTGACTGAAAGAATGAACAACCACAAATAATAATTGGTAGCATTTTTAAAATGTTTGAAGGTTTGTGAAGCGTCTTCCACATGTCATCTCATTTGATCCTTACAACATCTTTATGAATTAAGCATTAATATTATTTCAATTTACAGTTGAAGAAGTTGAGGCTAAGAGACATTAAGTGACTTGGCCAGTGTCACAATAGCTTGTTAAGTATCTGAGACAGAATTTGAACTCAGGTCTTCCTGACTCTAACTCCAGCACTTTACCCACTTAGCTGTGTCAGTGAAATGAAGACTGTACAATGGAAACACAGTTCATAATTTGTCTAGATAGTTTTAACACACTTGATGAAATTTTTTTTATCAAGGAAGTCAAGTAGATTCTCTCTCATTGGTAATTATCCATGAGAAACTATGGATTAACAGTACAGTACTGAATATGTAGCTTAGGGCCTATAGTCAATAAATGTTCCCCAAAGACTGTAGGATTTGTATTTGCTGCCCCAGAGGGTACTAGGTGGTACAGTGGTAGGCCCAGAGTCAGGAAAGTCTGAGTTCAAATTCAGTCTCTGTTATTTACTAGCTGTGTGTCTCTGGGCAAGTCATTTAACTTCTGGCTCACATTCCTTAATTATAAAATGGGATTAAAAATAACACCTACTACCCAGAGTTGTTGTGAGGATCAAATGAAATACTACTTTTAGAGAACTTGGCACACAGTAGTAGCTTAACAAATGCTTATTTCCTTTCTTTCTTCCTCTCCTGTCCTCTCTTCTCCTCTCCTCTCCTCTCCTCTCCTCTCCTCTCCTCTCCTCTCCTCTCCTCTCCTCTCCTCTCCTCTCCTCTCCTCTCCTCTCCTCTCCTCTCCTCTCCTCTCCTCTCTTCTCCTCTCCTCTCCTCCCCTCCCCTCCCCTCCTTTTCCCTTTCCCCTTCCCCTCCCTTTGGTATTGGTACGGCCATTCCCAGACAAAATGATCCAATAAGTAAAATTTAATTTGGTAGCTATAGTCTCTACATTTTGTGAGATCTAGGAAGATGTGGAATGATAGGAGGTCATAGTCAAATAAGGAAATTTTGGAGTTTCTAATTAAGGAAATGGACCACTTGTTAATGGCAAGATGTAGTGTGTGACCTTCCATTTGTGTAGCTGAGATGGAGAGGAGTCTCACTGATACTGGCTTTATCCACCTTCTCTAAGCTGCTCTGGGCTTTCATGGGTTCTTTCCCCCCACGAAAATCTACTTTCATGCATTTCCAAGTGACTGATAACAATTTAGTTGCCAATCTTAGCGGTCAAATGCATTTGACTGGAATCAAAGCCTCAAGCTATAGAACAGTGGAATTTCAGATATTATCCAGTGGGAAGGGAAGATAGTTTTTTGGATATCGACTCTTTCTTGTGTCTCCAAAGCCCCTGAGCATGTGATCACTTATGTAGCATAATGTTAGCTCTGGTTGTTGGATTGTAGGTGACTAAGACATTGAGGAAAGTCAATTATCTCTTTAGCAATAAGTCTATGGATTTTCTAGGACTCTTGTTTCTCCTTCCTGCTGTCTTTTTTCTGTCATTTTCCTCCTATTCATCAGCAATTCTGCCTGACTACATGGAAAGAGAAAAGGGAAAAAGTAAGAAATCATTCCTTAATAAAAAATATCTGAATATCCTTTGTGTTTCTCTTTACCACTGATCCTGTGATCCTAGCTGCAGTGAGATGGTATAGTGGATAGTGTTCTGGGCCTGAAGTTAGGAAGACCTGAGTTAGAATTCAGCTTCAGACACTTCCAGCTATGCTGGGCAAGTCACTAACCTTCCTTTCGGTGCCATTTCTTTAACTGTAAAATGGGGTTAAGAATGTGCCTTCTTCCCAGGGTTTTTATAAAGATCAAATGAGATAATATTTGTAAAACATTTATCATAGTGATTGGCACATAGTAGGTGCTTTGTAAATACTTATTCCTTTTTCCTCCCAAAGGCAAGCATGGCCAATAGACCCCAAATCTCTGTGAAAATGATGTCACAAATAGGACTTGCTTACAACTTTTGGTTTCCTGTCTTGGTTTTTTTTCCCTTTCCTGTTCTGGTATGACTGCTTCTCTCTGTAGCACTTTCAATTTTATTCAGATTTGATTCATATTTTGATTTCTATTCCTGCTTGAACCTTCTGGTTTGATATTTCTGGCTGCCTCCACTCTTCTCCTCCAAACCTTCTGTCCTTTACAAGGAGGGCTCTGACAACCACAACCCTTTTCCATAGACACAAATGATGAGATATTGGTGGCTGAATATCAGGCATTAACCTAGAGCTGCTTCATGAATGACTATTGTTAACGGCAGATTCTTGCTTAGTAAACTGCAACTTTATTATCCAACTATGTTCTCTTTTCCCACCAAACTTCATTTGATAGTAAGTGATAATATGTAATCTCATTTGCAATATATTCAGGTCGAAATGAGGTGAATGCAATAGTGAGGAACAATTCTGGTTCCCATTACCAGTCACATGAGCCACATGGTCTCTTTTAAAAAACAAATGAAAAACCTCCCAACACACTAAACAAAGCACTTCCTTTATTATACATAGCTTTTAAAATATTTCACTCTTTTCCAATTCCCAATAAATCTCTACCCAAGATACAATGATTTCAGGTGGTAAGGATGAATCAGTGGCATTATAAAATTTAAATAAATGCAAATGATACCAGCGCGAACTATATAAACATCATATATGTATATATAACATACATGAATACAATGCAATGTGTGTAGACATGTCACATATGCATACAATATGACACACTTATATACCTATAATGTAAAATATTTTCCTAACGATTTTTCTGTTCTTTTGCTTTTTAATTTTTTTTCCATAAACGTTTTAAAGTCAAGAAATTTAATCCGAAGATACTATTGGCTACCAAATCAACAGTGCTCCATTTTCTCTCCTTTCTCCCACCTGTTTTTTTTTTTTAATGAAATGGTAGGCAAAATTGTTTCAGTCTATTGTACTTTGTCTGGTTTGACATGGGGAGGGGGACAACTAGGCTAAATTGACTGAATTCCCACAGTTTGTACTATCAGAAGGGATTCTTGCTATTCAGTTATGCCTGGCTGAAGACACTGCATTTTCTTCTATGATGTATATGTCACTTTTCATTAATTCTGCGAGGCCTGCTGCTTTAGAAACCAGGGTAAACAGAGTAGTGTATTGGATTAGATCTCTACCGTGAATAAATTTATTTCCTAGCAAGTGTAAAAAATGAGCAAGGCCAAAACCCCTCAGAGCAGAAAATGTCACAGTGATTGCTAATACATTACCGTGCAGAGAAATGCCTAATAAAACCCCTATTAGGATGTCATACCTGCTTACTACTGAATTCTCCAGAAAGTTTATTTGATATGTCTAAGCCAATTATCAAAGTCTTAGTGATAAGAAGCAGCTCACTGGGCTTGAATGTGTCAGAATAGAATGACTAAATTGTGGGAATTCATGGGCCTCTGCTTTGAATAATTAACTTGGCTCTTTGTAGAATGCATATACTTTGGAAACTAATTTTCTCTTTGCACAAAGCATTTTGTCCTTGTGTTGCCTTTGAAAAGTAAACTGTTTAACTGTAAGGTTATTCCCTTTTTCATTATATTTGGCACTGAGATTCCTCCCTCACCTCTCTTCTCCTCCCTTCTCTCCTTGCTCTTTGTCTTGGCAACTGTGCTTCTGACTTGGCTGATGCATGCTTTGGTCTAAAATGTGATATACAGTAATGCCATTTCCCTCTAAATGGAGTGTGTGCATTTGCCCAGCAATGATATTATAATGGCTTGTCTTTTTTCATTCCCACTATTGTCTAGAACACACATTTCATATTCCAAGGAATAAATGTTGGAGATTTTGGCATAGAGGAAATACTGCTTGCTTAAATGGGCCAGAGAATTAAACAATTAAATAGTGGATTGAGGCCATATCTACACAGAGCTACCAAATGACTGTTCTGACTAAATTGTCCGCTTACTTCAGTCAACAAGTAGTTGCTTCAGATGTAGTCTTTCTTCCAGTTGACTAATTATTTGACTAAATTCAACGGATTAACCCATTGCTTTGGCAGTGTATAGACAAGTCCTTCCCAAGTGATACATTATAATGCCAATTCACTGTGAAGACTTCATTGACCTGTCTTGTCTTTTTTCTTCTGTTTAACTCTAAATAAACATAGCTCATAGTTAACCCACATTAAAAGTATGCCCTTACAACCATTCCTTGACACTTTACTGCCTTTCCACTATGATGTCTAGACACCTTTATAAATTTTCATAGAAAAAAATGAAATTGGAAAGCACTGATATGGATAGTTCCTGAGTCAGAGGCATTGAGGTTCTAGTCAGATGCTTCTTTTGTGGCCCAGGACCTGTATTTCTGTAAAATTACTATAATAAACACCTGGTGCATCCCTATCTGCCAGAAGAGTCATGAGGATTAATGAATATTTTAAATTCTCGGGAGGGAGTGTGCCACAATATACAATTGCAAATTAAAATTATAGGTGATTCCATGAGGTCTCAGGGTGCTTGACCCATAGATCTAACTTTCCCCCCAGGAGAAGAAATCAGTCTGCATTATAGATCATGCCTAAACTAGGCTTGGTTAAGTTTAAATAAAAAGCCTTAAGAGACAGAATTTACTCTTATAGGAGTTACAAAATGAAAGCCCCTACCTCAAGAATGGTCTTCCCCAGGATTTTCTGGTGTTCAGATATTGAGAAAAATAATCAGAAATGCCTGCTAAGATGTAGCTCACCACAGTGAGATTTTCAGTGAGAACGGATCAGGGAGATGTTGAGAATAGGAACTTGGTAGGCAGTACTTGATCAAGATGGGGTTTTTAAGTATCAAACATTTGGGGACCTTTCCTTAGAATTGTAATGCTTAATTCCCTCTACTCCTTCCCTCTCCTCTCCCCCAGCTGTGTCATCATAATGAAAAACATAGTACCATACATTTAGAACTGGAAATGGTTTATCATTGAGAATCATGTAACAAATAAATGGTAAGTCTGGCTTTGGGCCTGTGGGAGTAGTTTCACATTCAGGTTTGATAGAACATAGGGACCTAGATCTAGAGCCAGAAGGGATTCAGAGGCCATCTAGTCTATCCAATAAATGATTTGCCTAACGTAACAACAGTAAAAATAAACAAAATCAAACTGTAATACTTGAAAGTTCTATTTTGAAAAATAGAAAAAAGTTAAAATGATAAAACAAGACAGCAACTTACATAGAATAATGTATTTGAAAATTATTTTAGGTCTTAGGTATTTATTAGGTACCTACTGTGTGCAAAGATATATGCTACTCCATAAGGGAAATTAAAATATAAAAAAAGAATATGAATTTGAGAAACTGATAAGGAAAAAGGGATAGGAGCCAAGCATGTATTAACTACCTACTGTGTGCCAGGTGACTATCTAAGTGCCTTACTAATATTATCCCATTTGATAACAATCATTAGAAAAAGTAAAGCATTTCAAATGAATAATGCATTTTCCTAAATGATAAGGAAAGGATAATTTCAAGTGAACTCTAATAGCTGATACTCCACTGAAGAACACAACTTGGAGTTGCACATGCAGAACACCGGGAACAAAGTAACAATAGAGATGAAGTCCATTTTGGGACCTGTGAAATTGGCTTCAGGTTCCTATGAATGTAGGTACAGAAGTGAGCTCAGAGGCCATCTAGTTCAAGCTGTTTATTTCACAAATTAAGCAACTGAAGCTGAGGGACTTGCCTAGTCTTATACAGGGAGTTAGCATCATGGGCAAGATGAGGTCTTCTGACTACCCACCCAGCCAGCGTTCTTTCCACCATACCACTAGATATACCACTGAGAGCACTTGATACCTGGAGCACATCCTTTGTGGACAGGTGCTGAACTAGGTCAGGACTAGACAGCTCGGCTTCTCAGTTTGCGGAAGAAGGGTGGTAGATAGAGAAAGCCCAGATGTAACCAACACGTAAATAAATGACTTAGAAAAAAAAAGAGTCACAGACCTGGAAGGGACCTTCGAGATGATCTAGTCCAGCTCACTCATTTGTACAGAAGAGGAAAATGAATCTCTGATAGATTAAGTGACTTGGCCAGGCTCACACAGGTAGTTAAGTGACTGAGTTTGTACTTGAATCCAGAGTATTCTACGTCCAAAACTCACTCCCTTTCCTATACTCTGCAGCAAGACATCCATGGGTGGAAACCAATTTAGCTTTCGCTTGCTAATTCTTTCTTTTTTTTTTTTATTAGTGATTTTCTTAAACGTCTGACCATGTAACCTCCCCAACTCCTCTCCCTATTAAACTAAATAAATTCCACTGGCTCCCTATTGCCTGTAGGATCAAATTTATAATCCACTGGTATTTAAATTCCTTTACAACCTTGCTCCTTCCCATCTTTCCATGTTCTTACAATTTACTCCCCTCAAGGTACTCTATGATCCAGCAACATTGGGCTCCTTGACTTTCCTCACATGATATTCCCTCTCCCAACTTTGAAGTGTTTTCATTGATTATCCCCTATGCCTGAAATGCTCTCCCTTCTCACATCTGCCCACTAGCATTCCTGGCTCTCTTCAAGACTCATCTCAAACCTCACCTTTTACAATAAGACTTCCCTGGCCTCCTTCCCCCCACCAGCTATTAGAGTCTTCTATCTACTGCGTTTGAATTTTATATGTACCCATTTATTACCTCTCCAACTGCTATGTGAATCCCTTGAAGGCAGGGCCTGTGTTTGCCTTTATTGTATTGCTGTCTCTTAGCACAGTGCCTGGCACATAATAAGCACTTAATAAGTATTTGTTGCCTGATTGACTGATTTACTCTATGAATATCACTAGATAACCTTCATGAATTATTGTAGCCAAAAAATTACATTTCCTCTTTTGTGAGTAAGCCTTTTTGAACACATGTAGATTGGTCATTGGAAGATAAACACATCGTACTCAAAGCCTTTCTAGATTGGCTGGACATGTGCCTCGTTGATTCTCTTTCTTCAAGACACAGATCAAGCACAACTTTCCACATGAAGTCTTTTCTTATCCCTCCAAAAGCATTTGTATTTATTATCCATATATATGTACATATATAATATATATACCTACACACACACACACATATCTACAGACACAGATAAACACACACGTACTTGTTATCTCCCTTGTTAGAATGTAAATTCTTTGAATGTAGGGATTATTCCGTTCTTTGTATTTTTATACGCACAGTGCCTGGCACATAGTCTTAGAGAACCTCCATGTTCCTGACCAATCATCAGAGTAAGACTTCAGTGGAGGTTTAATGTTACATTCTGATTTCTTTCAATTTCTGGTTATTTCTAAAGAAACACACAAAAGCTGACATAGCACTTATGCAACAACTTCTGCGCAATAAAGAGATGGCCCCTACTTCTGTTATGTCTCAACTAAAGGAATTAGTTTCTGGTTCTAACTGTTTACAGATGGAAGGATTTCTTTGAAGCATTCCTTCACTTGTGGAGTGGTGAAGTAATTCACTGTTGATGCTCTCTTCCTATACCCTGACGTTCCATCTTCATCCCTAGTACCCTTTTGCTTTATTGTATATAAACTATTTTTAAATGGCTCTCTGTCTCTCCGTCTCTTTTTCTCCCTCCCTTCACTCAGTCTCATTCTCTCTCTCTCCCTCCCTCTCTCATTGTCTCCTTATGCCACACAAGTATAAACTTTGGTCAGTTCCCTTCGTCTACTTCTGTCTCCATGCTGCAACATATATGGAGCATTTAGTTTCCTGAATTGTCTTATACATGTCTAGGGAATACAGAAAAATATCTTTGGCTCGTTATGACCTGTACCCCAGTCTGCTGGGGAAAATTATTTCTAACTTAGGTATGAACAAGCGTTTATTACAGTGCCTACTACGCGTCAGGCACTGTGTTAAGTGCTGGGAATGCAAAAAAAAAACTACTCTCAAGCTCGTTATCTAACGGAGGATACAACAGCAAAATAACCAAGTACAAACAAGGTATATACAGGATTAATTGGAGAAAATAAGCAGGATTAAGAGAGGTCTCTTTTATGATTTTAGCTAAGTCTTGAAGGAAACCAGGGAAGCCACAAGGGGGAGATGAAGAGGGACAGAATTCCAGGTATAAATAAAAGGTTGTGAAAATGCTCAGTCATTAGATGGAATGTCTTGTGCGAAGAACAGAAGGAAAGCTAGTGTCACTAGATCACAGAATACTTGGAGGGTAGTAAGGTATAAGAATCCTGAAAAATAGAAGATAAAATTACAAAGAGTTTTGAACATTAAATTTGATTCTAGAGGTTTAGGAAGCTATTGGAATTTATTGAATGGGGCCAGGAGGGGGGGAGGGTTGACATGGTCAGACTTTCACTCATCATCTGAATGGAGGATGACCTGGAGTATGGAAAATCTTGAGCCACGGAGATCAACCAGCAGACTATTGGGATAGTCTAGGAATGAAGTGAAAAGAGCCTGCAACAGGGTGGTGATAATGTTAGAGGAGAGAAGAGGGTATATATCAAAGGTGCTACTGAAGGCAAAATTGGTAGGACTTGGCAACTGATTAGATGTGGAGAGTAAGAGAGACTAAGGAGTTGAACATGATACCTAGGTTGGGAGGATGGTGGTGCCCATGATGGTGATCAGAAAGTTAAAAGGACTTGGAGATAGTGAGTTTGATTCTGGGCATGTTGAATTGAAAATATTGAGGGCACATCTTTGAGATGTGCAATAGGCAGTTGGAGATGCAACTCCGGAGTTTAAGAGAGAAGTAAGGGCTGGATAAATAAACCCGAGGGTTTCCCAAAACAAAGAGAGTGGAAATTTATTCGTTGTAGAATATGAATTTCATCTGGGAAGGCTATTTCTTCCACACACCGAAGAAATAATAACATTACACTCACAAGTGTGCATGTGACAGAAATAAGCTTAAATAAGCAGCAATACTAACTGCTATTATTCTCTTCCAGTAAGTTATTGCTTAAAAATATACTTAAACATCAAGCTGTTGATAGGATTGCTGATTAGTCATTTTATATTTTACCTCTGCTTTGCCCTGCTTCCCTCAACATCCATGACTTCTTGCAAGTAAGGCCGGGGATTTAGGTCTATGTTTCGTTAAGCCCAGCCATAATGAGAACCCGACCTGGAGGAGTTCAGTGTTCAGCCATCAGCCCTTGCTTTCTACTAGTGGGTTCTTAGTGCCATGCTTCCCTTTAGTAGGTGTGGCTACTGACAACCCAGTTCTAGCCTTGGTTTCTCATTTTTACCTAAGGTTGGGGAGTGGGGAATATCAGGTATGGACCCCATTGGGGAACCCATTGGGTCAGGGTGAACAAACCTGGTTATTTTGGATACTCACTGGAAAAGATAACTCTGGAAGCAAGTGCATCAATTACACTTTAATAAGACATAGAGAGTACTGAAGCAGATGGTTTGAGGAATGAGATGAGGGAGAGAGAGGGGAACATTGAATCACTCAAGTAACTATGGATTGGAGTTAGGAACACTCAGGCAATATGGACATGTAGCAGCTGGAGAAGTGCCCTAAAGGTAGGATTTTTTTGGGCTCCATTCTTAAAAGGTTCTAGTGGCAGAGTGAGGGGGTGGGGGTGAGGGACTAAGTCTTAACCACACCACCTTAGGGTTGCATCATTACTGCATGAGTGTCACCTTAGGGTTATCAGTGCACCGAATAGTCGCCAGGGATTCCTTCCCTTGCTGCCAGTTAGCTTTGTCCAATGGACCCAGGACCTCTGTGTCTCTAGAATTCACAAGGCAGTATCCAAGACTGATTGTGCACATCTCAAGATCTTTGATTGTTTACTGAAATCGGGAGAGAACAAATACAGTAAACCCAACCCCCAACCTAGAATCAGGCACATCTGGGTAGCGTAAGGGTGTTAGCTTCCACATACTCATGGCTGTCTCACACCTGGTGTAGGGAAAAGGTAGAGTTGCCCTTTATCTGACCTTCCTCAGCCACAGAGGTGGAAGGTCTTCATTTTTGAAAGTCCACTGAGTAAGTGACTATTCCTGATCAGTGGCCAATAAAAAAGGAACTGGTTCATCATCTCAGAGTACACACTCTTCAGTGCTGTTACACACATGTAGTCAGCTAGAAGTAGGCAGAAAAACTTAGTATATATTTTGTGCATGGCCAGTTGTACATTTTATCTACATACCCTCAGCACTTAGCACAGGGCTTTGTTTATAGTAGGACCCTAATAAATTCTTGTCAAATGAATGAACCTTACAAAAGGATTCTACTTTTTCTTAATTCCATATTTTCAACCCTATTTATACTTGACCTTGTCCATCTACAAGTTTAGGTTACCATTGGACCTTTGGAATTTTCAATAAATCATTCATTTTCTCTTTCTTCCTTGAAAGTTTCAATTTTTTGACAAATGTTGAAGAAGATGCAGGAAAATTGGAACACTAATTCATTGTTGGTGGAATTTTGAACTGATCCACCTATTCTGGAGAGCAATTTGGAACTATAGCCAAAAGGCTATAAAATGTGCATACCCTTTGGCCCAGCAATACCATTTCTAGGGCTATATCCCAAAGACATTATACAAATGGGAAAAGGACCCACATGTACAAAAATATTTATAACTGCTGTTTTTGTGGTGGCCAAGAACTGGAATTTGAGGGGATGCCAATCAATGGGGGAATGGCTGAACAAGTTGTGGTATATGAGTGTAATGGAGTACTCTTGTGCTATAAGAAATGATGAGCAGGTGGACTTTAGAAAAACCTGGACTTATATGAACTGATGCTGAGTGAAGTGAGCAGAAGCAGGAGAACATTGTACATAGTAACGGCTACAATGTGCAATGACTGATTTTGATAGACTTAGGTCTTTTCAGCAATGCAAGGACCTAAGATAATTCCAAAAGACTCATGATGGGAAATGCCATCCACATCCAGAATAAGAAATATGGACTCTGAAAGGAGACAGAAGCAGACTGTTTTCTTTTTTTTGTTTGTTTTGCTTTATGTTTTTCTTTCTCATGGTTACTCCCATTTGTTCTGATTCTTCTATACAACATGACTAATGTGAAAATATATTTAATAGGAGTGTATATGTAGATCCTATATTGGATTGTATGTCATCTTGGGAAGGGGGAGGGGAGGGAAACAGAGAAAATTTAAAACTTATGGAAGTGAATGTTGAAAACTAAAATTTTTTTAAAAGTTTCAATTTTTTTTCCTGTGAGCTAAATAAATATATTCTTCATCAGGATGTTGGCATAAATAAAGTAGGGCAACATGAAAAAAAAGAAATGCTGTCATGTTTGTAAATAGGACGGCACATACATTATACGTAGATATAATTATACATTATAGCTTAACTGAACCTTTGATTTAACTTTTTTGTTATTGTAATACTAATGTCTCTCTGATATGACCTATGTGCCCCTTACCCTACAAGGAAATGAGATTTTAGGTATATTAACCTAGTATTTCAGATGAAGATTGAGTTGTGTATCACTCTACAATGTCTAATGTATCATCCTCTAAGCAAGAAGGGAAATACTTGCCCGGAAAGTTTAAGTTCCAGACGGAGGAGTTATTTGTGATTCTAGTTTTATAAGACTTCATCTCAGTGGCCACACATGACTAGCTTAGACAAAGTGAGAAGAATATATTAAAGATTCTGGCATGCCTCACAGAAAAATTGGCGGAGACACTGTTGAGAAACAACTTTATGTATAATAGCCAATATGTCCTGCACTGGCTTTTTGTGGTTTTTTGTTGTTGTTGTTTGTTTATTAGTAGCAACACTTCTGTAGGGAAAAAGGCGACTTTTAAAAGATAATTTCTTTTTTATTCTCCTTGAAGTTACAGTTCTTTATAACATACCCATAGTAGCATTTCTCAAATGTTCCTGCAGAATCCTGATGTTCCTTGAAATGTGAATAGTGTTTCTTTGAGAAAATGTTGATTCTAGTGATATTTTCCCCTCTGGAATATTAATTATGAAATTATTTATGTATTAAAATACTTCATAGGATCATAGACTTAGAGCTAGAACAGACCTTAAAAATCATCAAGTTCAACCTACTCATTTTACAGCTGTGGAAACTGAGACACAGGTTAAATGACTTGGCCAGGGTTTCACAGCTAGTAAATATCTGAGGCAGAATTTGAACCCAGGTCATTAGGTGTCTTGGCCACTAAACAATACTTTTTATGTATGGCAATCTTTCATTGTGAAAGTAGACTTCATTACTCTTCCTTTGTCTCTAAATTTCCCCAAACTCAGAGAATTCCCTTTCCTCAGACTTCCTGGAGTAGCATCTACGAGTTTTGCCAATATATTTAAAGCTGCCAAAAATATCCTAAGACCAAATTAATTTGGAAAATGTCATCCTATATGATAACTCTTTTATTTTTCTTCTCTGTATTAAGATAATATTTATAATTAATTTTATTTATATTATATATTATATTAATCATAATAAATAATCAATAACAATAATAATTAAGATAATTAACTAAAATGCTATTTCAACATCTCATCACGATGCAGATATAACATTGGATTCTTAAAGTGTATGTCTCTTATTTGAAGACCAGCTTAGCTAAGCTTAGGGAAACTCATCAACAGGCTAAATATAGGGCAATGATTTTTTTCAGCCACTCTTCAACAACTCTTGAAAAATATCTACTTGGATATAGAAGATGCAAGTTGTGTTGGTGGAAAGAATAGCTTCATTGATGAAATGACAGATTCTTGAGGAATTCAATCGATCAAAGAATGCTTATTATTTAAATACCTACTATGGAACTATGGTAGTTGCTGGAGATAAAAATACAATGAATGAACCAAATTCTACTTTCAAGGACCTTAGTATGTTAATCAGATTTTAGTTGTATTTTAAATATGAAATTGAGGAATACTTTCCATCATCATTACAATCAACCCCTTTATAATGCAAGTATTAGGAAATAGGACTTACTCCTGTTAAATGAATTCATCATCTCTTTCTTGAATCCTTCTCTGTTTCCTGACTTTCCTTTGTCAATGGCACCATCTGTTATTGTGATTAAGAAGGCAAGGCTATTGACCTGTGGAGCAGTATGGCAGCAGGTGTTGCCAATAACTCTGACAAAGGCACCAGCCTCTCTCTTCCCTTCTTTTCCCCCCTAACTATAGTCAGCTTTTATATGTAGAATTAGTGCAGACTTCTGTGTTTGTACTTCTAAACTAGTCCCTATAACTGCAGAGGGAGAAAGGAAAGAAGCATGTATTAAGTACCTACTATGTGTAGGTACTGTGCTAAGTGTTTGCAAATATTATCTCATTTGATGCTAATAACAACCTTGGGACATAGGTGTTATTACTCTCCCTTTTTTACAGTTGAAGAAACTAAGGCAGGCAGTGTTTAAGTGACTTGCCCAGGATTGCATAGCTAGTAAGTGTCCGAGGCACAATTTGAACTCAGGTCTTCCTGACTCCTGGCCCTGTGCTCTATGCATTGCACTGCGTGGCTGCCTCTGTGTCACCTAGATGACTGTGCTTCTAGGAAGGAGTGAAAGAGAGCCAATTGAACTCTGTATGGCAGAGTTCTCTATGTGCTGCTCTGGGGAGTCTGGTTACCTGGATGATTTTGCCTGTGTGTCTGTATTCAATTATGTTGTGTGTGTCCTGTGTAGTGGGCTGGACTGCAAGCTACTCAGGTTCTAAAGACACAGAGTCCACTAAGGGTCTTGAGAAGTGATGATGCTGTGCCTTGTGACCTTGACAACACGGCTGTGATATCTTGGGAATGTCTATGCCAGAGGTTCTCTGACACCTTAAAGGTTGGAGGATCGTGGCAGTCAGGTCAATAATCTCAGTCATCTTTGACTTCTGTCTTTCTTTTTCAACATACATGAAAGCTGCCAAATCCTCCTAAACAAAGCAGGAGACTTTAGAGGCACCAGAGCTTAGTGAATGAAGTGTAGAACATAGTGTTAGTGAGACCTTAGTTCAAATCCCATCTCTGATACTTACTATCTGTGTGACCTCAGGTAAGTCACTTACCTTCTCTGGGCTTCAATTCCTCATTTGAAAAATGAGGGCTTTAGACTAGATTGCCTTTAAGTTCCCTTCCAGTTATAAATCTATGATCTTATAAATTCTGTTGATTATACTGGTGCAATCTCCCATGAATTCTTTCCCTTGCTATTCTCCTGCTACCATCTTAGTTCAGGCCCTACCATGGAAAATGAGATAATAAGATAAGGGTAGACTAGAAGACGTTGCGGGTCCAACTGAAGTTATACACAATGAATTTGTTGGGTGAGAAATCAGTTGGATTTTACAACTGAATTGATAGGCAAAGCTTGTTTTACTGGGCTCTATATAGTTTATTGCTATTGTTATTATTCAGTTGTTTTAATTGTGTCCAACTCTTTATGACCTCATTTGGGATTTTCTCAGCAAAGATACTTGAGTGATTTGCCACTTCCTTCCCCAGCTCACTTTACAGATGAGGAAACTGAAGCAAACAGTGTTTAAGTGACTTGCCTAAGGTCACACAGCTAGTAAGTATCTGAGGCCAGATTTGAACTCAGGAAGATGTATTTTTGACTCCAAGCCAGGTGCTCTATCCACTGTGCCATCTAGCTGCATTTCAGGAAATCCAATTTGATGTACAGTAAATATGAATTTATTATAATGGGGTTGAACTACATTGTGTTGAGACTGAAATCACAAACACAAACTTCACAGAATCACAGAATGTCAGAGTTGAAGGGACCTCAGTAATCATCTGATCCCTTAAAGGATATCCCTTCCATAACTTCCCCAAATAATCATCCAGTCTATTCTTGAAGACTTCCATAGAAAGGGAAATCATTGCCTCCCCACACAACCCTACCACATATAGACCTGTTACAAGAAGCTCATTACCTTTTTGGACAGCTCTAATTATTGGGAAGATTTTCTTTATGTACAGCCTAAATCTGTTTTCCTGAAACTTCCAAACAGAAGTTCTGTCTTCTGTGACAAGAACAAGTCTAAATCCCTCAAATACTTGATGACAGCTGTGATGTCCTTCCTAAATCTCTACTTCAGTTTAACATTGTTACTTCATTCACTTGATTTATTTTCCCCTACTTTTCCCAGGTACAGATCCCCAGGTTTATTCCTAGAGCAAATTTTGCATTGAGGGAAAATGGGGAGAATGGAATATTATGGCAAGACATGGAAGTAGACGCAATTTGCATGACCTTAGTATGCTGAGCCTCAGTGCCAATGTCCATGGAGTGATTCTAGCATTTAGAGATGAAAAAAAAACAAGAGATGTTAGATATCTGAGTGCCGAGCCTTTGGCGGTCTTCTTGCATGAAAGGAGACTTCCCAGAGAGATGTACACGGATCCAGAACCATAGCATCAGAGTGTGTGTGAATTGGTCTGTGATTGTATGTTGAGTTCTTGATTCATTTTTAGTTTGCATCCCACTAAAACTCCTAGATTTTTTTCCATGCATGTTACTGTTTAGCATGGTGAAGTTGACTTCTTGACTCTACCTCTGGGATGCCAGGATCTGATAGGTGAGCTTTCACATTTTCTTTATTGGAACCACTTCTTCAATGTTACCTTCTGGCCATTTCCACAGTACAGCCTCAAATTTGCCCGTTATTCCTGTATCTTCTCTGCCATTAGAACCTTGGACACTTTCTCTCTGACTCCAGGATTTTTTAGGTGAGCTTTCATTTTCTGTTGTTCACAACCATTCCTCTGGGCCATCTACACATCACATTACCCTGCTTCCCTTTTCTTGCTTCCCTTTATGTGATGTCTTCTTTTAGAATGTAAGCTCTCAGGACAAGGACTGACCCATTTGCTTGTAATTGTATTCCCAGCACTTTGTATAAAGCCTGGCCTAAGTGCTTAATAAATGTTCTATGTATCAATTTATTTCCTATATTTTCTCTGTCTGTCTATCTATCTGTCTGTCTTCTCTCTCTACAAGACTTTATAATTATTCTTACTAAACTTCATATTATTAAATTCAGCTCATTGTATTAGCTCATCAAAATCTTTTTGCATTCTGGCATCCCATATGTTAGCCATCCTGCTTAGATTTTTGTCATTGGCAGGTTTGATAAGTATACTATATTTTCAAATCATTGAAAAACATATGAAACAATCATGGAGCCAATTCTCTCAACAGAACATTGAGAAATTTGGTCCAATATTTTGATGAAATCCTGATATTGCATATTTATGATATTCCCTAGTAACCATGAAAAAATGAAATTAGTCTGATATCACCTGTTCTTAATGAAGTCATGCTGGTTATTAGTACCGCTTCCATTTCTAAATGTTTGTACATATTTTCTTTAATGATATTTGAATCAGTGACTTCTGGGACATATGTAAGAAATGCGTGTCCTCTCTTTGGTAGATGCAGGCTTTCAGTGGTAGAAAAGTCATCAGTAATTCTGCCCCACTGCTCACCAAGGGAGTATTTATTGCCATCTGGTCTCTTAAAAGAACTTGGGTTTAAAATGCTAAGGATCCCAATCTGACTTAAATTATTTGTTTATGATAACTGTGCATTTTGTGTTAGTTGTTAACATCTGCACTTGGTGTAACCACAATGCTACTTGCCACTACTGTGGCTGTATAAAATCCAATAACACCAGCACACAGGAAGGCTGCTAGCACAGGTACTTTGATATGCTTTTCTAAGGAAAGCAACTTTAAGGGGTTTACAATCTCACTTTAATTAAACATATATATATATATATATCATTCACTTAGTTCAGGGGAAAAAGTCAGCACTTTGAACTTCAGAGAAAACACAAACAGAAATTGCAAGCAGAAGTTATATGAACAGAGCAAAATAAAACAAATCAGCAGACAGACTTCTAGCGTCTGTCCAAGACATCACATACATAGTTACCAGAGAGAGAAGCACCAACATCTGGGTTTTTCAAAGCCGGGGGACTCCAATGGCTACCCAGAGTCTCATCTGATCAAATCACATGACACTTCCAGTGAGTAAGCTCCAAGCAAAATGCTAACCTCAGAGTATGTATACATTTATTCAGGGTCCGAGGGCGTGACAACCATTCGACTCAAACCCATGTGACCTAAGCCTTCTGATGACTTAAGCAGGTCATCAAAGACTCCTGATTCAGTCAAAGACTCTTGATTGAAACAAAGGCAAGACTCAAAGGCACTTGATTGCGTTAGCGCTGAGAAGCATTCCAAAGCAAAAGACAACAAAAAGTCCCACTTTACTTACCATTACACTCGAAAACCCACTCTCCTAAGATCAAGAAAGAAGCAAATAATAAGGTATGATTTTGGCTTATTAGCAGTTGCCATTATTAATGGAGATCTTAAATGGGGTGAAGTTTTTGAGCGGTGCAGCAATAGGAAGAAAGTAAATTCAGTTATAGAAGGGTGATGTGGAAACATTTTGGAATGTCTTCCTGTAGTTTGGCCTGTTTTCTTCCTGTACACTGATTATCAGTGAATTCAAATGTTATCCTTTCCATGTCCATTTGTGGAAAGATCAATAATCAAATAACTAACATTTATTAAGGGATTACTATGTGCCAGGTAGTAGACTAGAGGTTAGGGATATGAATCCAGGTAGCAAAGGTGATCCTGTGAAACATATGTGGATAGAAATACACATTGGCTTTTTGCTGAAGGATAGATACCTTACTTTGCTGAGATAACTCAGCAACTGTTGATTGGTCACATAACTGGGGATTGTGTCAAAGAAAATTGGCTACTGAATGTCATCGAGGATGGACTCTTATGGAGAAACATGTCCCCTGGTTATGTTATAAGAGCTATAGAATGACTCCACGCCATCTCTTTTTGATCAGTCTTTCTTGGGACAGATCCAGTATGAGCTCTTTCTTGGACATCCAGCAAGATGAAGTGGAGAGAGAAATTACCTCCTTCTCTCATCTTGAATGCACAGTATTGAGAAAATATGCTTGCTTAGGTGTGCTTGAGACTTGATTCCATGTATACCTCTTTGTTTTGTGTTGCTTTCCCTGAACACAGATCTTCAAATAGCAGTTCTGAAAGATGGGCATGTCAAGGCTTGGCAGGTAACTCAGGAATTTGAGAGTTCTTAGTTTCCTGAGTGGGTGCCAATTGCACAGAGGGAGATCCTTCTTAATACCCCACCCCTTCTCAGAGGAGATGACCACTGAAAGGGACACCTTGAATCTGAAGGGATTGAAGAGTTATGCCTGGTTGACCACAAGATTGGGACTTGTGAGTTGCTCTGACAGTACAGATCTGAGGAAAATGTGAAATATCCGTTTGACACTATCATGAAGTCATCTTTATCTTTCCGGTGAGGATAATATGTGTAATGGCTTATTGTTTGTTTAAAGTAGTATGAGTCTTTTGTGTTTAAGAATTTTTTGTGGTATAGGAAATAAATAGTTGTTCTACTTTGTACATTGAGTATTATTTCTCCTTTTCTGTGTAGCTCTAAACAACTCATATCTATGATTTTTTAAAAGAGATTTTCCCCCTCATAATTCTGCTCCAAGGAGGGGCTGTAACAAAGAGTGTTAGAAAAGTCTAATTCCCCTCTCTTTGGGGCCCAGCCCCTCCCAGAATGCAACCAAGCTCTGGGTGAATCTAAAGCTGGGACTTCATGTAAGAAGGCTCCCTTCTTTCTGGGATGTGGGAGAAAGACAAAATGTAAGCAGGTCCTGACTTTCAGGGGGTTATATTCCATTGAGGGAAATAACATATACACATATAAGTAAAGATAAGGTAATTTGGGAGTCAGGCAGAGGCATTAGCTGTTGATCAGCTCAAGGAAGGCCTCAAGGAGGATGTGGCAACTGAACTGAGTTTTAACAGAAGCTAGGAGACTCTAGAAGATGGATTTGAGATGGATGTGCATTCTAGCTATGTCGTTGTCATTGGTGTTCAGTAATGTCCAACACTTGATGACCCCTATTTGAGGTTTTCTTGGCAAAGATACTGAGGTGATTTGCCATTTCCTCCTCCAGCTCATTTTACAGATGAGGAAACTGAGGCAAACAGGGTTAAGTGACTTGCCCAACATCGGACAGCTAGTAAGAATCTGAGGCCAGATTTGGACTTAGCTTTTCCTGACTCCAGGCCCTGCACTCTGTTCATTGCGACTCCTAGCTGCCCTAGCTATGGGGAACAGGTTAAGGTATGGAGGTAGGAGATGGAATGTTGTAGCCACAAATGGGCCAGTTTAACTAGACCAAAGAGTACATTAAGAGGAGTAATGTGTATACTATATCCAGAAAGGTAGCCTGGAGCTGCATTGTGAAGGCATTAAAATGCCAAACAGATTTTTTATTTTATCCTATAGGCAATCAGAAACCATTGAAGCTTTTTAAGCAGGGAAGAGACATGGTCAGATGCATGAAAGTCTTCAAAAATCCCCACACTGTTTTTAAATATAGCTTCCATACTTTTGAGGCCACTTAAAGTGGAACTTTAATGAATAATTTTCCAATACTCATTAGGTGAGTAATACAGTTATGACATAAAGGTTCAAAATATAACTCTCCAGAAAAAGTCTTTGAAACTCTCCCCAACCCAATCTTACTCCTCTACGCTTGGTTCTAGATAGTATATCAATGTGTTCTTCAGAACACATTCTGGATTTCTACTCTAGATAGTATATTAATATGTTCTCTAGAAACCACATACTATATTAATGTTATTACTAAATTAATAGTATTATTAGTAAACTACTAACAAATATTAATTTACGTAATCCTACATGTGGAATTTGTAAGCATTGGTCCTGGTATCATTTTGATGTATCCTACCCTCCTATATATACTCTTCCCCTCCCCCCAAATCTCTCCATATTGGTGGAAATGACCAGAATTGTCTTAATAATAATAATGTTCTCCTATTTTCTTCTTCTAGTGCAATGTACTTACCAGGGAAATGAGAAGTGAAGTTATCTAATATGCCCATTTCATCTTGATGCAGTGGGAATAATAATAGCTAGCATTTATATAGACTTTAAATATATTTCATTTGATCCTGACAACTCTGTGGGGGAGGTGTTATTATTATCCCTATTATACAGATGAGGAAACAGACTGAAAGATGTCGAATGACTTCCCTGGGGTCACATATCTAGTAAGTATCTTAAGTAGGAATTAACTCAGGTCTTCCTAATTCCAAGTCCATTGCTCTATTCTCTATGTCAGCTAGATGTCTTTAAGGTTTGCAAAACAATAACACAAACTCCAAGCCCTTTACTTATAGTGTCTTGTATACTTCACACAACAACCTTTTGAGGAAAGTAAAATTATTATCCCCACTTTTCAAATAAGAAATTTGAGACTGAGAGAAGGTAAATGACTTTCCCAAGGCCACACAGATAGTAAGTGTTTGAGGCTGGATTTAAACTCATGCCTTGAATCCAATTTTAGTATTCTATTCACTTTATCATCTTGGATTTCTTGGGAAGAAAACATCATCATGTCAGAACACCTGATTTCTATGCCTGGTTCTTCCATTTGACACTATGGAACCATAAGACAATCTCTTATTCTATTTGACTTTCAGTTTTCTTATCTACAAAAAAGAGATCATAATAACTACTCTTCCTGCCTCACACTATTGTTGTGGGGATAAAATGAGTTAAAGTATCCCCATAACATCTCACTCAACTTCCATTCATAAAAAGGCAAAACAGAGCCATATAACCAATGGCACAAAAATTAAACTACATTTTCAATATGCTTGAAAGATCTGGTTTAGAGGAAGCATCTGGAAAGAGGGTTTTTTAAAAAATTTTATTGGAACTAATTATCCAATTCTAAGTTAAGAACTTGATGGGAGCCCATTTTTCATGGTTTAGTCATTATTTGTGTCAGTCCTCAGAAAATCAGGCTTATATTCTAAATCCTTGATGGAGTATAGACCACAGAAATATTATGAGGGGAAAATTTGTTAGAGCATAGTGTGGATTTTCCTTTGTTATCCTACTTAAAAAATTCAAAACTTCCAGCACTACAACCATACACCTAAGTATTCTTATGTTAAACATGAAGTACTTCTTCTCCTGTTATAAAATATTGCTTATAGATGGCGGCTGGTAAGCACGGACTAGAGTGAGCTCTGTACGCGAGTCCCTCCAAAAACCTATAAAAATGGCTCTGAACCAATTCTAGAACGGCAGAACCCACAGAACAGCAGAGGGAAGCAGGGCTCCAGCCCAGGACAGCCTGGATGGTCTCTGGGTGAGGTCTATCCCACACGGATCTGGGAGCTGGGAACGGAGTGGAGCAGAGCCCAGCCTGAGCGGCGTGGACCATCCAGACCAGAAACCGGGCAGAGCATGCCCTAGCGCCCTGATTCAGTAAGCTGCGGCAGTTACCAGACCCCTCAACCCACAAACACCAAAGACTGTGGAGAAGGTTAGTGGGAAAAGCTGCGGGAGTGGAAGGAGTTCGCGGTTCGGCTTCCAGCCCCGGGGGCAGCGGAGGTGGGGCAGCTACAGCTGTTGTTACTTCCGGCTCCAGGCCCACCTGGTGGGAGGAATTAAGTGGCGGATCAGAGCAGGAGTGCAACAGCCTGCTGAAGATCTGAGCCCAGTCTGGACTGGGGGTCCTTGGGGAAGGAGGAGTGCGGCTCTGACAGAGCTGGCACCTCCCCCCCAAACGTAGAACATAGAACTCGTTAGTCTACAAGCAGTCATACCCCACTGAAAAACTCAAGGGTCAAGTTAGTTGGTTGGGAATATGGCCAGGCAGCGAAAACGCGCCCAGATTCAGTCTCAGACTTTGGATTCTTTCTTTGGTGACAAAGAAGACCAAAACATACAGACAGAAGAAGACAACAAAGTCATAGAGCCTACAACCAAAGCCTCCAAGAAAAACATGAACTGGCCCCAGGCCATAGAAGAACTCAAAAAGGATTTGGAAAAGCAAGTTAGAGAAGTAGAGGAAAAATTGGGAAGAGAAATGAGAAGGATGCGAGAAAACCATGAAAAACAAGTCAATGACTTGCTAAAGGAGACCCAAAAAAATACTGAAAAATACACTGAAGAAAACAACACCTTAAGAAACAGACTAACTCAAATGGCAAAAGAGCTCCAAAAAGCCAATGAGGAGAAGAATGCCTTGAAAGGCAGAATTAGCCAAATGGAAAAGGAGGTCCAAAAGACCACTGAAGAAAATACTACTTTAAAAATTAGATTGTAGCAAGTGGAAGCTAGTGACTTTATGAGAAATCAGGATATTATAAAACAGAACCAGAGGAATGAAAAAATGGAAGACAATGTGAAATATCTCCTTGGAAAAACCACTGACCTGGAAAATAGATCCAGGAGAGATAATTAAAAATTATTGGACTACCTGAAAGCCATGATCAAAAAAAGAGCCTAGATGCCATCTTTCAGGAAATTATCAAGGAGAACTGCCCTGATATTCTAGAGCCACAGGGCAAAATAGAAATTGAAAGAATCCATCGATCGCCTCCTCAAATAGATCCCAAAAAGAAATCTCCTAGGAATATTGTTGCCAAATTCCAGAGCTCCCAGATCAAGGAGAAAATACTGCAAGCAGCCAGAAAGAAACAATTTGAGTATTGTGGAAACCCAATCAGAATAACCCAAGATCTGGCAGCTTCTACATTAAGAGATCGAAGGGCTTGGAATGCGATATTCCGGAGGTCAATGGAGCTAGGATTAAAACCTAGAATCACCTACCCAGCAAAACTGAGTATCATGTTCCAAGGCAAAATATGGATTTTCAATAAAATAGAGGACTTTCAAGCTTTCTCAGTGAAAAGACCAGAACTGAATAGAAAATTTGACTTTCAAACACAAGAATCAAGAGAAGCATGAAAAGGTAATCAAGAAACGGAAATTGCAAGGGACTTACTAAAGTTGAACTGTTTTGTTTACATTCCTACATGGAAAGAGGACATGTATGATTCATGAGACCTCAGTATTAGGGTAGTTGAAGGGAATATGCATATATATATATGTATATATATATATGTTTATGTATATATATAAGTGAATGTGTATGTATGTATGTATCTATGTGTATATGTATGTATGTGTATATATATATATGTGTTTATATATATATATATATATATATATGTAAAAGAGAGAGAGCAGACACAGGGTGAGTTGAAGATGAAGGGAAGATATCTAAAAGAAATAAAATGAAATTAAGGGATGAGAGAGTAACATACTGAGAGAGGGAGATAGGGAGAGATAGAATGGGGTGGATTATCTCCCATAAAGGTGGCAAGAGGAAGCAGTTCTATGGGAGGAGGGGAGAGGGCAGGTGAGGGGGGAATGAGTGAACCTTGCTCTCATCAGATTTGGCCTGAGGGGGAATACCATACATACTCAGTTGGGTATCTTACCCCACAGGAAAGAAGAGGGAGGAAGATAAAAAAAAAATAAAAGCGGGGGGGGGGGATGATGGAGGGGAGGGCAGATGGGGGTGGAGGTAATCAAAACAAACACTTTGGAAAGGGGACAGGGTCAAGGGAGAAAATTCAATAAAGCGGGAGGGGTTGGGAAGGAGCAAAATGTAGTTAGCCTTTCACAACATGAGTATTGTGGAAGGATTATACATAATAATACATGTGTGGCCTAGGTTGAATTGCTCAACTTCTTAGGGAGGGTGGGTGGGAAGGGAAGAGGGAAGAGAATTTGGAACTCAAAGTTTTAAAATCAGATGTTCAAAAACAAAAAAACTTTTTGTATGCAACTAAAAAATAAGATACACAGGCAATGGGGCGTAGAAATTTATCTTGCCCTACAAGAAAGGAAGGGAAAAGGGGATGAGAGGGGAGGGGGGTGATAGAGGGGAGGGCTGACTGGGGAACAGGGCAACCAGAATATAAGCCATCTTGGAGTGGGGGGGGAGGGTAGAAATGGGGAGAAAATTTGTAATTCAAAATGTTGTGAAAATCAATGCTGAAAACCAAATATGTTAAATAAATAAATTGCATTTAAAAAAAAATAAAATATTGCTTATACTATTGTTTTCCTGTTCATTAAAATGACAAATGACCTAAATCCATTAAATGAGTTATAAAGTTATATATATATATATATATGTATTTACATGTAATGTTACATATATATGTATGTATTTATAGGTAATATATTTAAGTTGGGGCAGGTAGATGAAGCAGTGGATAGAGTGCCCAGCCTAGAGTCAGTAAGATTCATCTTCCTGAGTTCAAATCTGGCCTCTGACACTGGATGACCCTGGGCAAATCACTTAACCCTGTTTACCTCAGTTTCCTCACCTGTAAAATGATCTGGAGAAGGAAACAGCAAACCACTCCAGTATCTCTGCCAAGAAAATCCCAAATGGGGTCATGAAGAGTCAGACACAACTGAAAAATGGCTGAACAACAACAAAAATATATTTAGCTATATACGTACATAACAAAATTAAAGAAGGCATTTTTGTTACACAGTTTTAGCTGGCAAGGAAATATTTGATCTTCATTTCTTATTCTAAATTTCTATTTTTCTATTCTAAAATCTATTTTTATTTTCTATTTGAGAACATCAATTTCCCCCTTAATGTCAAATTGTTATCACAAATCGGCTCATTACAGCTAAATAAACACTGTAGAAAGAGATATCAATGCAGTTTTATAATTTGAAAGACTAAAGTTTGGGAGAGCAAAATATATGAAAGAAATCATCCTAAAATTACTTTAGGACTATTTCCATTCGATGCTCTCTGATTTCCTTAGTTTGGGCATTTGCTCCAATTAAACAGATAACAATTCATTCATACCTGCCTATCGTCTGCCGCTCTTGACCCTATCTTCCTATGAGTGTATCACAAGGAGTCTACCCAATGTTATAGGGACCTTCTCTTTCTTGTGACAACATGAGGAGATCAATGGAACATATGGACTACTTAGCACTTATCCCTTAGTCAAAGTTCCACCTTCTGCCTTTCTGGATCCCCCTTAATTCTAGAGCATTCTGTCTGTATATTAATTCCAATGTGTCCTGTATATCATTTATTTGTACATAGTTGTTTGCATGTTGTCTCCTTCATTTGACTGAAAGCTCCTTGAGATCAGAGACTGTCTTCTGTTACCCCAGTGCTTAACACAGTGTCTGGCACATAGTAGGTGCTTAATAAATGCTTATTGACTAGTGATTGGCATTATATATTTTTCTCATATGTTTCTTTGATGACATACTTTAATCTAAATTTCCTTGTTTATAATGTATGCCTATGCATGCCCCCTGAGTTGAACCATCAGATACAGAAGGATAATGCCAGAGGATATCCTTCTAATTATAAGATGAAAGATACCCTATGGAGGGATTTTCTTTTTCTTTTTAAAGTCAGAGAAAACCAGGATATTCAAATCTGGAAGACCATTCTCAGCATTAATGACAAGTCTAAATCATGGTTTCTTATTTTTAAAATAACCTCTTCAGTACTCAAAGCTTTTGAAAGACCAGAATATGAAATACCTGTTTAAAGAATCTCTTCATGAAGAGAATCTTCACATGCATTGAGAATGTTGGAGGAAGGCATTTACAGAGCTTTTAAGAGTTGTGGTTTTTTTTGTTATTGCTGTTCTGTTTTTATTTTGATCAGCAAACAAAGTTTAGCAGTCTGTAGCTCCTCTATAATGGTCAACTATAGCAAGGTCTCTATCATCTCTTTCTATTTCACACACTCATAAAAACATAGGATGTAAAAGAAAGAGTACAAGCCTGAAGTTTTGCCCAGTCCCCTTAGGTTTATATTCTGACCATTACTTTTGCCTATCATCTTCATGCCTGTCTAAGGTAAGCCATTTCTAAATCTGAAACTGAATGGATAATTCCTTGGAATCAGTTTAGGATTACTGTGTTTCTCTTGTGGTCAAAGCTAATTTTCAAGTGTTACTGAAGTTCTATTTACAAGCTGGTGGATACTAGGGATTCGTAAATTTATAGAGATGAAAGGACCATAAAAATCTTTTAGTCTAACTTCCTTATTGAAAGATGAGTAAATTGAGGAAGGGAAGGGAAGGGAAGAGAATGGGAGGGGAGTGGAGTGGAGTGGAGGGGAGTGCAGGGGAGGGGAGGGTAAAGGAAGTAAGAGAAGGGAAGGGTCTTCAGTGGGGCAGCTCATGCTACTAACAGGTTGTTGTTTGTCCTTCGTTTGTCCCTGAAAGTAAATTGGATTTAAGTGAGAGAGGGCTGTGCTAAGTCACCAGACTTACTTTCTCCTCTGGGTTAAATGATTTGTTCAAAGTCACATAGTTCATTAATGGCAGACTCAGTATTCAAACCCAAGTCTCCTGACCTTCTGTTGCAATTTGTATTTCATTATACTATGTTGCTAAACTCTTTTTCTTTGAGAATTGTTTCATTCATTGTATTTGTATCTTGAGGGCCCAACATAGCACACTGGCACACAGTAGATGCTTACTATATGCTTTTGATTATCTACTGAAGTGTGGTCACAGAAACCTTTCTGAAGTGTCTTGATAACCTTTACTCTTAAGGCAGGGTTTTGTAATCTCTTTTTGTGTCATAGATACCTTGGAAGTCTGGTAAAGTCTTTGGACTCTTTCTCAGAATAAGGGATAAGCTAACATCCAGTACTTTGCTTGAAAAGGGAAAACCAGACTACATCACCTGTAAGCCAATTTTCCTGGACTGCTGGAGTTGTTTTCAATATTTTATATCCCTTTCCTCCTTTGCCAGTAGAATGTAAGCTCCTGGAGGGCAAGGGTTGTTTGGTTTTTGTCTGTATCTCCAGTGCCTAGCCTGGTGCCTTGCACAGAGTAGGCTCTTAAAACATTTTTTAAAAATTGAGTTGATTATGCCAAGCAGAGGTCTCCTAGGCTACTAAAGGAGTCATCATCCATATTCACCTAGTTCTGGTGAAAGTTTCTGATTGTTGAGCAGATGGCACATAGGGAGAAAATAATTTTCTAGAGTCAGTAGGTATTTCTTTGAATTCCTCATCAGAGTGAGATTTCTTTTAACCAAAGAATGTACATAAGAAGCTATTTAATTGGTAATTAGTTGAGCATTAAGAAAGGAAAAATGGGGGTTGGGAATGGGAATAGAGATAGTTTCTATCAGTAAATGAGGGGGGAGAAGCTGTCACAGTAGTTAGTAGATCAGCAGGTAATTAAAATATGAGAAAAATATGCAGGAAAAAATTAAGAATGAGGGTGATGTGATTTACTAAAAATGCAAATTTGTCAAAGAAAAAAGTTGAAGTTTTGTTTTTCACAATGTCATCTGGAAACCACCAGGCCTAGAATTAGATTGCATTTAGACAGGTAGAGCAAACTGTTCATGAATAAAATTCAGAATAGACATTTTACATCTGAATCCCAGCCTGGTTACCTGCTGCACTGATTGCTCTTGAGGAAGCAGATTTTTTTTTTTTAGCATCTTTGCTGTACCAGTTTATATTTCTCACCTGACACCTGGACATGACTGAAAACTAGGTTCTTAGCACTACTTAATGCACAGGGGAAGGCACATAAAATACAGGAAAAAGGTTAAAAGTATTGGGTTTAGGAGTTTAATATTAGGATGAGAATATGCCTTTGACCAAGGAATAGTTTTGTATAATGGAATAATCTAACTTAATTACTTGTCTATAGGCAAGTCAATATAAAATTTTGACCTTTAAAAAAATCTCTAGTGTATATACCCTGATGATTAAATTGTTTTTGAACCTTCAGGTCTTAGGGCAATTTTTCTTTTGCTCTTCACTAAGGGATGTGGGTGCTCTCACTAGCACATGACCCATGCACATGGTCACAGGAGAGGGTTCAGTCCTGGACTAAATGAGTGTGGGAGGGATTGGCTTTTAATGAGAAAGGTTAAACTCTCCCTGCCTCCCCCCCCCCCATTTAGTCTGGTATCTTGATGATTTCTTGAAGTTTATGTTTTGGCTCGCTTCTACAGTTTTCCCAAGAAGGGGAAATAAAAAATTACTCAATGTAAAACATGCATATGGGATAGATATTCCCATCACACAAAAGAAATGCTCAACAGAATACTCACAAGGGTTCGTTTCACAGAATTGAACAAATGGCAGTAATACTTTCTGTTATATTTTCCTGGGAAGGCTATATTTAAACCTCATCTAAATATTAGATATTTTTTATGACTGATGAATAGGCATTTTACATTTTACTTTGGCTTTGCACTGTCCTCCTCATAGATGTCTTCTGGCACACTGGGTTAGGACTCGAGACCACTTTCTGTTGGTGGTCATTTGCTCCACAAGTGCTAGAAGAGCTGATAGAGACTTATCAGTTGGTTCTGGCAAAAGACCCTAGTACTGCTGACTTTTTCAGACTTACAAGATGGCCTTCAAGCCTAAATGAGTCCATTTGGGATCAATAATTGATCATTTGAGATCAGAAAAAGACAAAAACGGAAGAGGTAGATCCAAATTTAGGATTATGTTCACTTAGGATGGACATGGCTTTCGCTTCCATGTGCTCATGGGTGGCTGGGAGATTGTAATGTTAATACAATTTGAAGATTTTCCCATCCATTAATAGGCCCATGTGACCTGCCTGAGTCACATGAGTTTGAGTCACATGGAAGTCAGAGTCACATGAGCCTGTGGTGGGAGGAGCTTGCCGAATGTGTGGAGCAGGGAGGTTGGAGCAGAGCTGAGAGGAAGTGAGACAGAGCAGTCAGAGCTGGGAGAGAGAGACAGAGAGCAGCAGCTAGGGTGAGTGAGAGAGGGAGTGATTTGGGAAGGCCCTAACAGAGGGAAGGCTTGGGGATGTTGGTGCCTCGTGCCTTGATAATGTATATAGATTTCTTTGTTGCTAGGATGGATTTGGCTTCCTGGTGTTTGAATAAATGTTTTGGTTTCACCTTCCACGGAGAAAGTCTGTTATATTTTGCAGTTCAGAAATACGCTGGCATATTCATAGCGGCTGTAGCAGCTCCGTGGTGCTATAGAGATTAGGTGAGTTTTTCTGTCACTCCTCACAGTGAATGGCTCAGAACAGTCCTGAGCCAAACTAGAGCTGGAAAGGGAAGAGGAAAAGCGAGAGCAAGATATAGAGTCATTCCTTTTCCCTGTTCAGTGGCCAATAAGGGCGTTGCTTCGACATCTCAAAGCACCAACGTCTATCAGTGCTGAGTCATGCGTCGGCCTGATAGAAGCGCCAGGGGTTTTTATCCCCCCTGAAGTACCTAGGAGCTGATGGAAGACTGTATCAACAATCCAGCTAGCAGCTTCTGTGGGGGTGTAAGATCCACCAGCAGCCAGCACCCAGAAAGCTGCCAACACAGGTTCTTTTGATCTGCTTTACTTAAGGAAAGCAACGTTAAGGGGTTAACAATCCAACTTTAATCCGGCATGCAAGTAACATCCACCTAGTTCAGGGAAGAAAGCCAGCACCCTGAGTTACAGACCAAATACAATTCGTAGTTTTCAATAAGCCAGGGAGCTCATTAGAACATCTGGCCCAGAATCACAGGCCACTCCTGCTGTGGCTCAGAGCTCCAAGTGAGAACGCTAACCTTTGCCCTTATATATCCTGTTCGCCTCACCCAGGCTGGGTGTGGAGAAGTTCCCCACCCCCAATATCACATCAAATACAAATCAATGGCTCCCAATTGTCTCAGTACTGAGAAATACAAAAACATCCCACTTTATCTGCCCCATTCAAACAAAGGTCAGAATTATTAAAGGTCAAAGCAAAAAGTCCCAGCTTAATTATTATTATAAAGACCTGTATTAGGATTATAGCTCTGCAGGCAGAAGAAACCTCAGAGGCCATCTAGTCCAACCCCTTCATTTTACAGATAAGGAAACTGAGGCCCAGGAAGGTTAAATGATTTGCCCAATGTCACATAAGCAGTAAGAATGAAAGGTGAGATTTGAACCCTGGTCCTCTCCAGAGTCAGAGTTCCTTCCTCTGTACTATGCATGGTTGATCAGAAATAGGAGGGGTAGATTTGCACAACTTTAATCCCTCAGATGAACATTTCTGTGATGGTAAATTAGGCTGTCTCTTGTCTCAATTCTTAACTTTAGCCCTCAGTCATTGAATGGGTGTTGCTTCAGACAAACTGGAGCCTGGGAAAAATCTTAATTTAGAAAAGCCAAGCTCATCCACTGCATCCTGGGGATTTGCCTTTTGTCTTGCCACCGGACTTCAATGATTCTGGAGGAGAGAATGAGGCTGACAACTTTGAGCAGCTCTGTTTCACTTAAATCCAATTCACAGGCAAGTCGAGATATTACCCTCATGATGTCGTTGGTCTTCTTACAGACTGAAAGATGAAGAACAACAGCTATCCAAAACAGCACGCACTCTCAAAGATAACTACTTCATGCACTTTCTGTAAATGTTTGAAAGTCGATCTGGAGAAGATACCGTTTTCTGAAGGTGATCAATTGATTATAGCAGTATTACCATGATTTTCTGACACTGCTAGTTTACAATTAACCGTCATAATTATTTTACTTTTTTAGTTTTAATGTAGCCCAGAAATATCTTGATTTTTTTCTGTTGTGGTGCTGCGCTTCTGATTCATAATCAACTTGTCTCATGATCATTAGTTTTCTTATGTCCACATATCTAGCCTTTGCTTGCTGTATTGTATTTGTGTGCATTTATTTTTTTTGCTACATCCCTGAGTTTGGGATCATTGAATCACGGAATACCTGAGCTAGAGTGTTAGAGATAAGTAGTACAATCCCTTTATTTTGTAGATGAGGAAACTGAGACTCAGAAAGATTTTGATTTGTCCAAGGTCACAGAAAAGTGGCAGAGGCTTTGCCTTATCAAATTTCATCATTGAATCACAGGATCATACACTTAGAACTGAAGGGGAACCAGAGGTCATAAGGTCCAAATGCTTTACTTGACATGGGAGGAAACTGAGGCTCGGAGAGGCTAAGACTTTGCCCAAAGTCACAGAGCTGGTAAGTGGCAGAGCCAGGAGTTGAAACTGGGGCCTCTGACTCTAGGTCCACCTCTCTTTCCACTGCAACATTCTTTATAGAAGTATTTATCCAATTTATTAAAACTATTTTGGATTTTATTCCTATCTTCTCACCTAATTTAGTAATATCTATAGATTTGGTAACAACTTTCTGATAATGACACAATATATTAACTAGATGGGTTGATTGTCTAATATTAGCGTCTGAGTTAGGAGTGATCTCTAAACATGGTGAACAGTATGTTGTTGTGGAGAGGAATATGCAGGATTATGCCATATATTAGGCCTGTTATGTGATAAGACTAGAGAAATATTGCCTTACTGTCAGTATTGATAGAACAAGGGTATGAGAAACGAAGTGTGGCAGAAGGAAGGAGGTGGGTCCCACAAGTGAGGAATCAATTTTATATTATTCTAAGTACGGGTTCGTTATTAACCTCCTTAGTAGTTTCTTCATCATCTTCTCTCTTTGTCTGAAACATGTCCTTTTTCCCTCGAAGAAATATAAAGGCGTAATTATAATTTGATTTACACCATTGTTTCATGAATGACGAATTAGTGATTGTGGATTGCATTACAAGTTGCTACATCAACTGATGTATTGACAAGATTAAATTGACTCTAATTGTACTTTGAAATCAGCTCTCTGTTCTTCTTAGGTTGCTTTGAGGTGACTGTCAAATTGAATTTGTTGTCCTTCTTTGTTTACAAAAGTGTTTTTTTTTCAATTTCTAACACCAGAGATGTTAATAAAGTGATCTTTAATGTGTTTGGTTATATTCACTCTGATACTGTGCTAATCTATATGACAGAGTAATTAGGAAATATCACTCCTATCTTTGCCTTCAGATTAGCAGAGCCCAATCCCTATTGATGTCCAGAAGTGTGTGTGTGTGTGTGTGTGTGTGTGTGTGTGTGTGTGTGTGTGTGTGTGTTTTGGATAGGATGTAATAGGATGGAGAGAAAAAAAGAAAAATGTCATAGCTTCTGGGCAAAATATGGACTGAAGATTGAGATCTTAATCATTATTCCAAAATGAAATGTTTTGTTTTATTTTTCTGACAAATATCAGAACATGCATATAAATGATCTAATCATTTGAGTTGTAGCAACCAACCAACCAACCAACCAAACCCTGCAAACCAGCTCATTTCCATTTAATGTTAGTGCTGTCTTTATGGAAAGATTATTCCTTCACTCATGCAGCAAAGCACCTACTTCCAGACTTCCAGCAAGTTTCCAAGAAGGGAGGGTAGAGTATTCCATTTGTAAGAAAGAACATAAACAGAGGCACAAAGATGGAGATGGGGAATGTCTTGGGGACTGTGACTAGTCCAGTTTGGCTCAAGTGCAGAGTGTGTGTAGAGTAAGTACCATGGCATGTTTTCAACAGAAGACAATCAAGTTTTTAATCTATCAGATAAATTAGACAGGTCTTATCAAAGCTGGACTTGTGAAATCCAGGCAAGTCACATAATCAGAGCAGTCAGGAAAAAGTTAAATTTTGGTCTTTCAAAAATTATACTTGTATAACTTGGGATTTTTCCATTATCTATTCTTCTATAGCCACTTCATTCAACTTCTCTGGCATATGAGTGTGGGGGGCAAAGAATTTAATATTTCCTCACCACAAATGCTAGTGCAGTATTGAATGAGTTTTTCAGAATTTTGGTGAAAAATGTATAAATAGGAAAGAAAACAATTAGAAGGAAGCAGTTAATATTAGGATCCTATTAAGTACTAGGTAAATAATAGGGTAAATAAAGGTCTTGTGTTATGAGCTAAAATGAACCCTTTGCTAAACCATTGAGCCCCAGGAAAAAGTCTTTTTAAAATTGTAGTAATGGATATGGTCTAAGAGCAACTTCCTCTCTTCTTTCATGACCAGCTTTTCACAGTGTCAGTGGCTATGTACTGGGGAAGAAAATGACTCCAGAGCCACTTGGTCTTTTGTGCAGCAAATATCTTCCTTTAGACAAGGGAATATTTATTGTGACTGGAATTCACATCTTGTCAGAGCTTGATGGGGTATAAGAGAAAATCCTCTTGGAGACTCACAGCGACTTTGTGCTTCAGCATCTCACCTCCCCCACTCCCTTCTCTCATTAACAAACCATGTTGTGTTAAGTGAGTTGTCAATACAGCAGACCTGGTGTGATTTGTTGATATGCTGGACTAGCTGGGAAAAGTTCTTAAACTAATTCACTTAAGATAAGGGAATGGCTTCTCCTCAAAGGGAAAGCGGGAAAGATCCTCCAGTTCTCAGTAAGCTTGTCCAAATTGTCTGCCAGCCACTGGAGGATGAAATTGAGTTTAACACTACAACATGTATTACGAAGAGGAGACTAGCAAGTAAATATTTAAAGGATGTAGGCTAAGCTTCTCTATCATTTACCTGCATTTTGTTTGGATGACAGAAAGTAGCAGAGTGCACTGCAAAGTGAGATTAGGTGCTCGAAATGCAGCTGTGGAGATTAAATGCTTATTTCCTGAGGCACCCTTCATTATGGCAAAATGGTAGAGGATAGATTTTGTGAAGAGTTTTCCACTTGGCTGCATGATTAAGTGTCCAGGGAACTATATAATTGGTAATATACTTTTTATATTCCAGTGTAAATAATTTCTTTATTTAAACTTCACAATGTATAATATTTAAATACTCATCAAGCAATAACTCACTGGAGGCAGGAAATTATAAAAATATAACAGCAGGATTAAGGATGTTATGGCTGGAGATGATTGATCTCTCTAGCTTTCTTCAAAGAGGGATCTTAACACTGAGGAATAATTTGTGAAATAAAGCCCCTCATTTTCACTAGTTGGAAAAGTGATACTAGAGACATCTGATACCTTCTTAAGCTGACCTGTGCTTATTTTTGTAAGAATCATAAAGGAATTTTGAGCTCTGTTCATATACATACGTACTCCATTAAGCATTTTTTGTTGGAGCCTGACAAGGGAAACATATGATTTTATTTTAATCCATAGACTCTCTCACGGACTTAAGCATATCTTGCATATTATGAGACTGTCCCATGTGTAAATAATAACAAATGGAAAGGGCAACCAGGGGCACACCATGTATTCAGGGAAGTTACATTTTGGAAGAATTCACCGTGGGATCAGTATTCGTCAGCATGGATGCCATGGTATATAAATCCCCCACTAATTTACAAGGGCTTAAGGCCTTTCACCCAAATATAAAAAGTGACCTATTAAAGTTAATGATGCTTCTTTATCTAACTCATCTTTTAAAGTTGTCATGTGATTAAATGTAATGAAAGGAGAAGTGGACATTTTGAGTGCTTGCCAGTATATTGTATAAGTAATGCAGGCTCAAAGTAAGAACAGAATTCTGAGAGAAGGTACTGGATGAAGGGGTGACAGAAAAAAAAACAACAAAGCACCCCCTCCCCAAGGTTGATCTGTGAAGCCCAAAATTTCTCACTGTTTATGGCACATAAGTTTGAGCCTTTGTAAGCCATAAGAGGTGAATCAGAAGTGTGGTACAGTGGAAACAGCATTGAACTTGGAATTAGAGGGCCTGGATTTGCATACCAGCTCTGCTACTTACTTACATGACTGTGGGAAAGTCATTGCTCCTTTCCTGGCCTGTTTCCTCATATGTAACATGTGTGGGTTAAACAAGATGAGCTCTAAGGCCCCTTTCAGTTTTCAATTCTGTGATCCAAAGATTCACTGCAGGAAAAAATAGAACTGGAAGAAGAGGGGGCAAATGATTGGGAATGGAAGATATTCCAAGAAAACAGATGGTTGATGGCTTGGATGAAGACAACATGTGATGACAGTCAATGTATGGTGAAAGATCCAATTTTCAGCTGTAATCCAGGATTCTGTAAAGGACCACAGGGTAAAGATGATTTGAAGGTGGAGTGATGGGCTAATAGAAGAGGAAAAATACAGTTTGATTCATTCACATATTGTTTTGGACTTAATATACATTATTGGACCTCTGCCTCTAGTTATCTGCATGTTTTCCTTAGGTACCCAACTGTTAATGGATGCATTAATAGGGGTCTCAATGAGGCCTTGGTTACAGAATTTACCTCAAATTCTTTTGTGTACTGCAACTTAAAAAATAGAAGCCAAAGAAAATTTGGTCAATTTCACACCATTTATTCAGAAAATCCTGGGGGTATTTTCCAAAGACAAAGCATCATGAAAATTGATTCATGCTGTCTGCTTTGGAGAAGAAGTGAAAGTTGGCATCCTGAAATGGAAAGAGATTCTGTTTTGCTATTGGTATTTGTTAAAAACTCTCATATCTGAGAGATTTTATTTATTTCATTTCTGGGCAGGCAAGTAGATAGGGCATTTTAAAATCCTTGCTTGTTTAATACATAGCCCTCCTGATAAAAACAGTCACAGAAATCATAGAATTTTGGAACTAGAGAGGATGCCAGAGGTCACATGCTATGACCCCTCTCTCATTTTACAACTGAGGAAACTGATTTGAGACCTGTATTGTTGAGCATTACACTGATGGTTAGTGGTGCAGATGGCATGAGAATCCATGACTCCTGATTCTCAGTCTTTTATAAAGGGGATGATTACCAATGTGAAGAAACTTAGA
The DNA here is from genome assembly GCF_011100635.1 of Trichosurus vulpecula. Taxonomy (NCBI): domain Eukaryota; kingdom Metazoa; phylum Chordata; class Mammalia; order Diprotodontia; family Phalangeridae; genus Trichosurus; species Trichosurus vulpecula. The sequence goes on from NC_050581.1 coordinate 21,148,070, forward strand.
TCTGAAAGGGATGACCTTACTATTCCTCCTCTTTGTCTTTTTTGGTGAGGAAAAAGCCTCTAGGAGACGTAGTATATTATAGAAATTATGAAGCAGCTTGAACTATTGAGCTCATTTACATTGGGGATGGAAGGGGAAAAACAAATCAAGTGCCAGAGATTATGGTGTGGAATTTAGGAAATTGGAGAATTGAAATTCAGTATTTCATATACTGAATGATCAGTTGTCAACCGACCATCCAAACAAAGGCTGTAGAAATGAGAGTGATAGACAAGGGCAGGGAGAGGGAATCACAACTGAAGGCTACGCTGACAAAATGAAGGAAAAGGTTAGCTGCAGTGAGAAGGGGAAAAGGTTTCCTGATCTCTGCTGCTTTTCCTGTCTAGAATTTTTCTTTCTGCTTCTCATCCCTGCCCTGCCAGTATCTATCAACAGAATCTATTTATGCATTAGCTTCATTGAAGGCAGTTTGGCTGGCACAGGGCTGCACTTCATTCCAATGTGTCATCCTGAAGAGGCTAAAATGGATCGATGGCTTTGCTTTGCACCCTCTTCTCCCCCTGCCCTTATAAATACTTTTATTTGAATTCTGTCAGGGTGGCCATTTCTTATCCCTCTGCTTTTGGCCCTTTTTGGTTTAAAGTCGTTAATCTGCAAATGCAACTAATTATCTCTGTTCTGTTCAAGGAAAAGCAAACCCCACTCATCCTCTTGCTTTATTGGATGCCAGAAAGTGTATGTTTAAGGAGCAATGGATCTTGCCAATAGAAAGAATGCTCTCTATAATTACATGATCTGCTCGAGTAAGCTATAAAATGAGAATTACATGGCATACCTAAACCTCCCCCAGAATCATGCAGTTACTTACTACAGGAGTAAATTTTTATTTTTTTTTAAAGTAAGTTTTGCCCATTCAGTGAGGTAATTCTTCTCACTCTATCCTCAGAATAGCAAAGCACAGGAATATAAGGTGGCTCTTTGGTGTATTTCAGCACTGACATTTTAAAAGCTTTTCTAGAAAGGCCAGACTCAGGACCTCAGGGTTGGTGTGAGACTAAAAAAAACTTACCACTTTATCTTGCCTTTTTCATTCTTTCATTTTGGGAAAAGCCCCTTAAATACCCCTCTTTTCCTCTCCCTCACTAACCTCCTCTACCCTCAAAAAATTAAAAAAAAATTTTGCCTATTTTTTAAAAAAGGAGTAACAACTGAATGATGCCATTGGAAAATTCTCATAAGTTCCTACAAAGGAAAATTAATTGTTGTTAGGAGAGGCATGTTTTAGAGGAAATGAGAGGCACAATGCCAAAGAAAAGGCTGAATCAATTCGTCTATAAGCAGTTTAGGATGACTGAAGGGCATGTCTCAGTCAGAAGTTCAACATATAGTCACAGATAGCAAATACATCTCTCTCTCTCTCTCTCTCTCTCTCTCTCTCTCTCTCTCTCTCCTTCCACTGCCCTTCTCATGCAGCTTCTTATGGAGTCTAAATTGAAAATGGAAGAGTGCAAGCAAGGAAGATGCAGAGATGATTATGTATGTAGACGAAAAGGTTAAAGCTAGAAAATGAATATAGACGATTACCTAACTGCTATGTACTGCAGAGACAGTAAGGTAGCCATGTAGGAGGGTTTCATCCTCATTGTAAAGAAATCAGGGGATAAAGTGGATTATTGCTATCACCCCCATCACCCACCACTGTACATCCTTCGTACCACTTGTCAAAAATATTCATGCAACTGTACATGATATGCAACTTTTCATGCCATTTATTGTCATCAGAGACATTTCAGCTCTTCTCTCTGAGTTGGGATTGAAGATATAGGTATCAGGACTGTGGATAGTTCATTATCTTCATCTGTAACAGATTAAAAAAAATTTAAAACATAAATAAGAATGAATAGTAACAAAAGTTGCTTTCCTTTTTTGTATATCCATCCTGTTTTCATAAGATTTGCCTTCCACAAATCTTTTACCCTTTGAGAATTCTTCATTTGATTTTTCTTTTTTACTCCCTCTACTGCCTTTCTTCTTTGCCACTCACATGTATATTTATTTTTAACTTCAAGAATATAAGGACAGAGGTACTGAGTTTAACATTATTCAGATGTATCCCTCAGAGTTCACCCATCTTTGTCAATTCTTTGAGAGGTATTGTCAAAATAGCATTTTATTTCTAATATAAAGGAGGACAGGCTCGCCACTCCTCCTTGCTTAGACAGATGCAGCATATAGACAGTGAGCTAGGCACAGAACTGAATTAGGAGAGGAGATTAGGCTAGATTTCATATGGGTGATTATTCAGCACTTTAAATCATCACAAACTCTTTGCTGCTGCCCCAAATCCATCTCTTTAACACTAATATTCTCCCAGTGATACTACATGACTGCGGGAGAATCAATATTTTGGTGACTCATAAGACCATTTAGAAGTCCCATGGCAGTATATACAGTCTGCAGCATTTTGCTAATGATGATTTGTACCTGAGGGAGGTCATATATGCTGTTATCCAACACAGATATGACTAGACATAGAGGTGAACCTCTCTGAATGTAGGAAAGACATAGGCAGTTATTGAATAGTATGAGAAATCACTGAGAATTTGTGATTTGTACAGGGGGTTGGAATACCTACACCACTAATATCAGGGATCCATTGACTTATTGAAAGAAAAAGTGAAGGAATAATGGGAAAAATCATTCTATTTGTATATATAGTACAAAGCCTTCTCCATGAACCAATGGGAGAATTAGAAATCTACATTGATGTTCTTGAGAGCACAATATTGAAGCTTAATCAAGAATTCAATTAAGATTAGATCAAAACATCAGATCCTTTTCCTGAGGGATTTTTTTAATCAAGCATGACCCAAATTTCTGTCTCTGAGGAAATATACCTAATAGGGTCTTCTCAAGGCCCTTACTGACTTTATATTGAGTTCTGAGACTTGGTACTATTATTCAATGTAATCTTTTAAACATGATACCTAAAAGAGTCTTACTTTCAATTAAAATCTGGTTTTAGCCATTAGAAAGTGGAAGCCCATATTTTTGCATAGGCTTCAGCAATTATCACTGTGGAAGACCTTAATCCCCAAAGGTACATAGGCATTCCTATCCCTTAAAGGCTAATGTTGTCATCTCAAACATTCACTCCCTAACTGTTGTTTAAAGTTAGCCTCCCATTTACTTATTCCTCACTACCTGCCTGTCATCGATTCTGTTTTCAAATTCCCTCTTCTCAACACACTTGCCATATAATTATCCTTCTGGAATTCCTAAACTTCACTCCCCTGTTTATTTTTTTGCCTCCAAGCAATTCTCAATTCCCCTCCCACCAAATCTCCTCCCCACTTCTATAAGGTCTCCTCCTTGGCTGCTTCCTTTTGGCTGTCCGGTTACTGTTGGATGGACAGACTACTTGTGGCCTCAGAGCTATTGTAATGTTTTCAGAGCTTACTAGTTTTTTTAAAACTGTAATTTTATTTGGAATTGAGTCAGGGTAGATTTTGCTGACTAGAGAGCAGGTCCATAGACTGAGAGAGTATCTCCTGTTCACTAGTCTATATAAAAGCAAAGGCTACAATTGGATTGATCATCGGCCATTGATATTCAGGCTTTGAATGATGGTGAAATTCTAAATGGATGCTCAGTGGGTTTTGATGGTATTATAGTTGTAGGCTTACATTTTAATTGGAGATTATCTTGAAAAGCTCAAGATTACCTTGTCTATGTGAAAGGAGATTTACTAAATGAAACCTCATTCTCTTGTGAGATTTTTCATCTAAACAACCAGTGCATTTCTATATGACCCTAAAACATTGAGATGAAAAGTAGGAAAAAATCATTAACTCATTAGGACATATGGCCTGCATAATTTAAACCTTTGCCTATACGGAGATACTTGGATGGTGGGCATTGGGTGAATCATCTGTCCTCAGATGTCTCTGGGAAGAGTTCCTACATGTTCCCTATCCAAACATTTGAGATCCCATCAGATTCAACAATGATGTGTTTAGGCATGAACGGTCAATAGAAAGGTAGGGTTGCTGATGCTCAGACTTATGCACCCATCATGATGACTCAAACAGGAGGGAGCCCTGGCAGATGCTTATAGCCATACTTTCTGGAAATGGACAATGGAGAGGTAGCTATGATGGTGGTTACCACCCTTTGTTCAACTTGGCTGGAAAACTCTGGTATAGACTAAGTTTAATGGAAATATAGGCATAATCTATAGTCAACAGTGTCAATATTAGAGATAGAGACTGGACTTGTGATTTCATTGGCATAGGTGAGAAATCTCCCAAAGAAAGTTGGTACTTTCTCTGAAACATACTCTTAGGGAGTTATCTAGAACATTGAGAGGTTAAGCATAACTTGCCCAGCATCACATAGCCAGTATATATTAGGAGTGGGACTTGAGCCCAGGTCTTCCTGGCTTTGAACTCAGCTCTCTATTATCCTATGCTCACTAAAATAAACAAGAAAATTTCAACATCAAAATTTTCACAAAGTGGATTTGTTCTGAAAGAGATTCTTTGTTCTTAAAATTGAATTTTCTTGGCAAAGGAGAATATTGTCATTTTTCTGAACTTTTTTTTTAATCTGAATACAGAAGTCATTTCTACTTTTCCTGGGACCACTTTGATCTTTGATCTGAGGTGTGGTTGGAAAGGATTTTTAGATTAACATGCAGTTATTGTTGTAACAGTACAGATTAAAACACTATATCAACTGTTCTTGAACCTTTCTGAAGCCATACCAACTCTCAGGTAGACGACCATCTTCCAGGTGAAGGATCAGCCTATTAAGGAGAACTCTGGCAAGAATCTTGCCTCAATGACTAAGAGATAGGATAATCTATTTCCTTTACCTTTATTGAGATGGACAATGGAGGTGTCCTTGAACTCCTGGGGGATAACCTCCTTTTGCCATATAACCTGGAAAATTTCAGTCAGCTTTTGTATGAGCAATGGAACCCCCCACCCCCACCTTACACCTTGTAAAGTTCAGCTGTAATAGAATCAGCACCAGGTGATTTTGCCACATGAAAGGAGCTTAATGGCATCCAAAACCTGTTCTTCAATTGGAACTTCAGCTAGGGAGGGATTGACTTCAACCTGAGGTAATGGTCAATGGCTTCAGCATTGATTGATGATGGTCTGTTGAGAACACTATAGAACACTTCTATATAACAAGGCTGGCCATGTTGTTCTAATGCCAAACATATGCTTGCCTAAAAGACTATTTTATGGAAAACTCACACAGGGCAAGAGCTCACATGGTGGTCAGAAAAAGCAATACAAGGACACTCTCAAGGTCTCTCAAGAACTTTGGAATTGATTATGTGACATGGGAGACACTGGAAGAGGATCACCCAGCATGGCGTGCCCTCATCAGAGAAGGTGCTATATTCTATTAGCAAAGCAGAACTGAAGTAGCTCAAAAGAAACAGGAGATGTGCTGATTTAGAGAATCCGTTCCAAATGTTCACATGGACTATTTGTGCCTGACCTGTGGTAAAGCATTCTTAGCTTGTATTGGTCTGATCAGCCACAGTCAGATGCACTGTAACTTGACTCTGACATAGTGATGTCTTTTTGGTCCTCTTTGAGAACAAAGAACAGCAACCAACCAACCAACAGATTAAAAGCACTTCCATGTAGCTGACTTGCAATAGACACAATTGAAAAAAAACTTCATCACTCTTGTGCTGTCTTTAAATGTAATGATTAATGTTCCATTACAGGATGATATATATGCCCATAGATTACTGTTTGAATTACTGTGCCTATTTTATGACTTATTGTTTTCTGGGGATAGCTGAACATTTTATTTAAAGATCGGTGAGGGATTAAATCAATTCCCTTTCTTCTTGTCTGGAATTAAAAATAAAGTAAAACTTTTTTTAAAAAGAGAACACTGTATTGAAAGCAGGCATCTAGATTCAAATCAATCATTTGTCACTGAGGCTTATGAAAAATTTAACACATGCCTAAGGGTTAGGCAAGCCTAAGAAATTGTGCCATGATAGAGATATGATACAAAGCTGAGTATGGTGATGCTTATTCTATAATCCCTGAAACTGGGGAGGCTGAGGCTGATAGATCACTTCAGTCTGAGGGTTCTGAGTTTCAGAAAGGCTAAAGCCAACAGCATGTTCCTGCTAGGTCTGGTACAGGTATGGTAAGCCTCTAGAAGGAGGGCTAGGTACCAGGGTGCCTAAAGAGGAGAGAACTAGTTCAGCTTGGAACTGAAGCATGTCAAAGCTTCCCAGCCAATCAGCAGTTGGGTCTGGCCAGTGAGTTGCCACTGCAGTTCCAACCTGGGCAACATAGGGATATTTAGTCTGGAAAAAAAAGACCTTTACACAGACAGACAGAAAAAAAAGAAAGGAAGGAAGAAAGAAAGGAAGGAAGGAAAAACATGCAAACAAGCAAGTAAAGAAGATATTAATATTGTCTTATATACTACAGTACTGGTAGGCATGGGGTTTCTAGTATATTGTGTCATTTTACAGAGCTCTAGTGAAAGCAACTAAGGAGTAAACAGGAAAAAAAGTAGATATTTGGATTAGTGGTGGGTATAGGTTTAAACGTGTTCATTTTGTAACCAAGCTGAATTTTGGCTAATTTCCAGGAATCTATCTATCTATCTATCTATCTATCTGTCTGTCTACTTATTTGTTTCTTTATCCATCCATTTATGTATTTCGCAGTTGTTTCTTTCTAGGGTGGCAGGAGTAAAGAGAACTGGTCTTTTAAATTTATTGTATTATATTAGTCGTACTTGAAGATTCTAGGAAGATGATTGTCTTGTGGATTCTGGTTCCAGATCAGTGGATATTTGACTGGAAGGATTTATATTGTATGCTCAGTGAATCAGGCTTTAAATCAGTGTTACTACAGGCTACAGAGGATTTTGTTTTTACAACTACAATAACTAACTCACTGGGGAAATGTATGTTGTGACCCTTTCCAGGAAAAAAAAATATTCTTCCCCCCCCTCACCCCCCAAAAAGAATAGAAACATTATCCACTAATTCTGAATTAGATTTGCTGGGTTAAAGGAATTTTATAGCCATAAGAACTGCAAAACTGAACTTCTCACATTAGCACTTATGCCGGATTATACTGTCTGATTTAGGCTTAGAGATGGGAAAAGCTTTAAGCAAAGAGGTCTCTAAATCCTATTGTACTGTTTTCATTTTTTCCCTTCCTTTTCTCTCTTTTTTCTCTTTTTCCTCTCCTTCCCTCCCTCCCTCCCTCCTTCCTTCCTTCCCACTTTCCTTCCCTCCTTCCTTGCTTCCCTCCTTCCTTCCTTCCTTTCTTCTTTTTCTCCTCCTTAGAAAAGCAGTCTCCAAGAGAAGATGGGAGTTGTGTAGAGGGTGAACACACAAGGTTATTTGTGATGGAAATTTAAGTCTTTGATGTTATTATTAGAATCTTTTCATGTTTAAGTGGTCAAACCATGAAAAGAGTGAAAGATACAACTCGCATATAAGAAATCTTTAATTTTCTTTTAGCTGACAGACTATATGTCACAAAAAGCAAATGAGGAGAGCTGGCACAGGATAGTGGAAAGAGCAGTGAACTTGGAAATACAAGACCTGAAATCCAATCCAGGCTCTGCCATTTACTACCTGCATGACCTTGGTAAATTCACTTAACCTTTATCGGTCTCAATTTTACCATCTGTGATGATTTAAATTTCCTTCTAGCTATGATCATATATATGTATATACATTTACATATATACACACATGCATGCACATGCATGAATACATATTCCCAATGAAGGGGAATTCACTACTTTAGGCAGTCTTTTACATTGTTGGCTAGCTCTAGATGTTAGAAAGTTCTTTCTTATTATTTCTTCCTGTGGTCACTCTGTCTACCTCTTCTCAAGCTTTTATGTGCTGGCTTCTCATATTAGATTGTAAACTCCATAAAGGTAGGGACCGTCTTTTTTGGTTATATTTGTATTCCTGCCACTTAGCCTAGTGATTTGCACATAGTAAGTGCTCAGTTTTCCAACTGATTATCTATCTATCTATCTATCATCTATATCCTTAAGAGATGTCTTCAAGATCTCTCAGCCTCTTGGTTGCTCTTTTCTGGGTTATGTATTTCAAGGATGTGATTTTTGTTAATATGGGTACTTCACTTACCAAAACAGATCTTAACCTTTCCATGATTAAGTAAACGATCTTTGAGAATTTCTGTGATTGAAAAATTCTTTTTACATATAGATATCTCTGTATTTTTATCTCTATTGATATCTTCCTATACACATAGCTATAGAAGTAAAGATATCTATATTTATATGGCTACATATAGATGCCATCTATCTATCTATCTATCTATCTATCCATCAAACAAACCTTTCTAGGTTTTCTAGGTAGGACTTGGTGGAGTTTGTGTTTTTCTGGTGTAGCCTTTAAAATCCCACTATTACCTTTATATCATGCTAGGCTCATAGACTTTTGGCTTAGAAAAAGCAATTGAGGCCCAAAGAGATGAGGTGACTTGTCTAAGGTCACACACATAATTTGTTATATTTGTATGATTGCAATTTGCAGCTGTATCACATTTGCCTCATATTAAGTTTATGATCAATATGTCTTTCCCACAAGAATTGTGACAGTCTGACCACCCACATGCTGTTCTTATAGAAATGATATTTTTAACTTAAAAGCAAGGACTTTACATTTATTCCTTTTAAATTTAATATTTTTGACTCAATGTCCCACCTATCAAGATATTTTCAAATATTGAGCCTATTAAATATATATTAATTCTCCCTCCTAGCTTTATGTCATCTGAAAATTTGATTAGTTTCTTCATTTGATTAATTCAGTGATAAAAATGATGAACTGAACAGAGACAAAGACAACTCTAAGATCCACCACTAGAGACCTTCTTCCATATTAATACTCAGCCATTAATCAAGGCTCTTTGGGCATGACTATTAAATAAGTCATGAATACACCAAACAATAATTATTTAAAAAACAATATTTCATTATTTATGGGAGTAGCTATTAATACTGTGTTGAAATTCCAATATACTAAATCTATATCACCCCCCATTATACACAATGGAGAAAAGGAAAAGTGGTCAGTTTGGCATAACTTGATCTAATATACTCATGTTTTTTCCTGTATGTCACAGAAGTTAGCTACTGTTATCCTTTCTAAATGTTCACAGACCTCCTGTTTAGTCAGTTCTCAGATTTTTCCAGGCACTGATATCCAACCTACAAGCCCATAAAGTTTTTGGAACCCACTTTCCCCTCACCAAAAGCTAAGACAACAATAGTGAGATACAGGAAAAACCAAAAATACTTTAAGGATCCCCTTTTTCCCAGCATGAGAAAAGTAATTAAATACAGAGATCAAGAATAAGGTAATAAAAGCTCTATTTTCCCAATAAAATTGCACAATTTAAAGGACAAAGAACTGAATCTGAAAGAAATTCAAAAATAGTCTGCAAAGCTTCTGACAAATGGGTTATAAACACATTCACAGACCATGGTGACACATAGAGTATTTGTCTATCCTTTGAACTTCCCTTGTTCTCTGCTTAGCTTATAGTTTTTGTGATTGAATTTTCTCTCCCCCACAGTTGGCATAAAAGGCCCCTAAAATGCCTAGCATTCCTTTCCAGCTTTTCTAAGTTATTTATTTAAGAAATTCATTTCAAGAGGTTTTTTTGGGGGGGTGGTGTTTAGGGGAAGCGATTTCGGGGGAAGACAGGAGACCAAGGGGGTATCCATATCCATGGTAAAATTATTTTTTTCAATTAAAATAAACTCATTTCTAATCCAAACCACACAAATTCTTTTTAGTAACTTTAGTGGCCCCCATGAACAACTCCCTGCAACATTTTATGAATAATTAATAGATGGGCAATGTCTTCATTAAATAAGCTCTTTGTTTCTTTCAAATTTTACTTGTCTAGGTTGCTTAGCTCTACAATTCTTATACCTAAAGTGATCTGGGGGATATTATCAAATAAGACACTCCTCTTCCCCCACCTGAATTCCAACAACCTCACCCCAAGTTACATGCCTTATTCACTATGCTATGTTAATGAAAAGTCAGTAGTTATGAATGTGCAGGGCTACGGGAATGGCAGAAAGAAAAGAACCCCTGACATACAAAGAATTTGAACTAGAGAACATTTTATTACAAGACTAGCTCCTTTTTAAAAGACAGTAAACATGATGAATTCCTCTTTGCAACTGAATTTATGAAGATAGATGATTCTCTCTGTGCTTGTTTTAACTGGGCTTGCCTTGTGGGTCTGAGGCAAAGTTGCAAACCCATACAAATACATTTATTGCCATCTTTGATGACAGGATAAGATGTCTTATGTATGACTTAGTAGAACTTGGGAAAGGGAGGTTGTGTTTTCCCATAGGACAAGATTTTTTTAAAAAGGATTCACTCAATTTTCACATCTTGATAGAAAAGACTTTAGCATTATCTAAGGTACAGATTCAGCAGCATCTATTTTTGCTTTTCCTAACCCTATTTATTGCACTTGGTTCAGTCAGGACACAAAAATCCTTTGGTGATAATTTTATTGAAAGAGTCAGCATGGTCCAGTGGAAAGAGTGCTAGAATTGGAGTCAGAGGACCAGGTTTCAAATCTCCATTCTGTAACTTACTACTTGTGTGACCTTGGACAAGTCTTATAGCATCTCTGTACCTCTTTTATTGTATCTGTAAAATGAGGATGTTGGACTGGATGACCTCCAAGGTCCTTTCCGAGTCTAGATGCTATGATCTATTGGACGAATACCAAGGCAGGAATTGGAACCTCTGTCCTTTGTTCTCAAATATTCATTTCACACTTTGGCTTTTTGCTGAGCTGACATAGAAGGGAGGGCTAAAGGTAGCAGGGAGTAGAGGTTTTCTTAGCTTGATTTTAAAGTGTCTTTCCAATTCAAAACCTCTGTTCAAGCATGAGGGCACACACATAGCAACAGAGGGGGAAAACGGCTTAACTTTGCTAATGATGGATATGGGGATCATTGGCTATGCAGATCACAGAAGAAAGCCATTCTGCTTAGTTTTAATTCCACCAGGATCATTTACCTTTTGAAGGATAGAAAAGAATGAATTGAAGATCAAAATCATCAGCCTTATTTGGCTTCATCCAAGATTTATGGCAGCTGTTTTCAAGGGCAGCTAAAACCAACTGCAGAATTCACATCTGTACCACTTTTCTTTTCTTCTTTCAATATTTTATAAATGTTCAGGCAAAGTCTACCTTTGGGGACATTAAAATTAAATGTATCCCCCTCCCCCCTCCCCATGTCTGAATAAGAGCATGTACAATCACTAAATTTAACTACTTTCTCTGAATTCACATTTTTTTGAATTAGCTGTCCCCAAGTGCTACATTTATTTTATTGTGCACTTGTCACATAGGTGGTTATAATGTGGATTTTCTTTGTATGCATATATGTGCCTACATGCACGTGCACGTGTGTGTGTATGTGTAGTTAGAAACATTAAATTTTGATTTAAATTGTTAATAATACAGTGCCTATTCTAATGAGCTTTTGACTCGAATTCATTTTTAAACAAACATCCAAAGGATATCAGATGGATATTCAAAATGAAGATATGTTGTACTTAATTTAAGTGTCTTGATGTGCAGCCAAAAAAAATCAACAAAATAAAAAGCACACCAGGAGGACATTTTCTGTGATCTCTGAGCAAGTAAGTAAGGTTGCTTTGGTTTCTTCAGATGTTTTGATTAGTTTTGACAGTGAGAAATACATCTTGCATCCATATGATAAAGGACTACAATATAAGTGAGGCTGATAAAGTGCTTTACAAATTATCCTGAGGATCAAGCACAGTAGACAAAAATTGATAAGGCAAATTAGTTTTCTATTTGCAAGCTGCTCGAGAGCTCCAAACTTCTCTATCCTAAAACATTTACTCTTACAATCCCCCCCTGAGTTCAGCAGCTGCTGAAGATTCACAGCTCTAGCTTTTATCATTGTGGCCTAGTTTGGTTGCCATGTCCCTGATTACAAGAAAGTCCTACTATGCTCAAAGTGCCAAGTGTGAGCCACAAGTAGATATAAATAATGAATTAATGGGCAGCAATGCTGTCTTTTCAGTTATTATACTCACTCATCGTCATCATCACCTGATGTTTTCAGAGAGAATTTTACTATTGTAAATAGCAATTATTTCTCTGTGTGATCTGGTTTTGCATGTCTGGTTTTGCATGATTCAATGGAATGAACAAAGACTTTAAAGGCACAGACCCTGGGTTCAAATCTTACCACTACTTCTAACTGAGGGGTAGCTGGGTGGCAAAGTGGATGGAGTGCTGGGCCTGAAGTCAGGAAGACTCATCTTCCTGAGTTCAAATCTGGTCTCAGACACTTAGTAGCTGTGTGATCCTGAGTAAGTTACTTAACCCTGTTTGCCTGTGTTTCCTTACTTGAAAAATGATCTGCAGAAGGAAATGGCAAACCACTCTGGTATCTTTGCCAAGAAAATCCCAAATAGGTTCATGAAGAGTTAGACACAGCTGAAATAAATGAACAACGACAGAAAACCTCTAACTTTGGACTTAACACTCTGTGGGCCTCAGGTTCCTCATCTAGAAACTGATGTTACATACATAAAAACTAAGATGATCATAACTGCACATAGGGAAAATGAGGGAACAGAGAAAAAATTAGCTCCCTTTTCCCTTGATCCTCTTAATTTTCCTCTCTCTACTCTTCTTAAGCCGTCTTATTCACTCTTATAGCTGCAATAATCACCTCTATGCAGATGACTCCAAACTCTATACTTTCAGTCCTGATGCTTTCCCTGAGTTCCAGTTCTACATCTCCAGATGCCTAAATAAGGATTCTTATAGCACAATTAAGGCTAGAAGAGGCATCAGAGATCATTTTGTCCTTTCTTGTGGTGAGGAAAATGGCAGCTAAAAATCTTAATTTAGTTAATTTTTCCAGATGAAGAAGCTAAAGCCCTGAGAGGTTAAATGATTTGTCCACAGTCACAGCAAGAACTTCAATAAAGGTTCTCTGACCCAGTCAGTGCTCTTTCCACTCCGTTCAGAGTCAGAATAATAACTGATTCTTTGAATTTCAAGTAAACTTTATCTGGGGCTTCCAAACTTTCCAACCTCTGTGCCTTTGTTTACAATGTTCCATAACACTGCCATGCCTTACTCCAACCATTCTGCTTATTGAATAATTTAAATACATCTTTTAAAGCCCAATTCAAATGCACTTCTTCCATGAAGCTGCTCCTGATTTCCAGGTCAACAATGACCTTTCCTTGCTTTCCTAGTCCTTTGTTTCTACCTTTCTGATGCATTTGTCAGGTATTATTTTGTATTAGTTATTTGTGTATGCATAACATTCCTCTTTTAGGCTTTAAGTGCCACAAAAGCAGGAGCTATCTTGCCTAAATCTGTGTAGCAGCTGCTGTAGGGGTGTACGACCCAACAAGACCAGCAACAAGAGCTTCTAGCACAGGTTCTTTGATCTGCTTTTCTAAGGAAAGCAATTGTAAGGGGTTAACAATCTCACTTTAATCAAACAAACACACACACACACACACACACACACACACACATATATATATATATATACATATATATATATATATATATATATATATATATATATATATATATATATTTCACTTAGTTCAAGTTCAGGGGGAAAAGCCAGCACCCTAAACTTCAGAGCAAATACAAATAGCAATTACAAACAGAAAATATCAACAGATGAAATAACACAATTCAACAGACAGGCGTTGTTGGATCAAGACATCACATACATGGTTACCAGAGAGAGAAGCACCAACAGCTGGGTTTTCTTCAAAGCTGAGTGACTCCAGTGGCTACCCAGAGTCTCCACACTAACACTCTTCCAGTGAGTAAGAGCTCCAAACAAAATGCTAACCTCTGAGTTTATATACTCTTCTTAGGGCCAGAAGGCTTCATATATAATCAGCAAAGGGTCATGGGCCTGGGGCTTTGCAACTAGTAAGCCTTTATCAAAGACCCTTGAATACTTTAGCATTCTAAAAGAGAAAACAGTAAATAAGTTCCACCCTGCTTAATATTATAATCTCATATTTCACCAGGATGACAATGCCTCTTGAATACTTACAGGCTTTTCAGTTGGGTTGAACTGAATTAAGGACATCTATTGTAAACACCAGAGAGAACTTTCTTTCTGCTTGACCTTAGCTGAGACTAATGAATTGTCAGACCATTTAGAAGATTTTTGTTATTTTAGCCAAAGAAGGGTAGAGTTAAATGACTTCCTTCCCCATACTCCATTTCACTCCCTGTGCCCATTTCTTTCTTTCTTTCCTACATCTGCGGTAGCTCATTTGAAAGTCTCCAAGTCAAACAAGGAGCAAACAATAAAGCTGCAATTTGAACCCAGGTTTTTTCCATCCTGGGTTCCTTTCATTCCATCCTACTGCCTCCATCTGAGGCTCCATTAGGGAATGAATGAATGTTCCGTATAATGATTTTTTCCAAATAACTGAATTATCCCTTTAAGCACTCACCGAAAAAGTTAGCCATTTTTGATGCAAATATTTCTAAGCTGTGCAGCAAGGTTCTCTGCTTTCTTAAACTGAATTTACTGAACATGATTTAGACTTTTCTTAATGATTTAGGGTCATCATGAAGAACATCAGTTATTGGATTGTGCTATAATGCAATGCCCTTAGCAGCTAATGAGGTGTATAGGGCAGTTTGCTCCTATACTAAAAAAGGGTTGTGCTAAAGAACTACTCTGTTTTTTGTAATTTCTTTATTTCCTCTTTCTGCTGTCTTGTCTTCCTTCTCACTGATATCAATGTGTTTTGACTGCTATGATCTTCTGTCTTATCTAAGACACATTTATCTTGGCGACAGTCTGATGGTGATGCTATCTCACTTAATAAAGGCAGCTACATGGTGCAGTGGATAGAGCACTGGGTTTGGAGTCAGGATAGACTTTAGTTCAAATCTAGCCTCAGGTACTTATTAGCTATGTCATTTAACTTCTGTTTGCCTCAGTTTCCTCAACCACAAACTGGAGATAACAATAGCATCTGCCTCCCAGGGATATTGTGATGATATAATGAGATAATATTTGTAAAATGCTTAGTACAGTTTTGGTACATAGTAAGTGCTTAATAAATGCTCCTTTCCTTCCTAGAAAGTCTAGTACATAGACTATATGACAATTATTTGTCACACACAGGCATTTTTTTTCTTACTTCCCAATTCATGGCTAAATACTTAGGGCTGGGTTTGTTTAAAGTAGGACCTCCTACTAAGTTGTGGTTTTACAGCAGATTATTCAGGAGCAATGATGAAGCATCAATGAGGAATTAAATTCAACAAACATTCATTATACGCCTACTATGCACAGGACACTGCTGTGGATTCAAACGGTGGTATCCCACTGCTAGGGGTACAAATATGTAAAACAATTCAGTTCTTCAAGAAGCTTATGATCTACCAAGAGATGAGATGCACACATATATGTATGATGAAAGGTAGGATGTGATAAGGAAAAAAGAAGAGGTCCAGGCAAAGTTCTATAAAACTGTGCATAAGAAGAGATGACTTTCATCTGGAGGCATAGGCTTACTAGGACAGGTTTCTTGGTAGAAATCAAGTCAAGTTAACAAACATTTATTAAGGCCTATTATGTGCCAGACTCTGTGCTAAGCATTGAGGATACAAAGAGAAGTAAAAACAAAACAAAATAGGCCCTGCTATCAAGAAGCAAAGAGTATAATGGGGAAGAGGGAAGACAACATGTAAAATTATGTAAACAAGTTCTACACAGGATTAATTGGAAGCAATCTTAAAGAGAAGGAACCAGAATTAATAGGGATCAGGAAAGATGCAGAAGATGAGATGTTTAGAAAATTAGGTGGCACCTAAGTTGGACTTTGAAGGGAAAAAAAAAAGATTTCAAAGGATAGTGACATGGAGGTAATATATTCCAGGCATGAAAGGCAGCATAGAGATAGAAGAACATAGGATAAGATGGGCAACAGCTAGCAGTCCTTTTTGAAATGGAGTATATGTAGGGAAATAGGAATTATAAGCATGCCAATAATTTGTACAGTATAAAAATTATACAACATAGAAATTTTAAAAGGAAGAAATAAACATGAAAAATTAGTTCATCCTAGAGTCAATAGGGAGCTGCCGAAGTTTATTGGGGAGTGACTCAGTCAGATCTATGCATTAGGAATATCAGTTTGGCAGCTGTGTGAAGGATGGAATGGAGTAATCCATGGAGACCAATTAGGAGACTATTGAAATAGTCCATGTGTCCATGTGAGAAGTGATAAGAGCCTGAATAAAGGTGGTAGCTGTGCAAGCAGCAAGAAGGGATTTGAGATTTCAGAGATCTTGCAGAGGTAAAAACAATAAGATTTAGCAACTTATTGGATATGTGAGGGGAAGGAGAAAAATGAGTCAGAGAAAACATGGAGTTTGCAAAATTGAGAGATTGGAAGGACAGAGGTAAACTCTACAGAAGTGTGGAAGTTCAGAAGAAGGGTTGGTTTGGGAAGAAAGTGAGAAGGGAGAAGAATGAAAGGGGAAGGCTGTGGAAAAAGGGAAAGGATATTGGCTTTAGGTAGAAGGATGTCAGTCGTAGTATCAAATATAGCTTGAACTAGAAATAGTTGATGTTGCAATAATATAATTATAATATAGTATATAATAGTAATCTAGTGATATAATCTAGTATATAATAATCTAGTAATAATAATGATAAATAATAAACTCATTTCACTTTGCTAGTAAACCTAACTTGTGACCCTATTAATTTCTTTCTGGGACAGTGCTGAACATGTTTTGGCTTGATCGTCAATTTGTCTGAATAGGATACTCAATCTAAAAAGCCTGTGAGCAGCGTCAAAATCTCTTTGGCAGGAGTTTTGCTGCTAGGTGGTACAGTGGATAAAATACTGAGCTTAGAATCAGGAAGACTTATTTTCCTGAGTTCAAATCTGGCCTCAGACACTTACTAGCTGCGTGACCCTGTAAGGTTAATACAATTTGAAGATCTTCCCACCCATTAATAGGGCCACGTGACCTGCCTGAGTCACATGAGCCTGTGGTGGGAGGAGCTTGCTGAATGGGTGGAGCAGGAAGGGTGGAGCAGAACTGAGAGGAAGTGAGACAGAGCAGTGAGAGCTGGGAGAGAGACACACATAGAGCAGCCGCTAAGTGAGTGAGAGAGGGAGTGATTTTGCTTGAGGGTGTTTGTTTGTGGGAAGGCCCTAACAGAGGGAAGGCTTGGAGACGGCAGTGCCCCCAGTATGGATAATGTGTATAGATTTCTTTGTGGCTATGATGGATTTGGCTTTCTGGTGTTTGAATAAATGTTTTGGTTTTACCTTCAATGAAGAGAGTCAGTTATATTTTGTGATTCATAGCAGCTGTGGGTGTCTCATTACAGACCCTGGGCAACTTACTTAACCCTGTTTGCCTCGGTTTCCTCATCTGTAAAATGAACAGGAGAGGCAAATGGCAAACCACTCCAATGTCTTTGCCAAGAAAAGCCCCAACGGGGTCACGAAGAGTTAGACATGACTGAACGAAAGCAGTACGTTCCCTCATATAAGAAAGTTTCAGGACCAAGTCTGCACCCATTTTTCTTTCTGTTTTCATTTACCTCAAAAGAGTGCTCCATAAGACACTTAAAAAATAAAACCAAAATGACTGCAAATCATTCAGCAAGGCTAAGTCGATGCTGGAACTGTAGACATGGCCTTTGACTGATGATATCGAGCAGAAGTGCTCTGATCATTTGGAATGTTATAGATGCGACCTCTGAGGGAGATGGAAGCTGTGATGAGCAATGATGATTTGGCACTTAGTTTGTTACCCAGAAGAAAAATGACAGTGTGAACAAAGAGAGCAATGAGCCCCTGGACTGGAAGTGATGCATGAAGAATGAGAGGACGAGGAAGAGGAAGAGGAAAACTGTGCATTACGTCTGAAAGAAGACAGTCGAGTTGTAGGGTGGCATATTTAATGCACCTGCTGAGAGAGAATTAATGGATGTGATCAAGAAGATAGGATGATTCCAGTTTCAGAGGTATCCAATAAGGAAGTTTTCTGAAACAAATACAGGGATTGGGGATTTAACTCTTATTTCAGTTATTTAAAATATCTATTTCTTATTAATGCATCATAGTGCAAAAAGATCCTAGTTAGATATGAATACATTCAGGTTTCATTTATGGTAAACTTAAATATTTTATAAATATAATTTTAAGTTTCCAGAATTTGACTAGATGTATCTATCAAAATATCTAATGCAATTATAATTGTAAAGTACTTAGCACAGTGTCTGGTGTATAGTAAGCACTGTAAACATGTTATGCCATAAGTACAATAATTTGTAGAAAAATAACATGAAATGTTAGACTTGAAGAATCTTAAGATTTGGAATATGCCTAAAAAGCTTTCTAGCTTAACTTCCCCCTGAAAGTTAAGAATTGCCTCTATAACATCTCAGGCTGGTCTCTATTTAAACAGTATCAATGATGGGAAACTTACCACCTCACTTGGCAGCCCATTCCAGTGTTGGATAATTCAATTGGAAAATCCCTGAGTTGAAATCTCAGAATTCGAAGAATTGCCTGTCTCATAGAAATTGGTGTCCAGAACTAGGAAAAAAAAAAACAACCCTAAAAAACAAACACCTTATTTGTGGTCTGACCAATTCAGAGTATTTCCCTTATCTTGAGTCCTTTGTTGTTGAGTCATTTTAGTTGTGTCTGACTCTTTATGATCTGTACTGGGGGTATTCTTGGCAAATATACTGGAGTGTTTTTCCATTTCCTTCTCCAACTCGTTTTTACAGATGAGGAACTGAGGCACACAGGGTTAAAAGACTCACCCAGGGTCACATAGCTAATAATTATCTGAAGCTGTATTTGAACTCACGAAGATGAATCTTCCTGATTCCAAGCCCAAGTCCACTGTACCATCTAGCTGCCCGCGAGCATTTTACTTCTGCTTAAATGAGAGTAAAATTATGCCTAAGAACGTATTAGCTTTATTGGTGACCATGTGCTACTATTGGTTCATATTAAGTTTGCAGTCAATTAAAATTCCTGTCTTTTCCCCTATGATCTGTTGCTCAGCCAGTCCCTTACTTCATCTTGCATTTTAGTTGTTATTTTGGAACCTGATTGTAGGACTTTACGCTTATCTATATTACCTTTTTTCCTAGTTGGTTTTGAGCTTTTGAGATTTATTGGATCTTGATTCTGTCATTCAAAGTGAAGTTTGTTTGCAGTGGTAAAGGTAATTTCCTCAGTGCAAGTTCCTTATACAAATGGAATCACAAATCTGGCCCCCCAAAAAGTATTCTCGGGGGATACTAATATCTGCACTGCATACCTCACAGGGTTGTTTTAAGGTACTATATTAATGTGCTATGAATGAGTGGTACTCACAAGATAAAATCACAGAATCACAGTGCTGAAAGTGCCCTAAAAGGTTCTATATTCTATATACCCTAACTCTTTCATTCTACAGATGAAAGAATAGAGTCTCTGAGAGGTGCAATGACTCAGCTAGTGGAAGAACTGTAAGTAGAATCTAGATCTTCTCATGCCTAGCCCTGTGCTCTTTCTACTGCATGAAGCTGTTTCCTATTCAATCTTATTTAACTCAGCAGCTACACTCAAAGTCCAGCCCATGTTGTGAGGGAGAGACAGTCTCAGTAAGGGAATGCCAGGTTAGGAGTGGTAATGTACAGTTACATTACCACAATATAAGCTATGAAAGCTTGGAAGGGATCCTGAAATGTTGGCCAAGTAGATTCTGGAGAAGGCAAGATACACCAGAAAAGAATCAGAAATACTAATACTCTACCTACTGAAAATGCTTTGGTGCAGGTAGTGCTGACCACTCAGGTTGGTAAATAGTGATCTATCTAATATAACTCTTCCTCTCCTCCCGTTCAACTAATCCTTTTCTTTAGTTTTTTAGATTTAATTTTTTGTGCCCCTTCCAAAAAATGTTTTTCTTACTTTCTTCATTATCCATTCTCTCTATTTACTCAAGACCGTTATTCTCTGATTCATGACTCCCATAATTATCTGATCTCTCTCTCTCTCTTTTCTGTGTTCCTCATACAATCAAAGCTTCCAAGGTATCCATTATAGGTTCTCCCTTCTAGGTGGTTTCTGCTATTTCATTGTACAACTTGTGCCATAGATTTCCCTTTTCCATTTTGCCTCACTCCCAGAACATGCCAATCATTGCAGATGTCAGAGAGGATCCTGCCCCATGGCAGTATACCTCCCCTACCATGTCCTTAATTATGCAGCCTGCCACTGATCTATACCCTTTCCTGGTCACCTTTTTCCCCCATTTGTCTCAAAGTCTCCTCCCTGGGTACATGCTTTCCTGCTCCTCCAGGTGCCAGTTTCCTTAGGAGTTCCAACTCCCTTCCCCTCAAGGCAATATTGTCCAGGCTACACCTAGTAAATGGTCCCCATCTCTCTTCACAGGTCATCTGTCTTTTTCCCCATAGGAATTCATCAGCAGAACCCATCTCACCACCAAAGCAAAGCCTCTTTCCTCTCCCCACCATTTTTATTGCTTTTCTCCTCCTTCTCCTTCTCACCTACATCCCTATAGGCTCTTCTCTTTCTGAGATCACAGGGGTTCCTTTCACCTCATTGTTGGCCCTTGATTTTACCCCAGCATATAACATATACCTCTCTATACCCCTGCTTTCTTCCTCCCTTTCATATACCCTACCATATTGTATCGTAATTTCACAAAAACAAAACAAAACAAAACAACAACAACCATTGATTCATCTGTAGGCAAGATATTGCTAGGTTTTGTCCATAATGCCCCATGCCTGCTTCTCCAATGTAATCTCCATTAGCCTTCTACCTTCACTCCTGTCTGCTGCTGCATTTATTAACTCCTTCTGCATTTCTGTTGTTTGGGGTGACTAAGAAGCAAATCATTTCAGTTCTGGTTTTCTTGCTAAAAATGTTTCAAACACCTCTTCATTATTGAATTCCATCTTTTTTATGTGTAGTTAAGCTTACATTTTCAGGGTAGTTTACCCTGGGCTGCATCCTAAGCTTCATTTCTCTTCAAAACACATTATTCCGTTCCCTCCTACATTTTCTGGCGGGTGCAGAATAGTGTTATTCAATTTTCTTTCCTTTGTATTTGGAGGACTTTCTTCTGGTCGCTTGCAGAACTTGATTCTGCATTGAATTGTTAAATTTAACCACTATGTGTCTTGGGGTTTGCAGCCTTTTCTTTTTTTCCTGGAGGTGATCTGTGAATTCTTTCAATTGGTATTTCATTTTCAATGTATGGAAGTTCTGGGCAGTTCTCTTCTATTATTTCCTATATTATGGTGCTAAAGGTTTCTGTCTTGTCATATTCCTCCAGTAGGCTTATGATCCTTGGGTTGTTTCTACACATCTTGTCTTTGAAACCTGCCTGTTTTGCTTGCCTAGGGAGCATATTTTCTTATTGTCATCTCCTTTGTTTCTTTGGTGAGACTTCAGAGATTCCAGTTTTGCCCATTATTTTTACTGTACAAACCACGAATTCTTGTCATGATTCTCATTTCTCTTTTGAACCACTCAGGAACAATTTTATGGTCCCATGTTTTCCTCTCATTCCACAGATTTTGTCTCATCATTGGATAATTTTCCTTTGTTCTGAAGTATATATTCATAGATACCGCTACTTGTTTATTAGATTTGGAAGCCATACTTCTTGTGTTATTAAGGTTTTCCCCATTAACTTATCTGCTTATGTTCAAGGTCTTTGAATTCTTTTTCTTTCTGAGATCTCTGGTAATATTAGGCCGCTTTTCCACCTTGGTTTTCCCCTATTCACCTTCTGACTCTCTCCTCTCTGATAGCGGTTTCCTTGGGAGCAGGATCTCAAAGCATCTCACCCCTAATCCCATGCTGGGCAATTGACAGCTCACCAGACTAAGTCGCTGCTCCAAAATACTTTTGGGTAGTCAGAACTGATACCAAGTTGGATGATATATGTTCTTTCCTTCAGGCTTAATGGAATGCTGCATAGCTCCCCACATGGACCGTGTCCTATCCTGACATCCTATCCTGCTCCTTCTGTTACTTAGTTCCAAGAGTTGCTGCATGGGTAGCCTGGTGGTGTCCCTCTGACAATTCAGAGGTTTGCAGCACTAATACTTTGGTGCTGCAGCCCCATGAAGCTTTTTGTTCCTGAAGAGTTGCTGTCGTGATGGCCGGCAGTCCTAGCCTGGTCAAACTTCTGCATCTCCACAGCACAGGAAGGAGGTGAGAGGGCCTGCAGTATGGGGTTAGGTTTTGTTGTAAGCCTTTATTGGATCCTTTGGTATGCCTCCCTGCCAGAAGCATTGGAGATTGGGGAAAGATTCTGAATGAGTTCAAGATCAGTCAGCATTAGTTCATGTTTTTTTTAACCCTCTTTTTGATTCTGGGCATCCTAGAAAATAGGGACAGCTGAAATTGCTGTCATAGGTGCATAGATTTAGACCTGGAAAAGACTCCGGGGTCATTCAGTCCAACCCCTTCATTTTGTAGATGAGGAAATGAAGGCCCAGAAAAGTTAAGTGACTTGCTCTGGGTCATACAATTAGTCTGAGGCTGGATTCAAACTCAGATCTTCCTGACTCTGAATCTTTGAGTCAGACTCTATGAGTTTAGTTTCCATTCTGTTGTGACCACATGAGATTTCCTTAAAGTGAATGTGTAAGAAGGCTACCTTAAATTCTTAAAAAGGTCTGAATAACAAATTATTTCGAAATAAATTAAAGTTATTATTTTCAGATATATACAGTGATATCAACGAGGCTAATGAAATATTGACAAGAAACATTGCCTTAATGAACTGATGCAACCAGTTAATAATTAGGATATTCCTTGTTTATAGGATAGTGGTGGACCTCTATTTACTTGAAATAGTTTATTCTCTCAATTAGGTCTTTCCTTGCCTCAGTCTTATCTATCTTACTATATAACTTGGCCAAGCACTTTTTCCTCGAAGATGTAATGGTGTAAACTTCAGCTCAAATTTATTACTGGGATTTGAGTGAATATGGTTTACCATTTTTTGACGTCTACTTGGGCCAAGTAAGCCAGAAAGTAAGAACTATAGAATATAGTTTCACTTGGGATCTGTAGGGATGAATTTGTTGGTGTTATATACAGTTCAGTTTTCTCACTCTAATATTTATTTTCTTCTTATTTCGCACTGGTAAACACAATCACCATTCACCCTCTTGGCCTGGGCTACTAAGAAATTCAGAGGGTTCAACATAGCCAGGTGTTTCCATGCACCTGGTATTGCTGATCAGAGTAGCAAAGGGATTCATAGACAAACACAACAGGATTCATTGTAGACCAGACAATTAATCATTCTAGGTTTCTGATTTGTTTCTTGAAACTTGCTATGTTCCTGTAATGGGAAAAAGACAGCTTCATTTATCACACAACACCTCATGCTGTTTAGTGGACCCTCTCTCTGTGCCCCTCCAGAAAACTTCTAAAACATCTGCTGAGGGTACAATGCAGATACTTCTTTACTTTTTTATGCACTAAATTTGTCGGCCCATGGTTTTATGCTTACTGTGTTTATGGAATAGTGAAAGAATAGTTAATGTCCTCAGTAAGGAAGAATAATTAACAGGTTCATTAATTAGGGTCCCGTTCTGACATTTGTCAGTGATTGCATTTGCTTACTTTGAATATGACATTCTACCTAATGGAATGGGAAAAACATTAGATTGGAATCAGGAGACCAGATTCTAATTCCTCCTCTGTCACTAAATTGCTGTATGACCTTGGGTGAGTTACTTAGCCTTTCTGGTCATCACCTAATCCTCAAAATACATGAGCTAGACTAAGTGAACTGTAGTGTCCCTTTTAAATCTGAAATTCCATGACTGTGACTTTAAAGACATCAGTGTCCATCAGCAAGTGAAAATATGTTTGAATTTTCATAGGTATATTTGTTAAATGTTGCAGATTTTATATCAGAGATAGATTCATCCATCATTTTCAACTGCTAGTATCAGCCTTCAGAGCATCTGATTGTAAGATAACAAATCATTAACTTTCTAAACAGAAATAAAAGCATAATCCCTGATTCATAACTTTTTTTTCACTACAGACGCTAGCTCTCAAAACCTAACTCATCTTTCTTGCCCATAATAGATTTTAATTATTATTTGTTGAAGTGAAGAAATTCTGTGCATTATACACTATTTATTCAAAGATACTATTGTCCTAACTTGTCATGTTTTAACATAACTGTGGAATTGTCTTATCATGAAGTCTTTCAGACTTGTGACCCATGAAATGGTTAATATTGATGCCTAGAGAAAGGAGAATAGATTAGGTAGATGTTTATTAGGACTCAGGACAGAATGTGACAGGGCTGACCTTTAAGGCAGAGGACAATACTGATAGTGTCCTATTTATGTAACATTTCTAATAATAGTCCTATAAAGTAGGTAGTTCCAAGTACTATACCTATTTTTACAGATGAAAAAACTGAGGCTTAAAGATTAAATGACTTGGCCACATTCATATAGGATGTGATAGGGCTGAAACTCAAATCCATGTCTTTTGAAGTCTAGCACCCTTCTCACTGCACCATACTATCTCTCTTTACGTTAGGATCCGGAATCAGGAAGCCAAACAATGCTGAATGAGTGATCTGTTCAAGGTGCAGTTAGGATAAGAAAGCAATAGGAGCAAAAATAAGAGTCTCAATGAGAAAGCCGAGTCCAAGAAAAAAACAAAACAAAACAAAACAACGGTCTAGCCAGCTGAAAGCCAACATAGAAAATTGACTTTGAATCTGGGTTTATTTTAATTTTAAGAGGCACCTTGACCAAGGGCTTGGTTGTTTGGGTGGGAATGAGTTAAAGATTTCAGTGTGGTTTCCATCTTCCTGATCAGGGATGTTTCTAGGGCCCTATTATAGAATCATGTTTCTTTAAGGCAGTGGACAAACTGCCTTTTCCTTGTTTACAACACTCTATTTCCTTGTTGTTTGTTGTTGTTGTTCCGTCATTTCAGGTGTGTCCAACTCTCTGTTACGCCATTTGGAGTTTTCTTGGGAAAGATATTGGAGTGTTTGCCATATCCTTCCCCTGTTTGTTTGGTAGATGAGGAGCTAAGGCAAAGAGTGTTAAGTAACTCACCCAGGGTTGCACAGCTAGTAAGTGTTCAAGGTCAGATTTGAACTCAGGCCTTCCTGAGGCAAAAGACCAATGGAAATTCTCTGTTTACCCTCCACTCTCCTGGTTAGACTGTAGTGTAATATTTAGTCCATGTTCTATGTGTGCATGTGGTTCTTGGTGAGTTGCTTATCTGCTTGGGCAGAGGAAATTTCCACTCTAGGAAATTCTTGCCAATTAAGACATAGAGCTGAGCAAACAAAAGATGATCTAATTTATACATTTGTATTGCAAGCCCTTTATTCCTACAGGGTCAAAAGGTAACTTTAGCCCAGCTGAGGACAAGTGAATGCATTTGCTAAATTAGTGGAGTCTGGATGAATGAGGTTTTACTGCACACATTTCAGTCTTCAAAGGGATGGAGAAAATATGATGGTGGGTGATGTGAGATTTTTCAACAGGGTCTGCCTGTTACAGAAAGAACTAGCGGAGACACCAGTGAGCACTGTTATCCGTAAGAATAAAAGTAGCGTAAGGACTGTGACATGACATGCACATCATTGGATCCTGAGATCAGAGATCAAGGGCTGGGAGGGACCTTAAAAATCAAGCCATTTGGTATGCAAATAAAGATGGCAATACTACTGTACTTATCTTGCTCCCTGGTGCCAATGACTTCTCCAGTCTGTATGCTTGTTCCCACTTCCTAGTTATTCCTCATTAGGCATCCTAATTAATTTCCTGATCCCCCTCTACATAGATTTTCAGTTATAAAATGGCCTTCAGATAGACCCCTTCCTATCTTACTTGCTTACATAATGCACTCTGAGCTTTCTCATTGTGCTGTGGCTGTGGTGCCTCTCATGTTAGTCCATGACCCTCAGATTGTGATTAAATAATTGTGTTGGGGAAGACCTTCATTCTTTCTACCAGACAGGATCTACATATCATTCCCTTGGATTTGGGAAAAGTGGAAAGAAGGAGCTTTCATTTGCTAGTGACTTATCAGACCGAGTAGTGTCAGTTATGTCATGCTGTTTGTCAGAAAACAATATAATTTGCACAATTCAACCTTGCCTGTCATTGTCTGACATACTGTCTAAAACAAAAACAGATTGAGGAAATGATTCAAAATAGTTAATTGTTTTCAGTAATCAGTCCTTCCCATCTGTGCAATGTGTTCAATTTGACGACTTGTGATGAGACTTTTACAGACTTAAATGCATTGAGTTGTTTTCAAGAATTGAGACTTAATATTTTTCTTTTTTTTTGCTTTTTCAGTAGGTATATGGATATAGAAATTATATCTTTTTGGGTTTCTCTAAAGCTGAGATAGTAATACAAAATATCTTGACTTAAGAAATAAGGGGAAAAGTCTGGACATTTGTAAGGAAAGAAAAAATATCCAGTGAGTAATGACCATTATTTTTTTCACATAAAGAATGGATTATGTCTTTTGGCTTTGATAAACTCAGAAGAGAAGGGGAAAATCATTCAATATCTCACAAAGAACTAAATTCAGGATGATTTATGCAGAAAACATTAATCTTCTGTTATCACATGAATACTCACCACATCTAGTTTGGGAATCTATGATGCCACTCAATAAAATTTATCATTTTTGATAGGAAACCATTAATTTACAACAGTTATATTCAATGGATGATTGTGGCTTAAGCTCACCTTTGATATATCTAGGCTTTCTTACTGCATTGAATCCCAATTCATGTCTCACTTTAAAAATGAATTTTCTTATTTGTATGCCACAGATTTCCCTGGCCCAAAGAGCAACTCAGTATACAGAAGGTGTAAATCTCAAGCAAGGATTTAAACAAAAAGTTTACTTTATGGTAGGGATCTACTGACCAATTCATTTAGAGTTGTTTTTTTTTCTGAAAATATTGGAAGCAAATATGTTTCCTCTTGATTGTACATTGTTAGCAGCAATATCATATGTATGGAAGGGGGAAGGGATTTACTAACCAATTTTCTCTGGGATCTTTTGCATTTGACCTATAGTAGTGGTTCTCTGAGTGTGGTCTGTGAATGCCCCCCTAGGCCAACAAGTCAAAACTATTTTCATCATAACTAAGATTGGTTTTTTTTGTCCATTAAAATACTCCTCCCTTTTCCAACTACATATTTATGTGAAGCCGGATTTTCTTCATATACTTTAACCAAAACAACATATCAGAACAGATTGAATGCAGAAAGCAGATATGAGGATCCAGCTGTCTTCCATTAAGCCAGACACTAAAGAGATTTGCAAAAATATGTAAAACAATGCCACTCTTCTCACTAAATGTTTTGTTTTGCAAAAATTTTCATAAAATGTTGTTTATGTTAAGATGGTTGTTTTTTTTCAGTTTTTTTTCAGTTGTATCTGACTCTTTGTGACCCCAATTGGGGTTTTCTTGGCAAAGACAAGTGGTTTGCCGCTTCCTTCTCCAGTTAATTTTTTTAACAGATGAGAAACTGAGGCAAACAAGGTTGAGTGACTTGTCTAGGGTCACATAGCTAGTAAGTGTGTAAGGTCAGATTTGAATTCAGGAACATTAGACTTCAGGGCCAGTACTCTTATCTACTGTGCCACCTAGGTGGTAGCATTCTATATTGGGGTGAAATTCTTAAAAAATGAAAGAGAGAGGAAGAGAGAGAGAGAGAGAGAGAGAGAGAGAGAGAGAGAGAGAGAGAGCCCTATATGTCCTTTTATTGCTCTGGTGGGAACTGACACTTAGAAGCAGAGGTATACTGGTAAATGTTTAATGACAGGCCTCCAAAAAAAAAAGTATGCAGGATGCACTTTTAACGTTACTATCATTAACATTTTGTCCATTACTTTCTTAAGTCTAGATAATCAACAAAATAATTAACCGAGCCCTGATTTACAGTGTTTGTGGATGTCTGAAGTGTAAATACTCACACTGAAAAAAAGTTAGCATTTGGATTTGCAGGCTAGTTCCAGCTCGCTCCAGGATACCCCAACTTATAGATTCCTTTTTAATTTACAGAACTTCAAGAAGGGACAACATGTTTTCACATTGTCATGCACTGAAATGCATAAGCATTTATCCTAAAAACATTAATGAATCATGCTATACCGTAGCCACATTTTCAACAAAGAAAGATTTGGGGATATCTGACTGCTATAGGTTAAAGTCTCCTAAAGTTTTCAATGTTTTTTGTGTTAGTTTCAACTTCAAATTCAATGAAGATTAATAAAACACATATATACTATGCAGAGTTCTGTGCCATAAACTGGGGAGATTAAAAAAAATTAAATAACACAGCTTCCCTGCACTCATAGTATTGTGTTACTTTGAGTATGGTGGCTACTTGTAGATTTCTGGGAAAAGTATCTTTTGCTCAACCTCTTGAAAAGGCCATAGCATGATTACACTTTTGACAATAGAGAATTATTCGGAGTCTGCGGCCTATTGCTATACTCCTGTTCAAAGCCGTAACTAAGATTAGACCAGGGCTTTGTTCCAGAGCACCAAAATTTGGAGAAGGCATAAAAATTTAACAGTTGAACTCTTCAGGAGAAAATCTAGTTACTAATGAAAGGCATAGTACATAGTTAACAAGAATAATTAGCTTAAAAAGAAAGCTTCTGAATCCCAACGTTGTTATAAAAACACAGCCATAAATCATTACATTAATTCCCATCTCATTCAACTGAATTTGAGTTTAGTCAGTTATGTAATTTTAACATGAGAAATTAAAAATTGACTTGAAGTTTGTTGGGTCCTGCTTATTCCCAGTGCATTTTATGATGCTTGTCTTCAATGCCTGCATTTCTAATTAAAGCTCTGCTCTTCTTGCATGGAGTCTAGAAATATTCTGTTGAACAGTTTCAAAGTAAATATGATGACTAACAAAATGTCTTGCCCATTATAGATGCTTTGTAAATATTTCTTGGGGGCAGATAAATGGCACAGTGCATAGTGTAAAAAACCTGAAATCAGGAACACCTGAGTTCAAATATGACTTCAGACACTAGCTTTGTGACCCCGGGCAAGTCACTTAACCTTGTTTGCCTCAGTTTCCTCATCTGTCAAATGAGCTGAAGAAAAAGATGGCAATCCACTCCAGTGTCTTTGTCAAGAAAACCTCAAATAGGGTCACAAATAGTAGGACATGATTGAAAAAAACTGAACAAAAAATATCTCTTAAGTTGAATGAAACTCTTGTTGAGAATCATGCCAGAAGCTGTTGTGGAGACAGGAGAATTTCTATAATATTGAAACTGTTGCCTGTATTTTTGCCTTTCTTTATAGGCTACTTTTGAGGACTTCTCTTTGGGATTAACCTTTTATCTTTACTTTTAGGAATTTACCTTTAAAAATATTACAAATGAGATTCATGTGGCTTTGTTGAACAAATCTTAGAAAGCATTGATTTAAAAAAGCATGTAGCTCAATGTCCTGCTATATACAGACATTAAAAGGTATAAACCAGGAGAACATACTTGTGTAAGGAATTTATCATTATTAAAAAGGGTGGAGTCATAGGATTTTAGAGCCAAGGGGTCTCATGTTTAATCCTCTAGTTTTACAGGTGGGAAAACCAAAGTCCAGAGAGGTTAAGAATGTTGTCTCATATTTTACTGAAAAACTGAGGCCATTTGTTAAGAACTTATAGTTTTTAATCTCATTATTCAGTTTTCTGCTCCTTGTTTGTACCTTGTTGATACTTGTTATTTTTCCCATTAGAGTGTGAGCTCCTTGAGAGCAGGGATTTTTTTTTGCCTTTCTTTATATTCCCAGAATTTAGTACAGCACCTGGCAGATAGTAGATATTTGGTAAATGCTTTCTGATTTGACCTGAATCATCTGTGGTCACAGAGATAGCAAGTGGCAGAGCAAGGATTTAAATTCAGATCTTTTGATAAGCACTCTTTCCTCTTCACCACCCTGTATCCTCATAGAATGATTTTCTGTCAGTGTTTATGGTCTCTAAATATTTTTATTCACAGAGGACATTTTGCTAATTGCATTGACCCACAATACCACAAAGCTTCCTCAGTGAAATCCATAATTTTTTGTAGATTCATTTAACCATGCACATTGGAAAAACAAAGTGGACTAAAATGTACATGCCCAGGCTAAAATGCACATGCCTTGTAAGACTCCTAAATTAGCACATTCTTATCTGTCTGCATTTGCATATATATCATATATATCAGTATTGATCTATGTGTGTATGTATATGTGTATATTTGTGTATATGACACATAGTGTTTTAAAGTTTACCAAGTTCTTTACATACATTATCTCAATTGAATCTCAGAACAACCATATGAGGTACAGATACTTTTTTTTTTTCCCATTTTATGGTTAAGGCAACTGACTCTCAGAAAGATTAAGTGACTTGTTCATGACCACAGTCATGAATTTATGTTGCAGATAGACAATGACCTTGGCTAAGAGGAGAATTGAGTAAGAGGAAAGGAGTAGGATGGATTTTATTTTATAAGCTGAAATAATTGCAATGATCCTAAACTACTTGCAGCTAGGTGGTGCAGTGGATAGAGCACTAGGCTTGGAATCAGGAAGACTCATCTTTATGAGTTCAAATCTATCCTTAGACATCACTAGCTGTGTGACCCTGGGCAAGCCACTTGACCCTGTTACCTCAGTTCCTCATCTTTAAAATGATCTGGAAAAGGAGATGGCAAGCCATTCCAACATCTTTGACAAGAAAACCCCAAATAGGTACATGAAGTATTGGACATGACTGAACTGCAAGAACAAACTACTTGCTACCCTAAAAACTCACCTCTTTAACATTAATATTGTTCTGGTGGGGATAAATGATTGTGAATTATGGAGCACCATGATCCAAGAAGAGTCAAATTTGTAGGCAAGGGTCAATAGAAAGATGCACAGTGGATGTGAGTAGATTATAACTTATTACCAATGATGACTTGTTCAAACAAAAAGCTATAAAAGTTATCACAAGCCACTGGCTCTAAGCCACGCTGCCTTTACTCAGGCTATTACCTTTACCTTCTCCCCATTGAAACATTGGACTTCACCCCTGAAACTAACCTGGGCTCTGATAGATGAGATTTCACCTAATCCTTACTGGACCGAGGCTTCTACCTCACTTACAGGCCATGGGCTGCAAACCATGGCATCACATATATAGGCTCCTCTCTTCCATCTTCCATAATGTGTTGTCTTTCCCCATTAGAATATTAGGGACTCTTCTGTTTGCTTATATTTGCATGCTCAGAAATTAGTGTAGTGCCTGACACATAGAGCTTAATAAATGCTCTCTCTATATATATGTCTGTCTATCTGCCATATATGCGTCTCTCTCTCTCTCTCTCTCCCTCTCTCTCTCTCTCTCTCTCTCTCTCTCTCTCTCTGTCTCTGTCTCTCTCTGTCTCTCTGTCTCTGTATCTATCCATTTGTCTATCCATCATATATATAAATATATATATATATATATATAGTATGTATATATGTATATATCTCTATCCACCTGTCTTGTCTATCTGTCTGTCTGTCTGTCTGTCTATAGTGGGCTGCTGTAATAGCAAAACAATAAATGTATAATCTGAATCTTCCATTGTTCCCTTCAGAATATTAAAAGAACCAGAGGAAGGCCTCCAACACATTGGATGAATCTTCTATAGAGAATTTGCTAAAAGATAAGGATTACGATTGCACAGGGTAAGAAAGCGTGCAGAAGTTGTGATCTGCATTGGTGGAGGAAATACTCATAGTAATGAGACTGTGTGTGTTTATATGTAATATGCAATATATGTAATATGCATAATAATTCACAGAACTGCTCTGACTGCTTTTGGCCATGTATGCTGTCAGATTCTTTTTTTCTTTGAGTTTTTTTTCTCTGAGGAGAAGTGACTGAAAAGTGATCCTGAGATGGCTGTTTCTGGCTTTGGCATCTACCTTGTGAGTTAGAGAGGTCCAGAGATTCCGTATCACTTGGTTTGAACTGACTGGTAATATTGAGAGTTACTGCATTATGGAGGTTACACCGATAAAGGGAGCTCAGCCCCTAGCTGGGTTTAACCTGAGATACGGACCTAGAGGGATTGTTTGAATAGTGCAAAGGCAATGTGAAATGTAAAATATCTATTCAGAAGTTCCCCCAAATGATTTGTTTTGATAGATTTATCTCAATCTCCCAGGTGACTATAACAGTAATTTTAAGGTATTGTTTCCTGTTTTGAAGCTTTTTAAAAGCAAGTGCTTATGAGCCTTTTGCATTTAATATCTCTTTTGTGCAGAGGAAATAAGTAGCTGTTTTGTACCCGTTCTGTATCGAATACCTTTTCGACATTTCGAGGTGAGCCTAGAAATCAGCCCAACTTAAGATCTTAGTAATTTTTTCCTGATGCTTTGGGGGTGGAGGTGGGACATAGTATAAAAAGACAAAAGAGCCTAATCCATCCCTTTAGAAGTAAGGATCCCTCTGGACTGTGTCTATTCACCCGGTGCAAGGATCCAGAGTAGGACATACCTTAGAGAGGGAGGCTGCACAACACCTAAGCCAACATGGGCTCAGCAACAGTTGTAAATTATTAAACAGGTTATCCCAAAAGATCTTAGTGCAGTTTTAACTTTTAATACCTTAAAATGCTCTAAGACTTCTGGAACATCCTAAATAAACATCTTGGTAGCCAAACTTGTTTGATGTTTTAATGTTTGTTCTTTTTTACTACCCAAACAATTCTTTTTACCTCTTTCTGTCTGTCTCACTTTGTCTCTGTCTGTCTCTCCATTTCTGTCTCTTACCACAATGTAGGTTGCTACCACATGGCCTAGTGCCCTGAAATTATAAAAATGAATGTTCATTCAATCCCATCCCCATTCTACTTCTGGTGGATGTAGTGACTGGTTTTATGCTGAATATTTAGAAAGAAGAATTAGAAGAGACAGGATTACCTACTGACTTACTTTGGAACTTTGAACGTTCTACTTACCCCATCAGTTTCTCTATTTCTTTCTCTGTAAGAGATGAATAATAACTTGTCACCTACAGGGGTGTTTTCAGAATGATGATAATGTCTACACTATCCTTTCAACGATGTAGAAGAAAGGGATTATAGAAACACATTTGATGATGATGGTAATGATAATGCTGATGCCTAGTAACCATTGCTTTGAATTTCATTGTGCCTATACATAATATTAGAATGAAAATCTGTATGTATTGCAATGGTCCTTAAGGGGAAAAGTTAGTAGTAGAGCATGAAGTATTATAGTCTGTAATGGCATGTGCTTAACAGAGCACCCATTAATTTACAAAAAGGTAATGTATAGGGTCTGGGCTAGTCAATATTGCTATATGGCAAAACTGTCTAAACATTTTTAGGGGTGCACACATTTTCCAAGAATATAATTAAATACTCTGAAATAACCAATATGTTCAAGGCTCTATTTTCTTCTTCTCTTTTCTAACAAAGAGAAATGTCCTATGAAACTATAGCATGAACAGAACAAACATTTTACCCAGTCACCTTGTTTTGGCATAGCATTTACCCCCATCAAAGTTTCTACAGAGCATCTGCCCCTTCAAGTTCACCTTTACGTGCTGCTTGGCAATGGGTTGATGGGTTTGCTTCTCTGCTACTGCTGGGATTGGCAGATTGCTTAGGACATTTTTTTCACCATCTGGAACCTAGAAAATCCTGTCATGGACTTTGTCTTTCAGACTTATAGTTTTTTGATCATTCATTTAAATCCCAGAAAGTCATGGTCATCTCCAATCTCCTTCCTCTAAAGACAGAAGGAATAGACCTAACAGCAACAGAAGCAGCAGCAGCAGCAGGGCCATGCACTCACAGGTCATAACATGGTGAAGAAATAAAGGACTGAGGTCTCTCTCTACACTTAAGGTTTAGTCTTTGCTTCTTCACTTGTACATTCCGGACAGGAAAAAGCCAGAGACAGGATTGTTTTTCTTTAAGAACTTAGTAATTTAGAACATCAGTATGGTCTTCAGATGTATGCCAATTTCTAGAAACATTTATTAAGTGCCTATTATATGCCAATCACTGTGCTAAGCACTTTACAAATACTATCTCACTTATTCCTCATTTTACTGTAAGAAGTAAGTAAGAAGCAGCATGGCAAAATGGACTGGCCTCAAAGGTTTGAAGACTTGAAGTCAAGTCTTACTTTTAACATATGTTGGCTGGGTAAGTCTCAATGATCAAAGAAGCCCTCTAAGACTACAAGTTGCAAAGGAATGGGCTGACATTG
This sequence comes from Trichosurus vulpecula, assembly GCF_011100635.1. Lineage (NCBI taxonomy): Eukaryota > Metazoa > Chordata > Mammalia > Diprotodontia > Phalangeridae > Trichosurus > Trichosurus vulpecula. The sequence goes on from NC_050581.1 coordinate 21,182,539, forward strand.
GTCAAAGGAAATTTCTTACCTGGAAGCTCTAGTCTAATGAAAGCACTGGTCCAGTTGCTATCCTCTGTCCCTAAAATTTGGCCTTGGAATGAAGAAAACCTGCATTAAAATTCTGCCTCATACATTTACAAGTTATGTCACTACGGGTAAATTGTTTAACCTTTCTCGGCCTCAGTTTCCTCATCTGTAAAATGGAGATAGCAATAGCACCTGCTTCACAAGTTTGTTGGGAGGATCAAATGAGAAAATAAATGTAAAGCTCTCCGCAAATCTTAAAACCCTATGTGGATGGTGATGATGATGATGATATTAGGCAATGGGGTAGGGGAGAGTCATCTTTTGGATGGACAATGGTTAATATCCCTTTCATGAACATTATACTGCAAAGATCCAGGCGTGTGTTCTTCAAACTGTGAACAATGCAAGGACTTAAGGCGAAGTGATCAGTAGCACCCCTCAGATAGCACCTGCACATGCCCTGCCTTTCATTAGAGTTGTTTCTACTTCCTTTGTCTCAATTCCAGTCTTAGAGGATGTCTTTGGTGAATAAAAAAAGCAACATAAGTCCTTCCAAAGGGCTGATGCTGAGCCGTCCATCCTTTTGCCTTTTCAAGAGAATAAATCAGTGACTCTGCTAGAAAAAGGATAGCTTTTGCCTGTGATATCTAACATGGGCTCAAATGAGAAACAGTGAATCAAAAATTCCATTAGTGAAATAATTTTGCTCATGTAGACAGATCAAAGTGGAATTTTTTTCTTGCTGTACCAATGAATTCCAGTTCATATTTCTTCACGTGAAGGTGGCTTTTTTGCCCTTCTGGATTTATGTTAAGCTGAGCAAGCAGTTCTTGCAAAATTAAGCCTACATATAAACAATAGATTTGGACAGCTCCATTTTGGCTCAGAACTCCATCAGGATTCTCTCCCCTCACCCTACTTTGTTACAGTTTCTGATGCTTTGCCTCTTGTAACCCGGTTTTATATTGAATAACAATTTTCACAAGATGATTCTGATATATATTGACAGCACCATTTTAAAGAAACTGCTGAATTAAGGTTTTAAATATTTAAACTTAAACTTTTTAAAAAGGAAAGGAAAAGGGAGCATTCAAACTCAGCACCTCTGGTCCTATTGTATTAATTATTTTATTGTAATTATTTACCAAGAATAGAATTATATTTTAAAATGTTATTACTTTGATACTTTAATGGATCCAGAAATTTACCAAGGAATATAGCGACCTATCTGTGCCTTTATCTTAGGTTAATATTGTCTCTCTTTTTCTAGAAATCCTTCATTAGATTGTTGATCTAATCAACTTGCTAGAGGTTTTTCTCCTGGATATCCAACACTAGAAATGCCAATTTATTCTCTCTTGCTTTTACAACTTAACCAGCTCACCACAATTTTCAGTCACACATGATATCTTTGATATCACTTCTGACTGGCAAAGTGTAGCTGGTAATATGCTACAGCTCATTACACCCACCATACATCCTTCCATTGCCTTTTAAATGCCTTGCAATTTTGATTCTTTTGAGATCATGAGGTTCTATGATCCTTGGCCATATGGCACCACCAGGAGAATACTGTTGTTAAAATCAAGGGCTTTTGTAGTAGGGAGCAACATGTATCATTAAAAGTGCTGTTTACTTTCCCAAATGCAATCCAACCTCTTCCCCCCACCCCCTTATATTCAATTTTGAACTCAATTAATTTTGCATATGTAGAGCCATTCTAACATGTAGGCATTGCATTTCTTAATATGGGCAATACACATTCTTTATTTTTTTTTCTATTTGGATTGCTCAACCTATCTCTTTCAAGTGGCCAGGGAACTCGGTGAGAAGGCCTACCGTGGTCTGAGGCTAGATACAGTTATATCACAAATATCAGCCACAAACAGAGCATCTGGAAAATCTTACCATCTTTAAAGAATTCCTCTTCTATTTGAACTTTGCATAGGACATCCACTATGGCTCTGGAAATTAACTTTAGCATTCTGTTTTATGCCTTATTTGACACTGATAATCAGAGGATCACTGAACAATGTTATCTCTGTGGTTTCACCTACCAAGAAAACTTATATGATCCTAACACATACATGGGAGATAGTTTTTTTGTTTCATTTTAAGTCTAATCCCCAAATTTAATAATCCCCTCAAATACAACCAATACCTCAACATCTTAAGGAACTGACACCCTCAGGGATAGTCATAGCATTAGAACTCATTGTTAGCTGTCTCAAACTGTTCTACCTTTAAGATCTTGAACTCTGACATTTCTTTCTTTGATAACAATTATTTATCTATCTACGTTTTCCCACTGTTTCACTCTTTCTAAATTTGTTCTTTGTCCTATTAATCCCTACATATTATTCCAGACCACCATTCCTATTCTAGCCTATTTTTTCAAAATCCCAAATTCAACATATGTAAAATAGAACTCCTTTTCTCCACTAAAACTATTCTTTTTATCTTGGGTTATTTCTTTTGCAGGCACAGCCATTCTTCTACCATCTTGAGTTCATAACTTTGACATTATCCTTAATTTTCTGCTTTCCCTCATTGTAACAACAATGTTGCAAGCAGCTGCTGTGGCAGTGAAAGACCAACAACAGCAGCACAGAGAAGGGCTGCTAGTACAGTTTCTTTGACCTGCTTTTTTAAAAATTTAATTTATTTAATATATTTAGTTTTCAGCATTGATTTTCACAAGAGTTTGAATTACAAATTTTCTCTCCATTTGTACCCTCCCACCCACTCCAAGCTGGTGTATATTCTGGTTGCCCCGTTCCCCAGTCAGCCCTCCCATCTGTCACCCCACTCCCCTCCCATCCCCCTTTCCCTTCTTCTCTTGTAGGGCAAGATAAATTTCTATGCCCCATTGCCTGTGCATCTTATTTGCTAGTTGCATGCAAAAACTTTTTTTGTTGTTTTTGAATGTCTATTTTTAAAACTTTGAGTTCCAAATTCTCTCCCCTCTTCCCTTCCCACCCACCCTCCTTAAGAAGGCAAGCAATTCAACATAGGCCACATGCGTATCATCATGTAAAACCCTTCCACAATACTCATGCTGTGAACGATTAACTATGTTTTGCTTTTTCCTAACCTATCCCCCTTTATTGAATTTTCTCCCTTGACCCTGTCCCTTTTCGAAAGTGTTTGTTTTTGATTACCTCCTCGCCCTGTCTGCCCTCCCTTCTATCCATGCCCCCTTTTTTATCTTCTTCCTTATTCTTTCCTGTGGGGTAGGATACCCAATTGAGTGTGTATGGTGTTCCCTACTCAGGTCAAATATGATGAGAGCAATATTTACTCATTCCTCCTCACCTGCCCCCTCTTCCCTTCCTAGAGAACCGCTTTTTCTTGCCACTTTTATGTGAGATAATTTACCCCATTCTATCTCTGCCTTTCTCCCTCTCTCGATATATTCCTCTCTCATCCCTTAATTTTATTTTATTTCTTTTAGATATCTTCCCTTCAAACAACTCACCCTGTGCCCTCTGTCTATATATATATATATATATATATATATATGTGTGTGTGTGTGTGTGTGTGTGTGTGTGTGTATACATACACCAACATATATACATACATAGACACACACATATGTATACATATGCATACACACATACACACACATATATTTATGTATATATATATATGCATATTCCTTTCAGCTACTATGATATTGAGGTCTCATGAATCACACACATCATCTTTCCATGTAGGAATGTAAACAAAACAGTTCAACTTTAGTAAGTCCCTTATGATTTCTCTTTCTTGTTTACCTTTTCATGCTTCTCTTGATTCTTGTGTTTGAAAGTCAAATTTTCTATTCAGCTCTGGTCTTTTCACTGAGAAAGCTTGAAAGTCCTCTATTTTATTGAAAATCCTTGCCTTGGAGCATGATACTCAGTTTTGCTGGGTAGGTGATTCTTGGTTTTAATCTCCATTGACCTCCAGAATATGGTATTCTAAGCCCTTCGGTCCCTTAATGTGGAAGCTGCCAGATCCTGTGTTATCCTGATTGTTTTTCCACAATATTCAAATTGTTTCTTTCTGGCTGCTTGCAGTATTTTCTCCTTGACCTGGGAGCTCTGAAATTTGGCGACAATGTTCCTAGGAGTTTTCTTTTTGGGATCTTCTTGAGGAGGCAATCAGTGGATTCTTTCAATTTCTATTTTACCCGTTGGCTCTAGAATATCAGGGCAGTTCTCTTTGATAATTTCTTGAAAGATGATGTCAAGGCTCTTTTTTTGATCATGGCTTTCAGGTAGTCCAATAATTTTTAAATGATCTCTCCTGGATCTATTTTCCAGGTCACTGGTTTTTCCAATGAGATATTTCACATTGTCTTCCACTTTTTCATTCCTTTGGTTCTGTTTTATAATATCTTGATTGCTCACGAAGTCACTAGCTTCCATTTGCTCCAATCTAATTTTTAAGGTAGTATTTTCTTCAGTTGTCTTTTGGACCTCCTTTTCCATTTAGGTAATTCTGCCTTTCAAGACTTTCTTCTCCTTATTAGCTTTTTGGAGCTCTTTTTGCTATTTGAGTTAGTCTATTTTTTAAAGTGTTGTTTTCTTCAATAGTTTTTTCAGTATTTTTTTGGTTCTCCTTTAGCAAGTCATTGACTTGTTTTTCATGGTTTTCTTGCATCATTCTCATTTCTCATCACAATTTTTCCTGTACTTCTCTAAGTTGCTTTTCCAACTCCTTTTTGAGCTCTTCCATGGCCTGAGACCAGTTCATGTTTTTCTTTGAGGCTTTTGATGTAGGCTCTTTGATTTTTTTGATTTCTTCTGGCTGTATGTTTTGGTCTTCTTTGTCACCAAAGAAAGATTCCAAAGTCTGAGACTGAATCTGGGTGCGTTTTCTCTGCCTGGCCATGTTCCCAGTCAACATATTTGACCTTTGAGTTTTTCATCAGGGTATGACTGCTTGTAGAGCAAAGAGTACTTTGTTCCAAGCTTGAGGGGATGCACTGTTGATTTCAGAGCTATTTCTATACAACCAGCTCTGCCACACCAGCACTCCTCCTTCCTCAAGAACCACCAACCCCGACCTGATGCAAATCTTAAACAGGCTCTGTACTCCTGCTCTAATCAGCCACTTAATTCCTCCCACCAGGTGGGCCTGGAGCCGGAAGTAACTACAGCTGTAGTTCTGTAGCTGCACCTCCCCCCAATCTCCCACCCCCACTGCCTCTGGGGCGGTGGCTGAACCTCAAACTCTGTCCCCCACAGCTTTTCCCACTAACCTTCTCTGTTGTCTTTGGTGTTTGTGGGTTGAGAAGTCTGGTAACTGCCACAGCTCACTGATTTAGGGCGCTAGGGCCTGTTCCACCCAGCTCCCTGTCTGGTTGGTTCTGCCACTGCCTATGATGAGCTCCACTCCTCTCCACTTTGTGTGCAATAGACCTCATCCAGCCACCATCTGGGATGTCCTGGGCTGGATCCCTGCTTCCCTCTGCTATTTTGTGGGTTCTGCAGTTCTAGAATTTGTTCAGAGCCATTTTTTATAGGTTTTTGGAGGGACCTGGTGGTGAACTCATGGAAGTCCTTGCTTTCCAGCCTCCATCTTGGCTCCTTTGACCTGCTTTTCTAAGGAAAGCAACTTTAAGGGGTTAACAATCTCACTTTAATTAAATATACATATATCATTCACTTAGTTCAGGGGAAAAAGCCAGCACCCTGAACTTCAGAGCAAATACAAACAGAAATTACAAACAGAGAAAATATAAAAAAAAGCAAATAACACAAATCAACAGACAGGCTTCTAATTGTCTGACCAAAGCTACACATACATAGTTACCAGAGAGAGAAGCACCAACATCTGGGTTTTCAAAACCAGGGGGCTCCTTAACGGCTACCCAGAGTCTCCACAGCAACACTCTTCCAATGAGTGAGCCCCCAAACAAAATGCTAAGCTCAGAGTATATGTATATTTCTTCAGGGTCAGACTGCTTCACATCTCTCAAGGGTTTCACAGCTCTCAAGAGCTTCACACCTCTTGAAGGTTTCACACCTCTTGAGGGTTTCATACCTCTCATGACCTAACTAGCAAAAAGGTGTGGGCCTTCCTACAAACAAAAGCAAGATTCAATCAATGGCACTTGATTGCCTTAGTAGATAAGCACTCCAAAACAGAAGACTACAAAAAGTCTCACCTCGTATGCACAATCATTCTCAAATCTTGCTATTTCTGCCTCCACAATAATTCTTACATATTGCCCCTTCTCTCTACTCACACAGCCACCATCCAAGTTCAGGCTCTCATCATCTCTTTTCTAGACTATTTCAATGACCTCATAATTAATTTAGCTGCCTTAATTTTTTTTCCCATTAAGTATACAGGCCACACAGCTGCCAAAGTGATTGTAGATATGACAATATTATTCTAATACTCAATAAATTCCAACGGCTTCTTATTGTCTATATAGAAACTCTACTTTCCTGGTCCCAATATATCCTTTCACTCTTATTATACATTATTCCCCTTTCTGCATTCTACTACAATGTAGTGGAGTGATCCAGCAATCGGTTGAATGGCTATGATTGGAGTCAAGGAGAGATTTAGCATAGATACATAGATTTACAAGTCTAGCCCAAAGTCAAGAAGTAGGCTACAAGAATGAGAAAACAAACAAACAAAAAGAATCTCATCATAAAGAGCTACATTTTCAGAGAAACTCAAGACAAAAACCCAGAAGAAAAGAATGACTCCAATATTTCTACAAGCAAACCTCACAAAAAACACAGCTTGTGAAATGTTCAACTAGAATTCATGCAAAAGATTAAAGCAAAAGTTTACAAAAAATTTTAAAATATTTTTAATAAATGAGAGCACTGGAGAAAAATGGAAAAGAAATAAGAGTTGTGGAAGAAAGAATTGGAAAGGAAATTAACAGTTTGGTACAAGAGTTACAAACCTTACCCAAGTAACAAACTCCCTGAAAATAAGGATGAACCAAATAGAAACTAATGGCTCCATGAATAACAAGAAATATTAAAACAAAGTCAAAAGGCTGAAAATAGAATTTAAAAAGTTGTGGTATCTCATAGCAAAAATGAATTACCAGGAAAACAGATCAAGAAGAAAAAGTAAGCATCATTGGACTCTCTGAACACGATGTCCAAAAAAAGGCCTATACATTCTATTTCAAGAAATCTTAAAAAGAAAACTGATAAGACCTCTTAGAACCAGAAGGCAAAATAAAAATAGAGTCTATTAGTCACCTCCTGAAAGAAAACTCCAAGATTTAAAAGCCCAAGAACATCACAACTAACATCCAGAGCTCCCAGGTCAAAGGAAAAATACTGCAAGCGGTCAGAAAGAAAGAATTCAAGTACTAAGGAGCCATAGTTAGGCTCACACATATTCAGAAAGCCACCACTATAAAGAAGGAGAGAAATTGGGATATAATGCAAAGTTCTACCCTCTTCCCCTCTATCGTCCTCTCCCCCCACACCCTGTAGTGTTATACTCAGTTTTGCTGGGTAACTTACTCTTGCCTGTAAACCTATATAATCTGCCTTCTGGAAGATTGTACATCTATCTAAATCCAAGAGCCAGGATTATATTGTTTGTGGATTAAACCTGAGACCTACTAAATAAGAGTAGAGGAAAAGCAAGGATTTTCATTATCACCACTTCAGTCTTACAATTGCTAGCTATAGCATTAAGACAAGAAAAAGAAATTGATGGGACAAGCATAGCAAAGGGGAAAAATATAACTTTTTTTTCAGATGATATGATAATTTACTTAGAAAACTCTAGAGTCAACTAAAATAATTGAGACAGCTAATAATTTAAGCAAAATTGAAGGGTGCACAATAAATCCATTTAAATCATCATTATTTTTCTATTTTAGTAAATAAATCCAATAGGAGAGAGAAAGAAAGACATTTCATTTAAAATAATCATTGAGTGTGCAAAATACTTTGGATTCTGCCTACCAAAAAAAAAATACACAGAAACTATACAAATACAGCCACAAAATGTTCTTTACGGAATAAAGACAAACTTAAATAATTAATTAAATGTTAATTACCCCTGGCTAGGTTGAGCCAGTATAATAAGAATGACAATGCCCAAATGAATATACTTATTCAAAACCATACCAATGAAAACACTAAAAGGTTACTTCACAGATGCAGAAAAACAATAATAAAATTCATCTGGAAGAATAAAAGGTCATAAATCTTAAGAGAAATCATGGAGAAAAAGGAAATAAGGAGGCCTAGTCATCTTAGATCTCAAATTGTACTACAAAGGAGTAGTCATCAAAATGACTTGGTACTGGTTAAGAAAAAGAGAGGTCAATCAATGGAACAAATTTAACATACGAACTTCATAAACAAATAAACCTAGTCTAGTTCTTTGATAAACATAAGTATTCTGGCTGTATGTTTTGGTCTTCTTTGTTAGTGAAAGGACTAACTATTCAACAAAAACTGGGACCCTAATTCATTGTTGGTAGACTTGTGAACTGATCCAACCATTTTGTAGAGCAACTGGAATTGTGACCAAAGAGTTATTAAATAACCTATAATCTTTGTCCCAGCAATACCACAACTAGATCTATTTCTGAAGATGATTAGGGAAAAAGGAAAAGAATTTGTATGTTCTAAAATGTTTATAGCATCTCTCTTTGTGGTGGCAAACAACCAGAAATTGCAGGAATGTCATCATTTCAGGAATGGCTAAACAAGTTGTAGTATATGATTGTGATGGAATACTACTGTGTTATAAGAAATGATGAACTCAGTCATTTTAGAAAATGATTACCTTAGCATGGAATTTTTGGAAAAATTTGTACAAAATAATGAAGAGTAAAATGAACAGAACCAAGAAAACATTGTAAACAATAACAGCAATGTTATTTTTTAAGAACAACTTTGAGTGAATAAGTCATTTTGACTATCATAAATGCCCAAATTAACTACAAAGGACGTATGATACTGTCTGCATCCAGAGAAATAACTGATAAATAGAAGCATGTATAGAATAATTTTACACACACACACACTCACACACACACATACATTTGTTTCTAATGATGGCCATCTCTAGGGTGCGGGGGGGAAGAAGAAGAAAAAAAGAAATTTACATGATAACTTTGTTGTATATTTAAAAGGAATAGCAAGTTATATATAGATATTCAGTTTCATGTGCAATCATCTCTTTTTTTCCTTGTTAAATAGTTGTTTATTGGAAAAAGTGGGCTGAGGAGGGGTCACTAGATTCACCAGAGGACAACAATACTACACAAATCAGGAGTGATGGGAGAGGTCAGCACAAAGCTCTGGGATCGCAGCCTCTTCCTGGACCGTGAGGGATGGCCTGGAGTGTTAGGGCATACCCAGGTGGAAGGCCTTGATTTAATTAGTAGGCATGGTTAGAGACAAAGAGACTCGCTGGCTGCAGCTCCTGACTTTCCACTTGGGAGTATACTTGCCTTGGGCAGCTTGGCTATTAGCGGTGGCCTGCTTAATATATTCCTCTTGGGCAGCCTGGACATTTTCCTTCTTCCCACCCCAGGTCTTAAGGGCAGATGCCTGCAGGGCTCAGCCATAAGAAAAGGTCAGGGCCCATGGCTTGTGCAGGGGGCAGGTGTTGATGGCACTCAGATTGATGGAGGCATCTTCTTCATTCTGACCCCCCAGTAAGGAAGGTGATACAGGAGGCATAGTCCGGTGAAGGGCAGTTACAGTTGCCGTTGTGAACTTCTGGGTACAGGCATGGCCAGGGGTAACCATGTTAGGCTTCAGCAAGGTCCCTTCTAGATAGACATGGTGGTCACTCAGAGCTTTGTAGCCAGCAGCTAGGACCTTCTCAGTGACATACTGACAACACTTCAGATCGTTTTCTCCATCAAGGAGGATTTCTGGCTGCATGATGGGGATGATGCCATTCTGCTGGCAAATGCTGGCATATTGGGCCAGCACATTGGCATTGTCCATCATGGCAAGTGGGGAAGATGTATTATGCCCAATCTTCAGTACACAACGCCACTTGGCAAAGTCAGCTCCATCCTTCTTGTACAAGGCACAGCGCTCACTCAGCCCATCCAGACCTTGGGTGGTAGTCCCGCCATTGGTCCCTGCCAGGGGCACTACATCTTTGTTCACCTTGATGCCCACAATGCCACCCTTTTCCTTTATGACTTTGGGGAAGGGTTGACCATCATCACCTTTCTGGTAGAGTGTCTCATGGAAAAGGATAACACCTCCGACGCAGTTCACTCGATCATCTGCTGTCAGAAACAACTGCCCATACAGGCATTGATTTTCCTCTGTGCTCTTAGTTCCAATGGACTGCAGCTGCTTTACAATGCTACCGGTGAACTCATCTGCTTCAAGATTCCCTTGCCTGGAGCAACAACCCGGTTGTTATCATGCTGGGTATTGGCAAGGTATGTTTTCCTTGACTGTGCTGGCTTTCCTTGGCAGAAAGCAGACCGCTTATGGTCGAGAACCGAACTTCTGCCTCATCTTTTTCTTTTAAAAATTATACTACATTATGGAAGTGTTTGTTTTATTCCACAAATTAAAAAATAAAATAAAAATTAAAAAAAAATTATGGGGAAACTAGAAAGCAATCTGAAAGAAATTATGGTTATACCACAATCTCATACCATATACCAAGATAAGTTTCAAATGTGTACATGACTTAGATATAAAAGGTCACATCAAAAAGAAAAAAAAGGAGCAAGAAAGAAACTCAAATCTATGGGTTTATTACTAGAAAAAAAGGATAAGGTGGACAATTCTGATTACAGCAAATTAAAAGGTTTCTGCACAAAGAAAATCAATGAACTTAATATTAAAAGGGAAGGAATTCAATGGGACAAAACTGTTTGTAGCAACTTTCTCTAATAATGGTCTCATTTTCAAGATATGTAAGGATTGGATTCAAATTTATGAGTAAGAACTATTCCTCAGTTGCTAAATGGTCAAAGGTTATAAACAGTCACTTTTCAAAGGCAAAACTTCAAGCTAGTAATAGATTGGATTACTAGTAATAAGCTCCAAATCATCAATAATAAGAGAAATATAAAATTAAAGCAGCTTTGAGGTAAAAGAAAATGAATTTTCAAAGGCAGAAACCCAGGCTTTCGATAGCCATATGAAAAATCCTCCAAATAACTAAATGATAAGAAAAGCATACATTAAAGGGAACCTAAGATTCCAAATCATATTAGATTAGCAAAATTGATTTAAAAAATGAAAATGACAAAATTGGAGTGTCCAAGGGAAAATAGGTACTATTGGAGCTGTGGGGTGGCCCAGAGATTCTGGAAAGCTGTTTGGAACTATGCCAACATATGTATGTATGTATGCATGTATATCTATATATTAGCAAAGAATTGGAAACTATAGGGGTACTCATCAATTGGGAAATGGCTAAATAAATTATGGTATATTAAGAGAAACAATGGTTGGGATAGGTTCAGAGAAACCTAAGATCACATATAGAAACTGATAGAGTGAAGTGAGTAGAATCAGAACAATTTATGCAAATATATAAATATAAACAACTTTGAAAAATTGGAACTCTGATTCATGCATGACTAAACACAATTCCAGAGTACCAGTGATAAAGAATGCTACCCATCTCCTGAAAGAGATTATGATGGGCTAGATGTGCAAAATGAGACATAGAGTTTTGTACATAGCCCTTATGGTGCTTTGTTTTGTTTGTGTATGCATATTTGTTACAATGGTTTCATTTTTTTTGTAATTTTTTTCAGAGGGGAGGAGATGAACAGAGAAAATACTTGACTGAAGAAAATTTTTTAAATTTAAATTTTTTAAAAAAAGGTACTTTAAAAAATGATAAAGTCAGTGTCTTTACTTTTATCTATTTCTCAAGATAGGGAATACCTAGATGACTAGAAAGACTTGTAAATAAGGCTAGAGGCCATTGGAAAGGTGGATCAACAGAGGTGAGCTCCTTAGCCCAAAGAAATCTTGGAGACAGCTTTCTTGATTTTGGGGGGAAAGAACTAGCTTGGCTTGCATTGCTTTGGAGGGGATCTGGGGGCTGGTCAATAGTGATCCTATTACAGCAAATTATTTAACTTCTATGAAACTTAGTTTCCTCAACCATAAATGTGTTTAATAATTCTGTTACCTAGCTCACAGAACTAGTGTGAGGATTAAGTGAGCTGATGACTCTAAAACATACGTTATTATAGTTTTGGAAACATAAAACACTAAACAACTGTAGGTTATTGTATGTATTAGTAAGGATTTGGGGAAAGACAAATGATGAAAGGCAATATATATTGAGACCGCTGTTCCCTACTTAATTGTACAGTGCTTTTCTTTCAAAGCACTCAACATTAACTCAGTCCACACAAGAGCTTAATTTTCAAGTGCAACTTGTGAATTTCCTTGTGTGATAACTTTTCCCAAATTAGTTTTCCTCACAGCACAAAACAGATCAGTGGTGAAATTAGGAATAAATATTGAAGTTTTAACTTGAGGTCTTAAAATTTCCCTTTCCAAGTAGTTTTCTTCCACCGACAAAGACTTAAGACTAATTTTTTTTAAAAGAAAATCAAAAAATTGACTCTCCCATCAGGTTAGTAGGAGGAATGACTTTTCTCAAATCAGTTTTTCCATGGGTTTGAATTCATTTAGTTTTAGAGGAGGGCTATGAAAATTCAAGTCAGAATGTGAGGAGGGAAGAATAGAGGCAGAGAAAATGTTCAGAAAAAGATTGGATAGATTTTACTTCTTTATTCTGTATTGAGACAGACAGACAGACAGACAGACAGACACACACACACACACATACACACACAGACTTGGCCTATGTGGAATAAAGAAACAAGTTTTAAAAAAATGTCTTTAATACATTAGGAACAGGCAGCTTTTCCTTAGTGTATCTCTTATTGTTCCATTTCTTTTTCTTTCTGGATAAATACAAGAGGGGAAGAAATGTTGCTTTTATGTTTTAATTTCCCAGCAGTAATCCATATCAGACACTATAATTAATGGAAATTACAGGCTAAACATTTTAAAGTTTGAATTAGGTATCTACATCTATGCTTTATAAAAATGAATCTTGCTGTGCCTAAAGATGTTTTTTCTTTTATAGATGCAAGAAATATCTCGAAAATATTCTTAACCATACAATTGGACAAAGTATAAAATGGCATCACTAGAAACTTGGGGCAATTGCAGGGCTCTATATCAAAGAGATTATGTCTCTGTGCTCTTGTAACACAACTTTAAATGTCATCTCCTCCTTAGAAGACTCAGTGAGTAGATCCAATTTACATTTCATAAAGGGAATAATCTCAGACAGTATGTTCTGCTAACTAAATTAAGCATTGTCAAGCTATTTAAAAGAAATCTTTAAGAACATGATTAGAAAGACATGGTGAATAACATCTTATAAACTGGCTAATAAAATGACAACATTATGCAATAAAATTGGGTTTTCTTCTAATTCTTTACTTTACAATTACCCAAAGTATATTGAACCTGCAGCTCATCTAGGTGGCAAGCAAATGAAATTCTTGCTGTCTCTTAAATGTGTTTTTTTCAAAGGAGAGGAGATTCAGTTAAAAGAAGTTAAATGGGAACCATAAACTAAACAAAGTGTCTCCCACAATTTTTCCACATTTACTTCAGGGTATCTCACCCACTTCTTATCTTTTAAAATTTTTCTTTTTATTGTTGTGAACTTAACAGTTCTCAGCAAAGCCAGACATTTCAATATACAAAGAATAAGATAAAGGGTTGTATATGAAACAGTGAACAGTATCCTCAAGCCTTAGTGCAGCATTAAGATATTAAAACATGTATCATAACCACATATATGTACATATGTACAAACATATATATGTACAAACACATATATACATAAATTTTAACAAAGCAGCAACAAAAGCACTGTATTTCATGCACTTATGGGCACTCCTTTTTCTTTTCTTCTGAGCAATTATAAATGTTTTATTGATTTTCAATCACTATCCACTTCCTGCTTCCCCTTATCCGCAACTGGAACTTGCCTTGTAACAAATATCTGTGGTTAAGCAAAATAATAAACACATTGGCCATGTTTAGGAATGCATGTCTCATTTTTGATCTAGTCCATAACCTCTCTGCTCCTAGGTTGGAGGTATGTTTCATGAAAAGACTTTTAAAACCACAACTGCTTGGGAATTTGATCTGAGGTCTTTTGAAATGATTTTTTCTCATTTTTTTATTTGGTCATCAGGCAAATCATTCTCCTGATTCTGCTCTTTTCATTCTGCATCCCTTTAAATATCTTTCCATTTTCTCCGAATTTATCATAAAATCATATATCTATATTCAGCCATTTCCCCCCAATTAATAGGCACATGTTTTGTTTCTATATCTTTGCTACAACAAAATATGCTGCTATAAATATTCTTATATGGGGGCACTTTTCCTCTTACCTTGACCTGCTTGTGGTATGTATATATGAGTTGTAATCTCAGAATTGTTTTAATTTGTATTTCTCCTACTTATGATTTAGAGCATTTTCGCATGTTTTTGTTGATAGCTTATGTTTCTTCAGTTGAGAACTGCCTGTTCATCTCCTATGACCTATATAAAGAAAATATCTCATCCTTAAATGTTTATTAATTCTTTATATAGCTTGGATATTATAGCATTTGTAAAATAATAGGGAGACTGATTTTTTTAAGTAAAAAAGACAAATGATCAGAGTTGTTTTTTTTAAAGAAAATCCTATTTTCTTCTGATCTTTCTAACAAGGATGTATCTTTAAACTGGTAAGGAAGTAAGAAAAATGATTAATGTTAAATTCAAACCCATGATAAGTGAGGAGATATTAAGAGGCAACCTACATGGTTCCCATTAATTAGTTTAGTTACCTGGGATTTCCATGGTACTGGAAGAATTTGCATAAAGAATTGCTGCACAGTCATTGTTAATCTTTGTGGAGAAATCAAGAATGAAGAAATGCCACCAAAGAATAGATAGGTAAAAATCGTGCTCATGGTATGCTTTGGGGATGATGTGAAAATGGACGCGGTAGCTCAAAGATACTTTGAAGACTGTACAAACTCTAGAACAGATTATTATTAATGGAACCATTTATTACCGTTTAGAAAGAAGAGAAGGCCATCACTACAAAACCAGAAAGACCTTATTAATAACAAGTCATTACAAACCAGTTGGATTTTTTGACAGGTAGGTGAAGAAAGTATAATACAGTGGAATGAGTACTGGTTCTGCAGTCAGAGAACATGTGTTCCAATCTGCCCATTGATGCTTACTATCTGTGCGACTCATATTAACACCCTGTGCCTCAGTTTCCTCATCTCTAAAATAAGGAGGTTTTTTGAGGTTTCTTCTAGCTCTAGATTTATGATTTTATATACCATCTGAATTTCATTCAGTGGGGCATTTTAAAAAATCCCTGTGGACAAGTTGGAGAGACGTATAGCTTGATGGGACCAGAACTGATAAATTGTTGGTTGATTATTAATTCATCTCTAATTAGGAGTATCCAGCGCTTGTTCCTCCATCACAATGCGCCCTTCGATGGCTTCATCCGTCTGCACAGTATTCCTTGTTTCCGGCAGCTCTTCGTTGATTCTGCTCTCAGCAGTCACTACCTGTTTGTGCTTCTTGTTTCTGTTACTGTGTTCCCTATTACTGCTCTCTCTTGTAGTTCTCAACATCTTGGCTGTACTTTTCATCAGCTCTTTGTGGCCATTTGATAATGATCTAGTTCTGTCTGGAGTTTCAATGAGATACTTCACATTTTCTTTATTTTTTTCATTCTTTTGATTTTGTTATCTTGTGGAGTCATTATCTTCCACTTGCCCAATTTATTTTTTCTCCGTTTAATAGTATTTTCTTTTTCAAATTATATGTAAGGATAGTTTTCAACATTCACTTTTATGTTCCAATTTTTTATGCCTACTTCCCTCCCCTCCACTCTTCCTTCCCTCCCCCTTATTAAAGACAGCAAGCAATCTCATATAAGGTATACATGTACATTCATATTAAACATATTTCTACATTAGTCATGTTGTGAAAGAAGAATCAGAACAAAAATGAAAAATCACAAGAAAGAAAAAATTAAAAAAGAGAAAATAGTGTGCTTCAGTCTGCACTCAGACTCCATAGTTCTTTCTCTTGATGTGGTTAACATTTTTTATCGTGAGTCTTTTGGAGTCATGTTAGATCATTGTATTGCCTAGAAGAGCTAAGTCTATCAAAGTTGATCATTGTACAATGTTGCTTTTACTGTGTACAAGGATTCCTGCTTCTGCTCACTGCACTTGGCATCAGTTCATGTAAGTCTTTCCAGGTTTTTCTGAATTCTGTCTGTTCATCATTTCTTATAGAACTATAGTATTCTATTACATTTTATTACATTACCACAACTTGTTAAGCCATTCCCCAATTGATGGGCCTTCCTTCAGTTTCTAATTGTTTGCCACCACAAAAAGAGCTGCTAGAAATATTTTTGTACATGTGGGTCCTTTCTCCTTTTTTTATGATCTCTTTGGGATATAGATCTAGTAGTGGTATTGCTGGATCAAAGGGTATGCAAAGTTTTATTGCCCTTTAGGCAGCGTTCCAAATTGTTCTCCAGAATGGTTGATCAGTCTACAACTCTACCAACAGTGCATCAGTGTTTCAGTTTTCCCTCATCTTCTCAAACATTTATCATTTTTCTTTTGTGTCATATTAGCCTATCTGATAGGTGTGAGGTAGTACCCCAGAGTCATTTTAACTTGCATTTCTCTAATTAATAGTGATTTATAGCATTTTTTCATATGACTATAGAGAGCTTTAATTTCTTTATCTGAAAACTGCCTGTTCATAGCCTTTGACCATTTCTCAATTGGGGAATGATTGTATTCTTATAAATTTGCATTTTTTAAACAGTAGTGATTTAGAGCATTTTCATATCACTATAAATAGCTTTGATCTCTTCTTCTGAAAATTGCCTGTTCATATCATTTGACTATTTGTCGATTCAGACGAGCACTTATTAGGCTGGGTCATTTAAATTACCTAAGATTGCTTGACAAAAAACCTAAAAAAGGCAGAGATGGTTTCAGCTTTTCATGGATATGCCAGCCAGAGATTTATAATCCTTCTAGAGTGGAATTTGAATTCATTGATTAGACCTGTGTTTTTGGAAGAAAATTAATTTGATATTTGAGTGAATGATACAATGGAACGCGAAAAGAATTGAGGTAGGGAAATCAATTAGCAGGCTATTGCAGTATACAAGCCTTGAAGTGATGAAGGCCTGCACTAGGGTGGTTGCAGTTTTGGAGGAGAGGAGGCATATATGAGAGAGGTTATGAAGATAAAGATGACAGGATTTGACAGCTGATTAGATATGGAGTATAAGAGAGCATAAGAATTTGAGAATGATCGCTAGGTTGTAGGCCTGAATGACTGGGAAGATAGTAGTACTTTCAACTGTGGAAAGGAAGTCAGAAAAGGGAGACAAGAGTCACAATAGTACTTCTGTACTGTTTCTTGGTCCGGTCATATCCAGAGTATTGCATACAGTTCTCTAACATTGACTATTTGGAGCTCATTGAGGGAAATGTGAAGAAATTAACAACAATACTTTGGTAGTATGGTTTGAAAGAATTGGCAGCTGTTAGCTTGGAAAAGAGAAGATTCAGTCTTCAAATAGCAGTCTTCAAATTTTTAAGAGTTGTCATATGGAAGAAGAATTAAATGTATTTTGCTTGATTCTAGATGTCAGAATTAAGATCAACATAAAAGAAAACATAGGGGAACATAAGGAAAATCTTCCTAATAAAGCTATTCAACAGTGAAATTACCCTCCCTTTGGTGTAGGAGAGTTAGTATATATTCACTATATCACTATATATCTTCAATCAGAGAGTATATTATTGCTTCTGAGAAATCTTATCTTACCATTCCACTTCTTATTCCTCACCCCTCCTAAACATATTCTTTACTTCACTGAGACTACCAATCCTTCTACCCCTCATTATTTTTTAAGTCTTTTCTTCTGGACTGACTTGTTTCATCTTTCTTCCATTTCAATCTAAAATGTTAGCTGTTTTAACTCTACACTGTCCTTTTCTCTCAAATCCCTTGTGTCCTTGTGCTATTGCCACTCCTCTCTTGCTAAACCTCAGCCTTGAATTACTTCCACCATCCAGACTGTGTTGAATGGAGAAATTAAAAATTTATGTTATCCAATCTCAACTGGGCTCCTAGAGTCTTTTTCTTCCTTTAAAATGCAGATCAAAAATAATCTTCTACATGAACGCTTTTCTGATTTCTGCAGCTTCTGGTGTTTCCTCAAGCTACTTTGAGAAGGCAACTAGATGGCACAATAGACAGAGCACTGAGCCTGGAGTCAGGAATTTTGTTGTAACAACAACAGTTGTTACATTCAGTTATAACATTCAGTTATTTCAGTTGTGTCAGACTCTTTGTGACATCATTTGAAGTTTCCTTGGCAAAGATACTGGAGTCGTTTGTCATTTCCTTTTCCAGATCATTTTATAGATGAGAAACTGAGGCAAATAGGGTGTATTGGGGATCAAAATGGGGTCTTAGCACTTATTCAACCAAGTACCCTTGAAGAGTTTGGCCTTTGTTTCCTTTGATTAATTCAGTGTCTTTGACTGAGTCTTATTAGGTGCAAAGCCCCAGGCCCAGACCCGCTATCTATTAGGTGCTAAGCCTATGTGGGTGTGAATTGGTAACTAAAGTGGGGTTCCAGGTGGGGCCAATGAAGGGAGGTGCTAAGACCAGGGCCAATAGTAAGAGCTTAAGTTCTGGTCGCTCAGGTGACATTTGATGACGGCTAAGGAGTACATAAAAAGGGAAGACAGCTATTTGCTTAGGGCTCTCACTGTTGGAGGTGTGCTGATGTGGAGACTCTGGGCAGCTGTAGTTAAGAGCCCTTCAGCTGTTCGGACTTTGTTAAGCTCTGGTAACTATGAATTGAGATTTGAATCAGACAAGGTCTGTCTGTGGATGTTTGTAATTTGTTTGTATTTGCTCTGAAGCTCAGGGTGCTGGCTTTTCCCCCGGAGCTGAGTGAATGATATTTGTATGTTGGATTAAAGTAAGATTGTTAACCCCTTAATGTTGCTTTCCTTAGTAAACCCGATCAAAAGAATCTGGGCTTGCAGCATTCTGTGAGCTGGTTGTTGTTGGTTTTACACCCCCACAGCAGCTGCTAGCTGGATTGTTACAACATAGGGTTAAGTGACTGGCCCAGAGTCGCACAGCTAATAGGTATCTGAGGCTGGATTTGAACTCGGGAAGATTTCAGATGAACCATCTAGCTTCCTACATTGGTAATTAAGATGGGCTTTTAACACTTACTCAATCTAGTGCCCTTGAAGAGTTTGGCCTTTGTTTCCTTGATTAAATTAGGAGTCCTCGATGACCTCCTTGCCTCAAGGGAAAGTCTAGTTTACATGGGTTTGAGTGACATGTTTGTGACATCAGAGGTTTTTAGACCACGTGGGTTTAAGTCGCATTTTATATGTGGGTGAGTCGTATGTGTGACTTACCTTTGACCCTGAACAAGAAATACAAACCCAGAGGTTGGCGTTCTCCCCTGGGGCTCTGAGCCACAGGAGGAGTGGTATGTGACTCTGGGCCAGCCATTGTTATGAACACCCCAGCTCCTGAACTCAGATGTTGGTTTCTTGGTAACTATGAATTGTATTTGATCTGTTTATAAATATATGTTTGTAATTTGTTTGTGTTTGCTCTGAAGTTCAGGGTGCTGGCTTTTCCCCCTCAACCAAATGAATGATATTTGTATGTTGGATTGAAATAAGATTGTTAACCCCTTAACATTGCTTTCCTTAGTAAAGCAGATCAAAAGAATCTGTGTGGCAACGTTCTTGTTGTTGGGCTTGTGTTGGTTTTTCACCCCCACAGCAGCTGCTAGATGAATTATTGAAACACTTCCAGGAGTCAGGAACATCTGAGTTGAAATTTGGTCTCAGACCTTTACCAGTTATGTGATCCTAGGCAAGTCACAGCCTCTCTTTGCCTCAGTTGCCTCATTTGTAAATTGAGATAATATTAGCACTAACCTTCCAGGATTGTTGCGAGAATCAAATGAGATATTTGTAAAACACTTATTGTCATGACCGGCACGTATTAGGTGCTATGTAAATCTTTATTCCATTATGTAAGTGCTAGCTATTATTATTAATATTACTTTGCATTTAATTAACTATGTATTTGTCATAATTCTATGACAAATGCAACTTGAGATATTTTTTGGTATAACATGAACATCAGAAAATGGAAAGAATCCTTTGGGGGAAAATGGAAGATGAAAAAAGAGAACTGAGAAAAACATTATTTGTTTATTAGGATTGATAGGTAAACCAAGAGACTGGAAGCAAGTAAACCAATCTATGAAATTATTCCAGTAGTCTAAGTGAGAGTTATTGAGGACTTTGACTAAGGCAGTTGAAAGGAAAAAGTTCGACACTGGAGATTGGGAGGTAGGAGTCAAAAGGACTTGGACATTGGAATGTGGAAGAACAGGGAAAAATAAAAGATGACTGAGGTTTTGAGGATGGGAGACTGGAGGAATGTTTCTGTCATTGGGAGAGATAAGGAAATCTTAAGATCCTGGACTGGAGTGGGAAAGAAATCTAAATTTGGATATTTTGAGTTTAAGCTGCTGGATGGGATATATAGATATAAGTTCCAGTAGGCAGTTGAGAATGTGAGTCTGGAATTTAGCAAAGAGTTCCGGAATGGAGCAATAGATTTAAGGGTCAGATGTATAGAAGAAATTGCTAAAGTCACTGAGACTTAATTTTGTTTAACAAAAAGTACCATAGACAAGTAATCAGAATATCTGGGTTCTTGTTTCAGCTTTGCCATTTGCTAGCATTATTAACTTAGGATAGTGACCTTGCCTAGCTTCATCTTATTTTCCTCGTTTATAAAATGGAGATCAATCCTTCCATCCATCCATCCATCCATCCATCCACTCATCCATCCATCTATCCATCCATTCATCTATTCAATAAAAATACACCAATTCCCTTCTAAGCACAATTTACTGTGAAGGATGATTCAGTATTGTGTAGTAGGAAAAGTGATAGACTTGGAGGCAGAGAATCTAGTTTCAAATACCAGCTCTGCTACTTTATCTCTGGCATTTGGGGAATGGTCTCAGTTTATCCACAAGTAAAATAAAGGGAGGGGGAAGATATTTGAACTAGATGATCTCTAAAGTTCCTTCCAGCTCTAGCTATCCTCCTGTACAACGATAACAAAGACAAAGTCCCTGGTTTATATTTAATATTCCATTTATATTCCTATTTATATCATGATCTTATAAAGATCAAAGGAGATAGTTTACGGGAAGGCAGTTTGAAAATAGTGAAACTCTAATAGCTAATGATGATGATGAAGGTAATGTTTTAAGAAAATTCATTCATTCACCTAGTATTTATTAAGCACCAACTATGTGCCAGGCACTCAGCACTGTGCTAAGTGGTAGGAATAAAAAAGCAAAAGCAAAGCAATTTCTACCCTTAAAAATTGTATTAAGAGAGAACAGCATACAAATCAGTAAGCAGTATACAAGTCAGTAAATACAAATAAATCTACAAAGAAAATATAACTTCTGCTGGTGAGCAGAGGAATCTTTGGGGGATGAAGAGAGATGAAATAGGCAAAGGAAGTTAGAACTTTTAAGAGGAAGAGATGAGGGGATCATATGCTCTAAGTATGAGGGGAGATTGTAAATGCTTGGAGATGGAAGATACAATGTAACATATATGTAAAAGGGAATTGATATATAATAACTCTAGAAAGTAGGCTGGAACTAGGTTGTGAAGAGTTTCAAACACCAAACAAGAATTTGGATCTGATTCTATAAGCAATAGTAATTCAGTTTAGAAGGACAATTATATGGTCAGGCCTGTACTCTAGAAATATCAATTTGGCCACTGTGTGAGGGCCAAATTACAAGTAAGAGGTGCTTGAGGCATTGAGACCAATTAGGAACTTAGTGATGAGGAAAGGGAAGTTAATCTTTAATCTAATAGCAGATTTCACTGGAGAGAGGCAGGGTTAGACAACTAAATTAGGAAAAGTCCGTTGTAGAAATTAGCTATGGAATTATTGCTTCTGAGAACATCCCCCTAAACAAAAAGATTAAAAAAACACATAACTCATTCCCATAGCTTCTTTCTTGATCTCTTTCTCTACAGGATAAAGGACCTTTTAGAAAAAGACCTTTTAGACTAATTACATATAGCGTTAGCAAGAAGTACTTGAATCCTAAGGGAGAACCCTAGTTTCTTGTGATCAATGGGTCACTTTTTTTGTCAAAAACAAAGTTAATTCAAGTTAATGGGGAGAACATTTATTTCCAATCTATTATCACCTAATCCCCAATTAACAGCAAAGGGAAAAGAATTTGAGTGATCAAGTCAGATCGTTTATCTATTAACAAGAGTTAATTCAGTGAGGCCAGATTAAGGCCATGAGAAACAATTGTATCCAACTACTTAGTGGGTTTTTAAAAATTCTCTTCATTGGCTAAGGGGTGGAGCAATGCCTTCTATAGCAGCTTTAATGAGATAAGCTGTGCTTTTAAAATTGATTTTGTGTTCTGAAACTGGCTTACTGAGACAGTGGATAAAAAATGGAAAGACCAGGATTCTCAGAGTTCAAACTAAAAAAAAATAACCACTAGAAGATTGGACGTCCAATGGCATGCTTCCTATCATCAAAAGCTTAAGAATCTCTTTCTGACTTCAGCCTTCTGAGTCATTTATTCCACACCCCTCTTACCAGTCTCTTTCAGTTCCTGGTTTGCCTGTTGATTACAGACTTTGAAATCCAACTGAACTAGACAATTACAAACTCAAGGCAATAGAGCAGAATAGCCACACAACTTACTTCATTCTCTGAAATTCAGAATAAGTCATCTTAGAAGAAGTAATTTCACCTTTAGAAGAATAGTGTAATGATCAAGATAGAAAATCTGTGAGTACACTGAGTGGAAAAAGAGTGTTTTGCTTAAAAATGACCCAGAATGACATCTTACATTGGTTTGCCAAATAATTATGTCACTGCTTCTGTAAACAGTTGTAAGAAGACCACATGGGAAAGCAACAAGGTACGATAGAAGGAGCACTGGATTTGGAATCTGAGCATCTGATTTCAAATCCTGCCTTTCTCATGTTATTTGTGTGAACTTGGGCAACAATATGGGGACCAGTTACTTTATTTATAAAATGAGGAGATTAAGCTAAGAGACCTCTAATGTCCATTCTAAATCTGTGATTCCATAGCTGTAAAATTCAGAGGAGAAAAAAAATTGGTGTTTGGGGAAGAAGAATCAACTGGATTTAATGATATGAGTTGAAAAGTAAGTCATTGTGGGAAAGTATCTATATAAATTAGCCAGGATTAGGGATGGGCAAAGTAGTCAGTTGTCTAGGGCGTGACACACAGGATAGGACAACCAGATTCATACGTTAGTATTACCGGTCTAAATGAATGTACATGCATTTAGTGCAAGAAAATTTCTGCTCTTTGGCATGTGGGTATTTATTTTTACCACATTGAATTACATGTGTTAGAGAAACAAAGCCTCCAGGAGACAGTCATATATTGAGGCATGATTTTCAAACCTTATAAATGGCTCACACGTATCTTGTCTCAATACTGACTTGGAACTTTGAACCAGCTCTACTAATGCATTCATATAGGTAAATTATCTTCTGCTTAAAAAGCATGATTCAAGAATGATGGCCCAGCCTGTTCAAGGTTCAAAGACAGGACTCTATGAGGATTATTAGAGCCTGTCTGCTTAGTTATATTTTGTAATTTTCTAGCCCTTTGGAACTGAAGATATAAAAAACATCTTTCTTCCCCTATGTTTCTGCCTCAGCTCCAGCCAGAACAGGAAGTTTTAGAAAGGGGGGAAGTAATAGATGTGGGCTAGATTCAAAAGATAGTTTTCTGTGGTTAAAAAAGTTGGATCTCTTTGATTCAAAATTGTCTTGGCTCTTAAAAAGGAGAGTAATACCACAAATGAACCTTAAATTTGGCATCAAGCTTGGGATTCATAAAATGTGATTTTTGTTTCTATTTCTCAGGAATTCCTGAGGAACATACTATAGAGACCAGTAATAAAGAATGTACTTGAATATGACCTCATATGCTTGGAAAGATATTTTCCTTGTCCTTCAATTCTTAGCTTTTTCTTTTGGCAAGTAGTGTAGCAACTTTCAGAAATGTTCTCCTCTCCTTTGCTCTCTTCAACTCTGCTTTCCTTTCCTCTGTTCACTGCTCTGCTCTGCTCTCCTCTCCTCTCTTGCCTTGATAGTGGAACTTGAGAAGCCTTTCTAGCTTCCTTCAAATTGCACACAAAGTGGAGGTAAACTAATTCCATCTCATTTGTAGGAATGTGTGTTTTGGGGTTTAATATTATGAATCATATCCTCAGTTAATAGAAATCCTTTTTATGGATTTGTAGAAGTCCGTAGGCTTATTAGTCTTTATTAACTCTCACAATTTTTTTCCTTTCTTTATTCAGTTGAGTTCAGCTAGCTCAGCATCCTCTGAGACATTTGCCTTAATCAGTCAATAAATATTAAGAACTTACTATGTGCCAGGCATTGTGCTAAGTGCTGGGGATACAAAAAGAGGCAAAAGACAGTCCCTGTCCTCAAGAAGCTTACAATATAATGGGAGAGACAACATGCCAACAAATATATACAAAACAAACTATATACAGGATAAAAAGAAAATAGTTAAAAGAAGAAAATCATTGTAATTAAAAGAGGTTAGAGCAGGCTTTCTGTAGAAGATAGGATTTTAGTAGAAATACAGGGAGTTCAGTAGTCAGAGCAGAGGAGGGAGATCATTCCAGGCCTGGAGGACAGGCAGAGAACATGTCCAGAGCTGAGAGATGCCAGAAAGAGTCAGGTGACCCCTAAATTCTTTAGGATCAAATCATTATAGATGGAAGGGACTTCAGAAGACTTCCTTATGTGATTAGCCTAGTCACAAAGGTAGCAAATGGTAGGGTTAAGATATGAACTTCTAAATCCAAAGTCAATCTCTTCCATTTGTACCATCCTGATTTCCTTTTTAAACTATTGTTATTACAGGCTGGGGAGAAAACAGAATTTGAATTCTGGAATAATAAGTCTAAAGTCAATAGGGGTACACACAAGGTAGTGTCAGGAGAATAACACTAGGGAAAAGGACTACACAGTGGCTTTGATTAATGAAAATTTGTTTCATTCAAAGAACTGACTAGAGATAGAATCATCTAGGTTAGCTAGGAACATTCCTTTTCTCCCCTGTCACATTTAGTCAAAGGCAACAAACCAGGTCCCATGAGCATTGCCTGCCCTGTTCCTGGTTCCTGCCCTGATTCCTCTTCCCAGCCATTCTTTTGGTCTTCTGCGTTGGAAACCTTGGGGTAATTTTTTTACTCTCTATTTTTGTACTCTGTCACTAGTCCTCATTTCTTCCTTTGAAATGTCTCATGCATTTAACTATCTCTACATTCTCACTTAGAGTCCCTCAATCACCTCATACCTTGATTGTTATAGCAAGCAATCTCCCTGCCTCCAGTCTTTCTCTGCACATCTTCTAATCAGTCATGACCAACATTCCTAAAGTGCTACTTTCTACCCTATTATTACTTACCCAATAACCTACACAAGTTAACATTTTTCATAAAATGCCTCCCTTTGAAAGTGGTCCAAAATTTGGCTGTATATATCTTTTAAAGTTTATAGCCTAAAACTCTCCTATATGAACTAGGGTTTTGAAAAATGTTCACTACTATTTAAACATAGCATATTATATACCCCTGCTTCTGTGAGACTGATCCATCACATATGTCATAGTTACATCTGTCTCTCTCCCTTTTGTCATGTTGCTTCCTTGCCTGGAATGCTAATTCTTATATATATCCAAATACTATTGATCCTTCAAGACCCAGATTGTGGCACATCCATGAAATCTTCCTTAAGCACTTCAGCTTCTACTGAACTCTCCTTTCAGAGCTGCCATTGCATTTAGATTTGGCATACATTTAACTCTTAACTGATTAACCCTTACTAATTTCCTATGTATTAGGTTTACTTCTGTGTTGGTAAGCAAAATGGGCTCTTAGCACTTAGTTCAACCAAGTGTCCTTGAAGAGTTTGGCCTTTGTTTCCTTGATTAGATTTGGGTGTCCTTGGTGCCTCCTTGCCTCAGGGGAGGGCCTATTTTACACATGAGTTTGAGTGACATGCCTGGGACAGCAAAGGCTTTTAGACCATGTGGGTTTAAGCTGCCTCTTTGTGATGATTCTAGGTCACGTGGGTGAGTCCCATGTGTGATTCACCCCTGACCCTGAAAAAGATATAAAACCAGGGGTTGGCTTTCTCTTCTTTGGAGCTCTTACCCACAGCAGTGGTGGCCTGAGTGACTCTGGGCCAGCCCTCGTTATGAGCTCCCGGGATGAACCTAGATGTTGGTAACTAGGAATCTGTATTTGGTCTGTCTGTCGATGTTTGTAATTTGTTTAGGGCTCTCACTCATGGTGGTGCTGATGCAGAGACTCTGGGCAGCTGTAGCTAAGAGCCCTCCAGCTTGTAACCCGGATGCTGGGACTTTGTTAAACTCTGGTAACTATGTATTGGGATTTGAATCAGACAAGGTCTGTCTGTCGATGTTTGTACTTTGTTTGTATTTTGCGTTGAAGTTCAGGGTGCTGGTTTTTTCCCTTGAACTAAGTGAATGATATTTGTGTGCTGAAGTAAAGTAAGCTTGTCAACGTTGCTTTCCTTACCAAAGCAGATCAAAAGAACCTGTGCTTTTGCAGCATGCTGGTAGCATTCTTGTTGTTGGGTTTGTGTTGGTCTTTCACCCCTGCAACAGCTGCTAGCCGGATTGTTGAAACAACTTCTTAACTAAATGGTAAGGAAAGAATCAAGTCTTTGAATGACTGTTGTATCTAAAAGTGTTGTAAGGCTGAAGTGAGAAAATTGATGCTAAAGTATTTTGGAAAACTTAAAGCACTATGCAAATGCCAATTGTTGCTGTTGTTAGCCTGCTTTTACTCTGGTGCTGACTTTATTTCTTCATCCTTCTACTGCACTCCTACTGTGCTCAACCAGTGTTAATAGAGCAATACAGGGATGTGCTGGTAAATCTGTATCAGCTGGGCTCTCTGGAGGGGAAGAAGTATGTGCACACACTTTTAAGTTTAATCTGCATTATCAGTACTTTCTTAAGTCTAAATAATCAACAAAACAATAAGTGAAGCACTGATTTGTGGTGTTTGATGACTTTTTGAGGTGTAAATTCTCACCCTCGACATTTAACAATTGCTTAGCTTTTAGAAAGCCTGTTAGAGCTGGCTCCAGCACACCCCTGATGGGATCTTATGTGATATAGTGCAGAATACACATGCACACACATAATCGCAACAATGAAAATAATTTCAAAATGGAGAGGCAACAAAACTGACAAAAGCTAATAGTCAGTGTTCATACCACACTCTAAAAGTTAAAGAAAATGACAGTCCTATCTATTAATAATTAATTATCTAGTCTTATTATCTGTTTTTAATATCTGTTGTATCAAATAAAATGTATCAATAAATTTAAACAATTAATAATTGGTATCATTTATATTCTTAGTTCTTTTTTTAAAACATTTCTTACATATTTTAAGGATAATTGGATAAAACTGGGAAGGTGAAGAGACAAGAAACAAAACTATTCATAAGAAATATGCTGTAAAATACCTATGAACATAAAGTAGTTTCAGGACAAAATCCCTAATACAGGGGAAGCACAAATATGTCAATAGCTGGTTTCAATTCTATTTTACTTCTAGTGACTCTATTATACAGTGTCTCAATACTAAATTTAAAAAGAGTTCAATAATTCTGTTAAAACTAGAAAGATTTTTCCAAATAAAAGATGATATATTTAAAGACAAAACTCTCAATTTTTAAAGCAAAACTCTGATGAATCAAAAATCATAAAAATAATTTCTTCATACTTTGCTTACTGTGTTCTGGCCAAGTTTCATTTCAAGTGAACGGTTCCACCAGTGCAAAAAATTGGACAACCAATGATAGAGTTTAACTCTCTCATTTTACAAATGGGGAAACTGAGGCTCGGAGTGGGGAAATGATTTGTTATTATTATGGTTATTAACTGGCTAGCTTTCTGATTCTCACTCTAGTCCTGTTCACACATTATTTCTTCTCTATGATTAAAACTGTGGAGGTCAGGATGAGGATGGAAGAAAACTGAAGAGTTCATCCTGTAGTGAGGAGTTCACATTGGGATTAATGTGAAATGTGATTTCCCTAATTAGATTTTCATTTTATACGTTTAATAGAAAATTTGATCACTCTCCTTCTACCCCCTAGAATGCAATTGACTCATTAGTATGAGGGAAAAATCATATGCAGTCAGTTATGAATTTGTATGGAGACAATACTATATGGGCAAAGTAATTCATTTCTGGCAGGGAAAGAGAGAAGAAGCAAGCTCTCTGCTTTGGCTTCTTCCCTTTCGCTTATTAGTTGAACCTGGATCACCAGTGAATCCCTGTGACAAAGCATATATTACGAGTGCCAGATTTGTATCTTAACAGAGCCTCAGATTTTATGATGACAATCCCTTAACCTTAAAAAACATAAATATTCTTCCCAAATTTATAAAACCAGAAACATAAAAAGGATGGGGGCCTGAACATATTTATTATTAAGCCGAGGACATTTTTATTGGGTAATAAACTCCATTGTAGCCAAAAGCATGTTGTAGAAAGAGACCTGTTTGATGGCAAACAGTAAAACAAGAGATACCTTTAAACCATTAAACCCCAAATAATTATCAACTGTAAATCAATGCCATAAAATTAAACAGGATCATTTAACGGGCATTGGGCAAGGGAAAAAAAAATAAGTGTTGCAAAGGACAGAAAATGACATTTGAAAGACCAAAAAGAATTAGTTAAAATTCCATTGGTTTGATTTAATATCTCTCTTTCCTAACTTGCATAATCAGCGAAAGAAGAAATGGAGGTAGGATAGCATATGTGATTGCTTGAGGTAACCTAACACTGGAATGATAATTATTATTAATATCCAAGGTATACAGTCATTTGCCAGCATATCTCAACTAGGACCAGGGAAACAATCTATTTTCCCTTACTTAGTATCCTACATGGAGCTAAGCCTAAAGTTTATCATAGTTATGAGACAAATTTTTCCATATCCAGATTCATCCTAATTCTAAATCTGAATTCCATTGAGTCTTCCAAAATAAATAAGTAAGCAAATAAACAAATAAAAAAGAAGGCCTAGTTATAAACATTCACAAATACCTTAACATTCAGATTCTGAGGACAGCAAAGCTACACCACTTTATCCTCCTACTCCAACTAATCTGGATTCTCTAAAATGGGAGTTAGTCCTTCCAATATAGCTGGATACTGAAGTTCTCCCTTCACATAACAACACTATTTGTGTGGAAACTAAGGGGGTGCCCATTGATTGGGGAATGGCTGAACAAAATGACATATGAATATAATAGAACTGTATTGTGCCTTAAGAAATTATGATAAGGATGAACTAGCCACGGCTAGTGCTTCTGATGTAGCCATGTAGCCCATGTAGGTGATCATGTAGCCCAGAAGTGTTAGTGAAATTATGGGGGGAGGGCTTTTAGAAAGTAAGGAAAACACCCCCACCCCACTACTACTGCCTTCTCTTTGAGTTATTTCCCACTTATACTGTGTATATTTTGTATCTACATAGTGGCTTGCATGTTGTCTCCTCTTTTAGGAAATTAGGACAATGTTTTTGCCTTGCTTTTCCTGGCACATAATACTTTTTTGATGATGAGGATGATGATCAAGGCATGCCAATGCCGGATTCACCAGAGTTTGTGTTTACTGTGTATGGTCGTTGTCTCCTGGCTGGTTGGTGTAGGCAGAATCCAATTAAGGGGAGAATGCTCACTGGTAACAAAGAAAGAATTTCTAACGGTATAGCAGAGGAATTTTCCTTGATTATGCTTCAGAGTATGTGCTTGAAGTCAAGGACCAGGGCAGACCAGACAGGAACTTGATTGATTATAAGGCCTCAGGAATTAAATCCACCTGCAACATACTGATGAACTGGGATGGGAGGAAGACCAAACCACACTGAATAGTTGCAACAGAGAGGAGATCTTTGCTAAGAAAGGTGATCTTGTAGGAAATAATTACATTGACTGCATAGGCAAATGGGTCTCTCAAGTTGGCAGGGAGAGGGGCAGAATTATTTTCACAATAGAGGTGTTGGGACTACTCTGGTAAAGAAAGAGCGCAACCTTTCTTCAGCTGGAACTCAGATTGATGTCACTTCATTGAATATGGCCCACAAAGGTAAGTCTTGATTACTTCCCAAGTGTCCACTATAATTTTTAGAACTTTGATATGAGGTAAACTTGCAAAGAGGTGCCAACTAAGAACCTATGTGCAGTGAAGCTGAAGGTCAAAGGATCTTACCTACAGAGATGGTGAGAAACACTGAACGATAGGACTTTTCTATGAAAATGTATGTCTCAGGTAGGGGAGATACAAGAAGAGAACTGTGAAGTAGCCAACAGTCTTTTTCCTCCTGGAAGCAATCTTAAAATCCAAATGAAGAGGACGATATACTTGGAATAGCCATTAAGCCTAACTAGCCTTTCAATAGAAGAGCAAAGAGAAAGAGTCACTAAAAAGAGTGCTGGACATGGAACGCTTCAATGTATGTATGATGTAAGGTAGAAGACACTGGGGAAGTTATAGAGCCACAAGGAACAGCAACAAAAGGAATCCGTATGTTCATATCCTTGTGGATGTAAACCAATTCCTCTCGGATACAATGTACTTAATAGTCAACTTGGTGATGAGCCTCTATGAAATTAGCTAGACCTGTCCTTGAATGACAATCCCACAATTTGGTTCCAGGCTTATGCTTAATGTCTTTCTAGGTTTATAGCACCTGCTAAAGCTTGTGCTCCATTGGCATAGCCTTTATGGTACCAGTGCCATCTCATCTCCATACGATAAGACAATAGACTAGAAATTTTATATAATACTAGACAGTATAAGGATGGAATATTGCTGTGGTGTAGGAAATGATAAGTGGGTGGTTATAGAAAAATATGGAAGCACTCGGACTTATGAAGGAAGAAGTTATCCACCCTCAGAGAAACAGAGGCCAAGTAAGTATAGTATAGTCTTGTATAGATGAATATGAATGTATATATCTATATATGAGCATGAGTATAGACACCTAAGTATATGTATGTGTATGTATGTGTGTATGTGTATATGCATATATCTGTGTATGTATGTGTATATATGTATATATGAGTGTATGTATATATATGTACGTATACATGAGTGTATGTATATATTTATATATGTGTGCATATGTATATATGTACAATGTCTGTATATATACATATACATGTATGTGTATCTATATATAAATATATCCACGCTTAATTGTACCTTCTTGAAGGAGGGGAGCAGGAAGCGGGGAAAAAGAACAAAGTAAAAAGTATACAGCAGAAAATGAAAGAAAACTTACAAGGAAGCAAAGAAAAGATGGACAATTCTGAACACGAGTAGTATTTATTATATAGGCTTTCTCAAAATGGAAATTTATTGAATCCTCTCTTAAATTCTGCCGTGCACATGGAAATGGTTTTTTTCTTCTTTTGTATTTAAGTTTTAATATTTAAGTTTATAATATATTTTTCTTTTCTTATCGTGTATTTAAGTTTAAAATAAATTTTAAAAAATAAAAAAGGAAATTATAAAAAAGAAATTTTATAAATAACTTGGATTTACATAGCACTGATAGTGACAACAGTGCTTTCAGACATCTCATTTTCAAAGTGCCCATTTACAGATGGGGATATTGAGATTCAAAGTCATGAGGTGATTTGTCCAAAGTCATACTACTTGTAAGTGTAACTGGAATAAGTAGGAAAACTGAGGTGATTTTCCTTAATTACTTTCCTTTCTGGCCAGGTGGCACGGTGGGTTTGGAATCAGGAAGACATCTTCACGAATTCAAATATGGCCTCAGACATACACTAAGTGTGCGACTCTGGACAAATCGTTTAACCCTGTTTACCTCATTCATCTATAAAAATGAGCTGGAGAAGGAAATGTCAAACTACTCCAGTATTTTTGCCAAAAAACACCGCTAAATGGGGTCACAAAGAGTTGGACATGACTGAAAATGACTCCATAACAACAACTTCTGTTAAGCTCTCAATGTCTTCCCTCATCTTTTGTAACTGAGGAACAGAAGGAGGAGTAATAGTGCTCACTTAGTTATGAAAGTCTCTTGAAAAGTTTAAGAGATATATGAATGTAAGTTATTACTTTTATTATACTTCTTCAGTAGCAGGAGCTAGTTCCCTTGAAAGGAATGATCATAGATATGTATTAACATGGGCATTGTTTCAATATTTAAATCAATTTGGGATGTATGTTGAGACATAGCTAAATAAAAAAAAAATAAGAGATAGCCATAAGATAAGAGGATTAATTAATGTTTTATGGGTTTAGTTGGCCTTTAAAAATACCCTAGAAACTTGTCTTTTTATCTGGTGAGAAAAATAGGAAAATATATCAAGTGGATTATTTTCCTTCAGCACTAAGCACATTGCCTGCCACACAGTAGTTATTTAATAAAAACTTACTGATTGATCAGTTTGATGCAAACAGAAAGTGATGGACTTGTATATTCATGTCTGTTTGAATAAAGCATCTTCATTTTCATCTGTTTTTGTGCCCCACATCTAGAATGCATTCTTTCCTTCCCTGATGATCTAAATCCCACATATTATTTCAGGTTTAGCTCAGTGAATCTGAACTGTACAAACTCATGCTTGGAAGAAGCATCAAAGGCCATCTAGTTTAAAGTATTCCTGGCCAAGAGTTTGCTCTACAATGTTTCCAAGTGGTAATCCATCCTTCACTGGAAGACCCCAGGGGAAGGAGCAACCATTACCTTCTAAGACAGCCCATCATATTTTTGGACATCTCTAATTTTTAGGATATTTTTATTTTCTAAATGAATCACAGAATCATAGAATTATAGCATAAGGGACGTTGATGGCTTTCTATTCAAGCCATTCTTGAAAGGAATTTCCACTATAATATACCCAACATTTGGTTGTCTAGTCTTTGCTTTAAGACTTCCAAAGAGAGGGATACTCATTACCTCTCAAGGAAACCCATCCTACTTTTGAACAGCTCTAATATTAGAAGTTTTTCCTGACATCAATTCAATTTGCCTCTTTTTAGCTTCCATTTATTGATTCTGATTTTGCCCCTTGGGCCTAAGTGAACAAATTTCATCCCTCCTCCATGGCAAATGGCAGTCCTTTGAATATTTGAAGGAAGGCCTCCATCACATTCTTGAGTCCTCTATTTCCCATCCTAAACCATATATCTTGGGTTCAAGGATCTTCACCATCTAGATTGATCTCCTTTGGACTCTGTCTAGCTTATCAATGTGCTCCTTAAGCCATGGTGCCTAGAACTGGACACAGTATTCCAGATGATATCTGACAAGGGGAAAATACAATAAATCTAAATCTGTAAAGCCTTATATTCAGCTTAAATCTCTGCAAATTTCACTCATTAATCTTAGATCTGCTCTCTGAGCCCAAGTAAAACAAATCTGTGTTCCAGCCTTAGAGACTGACACTCACTAGCTGTGGGACCCTGGGCAAGTCACTTAACCTCTATTTGCCTTAATCCACTAGAGAAGGAAATGGCAAACTATTCCAGTAAAATTTACCAGAAAAACTCCAAAACTAAGAAACCAAACCCATGGGTGGTATTGGCATGATATGATCCAGAGTGTCACAAAGAGTTGACACAACAGAATGACTGAACAACAATAACAATAGCTTTTAATATTTAAAAAATAAGAAGGAAATTATTAGGCTGTCATTTTCAATACCATTTATATAAGTGAAACTTCAGGCTTATGACTGGCGGTGATTGCCATCCAACCAACTTCTGAAGCACGTCACTCTTCCCTTTTCTTTCTTTTTAATTGGCCCAATCTCTGACACTTGCTTTAATAGTAAAAATATTACATCTCCACTTGTGCAATATGCTTGACTCTTTTGATTCCTTCTCTACTAATTCTTTTCCCCATTCACATATATCTTGCTGTCTCCTTCTTGGTTCTTTTAGTCCAAAACAGGCATCCATACCTATGAAGGCACAGAGGACACCTGATAGATGAGACTCATTTCAGGTCTATGTTTTCTGTCATTGACCCATACTTAGTAGCTGTCTGAACTGCAATGATATTCAGTTCTTTGTTTAAAATTTTAATTTACCATCCCAAATTTTAATGCTAAGATTTTAAACACTTTTTTATATACAAGAAAGACAACTACAACTCTTTTCCTGTCCTTTCATAGTTCTCCTTTGCAACTCTACCTGTTTTCTTCCTGTCAACTTTAATCTCTCCTAATTTCACTAATTTCCTTTGTGCTGTGCAAACCTCCCAACCAGGAAATTATGTTTTTTTTAGGAAAATCACAATAGTGTCATGACATTTTATTATTTCTGTATGCATATCTGTATGCATATATAGATACATAATATATAGACATACATATGTGTGATCCTTTTTGTTGATTAAATTAATGCAATGTGTGTTCAGTAATAAGGTATTATCAGATCAACAAAAGAAGTGTGACCAACTCTGTCATTTAAGGATGTATAATGAAGCTGGAAGATTAGATTTATATTTAAAACTGTTAGTGAGATTGTGTAATGAGGTGGTAGATTCATGGAAAAGTTCAAAGAATCAGAGAAGAGAGACATTAGTGTGGTCTGAGTAGATGCGAGAAGACTTAGAAAACTTTAAAGTGAAATAAAAATATGAGTTATTGCTAAAAGTAGTTATTGAGTAATTACTTTGTTAGATACTATGGAATGAGTAAGCAAAGGAAAAGAATGAAAAAAACATTTTTTAAGAATTTAATGTGTCAAGCACTGTACTAAGTGCTATCATACAAAAAAAGTTTGATATAGTCTCTGCCCTTGAAGCGCATGTATTTATTATAATATAGTGTCCCAGCTTTGCTTCTTATTCAACCTGTATGATCTTGGTCATTTAATCTCCCAGGTCCTTTTTCTCCCCACCTGGAAAATGAAGGGTTTGGACTGGACAATCTTTAAGGTACCTTTAAGCTCTAAACCTTCTGTTATTTTTATTTTTAATTATTTAACATTTATTGTCATATTATTATAGTATATATTCTGTTATATTATAATTATTTAATTATTATTTGTTTCTGATTAATTATTTTTTTTAGTTAACAGAAATTTTTTTCTCTCTCTTTAACCCCTGACCCCAGTGGGAAAAAAAGAGAAAGAAAAACAAAGTCCCTATAATAAACATGCATGGTCAAGCAAGACAAATTCCCCTATTGGTCATATTCAAAAAAGTTTCATTCTGCTCCCTGAATTCCATCACCTCTTTGTCAGAAGTGGATAATATGTTTCATCACCAATCCTTAGGAATCACGGTGGATGGTCATTGTATTGATCATAGTTCTTATTAAATTCAAAGTTGTTTATCTTTACAATATTATTGTTATTGTATAAATTTTCTGTTCCGTACATTTCATTCCTCAGTTTGTGAAAGTCTTCTAAGTTGTTTATTTTTATAATATTGATGTTATAGTATAAATTGTTCTCTGGTTCTTATTTTGCTCTGTATAAGTTCATATAAGTCTTTTTATATCTCTTCAAAATCATTGATTTCCTCATTTCTTATAGCACAATAGTTATCCCATCATATTCCTATGCCATAGTTTGTTAAGTCATTACTCAACTGGTGGACATCCCCTTACGTTTCTAGTTTTTTTTGTTGCCACAAAAGATGTAGTAAATATTTTGATAAATATAAGACCTTTTCTCCTGTCTTTGAGGTAAGGGGAGAAGGTGCCCCTCTCCTGCTTTGTGGTGAGGGGTGGGAGTGTTATTCCATTCTGTTCCATTGCATTGACTTCCTGGTCTTCAGTTGGGCTCTCCTGGACTCCGTGATATCCAGAAACTCAGCATTTGGCAAGATGAAATTCTAATCAAAGATGTCTTGACATATTTTGTCAAATGTTTGGCTGTTATCTAGGAAAACAAAATACACAGTCCTATTCTGATCTATTAAATTAGCTACCCTGTCAAAAAAAGACAGGTTATCCTGGCATGACCTATTCTTGGGATAGCTCTGCTTCCTCTTGGTGATCATCACATTCTTTTGTAGATGTTCACACATAATCCCTTTATTTTACCAAGAATCAAAATGAAGTTCACTAGCCTCTAGTTTGCAGATTTAATTAGAGGTGCTTATGTGGTACAATGCACATAATGCTGGTCCTGGAATCAGGAGTCAGGAAGACCCAAGTTAAAAAACAGTTTACGTGCAAGCTGCATGACCTTGGGCAAGTCATTTAACTTCTGTACTTCAATTTCCTCATCTGTAAAATGGGGAAAATAATTGCACTTACCTCTAGGATTGTTGTGAAGATAAATTGAGATGTCATATACAAAGCACTTTGCAAATTTATGTATATATATATAATATATATAGCAAAAAGTCCTATATAAATGATAGTTGTTATTGTTACTATAATTAACATGCTAATTATTATTATAATTAGTAATACTAATTACTATAATTAGTAGTATAATACTAGTAATAAGGTAATAGTATTAATTTAGCAATGCTATAATTAGTAATATAATAATGCTAATTATTCATATAATTAATAATACTACCAATAATAGTTTGGGACAACATTTTCACTTATCCGGTCCTACAGTATTTTTCCAGTTATCCACAGACTTTCAAAGACCACTGATGTGGGTATAGGAATTTCATCTACCAAGTCTTTCATTAATCTGGGATATAGTTTGTCCATTTTGATGACAAACACATTGAGGGCTGCTAGAAATTCTCTTGCTTACCTGTTTTGTGTTTCAACTCCTTATTAATAATTTGTATTTTGTCCTTTCTACTACCAAGTTAAATTTCAAGCAACAGAAGCAATATAAAAATCCAATAGCTGTACCTTCTAAGTCCAATCTAGTCATTTCATTCACCCCAGCAATGATCTTATCTCTTATGGAGCCTTCTTTCTTTTGTGGCTATAGCTAAAAAGCTCTTTTTTTTTTTTTTTGCTTAGAACTTATTACCAGCTTCTGTATATGCTGAGTGTTGGCATTTCTGACTATTTTTATAGGACCCTGTCTTACTTTTGTATTTATCTTTTATTACATACCCTTGCTTCCATTTTTATACATGTCTTCTAAAAATCTAAGTTCCTTGTTAGTTCAAGAATATCACTTCACTGATGGTGATTCATTAGTTGCTGTGTTCTAAAAAAACTGCCAACACCTTATAGCCAAATGCTTGTGATGAATGTCTTCTAACTTTTCTAAGCTGGTATGGAGTTTCAGACATAGTTTGTTACCAGGCTTATGTTTGAGGTTTTTCCCAGCATAGTGGAACCTATTTGAGCTAATTTTTCTACTTTGAAAGCTCAAAGTCACTTTTTTGAAATGATGGAGAATTTGATTAAGACTTTAGTGAAATAGCTTGCATTTATATAGTGCATACTTATTACAAAGCCTTATCTCAACATATCTCATTTGATTCTCAAAACAGTACTGAGATATCATCTTAGAGAACATTGATGCTCAGAGTTGAAGTGATTTGCCCAAAGCCGCACAGTTATTATAAAAAGAAGATTGAAGTAATCCTATGATAATTCATTTAACTGTTTTCTTGCTGCTTAATTTCATAAAAGAATCTTTTAATCACTTAAAGAAAACTCACCAATTTCTCCTTCCTTTCTGTCGCAGAGAATGAGATGGTCCCTCTGCTTGCCAAAAATGGCCTATTTATAATCTTTCTCTTGTGTCTTCTGTGACTGCTTCTCTATAATATTCTATTTCATACCCTGCCATTGGCTCTTTTTCCTCAGATCTTCCTTATGCAAAACAAAACCAAAATGTTCCTGGACCTTCTCACTCTTTCATGCTACTATACTATAAGTACTTTTCCCTTGATGCCTCCATTTCCTCATTGCTCACTCATGCCTTTACCCTTCTTCGTAAACCTAGCTTTTGTCTGTGCGGGATGATTGAAAAACAACAACAATCATCAACAATGGCCTTCTTTTCACTAAATTCAGTGGTTTATTTTCTGTGCTTATGCCCATGGACCATATATGATAATTAGCACCATAGACAAAACACTGTTCTCTGATGGTTTCTTTCCCATTTTCTGAACGCTACTTTTAAAGAAAGATCTTTTAGAGCCCTAAGACCAGCTCCTCATTTCCTTCCTTTTTCTATTCTTCCTCCTACTCTTCCTGTTTCTGCTTTTCCTCCTATCCCTGTAAATTGTGTAACTTTAAAGGTTCACAAAGAATCAGGTAGTCAGAGAAGTACATGGAGATATCTGGAGAATAGTACATAAGGTAAAATAAGGTGGATAAGTAGATTTAATTACAAATTTGGACTTTTACTTTTGCTGGCTTCTATTTAGAAAAGTTGCCTTAGAAGAAAGGTTCTTAACTTGATTGTGTCATAGACTCATTTGGCAGTCTGATGAAGCTTATGGACCCCTTCTTTAGTATAATGTTTTAAAATGCAAAAAAGTATGATTAAAAGGACAATCATATGGAAACATGGTTATTAATATCTTAATAAAAACAAATTCATGGGACCTAGGTTAAGAATCCCTCACTTAGAGTGTAGTAGCAATATGATAATTGTTAATTAAATAAAGGCATATGAACACTTAACAGCATCCTATAAGAAAAAAAGCTACATCCTGAAATAGTTAAATTATCTTTATCAGCAGCCCATAACATAGCAAATAGGTATGATGAACAGCTGGTTTGACCCAAAGTTTAGCAGGGTGATTTACAAAAAAGAAGACAAAAATGAGAAGTTTGTTTCAGGTAATTATAGAGGGCAAGGAGATTTTAGGAATTATCCTCAGGAAAAAGGACAAATATTTGTGTTTCTTCCAGTACCCAAAATGTTCTACATATTGACAAGACGCCATTTAATTTCATTTTGGAGAACATAAAAGGGCTGGAAAAATACATGTCTACTCTCCTGGTTATTGGGGGAATGAAATATTTGTTGAAAGAATGACAGAAAGGCTTTGAGGAAAAAACAGGGGGAAAATAATGAAGAGACAGAGGAGGTTTATCAGGTTGGAAGATAGAGAGAAAATATAGCTGAAAATTTTGAGGTAAGTTATAAATATAAGATTATTTACATGGAGAGATTATCTCAGGAAGAGTGTGTTCCAAGGAGTTATGCCATGGGTACAAAGATGCCTCAAGTAGAGGTCATCCAGTAAGGGTCAGAGGAAGAAGATATGAGCAATGGTCACTGTTGATTCACTGATGGAGACGTAGGCAGATATCTGTCCATTTAACATTCATAGAGAAGAAAGCTGTCTTCCTGGGATATGGGCCCCAGAAACAACTGAGGACCTTTTGAGACTTGTCAAATTTTATTTATATAGGGACACATGCTACTGCCAAATGAAACCTAGAAACCATTGTTAAGGTTTATGACAGTACTCTACAAAAATAACCTGAAGAAATTACACTGATATTTTGAGTATTATTGATGGTGGAAGGGATGGGATTCAGAAGAGAAAGGCAGATCTGGGAAGAGAACAGTTGGTTTTTTTAAAATGGGATTTGGATTTCTGCATCACATCTTAAAATACAAGAATAAATACAGGCACGACATATCCTTGCCACAGGATATAGTGTACCTAAGAAAGACAGAAAAAAACATATTTGCCTGGAGTCTAAATAGCTCTCAAAAGAAGGCTTAAAAACTAAAAAAAGGGATGGCAAGGAAGAAAACTCTCAGATGAGCATAGATTTAGATCTGAAAGGGACTTCAAAAGTCACCTGGTCCAATTCCACTCCTTTTATAGATGGAGAACTCAAGCCTAGTAAGGTTAGGAGAATTATCCAACATCACACAGATAATAAAAAGTAGAGTTGAAATTTGAACTTAGGTCTTCTAATTCCAAATCCAGAACTCTTTCCAGCACATTGCATATCATTACATACTTCTATAATTCTGTAACAAATATTTTTCCAAATATGTTAGAACTGCTTCTTCCCATATTTACCTTAACCCTGACTCAGAGAAGAAGCTGAGGGTGGGGAAGGGAGAGATAGTTGTTTTGAGAGATGGTACTAAAAAGACTTGAGGAGCCTGTCCCTAAATCAGCCCCATCCTATTACCAAAGCAAAACATACGGGACTTCTACTCTCCTTACAAATGAAAAATTGAGACCCAACAACATTAAGTGATTTGTCCAAAGTCACACAGATAGCATGTAGCATAGTTAGGAGTTGCACCCAGGTTTTCTGTGCTCCAAATATGGTACACTTTCTAGTGCACATATAATATATACATATATATGTGTGTGTGTGTGTATATATATATATATATATATATATATACACATACTTATATAAAATATGAGTAATAAATAGAATGACCTGAAGTCTTAATTCAAGGAGGTAAATTTGACTAAAAGGGTATAATTGAGACACATTGGGATGGGGTTCATGACTGGAATATGTCTCTGGAAGGATATATCACTCAAAAGGAATACAGTAAGTCAAAGGACAATGGGGTAGCATTGCATATTAAGAAGATAGACTTGTGGAAGGGAATATGGGAATAAAATGGGGCAACATAATAAAGAGTTTTTGGATGGAGATCAGCACAGGGAGAAAGAGAAGGAATATTGTAATGAGTTATACTAGAGATCACTTGGACAGAAGAAATAGATAAGTTCAGGAAACATCACAAACTTACATAGAGACATGATATTGTAGTGATGAGGGCTTCAGCTATCTCAACATTTTCTGGAATATTCTTTCTGCTAAAAGCAGAACAGATTTTCATTCATGACTTCTTTTTATGATAATTTAAATTTTCAAAAGGTATAGGAAACAGCAGGAAGCACTAGTATTCTGAGCAGAAAGAGTAGATTTCTGACAGAACTGGTCAAACCAGTTATTGAAGTAAGAATGACAGCTACCTTGAGAGCAAACGACCATTCCTTTGCAAGGTTCTTGACAGAAAAGATAGAATATCTGGGCATAACATGGTGTTCACATTAAATTTTGGGGGAGATTTTAAAGTTTGTAGAAAAAGGAAAAGCATGAGAACCTCTTAAGAATGAAATCCAGAAGACAAAAAAATTGGTACTTATGA
Source organism: Trichosurus vulpecula (assembly GCF_011100635.1). Lineage (NCBI taxonomy): Eukaryota > Metazoa > Chordata > Mammalia > Diprotodontia > Phalangeridae > Trichosurus > Trichosurus vulpecula. Next base: position 21,223,908 of record NC_050581.1, read on the forward strand.
AGAAGAATGAGAATGACATAAATGAATATAGTTGCATATGAAAATGATATACCAACTCAGATTTAAAAAATACAAGTATAAAATATAGAAGTAAGAGTGAGTGGCTGAGAATAAGTATAAAAGAATGAAGACTAGGATAACAATAATGACAGAAGTGCTCTTCCCCACAGTGAGTGGAACCTGGTGATGAATATTAAGCTGTCTTGGCAGCAAAAGGAGTGATGGGATAGAATCTTCAACTCTTACTTTGCTTCTGTTTTATTTTCCAAGGAGAATGAGTTTTGGTGTGGGTAGGATAGAAATTGTACAAAAATGATGAACAGGGACTTGGAAAAAAAAGATAAGTAAAATGATAGAAGTTTCCTAGCTACCCTTAATGAATTCAAGTGACCAGCCCAGAACGAACTAAGTTAAAGTCCTTAGCAATCTTGAAACACTATTTTATATGCTTGTTTGCTTATTTGTTTAATTTTAAAGAAATGACTTATCATTACTTCTAAAGAATTGATAGTTTGAGTATGTATGGTACTGTATATGTGTTTTGAATGTGCACACTGAGGAAGGTTCATGTCTCTCCAGGTGTGTGTGTGTGTGTGTGTGTGTGTGTGTAGTTGTGATGTTGATGGAGCTCATAAACAATGAAGAGTGTCATTCAGTGCTCTTTTAAGAATTCCTCCCATAAATGAATATAGAGGAAGGAACTGGGTGGATGGGAATAAGATTAAGCCTTCTTGGACTTCCTTGATCTGAAGAAACAATCAGGTGTCATGTTTTTCTGCTGGTCCTTCTTTCCTATATTGATATGTTTCTTGTCGTCATTTAAGCCCCAGTGGTGATCTCCAGGTAAATCCGTTGTTTCATAGAGAAGTGCTTAGAGTAAAAAATGATAGTAATCATGACTAGGTAAAACTTTGTATTAGTGTAGAAGCATGGATTTTAAAGTGTAATGGGGCTTGATATTTAGTGCAGAGACTTTTAAAGTGATCCTATTTTTTTTAACAAAAATAATAGTACACTGAGAATTTTAGATTTTCTATTGTCCATTAGGATGAAATAGGCTTCAGATTTATTATATTTTGGTTATATATGGAGAACAATGATTTGTAATAATAACAAATTGGGATTAGTTCCTTCTCTCACCTTTAACTTGTCTTATAACTATGAATATGTAGACTTGACTGACATTTTGGGGTGGCATTTTCCTAGTTAACTGTCACTTGAATTTCTTTTCATGTTCAATTTTATCAAAAGTTATGGGGGAGAACTGAATGTAATTACTATACTTGCATTTTATCTATTCACACAGATGCCTTAAGGCAGTGGGCACATTATGAATAGATATTATATGTCTACAATCCATGTTGATAAAATATGCACAAAGCAGACATATAACCGTATTAATGTATAGATATGCACCCACCAACATGAAAAAGGGGAGAGACTTGATAGGAATGGGTTTGTCATTTTCAGCCATTTTCAGTATATTCCTATTGCTGATGTGACCGGCTTTTCCCCCTTTCCTCTAAGCATAATGCCCTTTTCTGCATCCACCGATTAACTGATTAGGTGTTCTAGAATAGGTTTGACATTCTCAGTGTGCACTTTATGGTCTGTGTTTTACATCGTAGTATCATTGCAAATTTAATGCAGAGAAAAAAGCTTTGTAGATTGAAGAAATGCCCTTTTGTTCTTTCTGAAGCATACCTGCTATTTTATGCTGACAGGGTAATCTCCTTTAAGCGTGCAAAATCACTGCCATAATATTTAAAGTTACGAGGTCACATGGCTGTAGTAGGTTTAAGCATAATTTCAAGTAAAATAATTGTTACACTTATTCTGACTTTGAGGCAACATATCTTAGCAGTGCTCACTGTTCCTTGAGTCTTGGGAGTATGGCTGCTCTGCAGGACTATTGCTAACCAAAATTGCTGTATTAAACCCACAGGCACCCACAGTTGTTTTTATGATACACTAGTGGAGAGTGCTCTAAGAGTTTCTCTTTTTTTAAAGTTAAGAGGGAAATAATATTGCATTGGATTGCCTGAAAAACATTTTTCATCAGTCCTCCAAGGGGTACACTGATGGAGGGGTAAGCCTTTTATACTAGAGTCTTGGGGGCATCATAGGATTTATACTTTCCTGAGATAAGGATTCTATGTTTACTTACCCAATTGTCAGAAAGCAACATACCATGGGAAGCATATCTATCTATTTTCTGATGGGGGAGAAAGGGGATATTGGATGGAAATGAGTAGAATAAGTCATGTACCTGAAAAATCTCCTGCTTTTGACAGAAGCATTAAATGCCTACATTACATCAGAGGGTAATTTTTGTAATTTTAAGACTACCATCTGTAATATTAAGGAAAGGGAATTCTTGACCTAGCTTGACATGTACTGGATATTTAGGAAAACATTTCAAAACATTCAGAGAAGACATACATACAGAGTCAGAAACAGAAAACAGAGAATTTAAAGGGGGAATACTGAGAGTAGAATATGTGGGCCACATATTGACTTAGAAAACTATATATATTCATATATTTATTTTTTATTAATATATAAACACATAAAATCAGATAAGAACTACATTTTACTCTGCTTTGGGCTGTAGTAAGAAATGTTGAGGACCATATGAAGCCCATAGTGTGTAATAACAATGTTGCTAGCAGCTGCTGTGGGGGTATAAGGCCAATAACACTAGCACATAGAAGGGCTGCCAGCACAGATTCTTCGATCTGCTTTTCTAAGGAAAGCAACTTTGAGGGGTCAACAATCTCATTTTAATCAAACATACATATATAATTCACTTAGTTCAGGGGGAAAAGCCAGCACCCTGAACTTCAGAACAAATACAAACAAAAATTACGGAGACAATATAAACAGATTAACATTTCTGTCTAACCAAATCACAATATACATAGTTACCAGGGAAGCACCAACATCTGGGTTTTCAAGCTGGGAGCAGGGGGAGGCTCTTAACAATGGCTGCTCAGAGTCTCCTCTAGTCAAATCACACAACACTTTTCCCCAAACAAAATGCTAACCTCTGAGTTTAGGGCCTGAAGGCTTCATACCTAATCAGCAAAAGGGTATGGTCCTGGGGCTTTGCACCTAGCAAGACTTAATCAAAGGCACTTGATTACTTTAGCATTCTCAAAGAAAAATAGTACAGAAGTTCCCCCCTCCACCCTCGCTTAACATTACACAGTGTCAGAGTCAAGAAGTCCAGTATTATAACATACTGGATATGTGACCTTGGGTAAGTTACAATCTCTTAGTTCTTAATCAATACTCTAAGACCACAAGTCGCATAGATAATGTTAACCTGCTTTGGTAGAGTGAATTTTCTCATATGACATTTCCCTATATCAATGAAATCAGATGTCTAGTCTCTTTGTTCATATATATGTGCACGTATACATGCATGCATACATATAGATATCATATGATATATACATATGGTATATTTTTGCTTCTGATAGTACCACCTTTCTCCCAGTCTCCCATATTTAAAACTTCAGTCTTTATATACCATCCCCTACAATCTAGTCAACTGCCAAGTTGTGTTGGAGTCATACATCATATGTTCTCTCTCCTTCTCCCTCCCCCCACTGCCCTGTCTCCCTCCTTCCCTCTCCCTTTCTCTCTTTCTCTCTCTTATTATGTCTGGATATATGATTGCATCAGTGTAGAGAAATCCACATAAGGAAACTTTTTTTCGGTGATGCAGTAGGCAACTCTTTAGTAACATATAATCTCAAAGAATTTCCTGGTTCAATGCCTTGCCCATGATCACATAGTGTGTGCCAGAGGCAAGACTTGATGGTCTTCCCAGTCTTTCTGGCTCCATGGTTGAACTATTGGCCACTATGATATGCTCCTTTTCTTATAGATTATTCGGTAGAATATAGAATACAGGTGATCAATAATTAATGAAGATAAGTGGATGAGTTCAACAAAGGGAGAGAATGTAAAGAGTGAAAAGAAAATGAAGAAAAAGCCTTTGGGGAGGGTGTTGGTTAACTACAACCACTCTTAAGGAGCAGGTGAAGGGAAAACTGTGAAAGGGACAGGAGAAGATAGATAACAGAAGATAGGAATGAGGGGAAATACTGTCCTGGAAGCTGAGGGAGAAGAGGGTAACTAAAGGGAGGAAGTTCATATTTGGCAGTTTTATATGTTTTATAGAGGGAAAGGTAATGAACACTGAAAAAAAGCCATAAAATGTGATCGTTAGGGAAGTCTTTAGTAATCTTAATGAAAACAGTTTCAATAGCTTGGTGGAAATAGAAGCAATATTTTAAGAGGTTGGGGCATGAGTGGGTTTTAAGAAAATGGATGCAGGTAATGTATGCTAAAATTTCAAAAGTTTGGTGGTGAGGGAGAGGACAGTAAGAGGAGAGTTTGAAAGGTCAGAGTCAAAGGAAGATTTTTTTAGACTAAGATAATCAAAGAAGTATATATAATAAAAACACAGAAAGGCTAAAGAATGAATTGTCTTGGAAAAATGCAAAAGACAATAAAATTGCCTTTAAACCTATTTTACAACAAAAAGATTGACAGGAATAAAATAGGCCACTGCTTATAGAGGATGGCATTATGATAATGGAGATAAAATGAAGGCAGTACAACTCAACTCCTATTTTGTTTGTGTTTTCTCCAGCAAGGAAATTGATGTTTGATGTCATTGGTCTTCTTTGAGAATGAAGGATGAACAACAAGAAAGTATTGAATGAATATAGTAAGGAGGATATTATATCATAAGTGAGAGAAGAAGAGAGTAAAAAACTAGCATGGTATTGTAGAAAGGACAGAAAAAGATGGCAAAATAATATTGGATTTGGAAGCAGAGAATATAAGTTTGAACCCCAACTCTGCTCCTGGCACTACTTGTGTGACCTTGGACAAATCACTTAATCTCTCTGTGTTTCAGTTTACTCAGCTATAAAATGAGGGCATTGGATTTGATGAGTTCTAGAGTTCTTTCCAAATTTAAATCTGTAATGCTTTGGACACTGACCTGTTTTAAAATCAGTTAAGGTCCCCAGGGATATTTACCCCCAATAGGGGGTAATAGATTATATATAGATCCACTGTTAGCAATTTGTGGGAAACCACTGAGAGTGAGAGAATTACCAGAAGACTAGGGAAGAAAAAGGTGTTTTCTTGGTATTAAATTATAGGAAAATATCAATGGACTCTGGACCCTAAAAGTGAATATGCTTAAAGCTGATTCCTAGCAAAGTTCTAGAATGGGTTATTTAATGGATGGTTTGTAAACAATTAAAAAAAGAAACAATAATTACTAGGAGTCCCCTTACATTAATTAAACATGTCATTCCAACTTTATTACTTTTTGAGGGAGACCATTGAATTGTTAGATCAATAAAATTCCATAGACAGAGTGTGAACTGATTTCAACAAAGCACTCTATTAAGTCTTCTATGATATATTCTTGGACAAGATACAGACATATAAGCTGAGGGACAGCATAATTCAGTGATAGGTAATTTCATGATTATAACCAGATAATGTTGACAGAGAATGTCAACCAAGCTAGAAGTTTCTAAAGTGTGCACTAGGGCTTTGTACTCTACCCTTTCATGATTATTATTTTTTTTAAAAAATTATTTATTTACTTTTAGTTTTAGTTTACAACATTCGGTTCCTCAAGTTTTTGAGTTGCAAATTTTCTCTCCCTCCTCCTTCCCCCTCCCCACCCAAGACAGCATGCAATTTGATATAGCTTCTACATATACCTTCTCACTAAACATATTTTCACAATAGTCAAGTTGTAAAGAAGAACTATAACCAATGAAGTGAACCACGAGAAAGAAGAAAAAAAACATAAACAAAAAAAAGAGAGCAAATAGTTTGCTTCAATCTGCATTCACACCCCATAATTCTTTCTCTGGATGTGCATAGCTTTTTCCATTATGAGTCTTTTGGAGCTGCCTTAGCACCTTGCATTGCTGAGAAGAGCCAAGTCTATCAAAGTTAGTCATCACAGATACCATGTGTCTGTAATCATGTATAATGTTCTCCTGGTTCTGCTCCCCTCACTCAGCACATGATTATTATTTTTTCATGTATGACTGTCCAATTCTTGCTCCATGGTGGATCTACTCAATGAATCTTCTTTTAAGGTTATTATTTTTTTAGTATTCTATGGATATGAGTATAGTAATCATGTTTTCCATCTGTTATTCTCTCATTCTCGGTATATGACTAGCCCACCTCCTTTTCTATTATATATTTCCTAAATGATATATTTTCTGCCACCCCTTGTGCACAAATCATTAGTTGGAATATGCAGCAGCCTAGTAATGCCCACCATACATCTTTCCATTGTCCTTTGGGTTGCCAGACATTTTTATTCTTCAGGAGTCCATAAAATCCAAGAAATTTATATCAATAACTTGAATAAACATAAAAATTACCCTTACTTATTTTTGTGATTACATAAAGCTAGGATGATTATTTATACAATGAGTGGCAGAAAGAGCATTAAAAATCAAACAGTAAGCATGTGATAGGTACTAGGCATACAGAGACAAAAATGAAGCAATTTCTCTGCATATGGAGTTGAAACTATGGGAACAAACTAATAAGATGAAAATGAAGAAGTAGAAATATAAAATCTTACATTTAGATTAAACAATTACATAAGTACAGAAAGGGGAAGACCTGATTTTTACAGAAGTTCATGAGGAAGACACAGAGGAATTTCAGTAAACCAAAAGCTCAATATTAGTCAACAGTGTGATTCAATTTTTAAAGAAATTAATGCAACCTGGTTGCATTAATAATATGAGGTATGCAGGAGTATGGGCAGGTAGGTAGCTCAGTGGATAGAATACTGGGCCTAGAGTCAGGAAGATGTAAGTTCCAATTTGGCTTCAGATACTTACTAATTGTGGTACCCTGGGCAAGCCACTTAGTTTGCCTTAATCCACTGAAGAAAGAAATGTTGAACCATTCCAATATCTTTGCCAAAAAATCCCACAGACAGTATTGGTGTGCTATGGTCCACAGGGTCATGAAGAGTTGGACACAACTGAACAACAACAACAACAGTGCTGGAGTGTGCTGGAGCCAGCTTTTAGTGGGTTGTGAGATCTGATTGTTAAATTTCCAGTGTGAGCATTTATTCATTGGAAATGGACAAACACTACAAATCAAGACTTTGTTCATTTATATTTGTTGCTTCAAGAAAATGACAGAAAATTAGTTGTGCAGATTAAATTTGAAAGTGTGTTATGTGTATATACTTATCACCCACACAAGAGCTGGTTGTTAAACATTTATTTAGCAGCCCCCCCAAGTATATATCACTGGTGGTCATAGTCTCCCTGTACCCTAAGTTTGTCAGACAACATTTAGAAATTCAGGTTTTGGGTGAGATATTTTAAGAGAGTGATAAGGAAACATACAGAGAATGGTAACCAGTAGTCTATCTGGAAACCATATAGTAGGAGGAACATATGAAGCAACTGGGGATATTTAACTTGAGTAAGGGAAAACAAGACAGAGTGAGAATGAAGATGGCAGGTGGTATACTTGATTGATGTTTTCTAATATTTGAAGGTCTGTTACATAGAAGAGGTATAAGACTTGTTCTCCTTGGGCCCAGGGGTAGAAGCTGATTTCAACTCAATGAAGAATTTTTTATTGGAGCTTTCCAGTAGCAAAGAATAATGTCTTATGAAGCTTTCCAACACTGGAAATGTCCAAGAATAGGCTAAAATGGACTCTGGAGGATCAGTGCTATTGGAGAAGGACCCCTTGCATTAGGTAGGAGGTTGGATTTGACCTTAAAAGTCCCTAGCAACAATAAAATCATGATTCAATGTTCTTTTTCTTGGTTACTCTTTTTCCCACTTGTCTTTATGCCAAACATCTCAATTCCATGTATTTTTAAAAACAAACCACTGGATTAGGGACTTAAGTTCATTTTTATTTACTGATATAACCAAGTGAATTCTCTCCTCTAACCACAACCCCCAAGGAGAACAAGAGAAAGAAAATGGCTTTAGAGGGACCTTTCCCACCCTAGGTGGTAGAACATTACTCAGTGGGGAGGACACACTTTTCCTGCATCTACCTTCATAATATTTTCATCTCTTTCTGCTCAGCAGACCTTGAGTAGATGAAAACTTTATATCTCTCATGTTTATTTTTTCAAAAGGCTTCTCATCTCTGTAGGGCTTTTTCTTCAAATGATCTCATATTATGAGGGAGAAATCTATTCCATCACTGGAAAATTCTTATTACTGGCAATGAGGCACACATCCTTCCCTGGAGTTATTAATACTATGAAGAACTAGCAAGGTTTCTTCGAAAGCATGACCTATTCTCCCACCCCTTCCCCCTATTCCAACTGTTCCATATAACAGAGCATGAGTCCTTTCTGGCATACCTACATAATTATTTTTTTGCATCCTCTCTCTCACCCTTTCTCTCTCTTCTTCTCTTTTTTTTTAAATGAAATACAAGTTACTTTTTGACCAATGACCAGAGTAGTATTTTAAAAAAATTGTCCATCTATCTTTGCAAACATTTTCATAGGATTTAAGGTGAAAGTAACGTTAGAGGTTATCTAGCTTAACCCTCTTATTTCACAGAAGAAGTTGAGATCCAGAGTCACACAGGTAGGAAGTAGCAGAGACAAGATGTAAACTCTAGTCCTCTGCTTTCAAACTCGGGCTCTTTCTGTTATACTACTTTTCATTTCCATTTTGAATTCCACTGAGGGTTTACAACACATGTGAATTGTGAGAGTGTAAATATTAAATATTACCCCTAACAAAAGGTAAGATATCCAGAAGGTAAGGAAAGATATAGAAATCAAATCTAAAAAGTTAAGCTATTATCATTCAAAATCATGGTGCACCAGTACTTGAAATATGGGACAGAACTAATTACACTCTACGTTAAGCAAGATATCATAATGTTGGACAAGGTCTGAGGAAAACACAACTACAATGATAAGTGGGATGGAGATCAAAGCATGTGTATATGGGGGTAGAAGGGATGTCACCCTACCCTAAATATCTCACATTCTTTGGTATTTGGGGACAGAACAAAATAGATGAGTTTCTTTAGTCCATAAAAGTTAATATGGAAGTGGGATGACAGATAAAACTCTGGTAAGTATGTATATGATGCATATAGATTTGAAGCTTGAGAAAGGTTAGTTTAGACAAACAAAAGGAAGAAAGTCCCATTAAAGTTAGGGATGCTCATGACAGAGGTAGAAAAGATAAATATCTTTAAAAAGATTTATATAAATTTATGAATATTAGAATCATAATAGACTATTTAGGGAATCATAGAATTATTAAGTTGGAAGAGTTTCCTGGGATTAACAAAAACATGCATTCTGTCTACAATATCCCTACTAAGTGGTCATCTAGACTCTGTGGAAAACCTCCAGTTATTGGTAACTTGGGACCTATGGAATTTTGGACAACTCTAAATGTTTAATTTCTTATTGGGCTCAAATGTGTCTCCCTATATCTTCCAACTAGTCATCTGGGTCTAAGCAGAACTAGTCAAGTTCTTTTACTACATGGCATGTCTTGAAATATTTGAATATAGCTATCTTCTTTGCTTTTCTTTTTTGATGTCCACTAGATGGCATAGTGGACAATGTTCTAGATTTAGAGTCTGGAAGACCTGATTCAGATCCTGCCTCTTATACTCTGGCTATACGACCCTGGGATAATCTATCTTCTCTTGGCCCCAGTTTCTTCCTTTTCAAAATGGAGATAATAGCACTTACCTCTTAGGACTGTTGGGAGGATCAAATGAGATTATATATGTGTAAAATACCTTGCAAATTTTAAAACACCATATAAATGTTAACTATTACAATTTTCTTTGGGTCAAACATCAGCTTATCATCCCAGCCATCTTCTCCTGGGTACATCTCTTCTGACACCCCAAACAGGACCTAAGACTTCAGATGTGATCTTATCAAAGCAGGATATAGTGAAGTATATCTCCAGTATGTGCCTTTCTACTAATAACTATAAGAAAGCGTTAATGTTTAAATTATATGGCTGCCTAATATGGAGCAGTCAGTTCACTAAAATCTTTATTTTTTTTTTAAATGAACTGTTTCTTAGCTATGTATCCTCATCATATAACTCTGTAGTGGATTATCTGAGACCAAGTGCCTTTATCCCTGTTAAACATTAAATTCATCCTTCTTCCAGGCTTTTAAGATCATTTCAGATACTAATTCTGGCTAAAGCTATCTGTCTCAGCTTCATGTTCTAAACATGCCATTTAAGATTTCAGTTAAGTTGTTGGTAAAAATGTTGAAGATAACCAATTGAAGGAGAATCCTGCGATATTCCAGTAAAGACCTTTTTCAGGTTGAACTCTTTGGACATTATAATTTTATTATTTCCAAATTTACCTATGTTATCATATAATCCATCTACTTCTACCTTCCCACAAGTATAACTTAGTGAATTGCAGATACACTATGTCCATTGCTTTCTCTGTGATCCATGAACCAAGTTTAAAAAAGGGAGCAAGGTTCATCTGACAAGACTTTTACATTTTAAGTTTTTTTTTTTACTAAGGACTTAATAACTACCAAAATGATAATATACAAAGCAGAAAAAAGATTTCATGTGAATATATGAATTGTTGTTACTCATGGTTTTAAAAAAAGTGTATATTTCCTTTAATAAGACAGTAACAAAAGCCATGTTTGTGTCTCCTATGAATATTCTTAAAAAAACATTTATGTATTTTAAATATTTTCTTCCTTTTTTCCCCCAGTGGAGTAGGGGGTGAGAGGGAAAGAAAATAGATTTCTGTTAATTAAAAAAATTACAAAATAAATAAGGATAGAAAGGTAAGATGACACCAAATTGGGGAGGACTTTGATAAAAATGGATAAATACAGTGAGATGTCTGGATATTCATTTCTATATTACATATAGATTACATTACATAGATCAATGGTTCTCAAAGCAAGGTTTTCCATGGACTCCTGGGGGGCCCTATGACTCTTTTAGAGTATCTATGAGGTAAAACCCATTTTCATAATAATACTAAGATGTTCTCTGCCTATTAAAATCCTCCCTTCTTTTCTAAGTAATGCCTGTTAGGCTAGCTTTTCTTCATATATATCAACAAAAGTAATATATTTTAACAGATTGAAAGCTGAAACAGATATGAGAGTCCAGCTATCTTCTATTAAGCCAGACATTAAAGAGATTTGCAAAAATATATAAAACAATGCCACTTTTCTCACTAAATTTTGGTAATTATAATTATTTTTCATAAACATGTTGTTGACATATGGAGGGTTTATTAATACTTTGAATGAGTTGATAAATAACTACTTTAAAATATCAGTTTTCATTTTTTTTGGAGGGAAGAAGGAAAGGCAGTTGAGGTTAAGTGACTTGCCCAAGGTCACACAGCTAGTAAGTATGTCAAGTGTTTGAGGCTGGATTTGAACTCAAGTCCTCCTGACTCCAGGGCTGGTGCTTTACTCACTGTGCCACTTAACTGCCCCCAGTTTTATTTTCTAATGTGATCAATATAGGTACATATAACCCCACATAAACAAAAACTCTTTAAGGTCCTCAATAATTTTTTAGAATGTAAAGGGCTTCTGAGACCAAAAAATTTGAGAACTGCTTTTCTATATTTCTGGTAACATCTAGATTTTTGACTGAAATTTCATTTTTACCTGGATGTTTGATAAATCCACATATTCATGATGCTACAAACGCAAGGGAAAAGTATGCTGAATAAAATGGAAATAAATAAATAAATGATGATGATACAAAAACTAAAACAAAAAATAAAACCCCTTCTTGTCATTAGCTCGAGTTCTGAAAAGATCACTGGCAGTGACAATGATATACCTGCAACTCTAGGTGCTTCCCAAAATTCCCCCTTCTGTAACTCCTAATTCTTATCCCTTTACCATAGCAGTTGCTACGTAAAGCTGGGTAGCAACTCCATCTATTTTGGCAGAAGTGAGGTCAGGCATTGCCTTGAAGTTCCCTTACATCCATCATAATAATACCTCAAACTTAATGGATGAATTTACATGTTACATGTTCACAGTTAATAACAAAAGCTCCTATTCATAAAGCACTTTGAGATTTACAAAGTGCTTTCTTCACAATAACTCTGTAAAGTAAATAGCACAAATATCAACTTTATAGAGCTAAGTGTTACCTATAGAAGAAAAATCAAAAGAGGCTTGCTGTGGGAGAACAGAGTAGCTCTGGGGAGTCTAGTTATCTAGGTAAGTTTCCTTTTGTGCCTGCATTTGCAATTCCTTATGTTTTGTGCGTCTTTGGGGAAAGTCTCTATTATAAGTTTCTAGGGGTTTAAAGTAAAGAATGAAGTTGGGATAATGATGGCTCTGTGTTACAAGGTAAGTAAATATATACTTGACAACCCTTTGTATCTTTTTTGCGGCATACCTTTGCCATAGAGATCATAGTGGTATACTTGCTCATAAAACCCTGACAATACCTTTCTAAGAATGTTAGGAATGACTACATTGGAAGCCTAGTAACACGCTGGATCTCTACAAAAGTGTAAAGTAAGGGATTTTTCTGGTGCATTTTATCTTCCTTTTCAACACTCTGCAGAGAAACAAATATCACTCAGGAAAAGGACCCAAGACCTAGCTTGGAGTTACTTATATTTTACAAATATTTGCCAAGCTTCTCTTACGTCAACAACACTGGCAAATGCTAGAGGACATACAAAGTTTAAAGGAGATTCTCTTCATTGATGGACTTTACAGTTTAGTAGGAAGGTAATGATTAACAATAATTTATTGAATGTCTAGGAATTGTGCTAGGTATTGGTTTTACAAAGGCAAAAATCCAAAGTAGTTTCTGCCCTCAAGGAGTTTATATTCTATCAAGGGAAACGATATATACAAAGTGAATAATTTGTAAATAAAAAGCACTTTTGAGATTGGGAGGTACTAGAAGGTGGGAGAACCAGGAAAAACCTCATGTGGGCAGTGATGTGCATGTTGAGCTTTGAAAGAAGGTCTTTTGTTGTTCAGTTGTTTTAGTTGTGTCCTACTCTTCATGACCTCATTTGGGCTTTCCTTGGCAAAGATACTTGAGCAGCTTGCCATTTCCTTCTCTAGCTCATTTTAACAGATGAAGGAATTAAAGCAAACAGGGTTAAGTGACTTGCTCATATTCACATAGCTACTCAGTATGTGAGGCCACACTTGAACTCAGGAAGATGAGTCTTCCTAACTTCAGTCCTATTATTCTAGCCATTGTACCACCTCCCTTGAAGGAAGGCAGAGATTTTAAAAGTCAGAGAAGAAGAGGGAGTGCCTTTCAGGCATGGAGAAGGAGAAGGAAATGTATTGTTCTGTGATAAACGGTGAAAGGAAGATTCCCTATTGCTGCATAATGGCAAGGTCAGGGCCCACTGTTCCCAAGATGGATCATGGATTTAAATATGTGGGCTTACACCAGAAGGCCTTGGATGCCTTACCTCTCCTTTGTTTTATTTCTTGTAGCATTGCCCTTATAAACAATGAAAGATTAAGGAAGGACAAGGCCTACTAGAGATGACAACAAGGGCGATATTTAACAGAGCAGTTGTGGTTATAAGAGCAGTAGCAAGATCTGGAGCAAGGAAAGCATCACCATCAGAGAAGAAGATTCCCAGAAAAGAAGACCCTGCTTGTTTGTCTGACTGAATAATGTCAATGAAGAGCTTATGAGGCTTTAGTGTTTACCTCTTTAATGATTATGGTAATGTATTCTAATAATTCTATTATTCTTCATTACCTAGCATTTTCTTTTCCATCTGGGATTATTATTATTAGTAGTAGTATTAGTATTTATATGACACTTTAAAGTTTACAAAAGATTTAAAAATAGTTTCCTATTTGCTCCTCACAATGATTCTGGAAAATAGGTGCTATTATTAACCTTATTTTTTAGATAAGAAAACCGAGGCAAAAAGAGGTTAAGTGACTTACCTAGGTTCTTGTAACTAGTAAGTATCTGAGGCCAGATTTGAACTCAGGTCTTCCTTACTCCAGGTTCGGTGCTCTATGACTGCTCCTGGATTCCCTCCTTTAAAAAAACTTTCCTTAATTTCTGGGGAAAACTCTAGATTTCAAACTCATAACCATATCTGAAGTGGGTATGGATTGAAGTACTGGGAATGAAGTACTGAGAATTTAGGAAACCCCAGAAAAACAAACTTGGTGCCGTATCTATAAGTAGGTGTGGGTATCCAGAGATGTCTGTGAGTCCCACTAGCAGTTGACTCCACCTTTTGTGCAGAAAAGTATGAGAAGCATCAAGGTATACTGCACTGAGAGCTGGCCTTGGACTCAGGGAGACCTGTGTTCAACACCTATCTATGAAACATATTTGTGTGACCTGAGAGAGGCATTTAACCTCTCAGTGTCCCAGACAACTTCTTTTTTTTGGATTTAAATTTATTTATTTAACATATTTAGTTTTCAGCATTGATTTTCACAAGAGTTTGAAATACAAATTTTCTCCCCATTTCTACCCTCCCCCACACTCCAAGATGGCATATATTCTGGTTGCCCTGTTCCCCAGTCAGCCCTCCCCTCTATTATCCCACTTCCCTCCCATCCCCTTTTCCCTTCCTTTCTTGTAGGGCAAGATAAATTTCTATGCCCCATTGCCTGTGTATCTTATTTTCTAATTGCATGCAAAAACTTTTTTTTTTGTTTTTGAACATCTGATTTTAAAACTTTGAGTTCCAAATTCTCTCCCCTCTTCCCTTCCCACCCACCCTCCCTAAGAAGTCAAGCAATTCAACATAGGCCACATGTGTAACAATATGTATAACTCTTCCACAATACTCATGTTGTGAAAGACTAACTATATTTTGCTCCTTCCCAACCCATCCCCCTTTATTGAATTTTCTCCCTTGACCCTGTCCCCTTTCCAAAGTGTTTGTTTTGCATTACCTCCACCCCCATCTGCCCTCCCCTCCATCATCCCCCTCCTTTTTTATCTTCCTCCCTCTTCTTTCCTGTGGGGTAAGATACCCAATTGGGTATGTATGGTATTCCCTCCTCAGGCCAAATCTGATGAGAGCAAGGTTCACTCATTCCTCCCTCACCTGCTTTCTCCCCTCCTCCTGCAGAACTGCTTCCTCCTGCCACCTTTATTCGAGATAATCCACCCCATTCTATGTCTCCTTATCTCCCTCTCTCAGTATGTTCCTCTCTCATCCCTTAATTTGATTTTATTTCTTTTAGATATCTTCCCTTCATCTTCAACTTACCCTGTGTCTGCTCTCTCTCTCTTTTATATGTATATATATGTATATATATGTATATATATATATATACACACACATATATATACACACACACATATACACACAGATACATGCATACATACACATTCACATATATATATATACATATATATATATACATAAATATATATATATATGCATATTCCCTTCAGCTACCCTAATACTGAGATCTCATGAATCATACATGTCATCTTTCCATGTAGGAATGTAAACAAAACAGTTCAACTTTAGCACGTCCCTTGCAATTTCTGTTTCTTGATTACCTTTTCATGCTGCTCTTGATTCTTGTGTTTGAAAGTCAAATTTTCTATTCAGTTCTGGTCTTTTCACTGAGAAAGCTTGAAAGTCCTCTATTTTATTGAAAATCCATATTTTGCCTTGGAGCATGATACTCAGTTTTGCTGGGTAGGTGATTCTAGGTTTTAATCCTAGCTCCATTGACCTCTGGAATATCGTATTCCAAGCCCTTCGATCTCTTAATGTAGAAGCTGCCAGATCTTGGGTTATTCTGATTGGTTTTCCACAATACTCAAATTGTTTCTTTCTGGATCCTTGCAGTATTTTCTCCTTGATCTGGGAGCTCTGGAATTTGGCGACAATATTCCTAGGAGATTTCTTTTTGGGATCTATTTGAGGAGGCGATCGAAGGATTCTTTCAATTTCTATTTTGCCCTGTGGCTCTAGAATATCAGGGCAGTTCTCCTTGATCATTTCTTGAAAGATGATATCTAGGCTCTTTTTTTGATCATGGCTTTCAGGTAGTCCAACAATTTTTAAATTATCTCTCCTGGATCTATTTTCCAGGTCAGTGATTTTTCCAAGGAGATATTTGACATTGTCTTCCATTTTTTCATTCCTTTGGTTCTGTTTTATTATATCTTGATTTCTCATAAAGTCACTAGCTTCCACTTGCTCCAATCTAATTTTTAAAGTAGTATTTTCTTCAGTGGTCTTTTGGACCTCCTTTTCCATTTGGGTATTTCTTCCTTTCAAGGCATTCTTCTCCTCATTGGCTTTTTGGAGCTCTTTTGCCATTTGAGTTAGTCTGTTTTTTAAGGTGTTGTTTTCTTCAGTGTATTTTTCAGTATTTTTTTGGGTCTCCTTTAGCAAGTCATTGACTTGTTTTTCATGGTTTTCTTGCATCCTTCTCATTTCTCTTCCCAAATTTTCCTCTATTCTCTAACTTGCTTTTCCAAATCCTTTTTGAGCTCTTCCATGGCCTGGGACCAGTTCATGTTTTTCTTGGAGGTTTCTGTTGTAGGCTCTTTGACTTTGTTAACTTCTTCTGTCTGTATTTTTTGGTCTTCTTTGTCACCAAAGAAAGAATCCAAAGTCTGAGACTGAATCTGGGCGTGTTTTCGCTGCCTGGCCATATTCCCAACCCAGCTCCGTGTGGGATAGACCTCACCCAGCAACCATCCAGGCTGTCCTGGGCTGGAGTCCTGCTTCCCTCTGCTGTTTTGTGGGTTCTGCAGTTCTAGAATTGGTTCATAGCCATTTTTATAGGTTTTTGGAGGGACTCAGCAGGGAGCTCACACTGGTCCCTGCATTCCAGCCACCATCTTGGCTCTGCCCCCCCAGACAACTTCTTAAGATTATATGTTGTATTATGATAAACTTAATTCTTCTCAGCAATACAATGATTCAAGACAGTAACAAAAGACTCATGATTGGAAATACTATCCACATTTAAAGAAAGAACTATGGAGTCTCAATGTAGACCAAGGTATACAATTTTCACTTTTTTTTTTGTTTTTTCTTTCTCATGGTTTCCCCCCCTTTTTCTCATTCTTCTTTCAAACATGACTAATGTGGAAATATGTTTAACATGATTGTACATGTATAAGCTAAATCATATTGTTTGCTATTTTGGGGAAGGGGGAGGGAAAGGAGGAAGGGTGAAAAATTTGGAACTCAAAATCTTATAAAAATGGATGTTGAAAACTGTCTTCACATGTAATTGGGGAAAAGGTGCTATTAAGTGGGAAAAAAGAAAGCCACAAATAAACATTAAAAAAGATTAGATGTTTTGGAGAAGGGGCTAATCTTTGGTCAAGAAATTTCCTCACCACAAAGCTTCTGACACTGATAAAATCAGAAATGGTGAAAAAAAAAGACAAAAATAAATCTTCAAAGTGTTTTTCTCACAGTGACCCTGTTTTGGTAAGTAGTACAAAGTATTTTTATTCTTATTTTTCTTTTATATTATAGATTATATATTTAGAGCTAGAACGGAATCATCCAGTCAGTCTCTTTCATTTTTACGTAAAGGGAAATGAGGCCCTGATAAGTTAATGTCACCAGGTATTTAGACCAATTTTGCTGTAGTGATTAAAAGGTTCTGAGACCTGGCTGCGAGGACTTTTGGGAAAGGAAGCCTGGTATTGGGTCTTTGAATCTTAGGGGAAATGAAAAAATCAGGGTGTGTGTGTGTGTGTGTGTGTGTGTTTCTAGTGGCACTGGTGCCAGAATTTGGTGGCAGAGAAATAAAAGGCTGTCAGAAGAAAAAATTTTTTAAAAAGGGCATGGCTGGTTAAGCTGTTTGAGGCCTAGGAGAGGTTTTCTCCAAAGCTGATTCTGACTGAGAGTCACCACCAAATGAGGAAAAAATAAATTTTCTCCTCAAGTACTCTCCACAATTTCAATCCTATGCAACTCATACGTACTCCTTCTAAAATCTATAAGGTCTTCTGTCTTCCTATTTTTATTATACCATCTGGAATTCTTTTTCTATGATTAATAAATTCCCCATGATCCTAGATCCTGTGAATTCAAAATGGAGACAGTAAGGGGTCAAGAGCTCAACAGTGTAGAGTAATCTGGGGTGGGGGGAGGAGAGAGAGGGAGAGAAAGGAGAGAGCATGTAAGTGGGAGCCAGAAACAGAGACAGAGAGAGACAGAGAGAAAGAAAGAAAGAAAGAAAGAAAGAAAGAAAGAAAGAAAGAAAGAAAGGAAGAAAGAAAGAAAGATACAGACAGAGAGACAAGAGACAGAGAAGGAGGGAAGGAAAGTGAGAAGGAGAGACAGACAGAGAGACAGAGACTCAGAGAGAGAAAGACAAAAAAGAGAGAGACAGAGAGATAGAGAGACAGACAGAGACAGAGACAGAGAGAAAGACAGAGAAAAGAGAGACATGGAGAGACCGAGATAGACAAAGAGACAGAGAGAGACAGAGAGAAAGTTTTAGTATGTCTTGCAGTGTGAGTCCAGACACTAAAAATGTTTTGCTAAGAAACCCTTAGCTTACCTTGCTTTGTCTTCAACTATTAAACCCCAGAGAGTTGTGTAGCTAGGAGTAGTGGTGAAATATATGAAAAGCTGGTGAAGTACAGGGTGTCCCTAAAGTCTGGACACAGGAAAAAAATGCATATTTTGAAATATTTGGAATATTAACAGACCTTAGCCCCCTGGACTTCTTTTTCTGGGGTATGCTAAAGGAGAAGGTGTACTCAATGAAAATCACAGATGCAATGCACTTGATTTTAAGCATAAAGAGTGAATGTGCTAAAATTGATGGCAACGTGGAGTTATTGCATTGAGTTCATGTGAATCTTGCAAAGCGCACTAACCTTTGCATCACAAATGGTGGAAGTTGTATTGAAGATGCTATTTGTTAATATTCCAATTAAATAAAAAGTTTTTGAAAATTTCATTCATTTCGTTTCTTGGAAATATGCATTTTTGACTATGTGTCCAGACTTTAGGATCACCCTGTACTCCACTCATGACCACTCCAACCTTGCTTCAGTCTGCAGATGTTTACTCCAAGATTATTCTTTGTTCTTTAAGTTCATAATTCCAGATTTATATAGTGTTTTAGAAATCTAGCTTAATCTTAGTATAAAACTATGACCAATGATTGAAATAATTGCAATAATTTCGAACTTCATTATACTATACTACTGAAATGCAGTACAATAAAAAAATACAACTTCATTCGAATAATAATAATAACTAGCATTTACATAGCACTTTAAGATTGACCAAGTACTTTGCAAATATCTCATTTGATCCTCACAACGACCCTGGGAAATAGGTACCATTATTAACCCTATTTTAATGATGAGGAAGCTAAGGTAAACAGAGATTAAGTGACTTAAAATTCTTTACAAATATCCCATTTTATCCTGACAACAATCCTGAAACTTAGGGTGCTATAATTATTCTCACCTTACAGAGGTGAGAATGCCCATCTTACAGATGAAGAAATTGAGGCAGGTTAAGTGACTTGCCCAGAGTCACACTGTAGTCATCTGATGCTGAATTTGAACTTGGTTCTTCTGTATACCGGGTCCAGCACTCTGTCCTCTGTGCCACCTAGTTACGCTGCTGGTGGCTTTTAACTGAACAGAGTAGCTGCAATGAACGACCCTAGTGAATGGTTAGGGCAGCTGATAGAGTGCCAGGACTGAAATCAATCTTCCTGAGATCAAATATGGCTTCAGAAACTTACTAATTATGTGATCCTGGGCATGGCACTTAACCCTATTTGCCTCAGTTCCTCATCTGTAAAATGAGCTGGAGAAGGAAATGGCAAATCATTCCAGCACCTTTGCCAAGAAAACTCCAAATAGGGTCATGAAAAGTCAGATGTGATTTACTGAACAACAACAAATGGCTTGTAGTATAGACAGTTAAACACAACAGAGTTTTGGATCTTAGTCCAAAATGGTAGGGTTTTTTATTTTGTAAATCTGGCTGGAGCTTGAACCAGCGAAGAGAGAATATGCTTCCGATTTTATTAGCAAGTCTTAGAAGCTTCTCAAAAACAGAGGAGATTACCCACCTGACTGGGACCATTTACCCTAAACAATAGAGAAGTCATATATAAAAAACTCACTGTGATATAATAGGGTTTGATAAAAGAATGATGGTCTTTTCAGAAGCAAGTAGCCTCTCAGATATAATTTACTCCCTTCAGTTTTTCATTTCCTTTGAAATTTGTTTGGCCCTGATGAAATGAAGATGTTGACTAAGAGTAGTTCATACCCTTGGAGCTGAATAATGAAGAAAAAGTGAACATGCATTCATCCTAAAGTGAGAGTGTGTATGTGGGTAGGTGGGGCAGTTAAATGAAATGAAATGAATACTCATTTCTTTAATTTTTCCCAGTCCATCTTAAATCTGTGAACCTTGCCAGGCAGTCACCCACTAGTAACTGTAGGTTAAGTGATTTGTTCAAAGCCAGACAGGCTCCAACCAAGCCTACTATATCACTTTGCCAGGTTGGGAAATTGAGGGTCTGAGAGGTGTCAGAGGCAGCATTCAAATTCATTCAAATTCAAAGTCATTTCACTCTTTTCATCATTCAACCATATTATATATCACATAGGTAGCAGCCCTCCTCAGAAATTCGAGGTGAATTGGAGTCCTCATTAGAAGACTTCATGCTGCAGGTCAGAACAAACACTAGACGAGGGAGGACAATCATGGATGAGTAGGAAAGACCATGCAGAATGGATCATCCAACTCATGAACTGTTCTTTCCATTCTATTTCCTTACCCAGTCACCAGTCAAGGCAAACAAAAAGGGTTGCATCTGAAGTGACAGTAATCCTGATATGTTGGAAATGGATTCTGGGAAATAGATTTTGTAAGTAATAATATTTATCCCTAGGTGTAATACTGATTTCTAGTCTGCCTAAGTGCCACTTTTTTTCTTCTAAGTGCCACTTTTTTTCTTTGAAGGCAGAGAGGGGAATTCCTTATTGAGGAAGGAGAAGCAAAGCATTTTGTGCTTAATGTTATTATAGGACCACCTTAAACACTTTTTAATTTGATGTGGAAGTTATTTGACCGCATATTATTTTGATATGGGCATGATTTGTGGCCAAATATTTAGGGTTGGGGAAAAATTACAGAAATCTAAGAGCATTTAGAGAAATCAAATTTGTACTTACAAAAACATTTCCTGCTGCTTATTTATGTTTACTGGGCCCAAGGTCATTATAACTGAATTATCAGAACATACTCTTCTTTCTTACAAATGGAATTTCTTATCTAATTAGTATGATAGAAGCCTTAAATAAATGGAGAAATGTATAAACTACATTTCTGGTGCATCATCAAACTCCAGTCATATCACTTTACATTGCTGTAATGAAAAATGTTGCAGTACAACTTTATGCATGATGGAGATCCATATCCATTATCTTGTTAATAGTTTATCCCTATTCTCTTTCCAGAAAAAGTTAACTTCCAATTTTGATGTAGCTAGGATTCAGACCTGACCTATTCATATCTTCCTATCCATTGTGACTCTTTGCCAGCAAGGGTAGAACTACTTATTCTTAGAGTTCATGAGCTCTTCCTTTTCTGAAGTTTTATAGTTGTGGCTGGGCTATTTGGTGGGATGGTTGTCATCATTAACGAATTTTTAGAGCTGTTTATTTGTACAACATTTATTTATGGTTTTTATTCACTGTAATCATCTTGTCAGAAGTACAGATATTTGAAAAAGAGAGAGACCTTATTCATTGCTTTGTATATGTGTAAAAATTGGATCCATTTGTTTTGTGCTCTCTCTTCCCTAAGACTAACTTCTTTCTAAGAAGCAAAAGGTCTTATTTTCAGTAACTTTAATATGCACAAAATTATCAAATTTTAAATGTTACTAATGGATTTTTTCTGCCAAAACAAACCAGCTATCACATAGGTCGTAAGACCAAAAGACAACCTAGCTCAATATCCTCATCTTACGGGTGAAGAAACTGAGGTTCAAACAGGTTAAATGGATTGCCAAAGGTTTCACTGTAGCAAATATGAATTAGATGCTCTTTGTATATCCAAATAGTCTGAAAGAAAGATCGCTTACCCTCAAATTCCTTCAACTTTCTAGACCTGAGTTTCCACAGCTATAAAATGATAGAATTAGACTGATAATATCTAAAGTCTTTTTTTTTTTTTTGCTAGTGGCCAGATTACTATTGTAACCACTCAAACTGCCTGAAAGACACTAACCTAACCTTGACTATGGGTGGGTGGGGATAGAGATTCCCTGTTGCTGAGTCCTGAGGTTTTGACCTTGGCCCTGGTGAAGAAAAGAAGCCCTACTTCTGAGAGTATAGCAGCTGAAGAACCTAGTTGCAGCCTTGGTCAGCATCATATGTCTACAGGGTAAAAAGAGTCCCCCTATGGCTGAAGCATGAGGTTGCAACCTCCAGCCCCTCAATTACAATCCTGAATCTCAGCCATTCTCCTAGATATTAGGGCAGTTGTTGAGGGTTCCAGTCCAAGCCTTGGTAAGCACTTTATGGCTATTGAAGAATGGAGGAAGGACTTCAGTTGAATCTTGAGGTTTAAGGTCCCCCAGGCAAGCTCTTAAATTCAAGTCCCATGCTTATCAGAATATCAGGATGGCTACCTGGTTGAGTAATTGTAACAACAATGTAGCTAGCAGCTAATAAGCAGCTAATAAGACCAGCAACAAGAGCACACTGAACAGCTGCCAACACAGGTTCTCTGATCAGCTTTTCTAAGGAAAGCAACCTTAAGGGGTTAACAATCTCACTTTAATCAAACATACATATATCATTCACTTAGTTCAGGGTGAAAAGCCAACACCCTTAACTTCAGAGAGAATACAAACAGAAATTACAAACATACATTTTATAAACAGAGCGAATAACATTAACCAGTCTATCTATAGGGATACATAGTTACCAGAGAAACACCAACATCTGGGTTTCTTCAAAGCCAGGGGGCTCCTTAACGGCTACTCAGAGCTTCCATACCAACACTCTTCCAATGAGTGAGAGCCCCAAACAAAATGCTATACCTTATCAGAAAAAGGGTATTGGCCTGAGGCTTAGCGCCTAGCAAGGCTTAATTAAAGGCACTTGGTAACTTGAGCATTCTAAAAGAAAAAAACAGTAAAAAAAAAAAAGGCCCCACCCTGATTAACATTAAAGTAATCCCTGTTCAGAACAATGGTTCATTATGCCACTGGAGTGTATGGTTCAGTGACCTGACTTGCTCTCTCCAGGAAGGATGGGAGGTAGCAGTGAAGGTGGCGTCTGTCTGTGGAGATGTGGAAAGGACATTTAGTCACAGCTCTGGTCAGTAGCTCATGGATTAAAGGGAAGTACCCTTGGCCCTGGCTTGACCTGTTGCCCATCCAGCTGCTTTGTTTGGGAAGGTGGGACAAATATAAAAGTCATTACAAGATGATTTATTAGTGGCCCATAGGCATTTAACAAGCCAGTGGGTGGGCAACAGTGGTTTCAGATGCAGTTGCTGCAGTGACATTGAAAAAGGAAATTAAGGAAAAAGAGAGGAAGAAGGGCGGAATCCACAGGAGTGTCATACAGGGGTTTAGGTGATCCCTGAAGGATGGGGAGGGAGGTCTCTGATGAGTTTGATCAGTTGAGAGCAGGAGGTTTCCCAAAAGCATCAGTAGAACCATAAGATAGTGATAATGAAATTTTAATAATTCTTGTATTTCAGAACAATGCTCTGTTTCTTTTCCCCTAGACTAAAATTTGAATCTGGCCAACATTATGTGAGCTCCATGTAGTGGGAAGGTTACTGTTCTAAAAACGTGTAGGCTAAGCACTCTAATGTGAGTAGAAGGGATGCTGAGGTTCTTGGCAAAGCTTGTTCCCATACATTGACTATGATCTGATGAAGACCCTTGTTTGGTGACATGTGTGACTTAATGAGCCACCATTTAGTGGCCAAATTACATATTACACTCACCTACTTGTTGATCAATTGATGAAATGAAATGATGGGTTCTATTTATATATTTTACAAGAGCAGAGAAATGAGCGTGTTGTGGACTGTTGAACCAGAGAGAGTTACTATGTGCATAAATAGCTAACATTTTTATAGCACTTACTATGTGCCAGGCATTTTGCTAAGTGCTTTATAAATATTGTCTCATCTGATCTCCACGACAACCCTGGGAAGAAGAGGCCGTTATTATCTCCATTTTATAGATGAGGAATCAGGTGAACAGAGGTTAAGTGACTTGCCCAGAATCATATCATACAGCTAGTAAGTATCCGAAGCTGGGTGTGAGCTCAGGTCTTTCTGACTCCATGCCTGGTGCTTTATCTGCTATGCCACCTAGAAAACACCACTGTCACAATATTTTTTTTGTCCTCTTCTGTGTCTACCTCCATATTGAAGTCACAGAGTATCAAGATACATGGTGACTTGATTTGGAAGTTCTTGTCCAATTTCTCAGAGAATTTTTCTATATTTTCATCCTTTGCAATAGATATTGCAAAAAAAGGGGAAAGACACACACATTCGGCCAGAAGAATGTCCCTTAAATTTCTTTCTACTTCTCTCCCACAATGAATCACGAAGAGAGTGAATAAATATCTTTTCCACTATAAACAAATCCAGCATGACTTTGTACTTGATTCAGAAGAGTCAAATGCCATTTTAAGTATCTTTTTCAACAAGGTGTATGTACCCCATGCATATACCAAAATCATGTAAAATTACTCAAAAGATACACCAGAGATAACTTTGATGACCCTCTGGTTATTATCAAATGAATCATAAAAATGGACAGTGGTGTGCTGGTAAGTTGTTAACAACCAACTCTGAAAAAAGGTAAAAATGACACATTTTTAGGTTTGATTTGCATTATTAACATTTTCTCCATAGGTTTTTAAAGTCTAGACCAGCACTTCTTAAACTCTAGGTCACAACTCCATGTGGGGGTGACAACCCATAGTTTAAGAAGCACTGAAGGAGTTGTGAATGGGAAGTTTAAGAAGCCCTGGTTTAGATATAACAATCAATAACAAAAAACACCCCTTGATTTGTAATATTCACTGATTTCCATGATGTAAATGCTCATACTGAAAATTTAACTATTGGCTTTCTTGAGCCAGCATCAGTAGGCTCCAGCACACCCTGGAGATGTAAATTCATTAAAAGCCTTTGCTGCCCAGCATGGGGGATGCCCAGTACAGAGTCCAAATGGAAGAGAAACTCTCTATAGATGATGAGGTTCTTTAAATGTTCTCATTATTTATGGGTATTGTGCTAATTCAATCAAGCTTCAGAATAGTTCAGAGTTTCTTAAATGAGATTTCTAGTCTTTCAAAAGAATTTGACCTAATATTTCATATAGGAAAAATAAAACAAGTACACAAAGAGTGCTTATTATTCATAAGTGGATGGAAATATCATGGAGTTAGTCAATTGTTTCACTTATCTTGGCTAACGAACTAAGTACAGAATTGGGAGTGGGTCTTTGAAATAGTAAGGCAATAAACAACATCAGTGATAATTGTGACTATGCCTATGTAGTTCTGCATTGCAAAGTATGTGAGACTCTCCATAAAGAAGGTAAAAGAAGTATAACATTTATTCAGACACCAGAAAATCGTATCTCATAACCAAATGCTCAGCTCCCACAGCCAGTCAGTCCACTTTATCATAACAGCAAGGAACTTAAAACACTATATCACATCCTCGAGTCTGACCATCCCAAAACCTCTCTGACCCCCTGCTAGGGTCTTCCCCAAAACAAACTCACAGTACAGCTAAGTCAGCCTGTTCAGTTCTAACAATCACAAGGGCAGCCACCAGCAGCCATAACATCTTTCTCACTCTCAGCATTTTCTGTGACAGAACTTCCTTTTCCTGTCAGGAAGCTCCTCCCATCACATATGTCTTAGGCTTCCTGTGACATAAGCAGGTCACATGGCCTATTAATGGTTGGGAAAGATCTTCAAATCTAATTGCTACTACAGTCTTTCATAATCATGCATTTCTCTCTGAAATTAAAAAAAAAAACCATCATCCTTTAAACACCAATATTCTTCCAGTGGTAACTACAAATCATAGAATACCATAGAATATGAAGTTGCAAGTTTCCTAAAGGGTAATGGAGAGACAAATGGTAGGAATGAACAAGTTTTATTACTAGTGAACCATTACACAGTGGGTCCATCAGTTTGAGGGTCTGAGTTAAAAACAGCTCTGCTACTTATCCCCTGTGTGATGATGGACAAGTTATCCCACCTCATTGAGACTCAGCTTCCTCAGTCATAAAATGAGCACGATGGGACCATATCACCTTCAAGATACCTTCCATCTCTAAATATATACTCTAATGTAGTGAGAATGAGGGATAACTTATTGTCTGCCTCTCTATTACTTATGGGTACCTATTAATTGCCAAGAAATCTAGCAAAAAAACTTCATATTGGATGGACTTCCTATGGGGTATTTTAGGGAGGGCATTGATTGGAGTTGCAGGAGATGGTAAAGTGAAGATGGAAACAATATAATTCACTGAAGAGAGTAGCTACATTCATGTAATCACAGGTCCATCAAAGTATCAAAGAAATGAGTGAATGTGTATACATGCACACACATACACACACTCACATGAAGATGAAACCCTGTAGCTGTGTTGTTGGAACATATCTGAACTAGTGTTTTGCAAACAGATGGCTAATAGTGAGATATTATTTTCAAGCCAGGAGTGGTGTGAATAGGTGGAACAATTTCTTCCCAGATATTTCTCTGAGACAACATGACCTGGATATGACTGTTGCTACTAATTAAAATAATAACAATTTTCTTTCATAATCCATTGGCAGAGGAGAAAAGAAAGAGGGCGGCAAGTGCTTCACATCTGATATCATCATATACTTAAAAAAATTGCCAGGCAAATCCAACACCATTATATTCTGTATCTCTGTGCAATGTATATCATTGAAATTTGGTTCAACAGTCAAGAATAGAGGAACGCATGAAAGCACCAGAGGACTTTGTAGTATGAATCAACCTCTCTTCATGACTTCATCTGCTTCTGGATGGGAGGATAGGGTACCGATGGATGTCAGATGAGGATGATAGTCAGTTGCTTGATTTTTCATGTCTACCCTCATCCTAAATTTTCAGAATAATTTTAGCAAGTTCTATGAATGAACATCTTTTGTTTGTGACATGGAAAGGAAGATAACTAGGAAATTTTATTTTGAAACACCAGTTTCCATTAATGAGTAATTTTAGCAATATGACTGATCATTACATGGGTTATACCATTTGTCCAGTTATGGATCCCAAACCAAATATCTCAAAACACAATAATTGTAACAGATATAATAGCTAGCCTTTATACAATGCTTTAAAGTTTGCAAAGGGCTTTACAAATATCATTTTTTATCCTCAGAATAGCCATAGGAGGTTGGTGACATATCTATTTTTACAATAGAGGAAATGGAGGCAGGGGTTAAGTGACTTGTCCAAGGTCACACAACTAGTACGTGTCTGAGGTTGGACTTGAACTCAAGTTTTCCTGTCTCCAGATCCAAGATTCTATCCATTGTGTTATCTAAATGCCTCAGTTCTACATAGTAAAAGCCCAATATATTATAATTACATATCTACCTGTTAGTCGAGTGATATGAAAGAGTTCTACTATATTTGAATTTGTTAATGCAAATAAAGTGAGAGGCAGCATAATGTGGTGGCAACAGAGCTGGCCTTGGAGTCAGTAAGACATAAGTTTAAGTGCCACCGCCTACACAAACTAGCTATATGACCCTTGGCAAGTTAAGTTGTATAGTGGACAGAGCTGAACTTAAAGTTTAGAAGACTTCATTTGAAATCCTGCATCAAATATTTGGTAGCTATATGACCCTGGGCAAGCCATTTATATTTTCATTAAGTTTCCCCATCTGTAAAATGGGGATAATAATAACATCTACCTTATAGGATTGTTTTGAAAATTAAAAATGAGATAACATGTGGAAAGTGCTTTGCAAAACTTATTATTACTTAACCTTTCAGTGCTCCAGAAATCTTTCTAACATAATAATTTGCTTGGCAGTTGCTGATCTTCCTTTCTAGAGGGAGTTTCTTCATGAGAATTTCTTAAAACAATGAAATCACAGCTATGGTACCAAAAAAAGTAAATACAGCCAGGTCTCAATTAGTGCAAATAATACATGGATTTGAATTCACATTGTTTGAAGTTATAATTATGTAAAATGTGGTGACTGGTCCCAGGCCAATAGAAAGAAGCAGTGCGAATATGAATAATGCTCCCACTTCAAGCAGATTTATCACTCTTGACCTTGGTATATATTCTTTAGAGCAGAAGTGTCTAACATGTAAACCTAGTGTGTATGGAAACAGATTAAAATATAATTAAGAAATATTTAACAAAATTAATAAAATAGAAAAAATAGATATTACATTTTTTAAAAAATCAAAATGTAGCCCATAGGGATCTTTATGTATGGATTAGTAATCCCTATTTCTATCTGAATTTGATAATGTTGATTTAAGGTACTTTGAGATTCAGGTAAATATTCCTGACAGTCCAGTTCATGGTATAGTAAAAAGAACATTGGACTAGAAGGCAAGACACTTATGTTCTAGTACTAAGTAGCTGTGTGACCATGAGCAAGATTTTCCTTCTCTAGACTTCAGTGTCTTCATGTATAAAACGAGGGTTTGTACCAGGTGTTGTCAAAGAATACTTCCAGATGTCTCAGATTGTATTCTGTGTGCAGTTATCCCTTCCACATCGTGACTTTCCCTATTGCAATTTTGATATATCATAGATAGGCATAAGAAATTAAATGGGAATTTTTTGAGGAGTTTTGTGGAATCCACAGATGACACACAAAGGCCAGCAGATGACACCAAAAGTTTAGAAACTCAGAAATGCATTTACAATAAGGTACTATAAATACCTGTAAAAGAAAAAGAACAAATTTAAACTTCTCTGGTGTGAAAGGAGGGGGCAAAAGATTTTAATGTGTAGTTTCCAGATTGTGGGGCCCCTGTACTCTAACCCCCATGATGTAGACGGGATAACTATATATGAGGATGGTTTCCCAGAAGCACCATTACAGAAATATTAGTGCTTGAGAGCATATGGTATAGCAGAAAGTACATTGAGCTTTCAGTCATAAAGACTAAAGGTGAAGTTCCAGCTCTGGCACAAAAGTACTATATAATGGTGGACAAGTCAATTTACTTTTCTGAGCCTCATGTTCACTGTATCTAGAATGGATATAATAATACACACAATACCTATTTCATAGGATTTTTTGAGGAAAACACTGTAAATTTTAAATTGCTATATGTTATCATCATCATTATGGGACAGATTTGTTTAACTAAAAATCAGTCAGAAAATCATAGGGTCCAAAGAACTTGGGATATTCACTTAGTCCAACCTCCCACCAATGCAACATTTCCATTTATAATAACCCTGACAATGGAGCCAGCTTCTTTTTGAAAATTTCCAATGATGTTAATAAGTTCAATATGATACAAGGCAGACTCTTCTAGTATTGTATAATTTCAATGGCTCCTTTATATTACATTATATTCTGCCTCCCTGTACCTCAAGGCTCCTTCTTCCATATGACAAAACTTTAGGTATTAGAAGATAGTGATTCCATTTCCTCTTAGTCTTTTTAAAAATCATTAGTTCTCTTAGCCATTCCTTTTATGAGCCATTTTCCAGACCTTTTACCATCATATTTACCCCCTTCATAGAGCTGTTTACTTTGCAATTCCTTCTTAAGTCTGTGATATGAAGAATTAACCACAATATCCCAAATGTGATTTGGCCCATACAGAATACAGATAGACTATTAATCTGTGATCCAGTCTGACTCATGAGATGCACCGATAGGGTAAGGCAACATACACAGAAAATGCCATGATAAAGCTCTAAATGTGACAGAGACACCAATATATAACAACGGTAAAATATGTAAAACAACAAGGATAACATTGATCCTCAGATTATTAATATCAACTGAGGTATAAAACAGGGAGACATATGTTCACCAGAGGTGATCTGTCTGCCAGATGTTCATGTTTATTGATGTTATTGTGCAGAAAGCCTTGGAACATTGCAAAGACTCAAATGATATCCATAATCACCTTAAAATTGTGTTTACTCTAACCAGTTGCACAGAAAAGACCAAGTGATGAAGAGTGCTTATTGTCTAGACCATGATATACATTTGGATGGATGACCCATAGAGCTGATCCAACACTATATATATCTTGGACAGATTCTATAAATGGATAATGCACTCGTTAATGTATTTTTGCTTAATGGGAAGATCTTTCCCATCCATTAATAGGCCTATGTGACCTGCTTAAGTCACATGGAAGCCCAAGTCACATGAAGCCTGTGGTGAGAGGAGTTTGCTGAAAGGGTGGAGCAGGAGAGGTGAAGCAGAACTGAGAGGAAGTGAGGTCAGAGCAGTTAGAGTGGTGAGAAAGAGCAGAAGCAGGCAAGGAGACAGCTAGGATTGTGAGTGTTTGTTTGTGGGAAGGCCTGAGCTGGGGGAAGGCTTTGGGATAGAGTTGCTCTCTGCTGTGATAATGTGTATTAAATTCTTTGTTGCTATGATGGATTCAGTTTATTGGTGTTGGGATTTGGCTTTCTGGTGTCTGAATAAATGTTTCACTTTTTTCTTCTATATGGAGAGTCTGTTATATTTTGTGATTCAGAACCACAGCAGCATATGCATAGCAATAGCAACTGCCTTGAAGATACAGCACTTGGTTCAGAAATGCATGGAATGAGGTTAATAGACTAGGGGATCTTTGAACAATTGCATAGACTCCACCCTTCTGTTAGGCCTTTTAATTGGCTGCAAATCATCTAATACCATCAGCTTTGAATAATTGAAATTGCAGGTCACCCAAAGGGCATGGTGAGTGTGAAGAGACTGCAAGGTATCATTAACAAAAAAACCACATTCAAAAAACATAGTAAAAAACATCATCAATGAGATATGTGTGCAGGAAAAGAAGTAGGCCAGTCACGTGGAACCATGTATAATGAGAAATAATACTAGCTCTAGAGTCACAGAACACAGATTCAAATCCTGACTCTGATGATTACCACCTGTATGCCACTAGGCAAGTAATTTAACCTCCTTGGGTTTCACTGTCCTCATCTTTAAAACAATGTGCTTGGATTAGATATCCTCTGAGTTCTCTTACAGTTCTGTATCTATGATCCTATGATTTATGCAGTGAGAGTACTTTAGTGGTCCACATGTTAACTAAAAAAAGCTATTCTCCACATACATTAGAGATCCTTTGTGGAGGATTTGTGGGAGGGTATTGACAAGAGTTACTCAAGATGAGAAGGTTTGGTTTCATTGTGATCCACCCTCTTGGAGAGAATATGTACATTAACAAGATCACATATACATTGAACTATCAAAGTGTAGATAAGCCTTCTTGTGAGCCATTGGCTTGTAAAGATTTTCTTTTGTTCATCTTTACCACACTTGCACTCAAGGCCATCCATTTCTGAGCACCTATTATGGTGAATGAATACATGAAAAGCTTTCATTTTATGTTAAGAAGTGTGTCTTATGAAGGATAGGTTGAATTGTGTATATTTTCTTTAAAAAACATACCATTTTGCACCTGTCTCATTTTGTGTCAATGGGTTTCTTTGACAGTATGCTGTTGAAGCTTTTATTTTCTCCTATAGAGAGGGTGCAGGCAAGCAAGAGCTCACAGTGACATCTTTTGGTATTGGTGGAAGCTGACCCCATGCTGTTAGGGTAAGTCACTCTTTCTCAGTCTGGTATTCTTAAATTAGCTCATCTGTCCATCAATATATTAGATATTTTCCTCAAACAAAAAGGGAATGTTTAGCAAAATGATAGTGGAAGAGGAAACTGTCAAGCAGCAGCAGCAGCGTGAGAAGTTTATTACATTTTTGGCATTCAAAAGATATGGAATCCTAGCGATAAGATGAAGTTCTGAAGAAAATAGGATTTAAAATGTCATTGCTTTTGATTCCTTTTAGAGAAAAAAAAACCCAGGAAAGTTCTTTGGAAAACCAATAAATACTGATTTACTGACTAAAGAGCAACTGTGGGATTTCTTTTGCAGGTAGAATGTCAACATATTTAGATTAATACTCTGAATTTTTGGCCTAATTTGGAGACTGGATCTGTGACTTCATTGGTATTGGGAACTCCTCCTAGTGAAGAACTTTGTCTACCTATTCAGGTTGGTATCTTCTCTACAGCTTGCACTTTTAGAGAGTTGCCTAGAGGACTGAGAAGTTAAGTGACTTGTCCAGGGACACACAGTCAGTACGTCTCAGAGATAAATCTTGAACCCAGGTCTTTTCTGACTCTGAGACCAGATCTCTATCCATTATGGCTTACCATAACAGACTTTTCATTTATTCATTCATCATAATAGGTGCTCTAAAATGTATGGCCTTGAGTGCAAGCATGCTAATGATGGACAAAAGGAAATGTTTACAAGCCACCTGCTCTCAAGAAAGCTTATATACACTTCAGTAGTTCAATGGATATGTGATCTTGTTAATGTGCATACCCTTTCCAAAAGGGCAGATCATGACCAATCCAAAACTTCTTAATTAAAAGGAGGAGAATGATGGAGCATGAAACAAGACTAATTTTAAACCACTACTTAACATTTGCAAGGCTCCCTCATATAATGAAGACCCTGGGTGCCTTTTATGAAACATTCACTTTTGTGGTTTATTGCCACCCCCACTCCCCATGCTGGGTAGAACTGGTGTTGCTGTTATCCAGAACTCTTCCAAGGGTGGCCACCAACTCCTCCAGACAAGCGTTTGGGCTTATAAGTCTTCAAAATATAGAAAACCTATACACAGAAAAGGACAGAATAAAGACTCACGTTCAATTATATAGAGTCAAAAGATTCCCTTCCTCCTACCTCCTGTGGGATATTCTCTATTTTCCCCAAAGTATCTCTAATACTCTGGTGACTTACAGATTTGCCTGGGTGGGGAAACAGCAAGTAAAGAAGCTGGTTTTCTCACCACTAAGTTTTCACTTGCTACTCTACCTAAATGGCTTTCGACTGCTCTTTTTACAGTAGCTGTTGTGAATCTTTTTGTGAATCTTGGTAGACTCCATTTTTGGCAGATGTAAGTCTTATTAATATTGTTGGACTTAGCTCAGCTTAGCTGTACTGTGAACCTTGACTATCTTCCAGTAGATGGTGCTAGTTAACTCCTCTCCAATGATTATCTCTTCAACAACTGGAGCTTCAGTTACAAGTGTTACAGTTCTTTTCCAATTCAGGCAGCAAGAGTAGCCACACCTATTTAAGCATTTTATTTTGTATCTGGATCCCATAGCCCTACTTTCTATAGAAAGGGTATCTTCAGATGACTATGGGAATGCTTCTTTCTTAGCCCATTCCAGTCTCGTTTTTGGCTTTCTCTGGCTTGGCTCTTCTTAAATCTGTAGTTGTTTATGTCTTCCCTCCATCAGATGGTGTGCTCTTTTGATAGAATTAGTTCCACTCATTGAATCTTTTTTAGTCTGTAGAGTGATTCTCACTATTCTTTGATGGTAGGTTGGCAGTCATACAAATATCCATGTGATTCTCTAAATATTTCCAAAAGGGAAGGGTGAAGTCATTGGCTCTTGATAACTGCTCCTAAGACAGGGACACATGACTCAGAGAAATACAGAGAACTCCTCACTATCCACCAAAAAGCATATGTAGAAAATATGTACCTCCCTGGCTCATAGTTCCTGGAGGTGGAGGAAAGAACAATGAACTATGATTTAGGAAATCTGGCTTCTCCTCTAGGCTATGTCAGAAATTTACTGTGTGACAATGAATAAATTATTCATTCACCATTGTGAGACTCAGTTTCCTGTTCTGAAAAGAAATTGAACGTTGGACTAGATTTCCAAGTTTCCTCTTATCTCTAAAATTTTGAGGTTTATTATTCTATTGGACTCAACTAAAGTCTCAAAAAAATCCACAAATAATATTCTCCAATCTCTTTCTTCTATGTTCTCTTTCAAATCAGAAATTCTGGCACATTGCCCCTACCACCAGTTAGGGAAATAGGAGCTACCTTCTCCACAATTGCTTTCAGTTCCATTTAAAATGATAATCACCTGGGGAACCCAGTTTGAACCTCAGGTGATGGAGAGACAGCATCGACAAGTATTCCATCCTCCTCACCTCAGCTTTTCTCTTTTATTCCTTTTGTGACAGCCCTGTAATGGCTCCCCCAGGAACATCACTGCCTTCAGATTTATAGCACAGCCTCTTCAAGGCTAGGCTGTGACACCTAGGCCAGATGGTTTCAGCTAAACTGCTGTCAAGCTCAGCGCCTTTATGAATTATCTGTTTGCTTGTGAGTGCAAGAAGTTGAAACTTTGTTGTGTTTCACAGTAAAGATAACTTCAATAGGAAGTCCTTCTCAGAGGAGGGAAAGGGAAGAGGGCTGGGGTGCTTCTTTTTTCTTCCTTTTTTCAAAAGTGAAAGAACAGGCCATGGCTATGGCAGTCATGTTAATTATGCAACTAAAGGCCTTTTCAAGAGGAGCATGAGTCTCCAGTTCCAGGTGACAAGGCTGGTGATGCGACTGCCCCACATACACCTGTTCTAAGCCCAGAGGTGTGACATGCTGATGCATTAATAATATCTTCTTTCAGATTGGCCTAGGGGAGCTGCAGAATAGATTTCTGAATGTGGCCATTTGAAGACAGTGGAAAATGAAAGGGTTTTTTTTTTTTTAACAACGCAGATTGTATATAATTAGCTGAAGAAAGCTGCTTTTGAAAGTTGTTTTTAAATGTTCTAAATTAGGTTGGTGAGGTAGGCCTGTCCTCCTTGCCATGGCTCTTCTATTCCCATGTTACAGAGCTTTGTCACAGTTTTCCCTTTTAGATGCAGGGAATTAACCTTTCCTTCCATATGAGTCATTCAGTCTATTTGAATTAACTGCCTGCAGTTGCAGAGGTTTTCAGAAACGTACAGTAGGTTCCAGTGCGATCTGAGGCTGCCATCATGCAGTCTATTGCTTGAATATTTCTTTAGCTCAGTTTTGGGGCTCTCATTAACCAGTTGCTCCTCTGGCTTTGATGGGTCTTTAACAGGAATTGTTTTCTTCTCATTTGGAAGGCCTAGAGTATCACATGGAAGCTAGCGAGTAATCAGGTCATATCTGAACACCTTTATGCTTGTTTTGCTGGGTATGTAATTAAATATGAAACAGATTAATTTGTGTTACTGAAACAAAGCTAGCTATAGAAATAGGTATTATTGTACATACATGCACTTATATCTGAGGCCAGATTTAAACCTACAAAGAGGAGAAGGCTCTAGGCCTGGCACTCTATCCACTGTGGTACTTAGCTGCCCTTTTAGCACATAGTTTGTTCTTTAAAAATATTTATTGATTGATTCCTCTTTTCTTGCCTGCCTGTCTACCTCTCTCCCCCTTCCCTGCCTGCCTCCTCTTTATTTCAAAGGGACCTATGACTTCACTGATATTGGGAACTCCTGATGAGAAAAGTCTCCTACCAATGCAGATAAACACCTGCCCTGCAATTTATAGTCTTAGTGAGTTGCATGGCGACACTGAGGGGTTAAGAGACTTTCTCACAGTGACACAGTCAGTAGTGTCAGCCTTAAAGTTTGGTCTGTTCTCCTCATTCCAAGGCCTGCTTTCAATCTGCTATACTATGCTATTTCTCTCCATTTTATTCCTAAAAGGCATTTTATTTAAAAGACCCTTAAGTATCAACAAAAATTGAAGATCACAGAATCATAACTTTGGATCTGGAAAGTACTTAGAAGTCACCTAAATAAATCCCCTTTTTTTACAGATGAGGAAATTGAGACCCACATAAATTAAGAGACTTGCCTTGGATCATTTAGAAACCCCATAATTCATGTGTTAGCCTCCCTATATTAAATTATATATTATATTAATATATATTATGTATTGAATTTAATGTAATACATTTATTCTCTATATTATATTCTTACCTCTGTATTTATTTTAATACTACTTCCATAATTAGGAGATTTTAGCCTTTAAATTCTCAGGAAAAGTTAAACCATTGAAAGAGAAAGTAAACTTTGAAGGCCTTTGGTACCATATTCACAAAATAAACCCAAGTGGCCTTTCATTCTGGTGCCTGAAGAGATTAATGCTTGTCCAATGCTAACAGGGATGATAGCTCACATTTATTTAGTACTTTAAGGATTACAAAGCATTTTGTCCCACCTCATGACAATCTTTTAGAAGCTTATAATGAAACTATTATTATCCTCATTTTACAAAAGGAGAAACTAAGGCTCAAAGAAAATTTTAAAAATGATTTGTTCAAGATTAAAACCAAGCACCGTGGCTGGGACATGAAACTAAACCAAAGACTCTTTGCATTGGACCATGTCTTTCTGAGATATAATCTATGGAAAAAATTCCTATTTTCATCCATATAGGTCACTGAATAGGGATGCTGAAATGAGCCTAGAATGTGGATCAACCCTTATACCCATGCAATCCTCTTGGAGAATAGAGAACCCTGGTACAGAAGAGTGAATACCTTGCTGCCTGCTTTGAGAGACTCAGCTAGCCATTGAGGAAGGCACAATCACATTCCAATTTTTTCTGCATGTCAAAATGTAACTACTGGTCTTCCATCTTCTTGCAGAAATCATTGTTTATAAGCCATTTTTCATCAAAACCATATGAATGGTAGTTGATCACTGCAAATGACTTTGCCATTAGGACTGTAGCTTTTGAATTTTTCTTTCTTCCCAATATTGAAACTGCTTTGGAAAGCAACGTAGAGAAGTTTGTATGAATCAATAAGTGATTAAACCCAATTTTACATAGATACACGTGCTTTGTGAAAACTCAGACCCTTTGTTAGTTTGAATTATTTCCAACAATGTAAAAAACATTTGTCAATACGACAAGGATAGGGCATAATGTGTCATGAAAGGTGAACTGAAATGAACGTATGTACATTAAGAGGAAAAAAATGTATAAGAATAAGGGTCATATCTTTCTTTCAATTTTTCATGTTCATGTGCCTATTTCAATCTTCCTTTTGCTCCTGAAGTATATGTAAAAAAATAAGGTCTAGAAGGAAAGTTTGATCATTTTAGTTCAACTTATTTAGATGATGCAAAATAATTGTCATCATCATTATCATCATGAATGAATGTAAAAAATAACATTTATTAAGTGCTTTCTATGTGCAAAGCACTGAGGATGCAATCATTAAAGAGAATCAGTTCATGCTCTCAAGGACCTCATATCCCTAAAGTAAAAGACCCTTGATCCTTAAGGTGTAGTGGCAAAACAGATGGAAATGTATCTCCTTTAATGTCATATCTGTTATAATATTGTGGAAGACTGGCTATTGAGTCCAGTACATTAGAGTATGCATAGAGTGCTTGGCTGGTGCAATCTCCATGTGGACTCTGGAAGATGTGCTGTAACCAGCTGTTATCTGCTAACCATGTGGTAAAGAGGAACTTATTTTTGGCAGGGGAACATAACTAGTTTGCATTCAAAAGATGCTAGTTAGCCAGTGCCTGGCCCTTGCATTAGCAAGTTTTTGTTTGTTTGTTTTGTTTTGTTTTTCCCCTGCCTGGCTACCTTTCCCTGAGAAGGCCTCAGGCCTTCCCCATCCAAGGTTGAAGTGTGGCTTGTGCATATGAATGGCCCTCTGTTCTTTTCCTTTTTGCATTTGCTCCTTCTTTTTCTAAGTGAAGGAGACTGGATATAACTATGACCTTGTGAGCTTTGCAAGATTAGAAGAGGGAGACACCAGAATCTGGGAATTAGAGTCCATGCCAGGATTTGTCAGAAGCCAGAAGGAATGAAGTTCTGAGTGACCAACCCTGCCCATTCCGGCAGTAGTAGAAATGTGGCCTCATCCATCTATTGGCTATGTTATATTTGGAAATAAATGTAGTGGGATGAATGCTACATAGAAATTGTGTTCAGTCTGTGTCTACTCTCCCTTGGTGAGAGTATGCCCCAGGTATTGATAAGAAATTTTCGAGCTTCTTTTCTTGCTATATTTTCACAGTAAATATCCCCTTATATAAGCTAATTGATATTGGTGAAATGGAGCTGGGGCACTAACTGCTTATAGTTAATAGTTGGAGAGAGTCACATTGGAATGGGGGCTCAAGCTAATAGCATTAGAAGAAATCCACAACCCTTCAGTGAGTCATGAGGTAGAAGTGTAGCTTGACTCATTACTGGAAGAGTGGGGTTAGAGCCATCACTACAAATAAAAACATATCTATTTCTGGTGTTGAAATATTTCATAGTGCTAAGAACTTTGGAGTTGAGATATTTCTTTGCTAGATCTTCAATAGCTGTGTCTGTAGGGGAGTCAGAGGCCTCAGCATCTGCAAAGGAAGTTGCCTATACTTGCCTCCACTAGGATTTCTTTCTAGCACTATGGCTGCAGGGACCAGGTTGGAAGCAAGACCAGCGGTCTAGGGTGTGAGATGCTATGGTATTTAGGGCTCTTGGGCTTACCTGCTTATTACTGGTGATAAGCTCAGTATGTTCTTATAGAACATACTCATGGAAAAATATTAACAACATTTTTTGAAGGTTAGTATAGCTAGACCCCAAAAATAATATTTCTTTTTACCACCAACTTGTTTTTTCTCCCTGATAACAATCCCCCTCCCAATAATATTTTGACCTGACCTTTGATATGCAATTCAGCCAGCTCTGTGGAGGTCATCTAAAATTATATAAGAACACTACTCTCAGAAAGGTACTTTGGGGCAAAGCTTCTCTTCCAGCAGGAGCATACCTTCCTACTGGGGCACCCTCTTTCTGCTGAATGGAGCCCTGTCTCTACGCTCCCCAATGCAGTGCTGACCTTATGTGAGTTATACTCTATGCTAGTGTGTATGCCTGAGTTGTATGTTGGATCCCTTTGTCCTACTTCCCTTTTCCCCTCCTCCCCATTGCTTGTAATAAAATTTTGTACTGAATTGACTTCTATGATTTTACATGTTATTCTCAGCACCCAAACTCATTAAGAGATAGTTTTCCTCTACACCTCTGGCTGGCCCATGGGCCTTTCCTTAGACATAAACTGGATACCCAGACAAAGACTTAACCTGCATCTACACTGGGGGAATATGACATTGTGAACCCAGTTGTAGAAAACAAGGGTCAATAAGTGAACTCTATGTTCTTCCAGGAGGAACTCCCTTTTGCCAGAAAACTGCCTCAAAACATGCTGAAATATGATGTTTTATTAATGACAAGCTATATTTGACTCTTAAAATTGATACCACAGGTGAACGAAAATGTAGAATAATCAATCAATCAATAAGCATTTATTGAATATCCATCATGTGTCAAGCACTGGTCATACAAAGACCAAAATTAAAGTAGCTTATGCTCTACTATGAGAGATTCTGTGCAGACGTAGCAGCAAACACAAAACAAAATGAAGACAAAATACTTTTTGGGGGAGAAAAAGTGAAATACTAGTGTGGAGATTAAGAAAGATGAAGATCTTGAAGAATAAGTGCTTAGAAAACTTGATCATCATCCCCATTCATACTACTGATTCCCTCTGTGACCTCAACCAAATTAAGTCTCTTATGTCCTCCACTCCTCCCACCTCAACTCTATATAAAAAAAAAAGCCTCACCTAGAATCAGTTTGATAGGTTTATAAGCAGAAGGGATTTTTAAGTCTGTCTAGTCCAATTTATTTTACATATGAGGAAATGAGAATTAAG
This sequence comes from Trichosurus vulpecula, assembly GCF_011100635.1. Classification (NCBI taxonomy): domain Eukaryota; kingdom Metazoa; phylum Chordata; class Mammalia; order Diprotodontia; family Phalangeridae; genus Trichosurus; species Trichosurus vulpecula. The sequence continues at coordinate 21,263,783 of NC_050581.1, forward strand.
AAGGTTAAGTGAGTTGCCCAAGGTCACATAGGCAATAAGCATTAGAGTTAGTATTTGAACCCAGGTCTTTTGACTTTAAATCCACTGATCTTACTGACCTTAAATCATACTGAAATCAGCTGACAAAAAGGATTCTTTTTTATCCTTATTCTTTTATATTTAGAAAAAAAATCCTCCTCATATTCCATGGCTCCAAGGAGGAAAGGCTGTTCATTTCTAGTCACTCTCTCTTCCCAGTCCTGTTTCAGGTGAAGTTCCTTCCAAACTGTGTGAAGTACTTTGGATCGTAGACTCTTGAAATGTGTTCTTGGGGATCCTTGCTAATTTTAGTGCAGCCCCTGTGCTGGGCTTTTCGGCACAGACTGTGGAGTTGCCACTGTAGTTATTAACCAAAAAGGAGTCGCATTCTTCCCTTGCCTCTCCTTCTACTGTGAGAACAAATTTTATAAAGGTTAAGTGAGTCAGCTCCCCTTTGGCTTCCTGACTGTGGATGTGATTCAAACTGAAGAGTGAGGCAGAAACACTTTAATCTTCACAGCATTCAAGGAGATAATGTAGCAGGGAGCTTGTGTGTCAGCCACCACCATATCTTACAGAAAATAATATTAGAATTTCTGTAGCAGCTTCCAACAAAGGAAGCCAGAATGCTTTACTACCTTGCACCACTCTTGTGAACAAGATGGGAGAATTAGCATCCACCTTTTTTTTTGAGGGCAGCTGAGGCAAAAAGATGTTGACAGCATACCCAAAGTAAATTAAATTACTTATTTTGTACATGTTCTTAGGTTTATGTGTTCTCTGCTTATGGTCAGAATGGCACATTTTACATAGGCTGGAATGATTTCCCCTTAATGAGGGCAAGGAGAACATCCTTGGGATTTAGTTGGTCTGCAGGGACCAGGGCTGGAGCCACTGATGTATCTGTCTTTCATTTGGATGTGTTAAAAACCCAGCGTGTGGGGAGTTGTTGCTCTGGAGGTTTAATGGAATTCTTACTGCTCTATGGGACATTTTTCTTATTCCGTGTTTCCACTAGACTAAATGTAGAGGCAGAGGAGTGTAGTGTTCATTTGAATTAGGAATTGTATCATTTTACATCTTTTATTTTAAGAATTTATTTCACTGAATTTTAATCCTTTACCTATTTTACATCACTGGATTGGTCTGATCTAGACCTGGCCCAGAATATTTGGCAGGATGAGGTCAGAATAACTTTTATGTTGATTTCATGATTTAAGATATGGGAGATGTAGAGGAAAGGGACCTTTGATGAATAATTGCTTGGGTAGGTATGGGAGTGTGGTATCCTGTGGCTGCCATGCTTTTAGCCACATATAGGGAGCCCTTTCAGTGGGATAAGCATAAGATACTCCACTAACCCTGTATGATTAGTCAGATGGGTGCTTAAGGAAGTTGAGAGGGAGTAAAAGTATTGTAAAAGCTGAAATTCCTTGGGTTTTGTTAATGCTTTTTTTAAAAAAAAATGTTGGATAACCAGAATAAGGAAAATGAAAAGAAATCATCTTTGTACATTAAGCAATTAGAGACAGATATGAATATGTTTTTGAATATCATGCCTTGAAAGCAGATGAGGGCAGTTTAGTGAAAGTACAGGGTGTTCCTAAAGTCTGGACACAGGCAAAAATGCATATTTTCAAGAAATGAAATGAATGATATTTTCAGCAACATTTTACTTAATTGGAATATAAAGAAATAATATCTTCAATATCATTTCCATCATTTGTGATGTGAAGGTTGATGCCCTTTGCAAGATTCGTGTGAACTCATTGCAGTAACTCCACATTGCCGTCAATTTTAGCATATGCGTGAAATCAAATGCGTTGCATCTGTGATTTTCATTGAGTACACTTTATCCTTTAGTATACTCCAGAAAAGGAAGTCAAGGGGGCTAAGGTCTGTTAATATTCCAAATATTTCAAAATGTGCATTTTTTTCCTATGTGTCCAGACTTTAGGGACATCCTGCATACATGAAGAGCTTGGCGCTGTTGAAAGTGGGAAATGTGTTGAATTCCACTAAGACTAATGCTATAAGAGAAGAGATTGAGAGTTGCTATGAGGATGAAAACTGGGAATCTATCCTGTGGTTAGAGAACCTTGGTGTTACCTAATTATTACATAGGAAGTAACTTTCTCAATGGAGGGAAGGGTTGGAGGGTTTTCATTATATAGGAAGTTGGGAGGCGAGGTTGGTAGGGGTATGGTTTAATGGGTTCATGAAGAGCTTCTGTTTATCCTGGCTTCAAAATTCTCTCAGTATGGGGAGCTCATAGAAGATGTACTTTTTAAAAGCCAGATGAATCAGATAGAGACCCCATATGGGGATTGTTCTTTATCTCTTTTTAGATGATTAAGATGCTGAGTTCTTGTCTCCATAAAGACAAATTCCTTCTGTAGTTAGTTTGCCAATCAGAATCAGAAAGGGAGAAATAGAAGTTCCTCAAAATAATAGGTTTGGTGGACTATATCTATGCTACTATGCCATGGTCCCCCATTTCTTATGACTAGCCTGTATTGAGAGAATTTATATTTTTCCTTTTGGGTGGAGACCCACCTAAGTGGAATTAGATGTTAGCTATGGGCCTCTCCTTGCTCAACAACCTCATAAGCCTGGGCAAGTTAACTGGTGAAATCTGAATGAAATATCAGAAAATCCCCCGTCAAAATCTGGGAAAATAAGGTTGCAACCACAAAGATGTACTCTCAAAAGAATGAGAGAAGATATTATGCCTACCATCAGGATATATGGGTAGAGGTTGACCTTTCTTGGAAAGAAGCTGGGGTATGGTTCTTGAAATATAGGGTTGAAAGAAAGATGACTAATTGTAGCACTATGGTGGCATTAATGAAACTGTATTGGGCTATCTAGAATGGGGCAGTAACAGTCCTTTTGCCCTGTGTAGTGGTATGATATCTCTGAAAGTCTCCACCCCAGTTCCTCATTTCTGAGTTACCCAAGTCTTTTAATCTAGACTTGAGAGACTTTTGGGATGAGAGCTGAGGTTCCCTAGAGGCTCAGATAGTTTTAAGACAGGATTGAGAGCCACAAAACATAAGCCCAAGTTATGGTGGCTTGGAAAAATATTTTTGGGGTGTACGCTGCTGGATACCAGAAGCCAGATTACTATGAGGTCAGGATACTCTCAATGCACCCAAATGGAAATCCCAGGTTCCATCAGAGGATTCTGAGGGGTGGGGGGAGACACACTTGCACAGTAGACAGTGTGACAGGCACAGAGCTAGTTCTAGCCCTAATGCTTTGTTTCCTCCTCTAGCTCAATGGGCCCCTGCCTACACAGACTTAACTCTTAAGCAACACCATTTAGTTTGCTTCACTGAGGTCTTTCCCAACTTTGAGAGAAGCATGTGCAACCAGACCTTAGCAACTATTAGTCTAATAACTTGGGATACCTTAAGGGGTAGGGGTCTTGGAAAGTCCTTCTAATAGGTCAAACTGTGAACTACATGACTGATACATGAAAAAAAAAACTTAAGGGATTAGGCAGATACGGTCTATATCAATGGTGATAATTATGTGGTATCTGGCTAAGAGGTCAAGAGGACAGAGCTGGATATTCAAGGGCTCTCCTCTTTTTCAGCACCAATTGAGGGTTTTGGCCAATGCCTGTGACTATGTACAGCTGTCCTTGGGACATATGAGTACTCATTAAATGTATCATATGTCCTCTGCTAAACTGAATAATCAAATTGATTCCTTTACAAGAATGGTAGAGATTGGGGACTGGTCCATCATCAATGGATCTGGATCATGGGGGCTCAGTTCATGGAGGGGTGGGTGGAAGAGCATATACTTCCCTTAACTAAGGATGGGGCAATGACCTCAAATACCAGCTCTGTTTAGTGATGTTCCTTAGGTTAATTGAAGCATTCAGCTTTGAAAGATCAGTATGACATGATATTAGGAGGGTTTTGACCTGCCTCCAATTGGCAAATTGGTTATCTTGGTCCTTATTCCTCATCCTGGGAAGAAGTTTGCCCTTATTTCAGTTAATGCTTAGAAGATATGACATTGAAGTTCCAGTCAAGTCTGCCACTATAGCAGTCACCATTAAAGTTCTTAAGGAACATATCCATCTTCTTTATGGGCCCCCTGTACCATTGCCACCCATTTTACTATAAAAAATCTGAGATTGGGTCTGTCCCTACCATATCTTGTATGTTTTCCATCTGCTATACCATCTTTAGGTGTCTGTCATTGCTGAACGCTGGAATAGGTTTCTGAAACAAGATCTTTGTTATTATGCCCCTGATTATCAGTGTTGGGTATTTTGCTTCTGAGAGAAGCCATTTTTATGATGAATTAATGCTGCCCTGAGGAAAGTGAGAAAACTCTGTTCCTGGATTTTTTTAGATCTGACCCTCAGCCTTAAATTTATTAAGAATGACTTACTTTTAGATATATTCTAGGTGGATCCCTCCTTCAGGTGTTCCTTACTGTATCCCTCCTAGTATTGCCTGGACCTTGAGATTTCTGCCCCTTCAGAAGGCTCTATAGATCCCAGGAAAATGGCTCAGTTCCTTTCCCCCTAGGATGGTTCTGATAACTTCTTCCTAGAATGACCTGAACAGATCAAGGGGTAGAATTGTGGGAGGTGCTTTGCTTTTTAATAACAGAAGGAAAGTGAAATTGTTCTTTCATAGTCACAATGAATGTGAATTCACCTAGAAGAAAGAAAATACTTTAGTTGACTTGCTAGCAACTTTGAGTCCCTAACTGAAAGTGAGAGGAGATAGTGTTCAACCAAGTTTGGCAGAAGGGAACATCTACTTAGGAGAGGACTCTCAAAGTTCAAAGATTTTCTATCCTCCTTCCCCATGAGGCTTTCGGAAGGGGAAGTTTTAATTTGGCGATTGCAGAACACTCAATAGGTAGCGGGATGGGGCAAATCTCATTGTCAACTAAAGCCCTCAGCCACATTGCATGAAGGAGGTTTATGACCTTAGCCACTTTAAAGTACTTGTGAATATTGCCTTTGGAATGTTCTTTTGGAAAGAGACAGTTTGTGGAGATGATTTTGATGTAGCCAGACACAAATCTAACTTTTGTTGCTTAAGTGACCATGTAGAAGCTAGCTAGATGGAGCATTAAAATCTCATTTTTGTTACATATCAAGATAGATTAACTGAGAAGACAAATATTGACAGAAGCAAAGATGTATTGTCTTGCCTTTTTGATCTACAGTCTTGGTATACACCTTGAAATTCACCTAAGCAATTTCCGTAGAATCTTACTGCCAAAGCAGAGTGCATTCTAATTAATACATAAATGCATACAATGTTTATCAACATCTTTTAAAATACATAACTATTACTGGTACTCCCCAGGAAGCAGGGATAATGAGGGGGTTGAGATTTAGGTAAATTTAAGATTGGGGAGAAGTTCTACTACCAGGAGATGAAAGCAAGACAAGAGAGGTCTGCTTCAGCCTGCTAATACTATAGAACCACCCGACTAAGCCATAGCAGAACTGTGCCTAACTATTCCAGAGTCTGGATGGCACCCCATCACTTGGACCCACATATTTATACTTCCCATTTCCAAGAAATCTATTACGAGGAAAGGCAGTGTGGTGAGGTGAAGTGCACATTGGACCAGGAGTCAGGAGAAAACTGGATTGGAACTGTCACTATTTTTTGTGAGTTAGTTAACTTTTGTGAATCTTATTTTCCTCATCCATAAAGTGGGTATGATCCCTCTATTACTATCATTTCCCTAGGGAATATCCTTTATGGCAAATTTCTATGGCTAGAGCAATTTAGAATTGATTAGTTAGAAATTTCCCTTATTATAATTCCTAAAACACTATGAAAATGTAAGTTTTTCTCATTATTATCTTAGTTCTCCAAATCATATACCTTCTATCCTTTGGGAATAAGCAAAGGAAATCTGCAGGGCATCAGAGAGCACAAAGACTTAAGCTCTGGGCTGCAAAACCAATTATGCTTCCCAAGGTCTCCTAGGGCGGCAGTCTGCAAACTTGGGTGAGCACTTACCTTTAGCGGTATTTTTTGAGCACACATCCCAAATATGTATATATTTACTTATATGTAAGTTATAATAGAATCAGATTTTAGTCCCTAGCCCTATACTTGTATGTACATTATAAAACTGACCCCAAATTAAAATTTGAAAGGATGAGATAAGGAAGAAGTAATATTTAATCCTCAAGTCAAGTGGGAACCACTGGAGTTTACTGAGCAGGGTCTGGCTTGCAGTTCAGGAAAATCACTTTGTCAACTATGTGGAAGATAGAAGGGAAAAGGGAGAGATTTGAGTCAGGGAGACTAGGTGATAGATTGTTGTTGTTTGTCCTTCATTTTTTAAAAAATTTAATTAATTAATTAATTAATTTTTAGTTTTCAAAATTCACTTCCATAAGATTTTGAGTTTTAAATTTTCTTTCCCTCCCTCTGTCCTTCATTTTCAAAGAGGACAGGTGACATCATGGGGTGATGTCTTTACTCACAGGTGAATTTGATTTAAGTGAAGCAGAGTTGAACAAAGTCATCAGCCATACTCTCTCTTCCAGAATAATCAAAGTCTACTGACAAGACAAAAGTCAAGATAACTGTGATGGCCCAGGATGCAGAGGATGACCTTGGTATCTTTGATGTTTGACCAAGCTCTATGGCTATTGGAACAAAATGTTCTCATCTGCTCATTCCACTAGGGAGTCTTTACATATTTGGAATAGATGTTTCCCTGACTTACCAACTAGTTTGAGGACTGTTGGTTACCCTTAAGGTGAGAAGTGATAAGGTCCTGAAAGGTCATGCTGGCAGTGTGAGTAGAGAGAAGGTGACATGTGGGAAAGATGATGCATGAGCAAATGACTAGATTTGGCAAGTGATTTCATATCTGGGGTGAGTGAGAGTGGAGGGGTAAAAGATGACACTGAAGTTGTTAACATGAAAGTTCAGAGGTTTCTATAGAAACAGGAAAGTTCAGAAGAGTTGATGGTTTGAAGGGTAGATAATGGAATGAGATCAGTGATACAGTCAAAAGCCACCTATGCCTGCTCATCCCATGGCACTCTATCTTACCAAAACAACAACAGAAAGAAAGAATGGAGCTCTTACTCACTGGTCACTTCCCTTGGCACAGAGTCTCCTCTTCTAGGAGCACCTACTGAAGTCATAAGGTCATAGGGAGAAAGGAGTGAATATACTGCTTCTGGAGAATTTCTTCCACTTATTGTTGTGTAACTGCTTCTATTGGTACATGGGGCAGGTGTTAGGGTATATGAATCATTATGGGTATGATGGAGACAGGTCTCAAAATTGTCTATTGTGGGGAGGGTGGGATGTGACCCATCTTTCCACCCTCCAATATTTCTACCCCCTATCATTTGAGTATATACCCTTGGTAATTACTGAGTCACCTTGTAGAGAGGGACTCACTCATCACAGGGGAGCCACAGCCCCACTATCAAGACCATTACTCTAGGGGTTTATGGACCTAGGAAAAAGCACAAAGTGCATCTATTCCCAAATAATTTTTTTGTATGCAGGTAAAATAGTGTTAAAATGAAGAGCAAAGACAGCCTCAAAAGGGAAAAGAAGTCACAAATGGGCAGCAAGCAGACTGAATAGTGTATGAAAAAGGGGGAGATGGGGTAAGTTCCATAGATTTTGCTTTGGGGATGGGATAAGGTTGGAGTAGGGATAAGGTTGTAAGGCTTTTTAGCACCACTGACAGAACCACCATTCACTTTCCCGTTCACTAATTGCTTCTCTGAGTCACTAGGAATAGAGGGTGTGGTAAGAAGTGATTTCAAAGCACATTTCGAACAACATTTGACAGATCATTCTAACAACATGCCATAATAGTATGCCCTAGCAGGATTATGGATATAGAGTCCTAGATCTTCCATTTGCTACCTGTGTGATCTTGGGCAAGTTATATAACCTCTTTAGGCCTCATTTCCTCATCAGTAAAATGAGTGGTTGGACAAGCTGACTTCCAAGATACTCTTTTACATCAAGCTTGGAGGAGTTGAAATTTCAGGACAGCTAGATGGCACAGTGGCTAGAGGGTCAGAACTGGAATCAGGAAGACTTGAGTTCAAATCTAGCTGCAGACATTAGCTGTGTGTCCCTGGGGAAATCACTCAATCCTGTTTACCTCAGATTCCTCACCTGTAAATTGATCTGGAGAAGGAAATGGAAACGATTTTAGCATCTTTTATTGTGAAAACCCCAAATGGGGTCATGAGAAATCAGACATGACTGAAATGGCTACATAATTGCTGTTTTGAGTGGAGGGTGAAGGAAATGGATGAAATACACCCGATTCTCACAGGAAAGTAGAAGCTTTGGTCTCAGCATCTCACATTTCCCAGGATGGCTCCACCACCTCAACTGAAACAAAGGAGGTAGGGGGAGTGCTCTGAGGGACTGGGGCAAAGTGACAGGAAGTGGTAGATGAGTTGTAGTCAGAGGCGAGAATGCCAGATAAGAGCATTTCATGCTGGGCTTTACCAAAACTCACTCTGTTGGTTCTTTAAGAGGGCTTACTGATGAATGGATGGATGGATTTATTGATTCAGAGACAATAAGGTACAGTAAAAATTGCACTCATGAGTCAGAAGACCTGGATTTGCATCTTAATTCTCTAATATGTGACTTTCAGGAAAGTCAGTTAAGCACTTCGATCCCCAGTTTTTGCATCTATGGAATGGTATTAATAAGATTATTAAATAAGATGCATATATGTGTATACAAAAATATGTGTAAATATATATCCACACGTGTATGTGACCATATAAAACTTTGTAACTATTCAGTGGAATATAAATGGGACTATTAAATGTATCAGCCCTTGAGTAAATGACTCAATTTCTCTGGGCCTCAGCTTTCTCTATTTATAAAAGAAAGTTGAAAACTGGATAATCTCTAAGATCCTTTTTAATTCTAAAATTCTATGAGTGTATTTTTTTATTGGAGCCTCACAGAATGGAGAGGCATGAGAGGTTGTGATCTGCATCATTGGAAATGACATATCACATATTATATTGATGACATTGGAGCAATGGATAACATACCTTCAAAGAGCTTGCAATAACAATTAATGATAATAATAATATCATATGTTGTTTTAAGCTTGTATCAACAATCCAGCTAGCAGCCTCTGTGGAGGTGTAAGATCCAGCAACAACCAGCACCCAGAAAGCTGCCAACACAGGTCCTTTTGATCTGCTTTACTTAAGGAAAGCAACGTTAAGGGGTTAAACAATTTTTCTTTAATCCAGCATACAAATAACATCCACTTAGTTCAGGGGAAAAAGCCAGCACCCTGAATTACAGATCAAATACAATTCATCACTTTCAACATCTGGGTGTACAGCCAGGGAGCTCATTAGAACGGCTGGCCCAGAGTCACATGCCACTCCTGCTGTGGCTCAGAGTTCCGAGGGAGAACGCTAACCTCTGTGCTTATATATCCTGTTCAGGGCCCTGGAAGGGCCCGGACCTCACCCAGGCTGGGTGTGGAAAAGTTCCCCACCCCCAGTATCACATCAGATACAAATAAATAGCTCCCAATTGTCTCAGTGCTGAGAAATACAAAAACAACCCACTTTATCTGCCCCATTCAAACAAAGGCCAGAATCATTAGAGGTCAACAGCAAAAAGTCCCACCTTAATTACTATTACAAAGCTTTACAAAGATTTTTACATATGTTATCTCATTTGTTCCTTACAACAACCCTGTGAAATTGGTGCTATCATTATCCTCACTTTATAGATGAAGAAACTGAGGCTAAAAGAATTAAATGACTTCTCCATAGTCACATAGTAAGCATCTGAGATGGAACTTCCTGACTCCAAATCTGTCACTCTGTCCATTATGCCTCCTGGGGCTGGGTAGAGAGACAAGGTGTGACTTAGCACTTCATAATGTCCTTTTGAAAATTCCCAGAGTGGAACTTACCTTCTTTAACATAAGAACATTCAAACCTAAGAGCATCTTTGCCAAATACGCGACACAGATATAGTCAGCAATGGACTAAAGTGTGATTTATGTGTTGATCAGTTTGGGCACATCTAAGATAACAGTTATTTTGACTGTAAAGTCTTTCTGGGGAGTTACAAAGATAAAAGAGAAAATTTGTATATCATGAGTTTATGTACTGTGTTTCATTAGCTCAGATATTATCAGAGAGAGAACAGCACTCAGAGGAACCATGTTCACTTAAAGGAAACCCATAGTACCTACAGAATGGAGCCCCAAGGATGTTAAAATAACAACAGTGGTCAAGGTGGAAACAAAAAATAATTGGATCACAGAGTCATAGATTTTCTAGGTTGACTGATTTGAGCAAATTAACTGATACATAAACCAGGACTTTGATATAGTACTATTTATTACAAAGGACAATCCAGGAAGAGGCATCCAAGTTGGACTCCATTCAAGCTGGTGAATTACCAAATGACCTTGTTATAGGGTGAATTCATTTAGAAAGTGATCATTTTACATGAACTATGAGGGCGACACTGTAGTGAGGCTCTGGGGCATGCGAAAAAGAACAGTCTTCTTCGTTGATCTATGTTTATAATAGAGCAAATGAAAACAAGGGATGATAAATTTTTCCATGATTTGATTTAACCTGGCAGGGTAAATTATAGTTAGCTTGCTCTGGGTAACACTACTAATAATGCTACTTCTTACAGAATATATCTATCCATTAAATTCCTCTTTGCAGCACAGAAAGTGACACTGGCTTCTTGAAGACTACATCATTGCACACAAGTTTTCATAGATTCAAACCCAAAAGGCTATGAGTTTCTATCATATAAGGACCAACCTAATTCTGCAAATAGCATTATCATTATAACACTGGCTACTAGGTGAGGAATATTTTTTGCATCACTAAGTTGGTCAGCTAGTAAGACAATAAGCATTTATTAAGTGCTTAGTAGTGTGTGCCAGACACTATTGTGTTATGCATCAGTAGAGTACTCACACTGATTAAATTACAAACCCTTGACATGTTAAAGAATATGACACATCATTTAGATGGTCCATTTCCTGTAAAGTATTTTTGATTGAATCAAATCTGGTAGTTTCCGATCAACATAAATATAGATGACTTCTTGTTTGGTGACCTTCTATGTACTCTTTAAGTTTTACATTTTCACCATCTTTACAAAACTGAGACATATAATTTTAATGTTGAAAGGGACCTTAGAGGCTACCCAGTTCAACCTCCCACCCTATGTAGGAATTGCCTCCAAAGTATCTTCTTCAAATGATTGTTCAGACATAGATTGTACACCTGTAGTGATGGATAACTCATTCTCTTATGTGACAGTCCATGACATTTTCTTATTGTTCTAATTCTTTAAAATATCATTCCTTATTTATTTTTTAGACCAGACCTATGATTTTATTGTTGTAAGCAATTTCCTGTGAAGGAACTCAGATTGACTTTTGCTTTGAAATATATTGATTTATGGAGATGCTTAGAGGTATTAAGGGGTTAGATGACTTGTATAGGGTCTCACAGCCAATATGTGTTAGAAGTGGAACTTGAACCCAGGTTTTCCTGGATTTGAACAGTGCCCTATCCACTATGTCATATTTCCTTCGGGTTGGTATTTGCCTCCTTGTAACTTGTGCATATTCTATAAGACATTACAGTATTAGAAAAGAACAATCACATGTGACCTTCTCTTTTCCAGTCTAAGCATATCTTTCCATTTTTTTCTGGAATGTTCAAGGCAATATACCCTGCAGGTATTGTCCCAATCTGCCCACTTACTGTAAAACCTTAGAGATGCTTTGGTTTCCTGTCAATATTTACTGATTCATTCCACTGAAAGCATATCTCTCGAGGGTTGTAGCAAGTATGACTCATGTCATGAGACTTATGTGGTTGTTTGTTCAACTGATATAGATCACACAGGCTCTAGTAGGGCATGAGGGCTTCCACAGGGATATTTTTTAGGCTCATCTCTTAATTTCTTGAGCCCTTGAGTTTATGCAGTGGCCAGAGTGCTGGACTTGGAATCAAGAAGACATGAGTTTAAATTCTGCCTCATATGCTTAGTACTTATGTGACCCTGAGCAGTTCATTTGACCTCTCTTGTCTTTAGTTTCTTCATCTGTAAAATGAAGATTATTATCTTCATTATTATTCATTATTATTACTATAGGTTCTACTTCACAGGATTAATGTGAGGATCAAATGAAATAATGTATGTAAAATGTTTGGCAAACTTTAAAGTTCCTTATAAATGTTAGCTGTCATCATCATCATCATCATCATCACCATGTATCTTATGAGGAATCTCTGCATGGTACATGAAGTGCCTAATGAGATTCCATTGTGATGGTCATTTTTTGAGAACTAATCTCCAAGTATCAGACAAAGCTGGCAGATATTCTATTCCCACAAGAGGGAGTTAAAATCATAACACTTTGATATAATCTTGTGATGACGTTATTAAGAATTACATATATATGTATATATATTTGCACCATTGCCAGGCCACCTACTCTTCTTGTAATAGACAGCAGAACTTGGGCAGATGTGAAATTGCAATTTGCTGTTGTCAGACCCCATCTGGGGTGTTATGTTTAGTTCTGGATGCCACATTTTAGGAAGGACATTAGTAAGCTAGAGTGCCCCAGGGTAGTGAAGGGCTTTTAATTCTCCCTGTCATGAGTAAAAGTTATGGATATAAATCACGTAAAAAACTTTATTTTTACTATAAGTGAGCTATGGCTTTGAGAGTTTGATTGAAATATAGTATTCCTCTATTGTCCAAGTACATTTTCTTGCTATAGTTACTAGATACTCATATTGAGAAGCGGTTCTTTACTTTTTAATGTGTCTTGGATCCCTTTGGCATTCTGGTGAAGCCACGTCAGAATTAGATATTTTTTTAAATGAAAAATTCATAATTGGAGAAATGTTAAATACCAAGGTAGAGACTGATGAAAATAAAGATGTATTTTTTTCACATCTAAGTTTTCAGAACCCCTGAAATTCATAGAGTCTGGGTTAAGAGCCCTATTTATACACACACATATGCATATATGTATATATGTACACACACACACATATATATATATATATACATGCACACATATATATGGAAATAAAAATGTAAAAGCAAGGACAGGTATGTTAGCCTGGAAAAGAAAAAATGGCAGGAGGGGATATGATTCCTGTTTTCAAGTTTTTGAAGGATTGCAACATGGAAGGTAGATTACAGTTATTCTGTTTGGCCCAGGAGGACAGAACTAGGAACAATGAATAGAAATTATAGTGAGAAAAATTCAGGTTTGATTTCAAGGAAAACTTTAATTTTAGATCTACTCAAAAGTTGAATGGGATGCCTTAGGAAGTCAGTTTTCTTCCTCATTAGAGGTCTACAAGTAGAAAGAATAAACCTTGCTCAGGAATCAGGTAGAGGGAATTCTTTTCCAGATATGGGTTGGATTAGATAGTCTCATACACTTCTGAAATTCTATGATATCCGGGTTAGTACAGTATATAATCTGACCATGAATAAACTTGAAATATAAACATATGAACTAGAATCCCTCTCCCTCTCTCACTTTAAAAAGGCTCCACACCAATTCAATGTAAAGAAAATGAAACAGACACTGATATTCCTCTCACCTCAGGAAATGGACAATGTGATTATTTCTCATACTGTAGATATTTAGTTATTGCTTCATGTTGGTTTTCTCAATTGAAAAGATGAACTTTGAATTCCTTTTTATTTTAATCAGGCAGCCTTTGCATGTAGGAGTGGCAGAAGGAGCACTGATTCTAAATGCAGTCAAAACCATAGGGATTACATAATGTATGACTGTTACTTTCATGGGCTGTGAGAAAAAGAATCTTCTTCCCTGGGGGTCTGCCACTTGTCAGAATAAAACATTATGTAACAACATAATGCAAAATGTTGTCAAGCTAAATGAATTAAAAGGAACCCAAACAAAACAAAACAAAAATGTCCTTAGATATCAATGAAAAACAAAATGTGTTCTCTCTTAGAGAGATGCTCAAAGACTTCTGTTCAGAGAACATATCCAGTATTAAATAAGGCTTTGCTATCTCTAACCCAGATTTGACTGATATCCTTTTCTCTCCAAAGGCAGTAGTCTAAAGAGTTTCCCTTTGTCCTTCAGAAGGGTTTCACTCTCTCCTATGTATAATTCAATTCCTATGATTTTTGGGCTAGTACAAAGGTGAAAAGTTGAGAATCCACAGGAAAAGGTCCTATCCCTTTTCAGCTCATACACTAATTATAAAGGAAATACCTTTCCATGGTCTCCAGTAATTCCAGGTACCTTTTGTAATATTTTCAGTCATCAAAGAATGGTTCTTTAAATTAAAGAAAGGAGAAGTGTCAGAGCTGGATGACAGCATTTGTAAAGAAGAATGACTGGTAACAGAGCTTGGCTTCCTGGCTGCTCAACAGAAGGCAATCATCTGAATTTCTCTACTCCCTTGACTTCCCAAACATTAGACTAGGTTGATTCTCTCATTTTTCCTCTCTCTCTCCTTAATTGTCATCTTTGGAGTAGGCTTTCGTTTTTCCCTTTGCCTCTTTAGTGAAAGTATTTCCCATGCTCAGTCCTACTGAGCTTGGTCTTACCCTCTGCTTTTCTTTCAATACATTCTCTTTTTTGGAGAACTTGATCCTTTCCCACATCCATGTGGGTGATTTATTTTCCAAGTGGAAAGAATATTGGCCCTTAAATGATTTGAGAAGTTGTAATCTCATTAGCATTATTCATTGAAGAATAAAGACATAGTTTATTGTATATCTGTCCCTCTTCTAGTCTCTGCGACACTTTATCAAATGCTTTTCTCACAGCAGTCTTGTGAAGTAGACAGTACAGATATTAAATATATTTTCCAGAAATGGAAACTCTAATTCAGAGAAGTTAGAAGCTGAACTCAAACCCACATCTTCTGATTCTGCTTCTAACATGCTTTCTACCCCATCATGCTGTTTCATCTGTCTCTCTTCCCTGACTTCCCTTTTTTTGTAAATGATACCAATATTCTCTCAGTTATCCAGTCTTGAAATAGCAGAATCCTCCTTGAATAATTTATCTTTTAAGACTTATAGACATCAACCTCCAAATCTTGCCATTTTTTTAAGTCTCAAATTGATTACTTCCTTTCTCAAGGTCACATCCTCATTCCTGGATTATGATACCAACATAGATGGTCTACCTCAATCTGGTCTTCTCTCTCTGCTCAACCTCTAATCTTTCCTGCATTATATTGTTAGATGAATCTTTCCAAAGTACCACATTCATTATATTACTCTTCTGCTTAAAAATATTATGTTGGTCTCCATTACCATTAGGAGAAATTTAAAGATTTTTTGTTAGATGTTTGGGGCTCTCCACTATCTTGGCCCAATCCATTTATCTAACCTTAACTTCTACTACTTTCCAACTTGAACCTTCCATATTGTTCAGGTATGTCTCCTCACTGGTCCTTGAATATGGCATATTCAATTCTCCTTTTGTGATTTGATGTGATTTTGTGATTTACTCTATTCTCTCTGCTTGGGATCCTCTCTCAGCACTTCTCCTTATATTCCAATTGTATTCATCAAGAAGATTTTTTTTAATATTAGGTATGTACACATTTACCTTTTCCTCCTTTGAATACCTATGACATTTGTCATCTCCACAATTCATTTCTCTCAATCATAGTTAACTAATATCTAATGCTATTATTTAACTGTTTCATATGTGGGTGATTTATTTTTCCTCCCTGTGAAATTTGGAGGTTCTTAAGAGCAGAGACTATGTTTGTAAATTGGTAGAGTTGGATTAGATGATTACCCAGTTCTAAATATATACTTCTGTGAAATTCTTTTGTATGTTTCATAGGCTTATCAGTTTTCTGGGCACATGGTACAATTCAACAAAATTTGTTGAATGGAATTAAAATAAAAGCAGCAAAATTTCATAGTTTATATCATTTTAACCTCTTTATCCCACTTCTTATTCTATGTTTTAGTGTTTAAATAACATATGTATATGGTTGAAGTCTATTTCCCAAATCATTTTTTGCAATGTATATTTGGCCTCATGAATCTTATGTTTAGTAGCCAGTGTCTTCTCTTTTCTCGAAATTTTTATTTAGTATTTTATTTTTCCCCAGTTACATGTAAAATCATTATCAACATTTGTTTTTAAAACTTCAAGTTCTAAATTCTCTTTCTTCATCACATTCCATGCCCCCCATCTTGAGAAGGTAAGCAATTTGATATAGGTTATAAATGTGTAGTCATGCAAAACATTTCCACAATAGTCATGTTGTGAAAGAAAGCATAGCACTTCAAAAAAAAACTTCAAGAAAAATAAAGAAAGTTAAAAAAGTATGCTTCAATCTGTATTCAGACAGCACCAGTTCTTTCCGGGGATGGAAGGCATTTTTCATCATAATTCCTTCAGAGTTGTCTTGGATTATTGTATTGCTGAGAATATCTAAGTCATTCACAGCTGATTATCTTACAGTATTGCTGTTACTTTGTATACTACATTCCACTTTGCATCAGCTCATGTAACTCCAGGTTTTTCTGAGAGTATCCCGTTCATCATTTTCCATAGCATGATAGTATTCCATCACAATCACACACCACAGCTTGTTCAGCCATTCCCCAATTGATGGACATCCCCTCAGTGTCCAATTCTTTGCCCCCAGAAAAGAACTGCTACAAATATTTTTTCACATATAGGTCTTTTTCCTTTTTTTTTTAATCTCTTTTGGGATACAGACCTAATAGTGGTATTGATAGGTCAAAGGGTATGCATGGTTTTATAGCCCTTTGGGCGTAACTCCTAATTGCTCTGTAGAATGGTTGAATCAGTTTACAACTCCACCAACAGTGTATTACTGCCCCATTTTTCCTGCATCCCTTCCACCATTTGTCATTTTCATTTTCTGTTCTATTAGCCAATCTAATAGGTTATGAGGTAGTACCTCAGAAATGTCTTAATTTGCATCTCTCCAATGTATTTTTTCACATGACTATAGATAACTTTAGTTACCTCATCTGAAAACTGTTTACAGATTTTGATCATTTATCAATTGTGGAATGGCTTTTTTTATACATTTGGCTCAGTTCTTTATATGTTTGAGAAATGAGGCCTTTATCACAGAAAATTGCTTCAATTTTTTTTCACAGTTTCTATTGCAAACTGCATTTCCTTCCATCCTATTTCCTCTCACCCTCATTTATTCTATTCTCTCTTTCCTTTCACCTTGTTCCTCCTCAAAAGTTTTTAGCTTCTGACTACCCCCTACCCCAATCTGCCCTTTCTTCTATCACTCCCTTCCCTCTTGTCCCTTTCCCCAACTAGTTTTCTTTAGGGTAAGATAGATTTCTATAGCCAATTGACTGTTATTCCCTCTTTGAGCCAATTATGGTGAGAATAAGGTTCATTCACTCTCCCTTACCTCCCCCCCTTCCCTTCCACTGTAAAAACTTTTCCTTGCCTTTTATGTGAGATAATTCACCCCACTATACCTACTTCTTTCCCCTTCTCCTAGTACATTCCTCTCTCACCCCTTAATTTTACCTTTTTTAGATATCATCCCTTCATATTCCACTCATACCTGTGACCTCTGTCTATATAAACTCCTTTTAACTGTCCTAATAATGAGAAAGTTCTTGAGTTATTAGTATCATCTTCCCATGTAGTAAAGCAAACATTTTAACCTTATTAAGCCCCTTTTGATTTCCCTTTCCTGCTTACCTTTTGGTGTTTCTCTTGAGTTTTGTATTTGAAAATCAAAATTTCTATTCATCTCTGGTTTTTTCATCAAGAATGCCCTAAAGTCCTCTATCTAATTGAATATCCTTTTTTTCCTCCTGAAGCATTATACTCAGTTTTTCTGGGTAGGTGATTCTTGCTTGTAATCCTAGCTCCGTTGCCCTCTGAAATATCATATTCTAAGCCCTCTGATCTTTTAATGTAGAAGCTGCTAAATCTTGAATTAGCCTGACCATTGCTCTGTGATACTGAATTGCTTCTTTCTGGTTGCTTGCAATATTTTCTCCTTGACTGGGAGCTCTGAAATTTGGCTATAATATTCCTGGGAGTTTTCATTTGGGGATCTCTTTCAGGAAGTGATTTCTATTTTAGCCTCTGGTTCTGGAATATCAGGACAGTATTCTTTGATAATTTCTTAAAAGATGATGTCTAGGCTCTTTTTTGATCATGGTTTCAGGTAGTTCAATAGTTTTTAAATTGTCTTTCCTGGATCTATTTTTCTAGGTCCTTTGTTTTTCCAATGAGATATTTCTCATTGTTTTCTATTTTTTCATCTTTTGGTTTTTTATTGTCTCTTGATTTCTCATAAGGTCATTATTTTCCATTTACTTGTTTTTCATCATTTCCTTGCATCACTCTCATTTCTCTTCCCAATTTTTCCTCTACCTCTCTTACTTGATTTTCAAAATCCTTTTTGAGCTCTTCCATGGCCTGAGACCAATTTACATTTTTCTTGGAGGCATTGTATGTAGGAGCTTTGATTTTGTTATCTTCTTAATGTGTGTTTTGATCTTCCTTGTCACCATAGTAACTTTCAGGATTTTTTTCTGTTGTTTGCTAATATTCCCATCCTATTACTTGATTTTTAACTATTTGTTAAAGTAGGGCTCTGCTTCCAGGATACAGAATGCACTGTACCAAGCTTCAGGGGTTTGTGCAGCTATTTTCAGAGATACCTCTAGGGACCTGTAAGTTTTAAGTTCTTCCAAGGTCTTATAATCTAAGGCAGGCCTACACAATGTTTGGCCCACAGCGCACCAAAGGATTTCTGGCAGCTCATGAAAAATGTATGGTTGCCACTGTGCACTCCCCTGTTTGTCACATGTCACATAGCAACCAACCATCATCAGTCTGTCTCTAGTCTAACCTACCTGTAGCCCAAAAAAGTTTACAAGTTGTGCAGATCTGATCTAAGAAGAGGTGTTTACTGCTCTCCTGGCCTGTGTTCAGGTCTGTGAGTGACCAGAAACACTTTTCTGCTCTGGCACTGTGAGGAGGTTCCCCTCTCAATTGTAACTGCAAGCTCTGGTGTGTTAGTGTTCCTCCTTACCCTGGGACTGCCATACAAGACTGTGACCCAGAACTGAGTATGAGCAAAGCAACATAATAGTCCTGCCTCCATGCTAGCAAAGAGACCCCTACAATCTCCTTCTGACCAGTTTGACCCTCTTACCCTCTGTGGGCTAAGAGTTCCAGAAGCAGCAGCTACCACTGTACTTGTTGATTCAGTCACTCCTAAGGCCTGCTCCCAGTTTGCTGGCGGGCTATGCTCGTGTGGCCTGTGCTAGACTGCACTCCTCTTTCACTCATGTGGTATAGACCTTTCCTGCTGACCTTCTAAGTTGTCTTGTGCTGGAACATTGTTTCACTCTGTCTTTTTGTGGGTTCTACTGCTCTAGAATTTGTTTACAATCGTTATTTAAAGATATTTTGAGGGGTTTGAAGGAGAGCTCAGAGGAGTCCCTTCCTTTATGCCACCATCTTGGCTCAGCCTCCTGAAGCCAGTGTATTCTTCATGGCATTTGTACTGACTTGTAGAGACAACAGATGTATTCTGCATCTTTATTTGAATTTCCTTGAGTCCTTCCAATTTTTCCAAATACTGAAAGAAAATAGTAAAGTTTGAATACTATAGAATGGAAGATTGTTTTCTCTTGTCCATTGTAGTGGGAGTGATTGGTTTTGGTATAAAAAATAAAAAATGTTTTAAACAAGGTAAGCCTGAAAATAGGCTCTCTTACCCTTGTTTATGTCAAAAAGTTAAGGATACAAGTATAGCAACAATTTTGCTAGCAGCTACTGTAGCTGTGTAAAACCAACAACAACCAGCACACAGAAGGCCCCTAACACAGGTTCTTTGATCTGTTTTACTAAGTACAGTAACTTTAAGGGGTTAACAATCTCACTTTAATTAAACATAGATATATAACTTACTTAGTTCAGGAGGAAAAGCCAGTAACCTGAACTTCAGAGTATATACGAACAAATTACAAACATACACGATATAAACAGATCAAATCACAATTCATAGTTACCAAAGAACCAGTGGGTCTGGGTTAGCAAAGCCGGGGGCAGGGGAAGTTACAACAGCTTGCCCAGAGTCCCATGCCTCTCTTCCAGTGAGTGAGTCCTCAGATAAAACATCTGGGTTTCTTCAAAGCTGGGGGGCTCTTAACAATGGCAGCTCAGAGTCTCCATGTCAACATTCCTCCATGAGTGAGCCCCAGACAAAATACTAACTTCTGAGTTTTTATACTCTGTTTAGGGCTGGGAGGATTCACACCTAATTAACAAAAGGGTGTGAGCCTAAAGTTTTACACTTAGTTAGCACAAAGGTGTGTGCCTGGAGCTTTGCACCTAGTGAGATTTAATCAAAGGCACTTAATTAATTTAGCATTCTAAAACAGTAAAAAAGTTCCGCCTTAATTACCAATACAACAAGTAACAATTAGTTTAATAGACAGTGTCCTAAGATTATCCTTTCATTTAGAAAACTACTTTGCCCAAAATACATCCAGAAAGTGTACTATTAATTCAATTCAATAAACATTTACTAAGTATTTATGTGTAAGACACTGTGCCAAGCCCTGAATATACCAGGAGAAAACAAGATAGTCCCTGACCTCAAGAAGCTGACATTCCAAAATATTCATGGAAAGGTGAACACAAACAATACAAATTAATTTCATGAAGGACAAAAGATTAATGATCAAGAAGATTTGGAAAAGCCTCATAGAGTTGATGCTACCTGGGCTGAAATTATAGTAAGTGAGGAATTCCAAGAGATGCAAATGCATTCTAGGAATGAAAAAAATCACATATATAAAGGCACAGGGATGGCACCTTGTACAAAATATAACCACAGCAGAACTGGTACAACTAAGGCGTGAATGTCAGTGAATGCAACAAGGATGGCCAGAAATGATGTTAAGTCTTTTCCTGTTTCTAGAAAACATTGTCTGATCTATTGGGGTAACTCAATCAGTCTTCACTTTTAATTCCATATGATCATTATACTTGTCTTTCCCTAGAAAATGTCTTACCTTACCTGTAATTTGATATGAAAAATTAAGGAAACAGCAAAACCAGTGTGTGAGATTCTAGCAAATCATGTTTCAAAGTCCTCTAGCAGAAGAAGGAAATGTTTAGAAACAGTACAGCAAGCACAAGTTAATTATTGGAAGCCTACTTCCCTTTGTAACCTGAGATTGGCTACGCTTGTATAAAGATGCAATTTCAAGAGAATAGCTCCAGTCCCAAAGATTATAATCTCATAGGTGTTCGTACTACATCATTGCAAGAGCATTTGCCTTTAATGTAAACAAATACACCCCCATTCTCCATCTCCTTCTACATTTAATAGAACTTTGTTAGGAACAAATTCAAAGAAAATGGAATGTGTTATCCTATTGTCCAAAGATTACAGAACTTGGAGTTCTGTACTGCCAGAAACATTTGTTGTTGTTCAGTTATTCAGTCATGTCCAACTCTTCATGACCTGGTGGACAACAGCATGCCAGGGCCTCCATGTGAGGGGCCCATATTCTGATGTCATGCATTTTAATATTGTCCATGGGGTTTTCTTGGCAAAGATACTAGGGTGGTTTGCCAGTTCTTTCTCCAGCAGATCACCTTTTTGTCAGAATATCTTTACTAGGAATTGTCCATCTTGGGTAACCCTCCTGGCACACACAAGCTCATCCACCATGACAAGGCAGAGATCCAAGAGGGTCTAGATACATAGGGATGACAATTAAATGTACTTGGATCAGAATCTACCCCCTAACAAAAGTAATATCTAATTAAAAATATTTATTTTTAATATTCAACATTCACTTTTATAAGATTTTGAGTTCTGAAATTTCTCCTTTCCCTCACCCAAGATGGCATGCAATCTGATATAGGCTATACATGTACAATCATATTAAATATATTTCCACATTAGTCATGTTGTGAAAGAAGAATTACAACAAAAGGAAAAAATCATGAGAAAGAAAAAACAAAAAAAAACAACAACAAAAAAGAGGAAATAGTATGCTTTGAACTGCATTCAGACTCTATACTTGTTTATCTAAATGTAGATACCATTTTCCACCATGAATCTTGGAATTGATTTAGATCCTTGCATTGCGGAGAAGAGCTAAGTCTATCAAAGTTGGTCATTGCACAATGTTTTCACTGTGTACAATGTTCTCCTGGTTCTGCTCACTTCACTCAGTAACAGTTCATGCAAATCTTTGCAGGTTTTTCTGAAATCTGGCTGATCATCGATCCTCCTGGGAAAATCAGAGATATGAAGAAAAGGGGATGAGATTTGGTACCTGTGAAGAGTAAACACCTCCAGGCTAGGGATCACAAGGGGATCTCAAGGCTGCCTCTGCCCCAGCCACAGGAACTTTATCCTGGGACAGGGAGGGGAGTGTGTGACTGAGCTGGGGAAGATCAAGGGAACCTCTGCTGAAAAGGAAAGCCAGACCCAGTTGTGCTGGGTGACCCTGACCTCGGAGAGAAGGAACCAGCACAGGCCCTGTGAGTGCAGAAGCAAATGGGGTGAGAGGCTGCTGGCTGTGGGCAATTGCAGGAGGCTGGAGGTCTGGGTTTGGGTTCAAGGTCAGGAGGAGGATCTGAGGCCAGAAGCACCATCCCCCAAACCCCAGGACTAGAGATGATTACAAAAACTAAGCCATTACCAATAAAATAAAATAAATAAAATGTACAGGCAGAGAAGAAAGAATCCAACCATAGAGTTACTATTGGAATAGAGATTACAAGGGTTCATCTTCAGAGGATGATAGTGAAGCAAAGAATCTCTCTTCTACTGTGAAGAGTAATTTTGAATGGTTACCTGCCCAAAAAGAATTCATAGAAGAGCTTAAAAAGTACTTTAAAAATCAAATGAGAGTGATTAAGGGAAAACTAAAAAAAAAAAAAAAGAACAATCTAAGAAAAACAAGATTATGAAAAGAAAGCCAGTCAATTAGAAAAGTCGATCCTGAATCTTAAGGAAGAAAAAAATGACTCTTTGCAATCAGAATTGGGCAAAAGGAAGCCAGTGAATGTCTAAGAGATCATGGAATAATAAAATGAAATATAAAGAATGAAAAAAGTAGAAGAGAATGTGAAACATCTCATAAGAAAAAAACAACTGATCTGGAGAATAGATCAAGTAGAAAAAACACAAGAATAATAAGACTAACCAAAAGCTATGATCAAAAAAAGAATCTTGATACAATAATGCAAGAAATAATTAAAGAAAATTGTCCTGGCACAGTGAGTAGAGCACAGGCTCTGGAGTCAGGAGGACCTGAGTTCAAATCCAGCCTCAGACACTTGACACACTTGCCAGCTGTGTGACCTTGGGCAAGTCACTTAACCCCAATTGCCCTGCCTTCCCCCCTCCAAAAAATAAAAAAGAAAATTGTCCTGAAGCATTAGAACAAGAGGAGAAAGTAGAAATTGAAAAAATCCCCCCATAACCACCTGAAAGAGATCCTATGAGGAAAACCCACAGGAATATTATAAAATTCTGAAACCCCCAGCTCAAGGATAAAATACTGTGATCGGCAAGGAAAAACCAATTTATATATGGTGGTGCCACAATTAGAATCACACAAGACCTAGCAGTGGCAACACTAAAAGACTGCAGGTCTTGGAACAGTATATATTGAAGAGCAGAAGAACTGGACTTCTGGCTGAAAATCTCACACCTGGCAAAGCTAAGCATAATCTTGAATGAAAAAAAATGGATATTTAATGAATTGTCAGACTTTCAGAACTTGTTAAAAAAAAGACAACTTGAACTTAAGAGAAGATTTGACATACAAGAGCTGAGAGAACTATGAGGCACATACCAAAGACTAATTACAAGGGACTCTAACGACAGGCTATTTATTTTTTATGTAAGTAAAATGTAAAACATATGTCTAAGATTGTTATTCATAACAATTTATTTATTCATAAGAATGATTGGGTAGACCTGAGCATGGTATGACTTTGAAAAGCAAAACCATTCAAGAAAAGCTAAAAAGAGTAATTATACAAATAAAATGCAAGAGGAAGAACTGATATGGAGGAATTAGATGGGGGAGGAGGGCTGGTAGATCCGGAAACCTGCATTCTTCAGGAATGGGTTCAAGAGGGAACAATATACATACATCTAAATGAGTATAAAGGTCTTCTAAATTTAGAAAGAAATAAGACGCTAAGGGGATAGGGAGGGAGAGAGGATAAGGAAGAGTTCTTTAGAGGGCAGGGTGAGAGAACAGGTTAAAGGTGGATATAGAGGGGAGGATAACAGAGGGATCTTTAGAGGTAAGGATGAGGGAATAGGTCAAAAAGGAATAGAAAAGGCTGTTTAGATTTATGGGAATGGGAAGATAAGGGAGAGATCCTAAGAGAGGGATCATTGGAGGTGGGGTAGGTTAAGTAATAGGAGAGCAAGGTAGCAGGTAAGAGTAAAGTAGAGGAGTCAGGAGGGACAGGAAATAAGATAAACACACAGAAAAACAAAGATGAGGAGTAGAACCTCTTAGGGAAAGTATATGTTTATATATGTATGCGTGTATATATGTATATGTCTATATATAAATATATCCATGCTTAATTGTAGCCTCCTGGTGGGGAGGGGTAGGGAAGGGAAGAAAAAGAACAAAGTAAAAAAGTATATAGCAGAGAACAAAAGAAAACCCACAAGGAAGCAAAGAAAAGATGGACAGTTTTCAGCACAACACATAGTATTTAATATATAGGCTTTCTTGAAATGGAAATGTATTGCTATATATTTTGAATCCTTTCTTACATTCTGCTGTGCACATGACATGTTTTTTTCTTTTCTTACTTTATATTTAAGTTTTAATATTTAAGTTTATAATATGTTTCTTTTTCTTTTCTTATTATGTATTTAAGTTTTAGTATTCAAGACTAAAAAAAAGATATAAAAAGTGATAAGCATGGTGAGTAAAATTAAATAGGCCCACAGGTAAGAGACATTAGAGAGGAAGAAAGGATATTGTGGAAATGAAGATTAAACCCAGGGCTGATTCAATAATTACAATATGAGATTTCAAACTGAATTTATTTAGGTGGTGTTCTGCCAGCCCTAAATCTTTGTATAAGAGTAATGAAATGAAAGCATTGTAAATAAAATCCCACAAAGACAACACAGAAGGATTTAATATGCTCTGGAAAAATTAAGTAGAGTCAGCTGTTAGAAAGAATCTTCTTTACCCAGCAGTAATTGAGCAAGCACTAATACTCTAACCATTGTTAGCGATTCACTAATGATCCTCTCTTTGTTATGAGTGCATTTCGTCTTTCATAATTTCATAATCTTATTCACACAGAATCATACTTGAAAATTAAAATGACACTGATTCAGATGGCCTGGCTAAAGAAATCAAGTATGTATTCTCATCTCATTTACCTGTCCATTCAAAGTAGACCAAAGAGAAATGGGAGTAGGCCATTAGAAAAGAGTTAGCATTTTAATTTGCAGAATTTTTGATTCATTCACTTGTTCATTTTTCTATGTAACAAATATTTATTTAGCACATTCCATGCCAACACACAGTGCTATGCACTAATACGGATACAAAAAAATCTCTTCAAATTCTGTTGAAGGGTTTATATTTTTATCAAGTCCCCAGTGAAAGCTAAAACACCAAAGACTAAATTTGATTTCCTGTTTTACAGCATACTGGATGATCCTGTTGACTTCAATATCTCTATCACATTCCCCATAGAGCCTGTTCCAAACCTCTTCTCTCCTCAAGCCTTCCACACCACACACTTCCACATCCCCTCCATTTTGTGGCTCAGCAGAAGACCATATCTCATACTTTATTGAAAAAATAAAGGCCATTTGGCATAAGCTTCTTTATACTACCTCTCAGAATCCCTTAATATTATATCCAATTCTCTTCTTCTTTACACAGCTGAAAAAGAAGTGGATCTTCTGCTCAAATAAATGCATCTCTTTTCATGTACCCTTGTTCCCACCCCCTATAGCTTCTTGCAAATACATTGTTAGTGAAACCATTTCTTTCTAATCTTTAACCTTTCCCTATGATACAACTGGGTGGCCTAGTAGATAGTGTTAGACTTGGAGTTAGCAAACTTTGAGGTCAAATCTTACTGACTATATGAAAATATGTAAACCATTTTACCTCTTTCACCCTTAGTTTCCTCAGCTATAGAAAGGGGCTAATAATAACACCAACCTTCCCATATCATCATGAGTACCAAATGAAATAACATGTAAAATGCTTTATAAACCTTCAAATGGCATAAAAGAGTTAACTGTTATTATATTATTATTATTGGCTCCTTCCCTGACGGCTACAAACAGGTTCAGAGCTCCCTATTCTGAAAAATCAAAACAAAAAACCCTTCACTTGACTCTACCAGCGCCTCAAGCTATTGTTCTAAATCTCTCCTCCCACTCACAGCCAAACTCCTAGAAAAAGCTACCCATGCTCACTTCTTCCAGTTCTTCTCCTCTTGCTAACTGTTCAACCATTTATATTCCGGCTTTTGACCTCTTTACACCACAGAAACTGCCATCTCCGATGTTAGGAGTGATCTCTCCATTGCCAAGTCGACCATTTGCCAATGATCTTTTCTCATTTCTTATGTTTCTTGACCTCTCTGCAGTATTTGATGCTGTTTACTCTTTCCTGAATAATCTCTCCTCTGCATTTTTGTGACTGCTTTGATGATTCTCAGACTACCAGTATTGTTATTCCTTCATCTCTCTACTGGCTTATGATCCATGTTCCATTCATCCCTTAACTATATGGGTGCCCCAAGATTCTTTCCTGGAACTTCTTATCTGAGGGTCTTCCCCTCCTAGGTTGATCCTTTTGTGAAGGCAAACTAGACCATCTTTTGCCTCAATTCTTGCCTAGCCTTTGATCACTGAATAGGCATTGCCTCAGACAGTCTGAGACCTGGGACAAATCTTAGCTTAAAAAGGTCATGGTCTCCCACTGCATCTGGGGCCATTGTCAGTCATCCTAACCTATGTCTTGCCAGTGGACTCCAATGACTGTGAAGGAGGGAGTGAGGCTAATGATTTTGCACAGCTCTGCCTCACTTAAATCCAATTTACTTGCAAATCAAGACATGACCCTTCTGATATCATTGGTCCTCTTCAAGAACTAAGGACAAACAATAACAATCTTTTCTCTCTACATGCTCTCATTCTTGGTGATATTAACAACTCTCATGGGTTAACTTATCATTTCTATGCAAAACTATCTAGTTCTAGTTCTGCATCATCAACTGATTCTTGGATATTTTTCATTGGATTCAAATAGGAATATCAAACCTAATACATATAAATACACACATATACATAGGTACACACATGTATCTATACGTATCTATCTATTTATCTGTCTATCTATCTATCTATACCAAATTATCTTTTCTTCAATATGCAGCCTTTGTTAACCGTTTTGTCAAGGGTACCATCAAATTTCAAGAGAC
This sequence comes from Trichosurus vulpecula, assembly GCF_011100635.1. Taxonomy (NCBI): domain Eukaryota; kingdom Metazoa; phylum Chordata; class Mammalia; order Diprotodontia; family Phalangeridae; genus Trichosurus; species Trichosurus vulpecula. The sequence goes on from NC_050581.1 coordinate 21,291,356, forward strand.
CTTGGTTTGCCAATTTGGAGTCATTAATAACTCTCTACTTACACTTGTTTCTTCATATCCATTCAATTGTTAAGTCTTATTGACTCCGACTCACAACATCCCTCTCTCATCTATCCTTTCCTTTCTGAGCTCATGGTGTGTTAGGATTAGTATATTGACCCCTGCTTCCATGCAAGTTAGACCAGTTTTTTAAAAAATATTGAAACAATTATTGAGAAAAATAAAATAAGTGATTAAGTAAAACAAAACAAAACAAAACCTGACATCATACATTTCCTTGTGATCTTCTTTCACTCTATAAGTATTTTTAAATGCCCGGCATTGTACTTGGTGTTGAAGGTACAATAGCAAAAATGAAAACTTCTCTGCCTTTAAATAATTTACATACCATCCAGGGAAATTTTCCCTCTCTCTCCCGATAGAGATACATTCTTAAATATAGCCTATATACTTCTTTAAAGTTTATTTAATTTATTTAATATATTTAGTTTTCAGCATTGATTTTCACAAGAGTTTGAATTACGAATTTTCTCCCCATTTCTACCCTCCCCCCCCACTCCAAGATGGCATATATTCTGGTTGCCTTGTTCCCCAGTCAGCCCTCCCTTCTGTCACCCCACTCCCCATCCCATCCCCTTTTCCCTTTCTTTCTTGTAGGGCAAGATAAATTTCTATGCCCCATTGCCTGTGTATCTTATTTTCTAGTTGCTTGCAAAAACTTTTTTTTGTTTTGGAACATCTGTTTTTAAAACTTTGAGATCCAAATTCTCTCCCCTCTTCCCTTCCTACCGACCCTCCCTAAGAAGTCAAGCAATTCAACACAGGCCACATGCATATCATTATGTAAAACCCTTCTACAATACTCATGTTGTAAAAAACTAACTATATTTTGCTCCTTCCTAGCCTATCCCCCTTTATCCAATTTTCTCCCTTGACCCTGTCCCTTTTTGAAAGTGTTTGTTTTTGATTACTTCCTCCCCATGTCTGCCCTCCTTTCTAATGTCCCCCCTTTTTTATCTTCTTCCTCCTTCTTTCCTGTGGGGCAAGATACCCAATTGAGTGTGTATGGTATTCTCTCCTCAGGTCAAATCTGATGAGAGCAAGATTCAGTCATTCCCCCTCACCTGCCTTCTCTTCTCTTCCTACAAAACTGCTTTTTCTTGCCACTTTTATGTAAGATAATTTACCCCATTCTATCTCTCCCTTTATCCCTCTCTCAATATATTCCTCTCTCATCCCTTAATTTGGTTTTATTTCTTTTAGATATCATCCCTTCATCTTCAACTTTAGTAAGTCCCTTGCAGTTTCTTTTTCTTGTTCTTTTACTTGAGTACCTTTTCATGCTTCTCTTGATTCTTGTGTTTGAAAGTCAAATTTTCTATTCAGCTCTGGTATCTTCACTGAGAAAGCTTGAAAGTCCTCTATTTTACTGAAAATCCATATTTTGCCTTGGAGTATGATACTCAGTTTTGCTGGGTAGGTGATTCTTGGTTTTAATCCTAGCTCCACTGACCTCCGGAATATTGTATTCCAAGCCCTTCGATCTCTTAATATTGAAGCTGCTAGATCATGGATTATTCTGATTGTGTTTCCACAATACTCAAATTGTTTCTTTCTGGATCCTTGCAGTATTTTATCCTTGATCTGGGAGCTCTGGAATTTGGTGACAGTATTCCTAGGAGATTTCTTTTTGGTATCTATTTGAGGAGGCGATCTGTGGATTCTTTCAATTTCTATTTTACCCTGTGGCTCTAGAATATCAGGGCAGTTCTCCTTGATAATTTCTTGAAAGATGATATCTAGGCTCTTTTTTTGATCATGGCTTACAGGTAGTCCAATAATTTTTAAATTATCTCTCCTGGATCTATTTTCCAGGTCAGTGGTTTTTCTAATGAGATATTTCACATTGTCTTCCACTTTTTCATTCCTTTGGTTCTGTTTTATAATATCTTGATTTCTCAAAAAGTGACTAGCTTCCACTTCCTCCAATCTAATTTTTAAGTCAGTATTTTCTTCAGCGGTCTTTTGGACCTCCTTTTCCATTTGGCTAATTCTGCCTTTCAAGGCATTCTTCTCCTCATTGGCTTTTTGGAGCTCTTTTGCCATTTGAGTTAGTCTATTTTTTAAGGTGTTGTTTTCTTCAATATAATTTTCAGTATTTTTTTGGGTCTCCTTTAGCAAATCATTGACTTGTTTTTCATGGTTTTCTCGCATCCTTCTCATTTCTCTTCCCAAATTTTCCTCTACTTCTCTAACTTGCTTTTCCAAATCCTTTTTGAGCTCTTCCAAGGCCTGAGACCAGTTCATGTTTTTCTTGGAGGCTTTTGTTGTAGGCTCTTTGACTTTGTTGACTTCTTCAGTCTGCATGTTTTGGTCTTCTTTGTCACTAAAGAAAGATTCCTAAGTCTGAGACTGAATCTGGGTGCGTTTTCGCTGCCTGGCCATGTTCCCAGCCCACTTACTTGACCCTTGAGTTTTTCAGCAGGGTATCACTGCTTGAAGAGTAAAGAGTACTTTGTTCCAAGCCTGAGGGGATGTGCTGTTGTTTTCAGAGCTATTACAGCCATCTCTGCCACACCAGCACTCCTCCTTCCCCAAGAACCCCCAACCCGGACTGGACTCAGATCTTCAGCAGGCTCTGCACTCCTGCTCTGATCAGCCACTTAATTCCTCCCACCAGGTGGGCCTGGGGCCAGAAGCAACTGCATCTGTAGTTCTGTAGCTGCCCCACTTCTGCTGCCCCCGGAGCAGTGGCTGAACCTCGGACTCTATCCTCCTGTCCCCAGCAGCTTTCCACACTAATCTTCTCTGTTGTCTTTGGTGTTTGTGGGTTGAGAAGTCTGATAACTGCCACAGCTCACTGATTCAGGGCGCTAGGGCCTGTTCCACCTGACTTCTGGTCTGGTTGGTCCTGGCGCTGCCCATGCTGGGCTCTGCTCCGCTCCACTCCCAGCTCTGTGTGTGATAGACCTCACCCAGAGACCATCCAGGCTGTCCTGGGCTACAGCCCTCCTTACCTCTGCTATTTTGTGGGTTCTGCAGTTCTAGAATTGGTTCAGAGCCATTTTTTTATATGTATTTGGAGGGACTTGAGGGGAGCTCACGCTAGTCCCTGCTTTCCAGCTGCCATCTATATAGCATATATACTAAAGAAGTACAAAGTATTTTTTTTTTGTAGGGGGAACACTAGCAACTATGGGGACTAATAAAATACTCCTATAGGAGGTCACAATTGAGCTGAGCTGCAGAGGAAACTAGGGATTCCAAGAGGTAGATGTGAAATGGAAGGGCATTCCAGACTAATCAGACAACCTATGCTACAAAGGCATGGAGTTGGAGTATGCAATGTTCTGTATAAAAGCATCAAGGGAATCTCTTTGGTTGGATCATAAAGTGCATTAAGGAGAGTGAGGTGTAATAATCCTTAAAAACGTAAGCTGGAGTTAGATTATGAGGGGTTTCTAATGTAAAACAGAGGAATTTTACTTTATCCTAAGGGAACCAATGAGCTTTCTTGAGCAGGGGGGTGGCATGATTAGAGCTATGTTTTAGGAATATTTAGCAACTATCTAGGAGATTAAACAAGTAGAGAGTAGATGAAGGGAGACTAATTAGGAAGCTAGCGCAAATGGCACAGATGGAGTGGAATGACATTAGGTTGAATTAGGGGGGTGGCCATAGATATTAGTCTGGGTCTGACAGGCCAGTCCCCCTCTTGTTTGGGTTTGATATTGGAACAAAATGAGACACTCATAGGTTGCCTCACCCTTGTTATTAGAAAGCCTGGCCCCTCTTAGCAGTGTCACTGGTTGGTCTTCAAAGTGTTCCCTAGGCAAGAGTTTTACATTGACTGCTGGTGTTGTAGTGGCAATCATGTGAAGGAGTCAGTCAGTCTAGATTAGGGGGTGAAGTAGATAGAACCATGGGCCTGTGTAACAACAGTGTTACTAGCATAGGTTCTTTAATCTACTTTTATGAGGAAAGCAACTTTAATTAAACATTCATATATCATTCACTTAGTTCAGGGGAAAAAGTCAGCACTCTGACACACAAACGGAAATTACAAGCAGAAATTATATAAATAGAGCAAGTAACACAATTCAGCAGACAGGGCTTCTAACCGTCTGTCCATAGCAATACATACATAGTTACCAAGAGAGCACCAACATCTGGGTTTTCAAAGCTGGGGGGTGGGGCTCCTTAATGGCTACCCAGAGTTTCCTCTGGCCAAATCACATGAATGCTCTTCCAGTGAGTGAGCCCCCAAAAACAAAATGCTAACCTCCAAGTATATATACATGCTTCTTCAGGGTCAGAGGGTATCACAACCATGTGACTTAAACTCATGTGACTTAGGCTGTCTTGTGACTTAAGCAGGTCATCAAAGACTCTTGATTCAAAGACTCAATCAAAGGCACTCTACCTTAGTGCTGAGAAGCCCTCCAAAAGAAAAAAAAAACAGCAAAAGGAAAAGTCCCACTTTGCTTGCCATTACAGACTGGCATTAGAAAGGCTTCAAATCTGACTTGAGACATATACTAGCTGTGTGATCCCGGGCAAGCCACTTGACCTCTACTGCCTCAGTTTCTTACTCTGTAAAATAACAGCACCTACCTCCCAGGGTTGTTGTGAGCATCAAAGGAGATAATAATTGTATGGTGCTTAGCACAGGGCTTGGCACCTAGTAAACACTAGGTAAATGCTGGTTATTTTTATTAGCTAAATGGCTGCCACCTGTGAAAAAAATGGAAAAGAAAAAAAATGCTTATTTTTGCTCCTTCATAACTTTCTGTTCTTAATGGCTTGTAATTTTATTTCTAGAGATATCTAAATTCCAAATTCATCATCGGGTTGGAGTAATCCAACACTGGTCTATAGACCAGCTAGCCTTTTGCCCAACTAAATTAGCTCCAAGCCGAGAGATCTGCTTCCACCAATCAGATATACTTCTTTCTCTCAATAGGAAATAAAATGCCGCCTTTCTCTCTCCCTTTCCTCTTTTCACATGAGCAATAAGTAAAGTATAAAAACAACTTTCCTCCCAGTCATAATTTTTATTTATTGAGTTAAAAGTTTAAAGACTAAAATGTGCAATTAAAAAAAGGAAATAGGTGGGTGTGTAATATTCCCCAGCCAGTAGGGAAACAAAACAGTTGAAGGGAACAAAGAGTGCAATCGGATATTTGACTTCCTCTCTAGAAAGAGGAAAGTGAGAAGTAAATGTCAGCTGTCTCTGATCCTCTCCACCCTGTGCCAGGCCCTTCAAAAGTGAATGGTGTTAGCTAGATTTCAGCATCTAGTCTCTGTTACTCTGCGTGGTGCCTCTCATCTACTATGGCCTCCACCTCTCCTTTTACCCTGATTCCTTCGTTTTCTTCATTTCTTCCTTCCTCACCCCATAAGCAACAATCCCACCCCCATTTTTCCAAAGATTGTCAGGAAGTGCTTTGGAGTTTAGGTCAATCGTTTTGCCATCAATAGTATGTACATTTTTAATTTAGTATTACTCCTTCCCTGCCCCGCCCCCCACCTTCCTTTCTTGCCATCTGTGTCCTTCTTTCTAGAGTTCCCCTCAATATCAGCGTCATAGATGCTGTGAAGTCTGGATAAAAGTCTGCTCTGTTGCCATAGATACTTTCTGCTTTCTTAGTCTCTCTGGTGATGCTCCCAGGTTGATGAACAAGGGGCTACACAGAAAATGGGAGAAACTAGAAAATCAGCTTATTCCTCCATCTTGTTTTAGCTTCATGCAATTTGAAACAGCACTGCTTGCTCAACCATTTTTTAGGACTTAAGGAAAAAAAATTCGTTTTCAACTACTTTTATCTTAAGTGGGCTCTTTAACTACTATCAACCACACTCAGCTCAAGTACCTATTTCTATAAGAAAGATTTCCTGATCCTGCCAACTGCAAGTGTCCTTTCTACTTAAACTGCTTTATGTTGATTTTTCTCTACATACTCGCACGTGTACATATTGCTTCCCCCATCAGAATGTTGAGGGAAGGGATTGCTTTCTTTTTGTCTTCATCTTTCCAGAACTTGGCATGTAATAGGCACTTAATAAATTCTTATCGATTGATTGATACTTTTCCCCATTTTCAGGATGACTTGCCTAATGTTCCCTTCTATTTTTTTTCCTCTTCCTATGTCCTGAAGAAAATTGTACTTAATATGGATTTTATTTTGTGGACAATATGCTCATAACTTTCTAGGCAGAAGGGATCATGGGAAACAGCTAGTCCACACTCTTCTTTTCCAAATGAGGAAACTGGGCCCCATGTCTTGCCTGTGGTAACACAGGTAATAAGTAGCAGAGCCAGGATTTGAATATAGATCCCAAAACAATGTTGTTTCCATTATACCACAAGAAGATGTGCAATTCCCACTTTCCCTCAGTGGAGAATCTGACCTTGGGGTCCCATTTTGGCTGAAGTTTCTTTCTATAACATAAGTTCCTTCTAATAAGTCTATCAATGATCAAAGTATTTTTGAGTTTCCTGTAGGGTCAAGTATTAGTAACAGGACTATAATTTATTTTTGCAGAAATCCTCTAGAACTCAGAAGATTAAAAAAACATCTAAAGGAATAAAAATGCTGCATTGTATCATAGAAGGCCTTTTCATAATCCATAGTAACACCTTATTTTTCTTATCATCCTAATTGAATCTCTTCACTGCACTAGATTTCTGTGCCTCCCAGCCGCCTATATTCTTCTTCCCCTTATTTCCCAAATTGTTTGTAAACTTCCATATCCTAAATTTACTGGGACTATTTAATTCTGTTATCATCTCAGGAACTGTCCCGTTAATATGCAGTCTGAATGGAATAATCAAAGCAACTGCTATTTTCTCAATGTGTCTGTCTATCATTATCTCCAGTTAACATTTTTGGCCAAATTTCATATGAAATTTTATCCTAGCATTAGAAATATCATCTTTATAAGGACTTTATTCTCACATGGCACAGTGTTAGGCTGTGTTTTTATTTTTTTAGTTTGCTTTGTGATTTAACAATTGCTAGGATTTGTGCTTACCTTCACCCTGCCTTTGCTGAAATTCATATTTATTCCTTAATTGCTTTTTTGTTGCCCTCAGTCATGTTATGGTTTTGCTAATTAGGTATTATCTAAGCTATGGGCTTTCCAGAATGGTGACCCTAGACAACGTTATATTCAACATACTAGGACCATAGTAAGCCATGGGCTCCATCACCTTTAACTTTATTGTGTACTATGGCCTTCAGAATAATCACAGCTTTACAATATATAGCTTCTCTTGCCACATATTGATTTGTTACTCTGTTCTTTCATATGGCTACCATAATTTTGGATTCCTTGCCTGTCTTGTCTGTAACTCTCTACAATTCTCCTTCACTCATTCCTTTATTGTGCTGTCCCTTTGGTTTCCATTCTTTCTGATTAAATATACCCCTTCCACTGACACACTCCCTTCCATTTGCCCAGAATTCCCCAATAGTAATGATTTGTACTTCAGTTGGATGGCAGCCAATAGCTCAGATTTTGAAAGCATTTTTTTCCTCTAACCAAAATCCCAGGCTGCCCTTTACCCAATGGAAAGGCATTTCAACAGTCAATGCTAATCTATGGGGCATTTTTCATTTAAATAAATCATATTCTAGGAATCTTGTCCATGTTTGTGGGATCATTGCCTTGATATTTATATGATCAGACTATACTCATTTCGAGTACTCATCTGGAACTTTGAGAATAATGTTCCAAGTACATCCCTTTTTCAAAGTATTAAACTCTTGGATGTGAACAGCACATCTTTTGACTACTGAAACAACCTAATAGAGAACCATGGGATATATATTTTTTAAAGTCAGGGAATGGTTTATTGACTTTAAAAAGTTTAGATTCTGCTGAAACAATTTGAAAGGAGCTCTGACACCAGAACCATTAAATTCAAGAAACAATAAATTCTGGTCATTGGCACAAACATTAAATATCTTGATATGTGGAAGCATGGTTTGAGAATGCTGTTAAACTTGGGTTCATCATGACAAGATATTGAGAAATCTTTGAAATTTATGACATGTTAGGACAATGTGCAATGCCACTTAATTGATGAAAAATCAATCCCATTGGATTGCATTATAAGAAGTGCTAGGAAAGAAAAAGAGGCAACATTTCAAGCAAGATAAGTTGAATGTTTTTTTTCATGTTAGGCAACAGAAGTCCCTTTAGAATATAAACCTACTCACCAAAGGTGGTAGTATTTTAGGCTGACAATATGTGGAAAGATCATTGATGACCAATATGGCAAAGAAGGAGTAAACGAGAAAATACTAATCAATACTGTAACTGTCAGATAGGGACTGTTATCAGTGAAAAAGTTGAAAAAATATTAATAGTGTGGATGCTAATTATTTTCAGTAGGCATCTTAATGCATTTGTCTCTAACATAACTAATTTTAAACCTAGGTTGCTGAATTTATTTTTATTTTGCCCAAAGTCAATTCCTTTGCAGCCAATTGCCCTTTGGGAATTCAAACAGGCCATTTTCTTAAGCTTTTTGAAAACTGGGTCACCAAGGACCTTGGCTTTACTTTCTTCAAAGAATTCATAAAGAAATCAGTAGAATTCTTAAAAAAAAACAACCTCACAAAACCCCTTAACCCCCTCCCCCAACCATTTTTATTTCCTCTAGGTTTTTTAAGGCAGGAACCTCATCCTTGAAAAAGATCTTTGAAGGGCAACTGGCAGATGTTCTCTGTTAGCTGAGAGTGAGCCTGATAGCAAATATCTATCTCTTCACCCCAATTTAGCTCTTTGGCAGGTTGAACTCCCTGGGAAATCAACGGCAGCTCTGGGCCTAAGAGAATTAGATGGGGCTGTGAGAGTGAAGGAGAATTGGGGACAGCTATGTTTATGCTGCTATTTTTAAGCAAAACTCTTTGCACAGTCTGAAACAGTTCTCTGTTTGGTCTGCCTCTGTGATGCTAAATTTGGAGCTTTTGACCTACATGTGCCACTTTAGAGCTCTACACGCTACCCTCTTTTGGGGTTTTTGGAAGAATGCTAGAAAGTGTCCTAACATAGAAGAAATAGCTTTGGTTTGGATTTGCTCCATTCTTTACTTCATGAACTTTTAACAACCTTCAGACCTGTTTATTTTAATACAGAATTTGCAATTCATTTATCCTTAAATTACCTTGAATTACCCGAAAGATCTTTGCTCCCAGTGAAATTTGAAGGGCCACTTTCAGAGCCTTTAAATCTTTGTTAATGAATTCTAATGAAGGCTCTTTCCTGATGGTTTTAAATATGGAAACCATGGATTTCAATTTATGACGACTACATATAGTTGGCAAAATTTGGAGTGCTATTTGCATTTGCAATATTAATATTTCACAGAAATGTATCAACTGAGAAAAGGAAGAATTAAATACATACCTGTGCAAGTGGAGGAAAAGCAAGCCTTTTTCTTTGCAAGTACTATGATAATATAAAGAAACCTCTTTTCTAATTTTGTTATAACGACAGCACAAAACGTACATTTAGGTCTTTAGGGCTTAAGTCTCTAGTGTTGATTCACAACAAAGCTCATAGATACTCTTTGGATGTCAAAGGGTTTTGCATATAGACTGGGCTGGGTTTGTAGATGTGATATGATTTCAGGGGCAAGAGGGAAAAGGGAAGGAGAATAAACATTTATATAGAACCTACTAAGTGCCAGATACTGTGCTAAGTCTTTTTTAATAAATATGATCTCATTTGATCCTCAAAACAACCCTGAGAGGTAGGTGCTATTATTTTACATTTACAAGTGAGGAAACAAAGGTAAACAGAAATTAAGTGACTTGCCTACACAGCTAGTAAATGTCTGAGGTCAAATTTGAACTCAGGTCTTCCTAACTCCAGGTTCAGTGTTCTATACTACGCTATCAGCTGACTTTAAAAAGAAGGATGCCACAGAATAGGGAGCAATGCCTTAACTATATGAATGCTATATGTATTGTAAAGGCCACTAGGGCCTTTTTCCATCTTCACAAGGGGATTTTATCTTCTCCTTTCATACAACAAAGGAAGAAGTTTCTCCTGCCTTCTTTCCAATGCTACTTTCTCAGTTATGCCAGACATTTCTTTAAGAAGAGATGAAGCCATGTATTTCCTAACTAGTGATAAGAGTTAAAATGTGAATATCCTAGCACATATGTTGGCTTACATTCATAAAATGGTGGAAATAATAGAGTTTATGTTTTTTCTCAACAGCAGGCTTAGATAAAGGGGAGGAGATTTAAAAAACAACAAAACGTCAAGGGTATTAGGTACCAGACTAAGGCAGAAAAGGTGAGAAAGCAAAATAAAGGTGAGAAAAGAACAAAGGTAGGTTAGCTACAATGAAAATGGTTGGAGCCTTACCTTCCTCCCAATTTTGCCTCATGCAGGCACTGTATGTAAAGAAGAAATTTAGGCATAACATGGTTTGTCATGTCAGAGTACTTCCTCTGTTTTTTATTCCACCCATTTCTCACTCATGCAACTGCAGCACAAAGTTGAGATGTGTCATTTATAGAACAGGAGGGACAAAAGAGGGAAATTAGATGCTAAGGAAGAAAAGTAGAAGGCAGAAAGGAGAAGGAAGAGTAAGAGCGTACACAAGGGAGGGACAAAGAGCAGAAATAGAATAATTTAGTTAGCAAATCAATCATTTAACTAGTACATACTTAATAAGAATCTACTAGAGGATGGAGCCAGATGCTGTGCTAGGTGTAGGATACAAAAATAAAAATAAAATTTTTCTTGTGTTCAAGAAGTTTATATTCTATATCAAGGAATATGATCTTCAGAATGGAAAAGATTTGTCAAACATGGAGAAGAGAAAATATTTGTTAATGTCTTGGATACTTCACTGCAACTTTCTATGCCCAAGCCGAGTTTTGCCCACTATTTCTCCACACTAGCTGTATCCAAGCACCTGATGATGATAATGCCATAGTCATTAATTTGGAAGGTTGGGAAGGACAATCAGTGTATTGAACAACAGAACCATTATCCAAGGAGACCTTAAAAAGTTGAAAGAATTAAGGTGGTAGCTAGGAGATTTGAATCTGGACTGTAATTATGTTGCTCAAAAGGTGTGCCACATACCAATTCAGCCTTAGTTGATAAATCTAGAAAAAGGGAAAGAACAGTGTTTAAGTCCTTCCTTTTTAATAGGAATGCTGTAAATAGAAAAGAGATGCAATAACTGTGTGTGTTTGTATTCACGGCCTATTGTAGTTCTTTCCAGCTAGCAGTGATAATACTTTCTCATTAAAGGGTCCTTTTTATTAAATGGTCCAGTGTAACAAATAAAAACAAAAATCCCTTCTATAGAAAGATATGTTTACTTCTATAGGAGAGGTACCTTGGTGCAGTGGCTAGAGAGTTTGATTTCTGAAGATCTGAGTTCAAATTCCACTTTTAACAGATAACTGCTTGGGAATCTCTACCTGCTTCAGTTCCCTTATCTGCGAAATGGGGATAATAATAGCACCTATCTCACAAGGTTATTTTGAGGATAAAATTAGATAAAATTTATAAAGCATGTTGCAAACCTTAAAGCATGATGCAAATGCCAGTTATTATTATTGCTACCTCCTCAGATGTCACAAAATAGAATGAAAGCCTTTACAGAATTCAGTATCAGAAGCAGCTAAGCTGCATTATACTGAGAACTTTTGCAAATGAATCTGAAAGGAGGAAAAAATAGACACAAGATACATAATATTTCTGGCAATTATAGTTATCTATTTTTATTATTTTAGTGGAACTGTGATGTTTGGACTGTACCACCCCCATTTTTGATGTGAAGAAGTGCCAACAGCACTTAAGAAGATGAAGTCAGAGAAAAAAACACACTTGAACTTGGCCAAATACATGCTGAAGACATCTCTGCTGGAGATATCACAATTTTAATTGCACGCAGGGTATCAATCTATAAGAGATCTCAAAAAGATGAAGATTTAAAGAGAATGGGAAAAACAACATGGATAGTGTTTCATTTATAAGAGTATAATAAAGACTCAGAAATTGCAGACCCACATGCCTGCTCTTTCATCTTTATGAACTCTTTGTGGCAATGATCTACATACATTATTTTGAGCATTGAGGAATAAAGAGAACACTGAGGAGACCAGTCTTCCTAGAGGACACTGAGTCTAAGAGATCCACCAACAGCAGTGTTGCTTCCCACTCATTCTTCTTACAGCATTGCTTCCAGCCTTCCCCACATAGCCATCATGGAAAGGAAGAATAAATTTTATCTTATACTTAACTCCTTCCACATGGCTTCACATGCCTACAAAAGCAGTCTTTACTTGAAACTTTACAAATATTTCTTGAATTTTCCCAGTTGTGTACTTTTGCTAAAGCCGCTCCTTCTTCCTCCCCCCCATCACTGCTAGTTGAGTTGACTTTTTACTCATCTTTTCAGGCTCAGATTCATTGCCCTTCTTGATTTTCCCAACAGAAGATCTGCCCATCTATCTTTTTTTAGTTCAGTGAATTTTATTTTCTGAGTTCTAGATTTTAAACTTCTTTTGGGCGAGTTCGATCTTTGAATCCCTTTCAGGAGCTAATGGCAGGCCAGGTGACGTAGAGGATAGAACATCGGGCCCATAGTCAGGAAGGCCTGAGTTTAAATACAGCCTTAGACACTTACTAGCTATGTGACCCTTGGCACTTAACTACTCTCTGCCTCAGATTCCTCAAATGTAAAATGGAGATAATGATAGCATCAATCTTCCAGAGTTGTTGTGAGGATCAACTGAGATATTTGTAAATGCTTAGCATAGTGCCTGGCACACAATAGGTGACAAGTAAATTCTTCCTTCTTTCTTCATTTCATCCTTCCTTCCTTCCTTCTCTTTCTTCCTTTCCTTCTCTTTCTTTCTTCCTTTGTTTCCTTCCTTCCTTCCTTCCTTCCTTCCTTCCTTCCTTCCTTCCTTCCTTCCTTCCTTCATTCCTTCCTTCCTTCCTTCCTTCCTTCCTTCCTTCCTTCCTTCCTTCCTTCCTTCCTTCCTTCCTTCCATCCTTCTTCCCTCACACTATCTTATACATAATTAATGATATCTATTTAAATGTTAAGTTGCAAGTTTGCTGTTATTCCTAGAGTGGAGATGATATAACTGGATGCTGATGCCTCTATTCTCCTTAAATCGCTCTATACTTGTGCAGCTAAACTTGATAGGCAGGCAGATAAATAAGTTCAGTGGTGCCACGCTGCCTTGATGACTTACATAATATGGTTAGCAACAAAGATCAGGACTGACCATGAAAGTGGAGAGATCACTTCACATAAAATATTAACTAATGTGGATCTGCTTTGTTAGTAGTTTGATGCATGGTAAATTGCATTTGGAGTTGACCAAATGGAAAGCGATATATGTTGAGCACTGGAATAATAAATATAAGCAGAGATCAATTGAAGTAAATTAAAGTGGTATGGTTTTGAAAGAAGACTTTGAATTATAGCTCCAAAACGTGGCTAACAAAAAGACTCAATTAAAAAGTAAATTGGAAAACTATAAAGTGCCTGCCAAATACAAGGTTAAGTTTATGGAAGTTATAAATGCTAAACAGTTTCCCTTGAAGATTCCAATTTCTGCCTACTTTCTCGTCTTGTCTCCTTGTATCTAGCATTTCTTTTTATGACTATTATTACACACCAGGAGGACAATCAGTTATATCAGAGCCATTCATTGTAAAACTTGAGTCAATAATTTTTATTGAAATAAGACAAAAACAGAGATGCCTGTGTCCACAAGCATGCTTAATGAGAAGAGAATAGCAAATGATTATGCTGTCAGGGTATCATGAAGAATCTTTGAAGGAGGGAAGAAGAGAGAGAAACTTTTTCCTTGAATGTACTTAATTTGGATGCAAGGCACCTGTGGGCAACTGTAGTTGCTCTGTCCATATCCTGGGCTGGCCTGGCTGTAGGCTGCTGTACTAGATTGAGGCTTACTAGTCTCAGCAGATTTGCTACCATCCTGGGATCTCACTGCTGCCATGGGTGGGGTAAGCAAGGCTAGGTACCATATGCAGACTGTGCTGTGTAGGATGCCTGGGTGATCATAACTGTGGCACTGGTGGTATTGTGGGCTCCTATCCCATATCCCTGGATAGGCTGACTCTAAACTTGAGGTGCAGTTGGTGTAGTATATAACATGTTGGAGGCTGTCCGTAAGAGATTCCATGTACAGTCTGCCCATGTGTTGCGGTTGTCTGAGCCTGTGTATAGCTGATATCAGTAGGTTGCTCGTAGGTCCATAACTTTGTTGCCCGTATGCCTGGGTGGTCTGTGCATATGCTTGAGCTGGCTGGGCTGCATAAGCACTGTAACTCTGCTAGGCTATAGCTTGACCGTAGGTACTATAGTCTGTGGATGCCATTTCTCTCCTTCCTCCTCCTTGTTCTCTCAACGATTTTCTTGATTCTTCTTTTGAAACAGATTATACAATGAAAATCTTTCAGCTGGTTAGGCCTTACTGAGAATTTCTTTGCTTTTTCCCCATAGCAGGGCCATGAAACTTCTAGGGAAATCTAGCCATGTTTGATAATGTTCAGGTCAAATGGTGGGAGTAATGTCAAAAGAAGCCATTCTGAGGAATGATTAGGAAAAGAGGAAAGAGGTTTTGAGTTAGGAGTTAAAGAATGAAACATGAAGGGAATAACTGGGATTGTAAAGAAATCTATGAGGAAAACACAGAATCAAGCAAAAACATGCTTTCTGAAGTAAAAAAAACCCTCCAATAATTGTTTTTGTCAGGGAATTAATTTTACTTTTACTTTTATTTATTTAATATCATTATTATCAACATTGAGTTTGTTATATATTTAAAAAACCACTTCCCAACATATTAGGACTATGCCACAGTGTTAAGAAGCTGCACTTGTTTGAATTTAAGACCTACTTTTAGGGTATGATGACATATCCAGAGAGTGCCAGGATAGATTCCAAATGGCATAGGATGAACCATATATAACATGAGGCAAATAGATGCAATAGCACTGATAACTTCGATTGCCCTCCAACTATTAATATCAAGTGATACATAAAGTAGGGAGACATGCTTTCTAAAAGTGGTTTCAATTGTCATGGAAGATGTTTAATGCAGAATCCAAGAGGAATTCCCCATAGATGGTAAGTTTCTATAGATGTTCTTGTTTTTTATGACATATCAAACCCTGATTCTGTCAAGTCCTGGAACATTTCAATGCCTGTAAATAAACTAAATAATTTCAAAAGTTTGGCTTAACTCGTCACACAGGACAAACCGAATGAAGAATACCTATTGTTCAACCCCATAATATTTAGTTGAATGAGAAACACATAGAACTGTTCTATTAGTACATAAAACTTGGACAGGGACTACAGATGGGAAAAAACCAATCCTGGAACAGAATAGGAGGAAGAAGAAGGCTGGATTGCATTTGGGAAATTACGCAGTGATTTTAATAAACCCAAGCTTCTCTCTGAAATAAAGATGCATCTTTTTAATACCACAATTACTTTAGTGATGTAATGTGACCCTGAAACACAGCATGTAACAATCTTTAGGGTAACCTTATTCCTACTGTCTCTCCTGCTCATTCTTAAGATTCTTACCCTCCTGTTTGTTATCCCTCTCCCTAGTTTTGGGGTTTTGCCTAACTTATTAGTTCCTTTTTCCTTTTATCTAGTTATTTAATTTTTCTCTACTTATTCCCCCTCTCCTTTAAGTAGTCAAGTGCTTCCTCTCCTCTCCTTCAACTTCTTTTGTTAATTTTTAAGTTTTACTTTCTACATCTTTTGCAAAAGAGATTTTATTTTCTTATTCTCTTGATTATTCCCATCCCTTTCTGTTTATTCTGTAGTTCTATTCTTTGATTCATGGCCTTTTTCTATTCTGCTGATTAGTTCTGTTGTGCAAACCATTAATTCTACTTTCACAAGTCTTTTTTCTCTCAAACCATTCAAGAACATCCTGCTAAGGTTTGATGCTGTCTTGAAAATCCACAGGGTCCTCTGCCTCATCAGGTGTTGATTTTTTCTTTGTTATATAATATCTATTCATAGTTGTATGGACTCATTTAGTTGATCTGAAAGCCATCTTCTCAATATCTTAGCTGTTGGTTTCTTGGCTTGTGCCTAAGTTTTTTTGAACTGTGTTTCTTTCTTCTAAGATCTTTGGCACTTTCAGTCTTTTTTCTTTAATGCCCTTAATGCTCACTTTCTGACTCCTCCTTTGATGGCAGTTACTCCAGGGGTTGGAACTCAAAGTTGTTTCGGCCTTCTCCCGTGATGGACAATTAATATTTCATCAGCCTCAGCATCTTCTTCAAGTGACTTTAGTGGGGTAGGGGATGGTGGGACTGAACTGGCCATGGCTAAATGCTGGGCTTTTTTCCTCAGGCTTGGTGGAGGGCTGTGCATGCTGGCAACCTGACTCAGTTCCCTCTGTTCTTCAGGCTTGTCTCTGTTGGAGCACTGCTGTTGCAGTCAGAACAAACTTCTGCCTTTTGGTTCTTTTCAGCAATGGTCTTCCTCAGAAGGATTGATGGAGAGAGTGGAATTGAGTTCTGTTGGAAGCCCATGGGTCAGCTTGTGCAGCCCAGTGGATGGTGCAGTAAGGGGTGCTAAATGATGATATTAGGAAACTCTTCCTTAGATTGGCCATCTATGCAATTATTTCAATTTTTAAAGAAATTCATTAGAGTTTTTGGTATCTTATGCCATGGAGATAGGTAAAAATTATTTTATCTCTTGTATCTAAAATGTATTTTGAGAGGTCTGAGAGGTTGTAAAGATCAAAGGAAATGTTCATCCTCTATTTGGTTGGTCACATAATCCGTTCCACAATATTTAAAGTGTTAAAATTGTTTTTCACCCAAAGGGCAATAGAGAAACACATCATGTGAATACATAGGTTGCAGAATATTATCAAGAAACATTTGTATAGGAAAAGTGGGTGAAAGACACTATTGCAGAAATGTATGTTTAGAAAAGGAGATAGATTAATTATGTGGCAAGAGCTAGGGACAACTGATGGTCAGTCAAAAGTTCTATGCAAAGGCATCCAGCACATTGAGTAGTTCTCCTGTAAAGGATTTGTAGAAATATATGACTGAATCATCCAGGCTGACAAGGTATAGATGGGTTATGACTTGCATGGTTGGTGGAAGTATCCATACCAATGACATCAGAGACCTAGTAAATATCAATATATAATCCTGATAACATCAGAAGCTTTTTCATTGGACTGCTCTGTGCCTCTAACAGAGTATTAGAATCCTGAAAAGATGTGTGAGCATCTCTAAGGTATGAAGAATGGTATTGACATTACATAAATTAAAAAAATTCTCAAAAGGCAACCTAAAGAATATATAACATTTGCTCTTAAGTAATGCCTTCACTTTATGAACAATTAAAACACTTTATAACTGTAAAACATTATGTAAAATTGTAATAATAATGAGTTTTGTTATTATCTTCTACCAATAATGAGAGTTGATAACCGCTTCCATGACTTTCTACAAAGGACACGTGCCAAAAGGTAGCCCTGAAATTTATAGAATAGTGCATCACCAAGAAAAAATGCTATAGTAATATAGTGATCTATGGTACTGTAATATAGTAAGTACTGCAGTGAATCCTCCTTTGTTTTGGCTCCAGGATTGTACTATTATCCCAACTGAAGGCATACTTTTAAGATCCATCAATATGGATCACCAATATGACTAAAAATTAGCCACTGTGTTGATTCTTATCTTTTGTTCAAGTACAAAACAGATTCAAAACATCTAGTTACAAATAATAATTATTAACATTTATAATTAAAAAATTATATAATTTACAGAATGCTTTCGCATACATTATCTCTTTTGAGACTGACAATAACCTGGGAGAAATGACAGTATTCTGAGAGGGAATACAAATATAATTGTCCCTATTTTACAAATGAAGAAACTGAATTTCCAAAATTTCAAGTGACTCAACCATGGTTACATAGCTATTAAGTACAGAAGTGTAATTTGAACTTAAGGCTTTCTGACTCCACATCCAATGTGCTCTCTACTATGAAATACTGCTTCCCGAGTTTTACAAGAGCAACCTTCAAGACTCCATCTTCAAGCAGAATAAGCTATGTGTCCTAATAAATAGGGACTGTCAGGCTTTTAGATTTTTTTTCTTCTACTTCAGGAAGTTTTATTAAAGGAGCCCAAGTGGGGCTTTATTAGTCTGTTCTATTCTTTATTGTTGGCACAGAAGATAACAAGGGAAAAGGACCCAGAAGAACAACTATTGAAGGATAGATAGATAGTGATGGTTATAGTTTTTTTGTTTTCCTAAAATTCTTTGAAATGAGCTAGGTGTCCTAAGGGTACTGAGGGAGTAGAATGTTTGGATTGGTACCTTGGGGAATAGCCAAAAATATAGAACTTGTCCAGGTGGACTGAAAGAAATAGATAACAATATTCTTCCCCTTCTCCTGACTTTTGACTGGACCTGTAATTTCACTTGTATAGATTATTGCCAAGGGGGAGACCCCCCTGTCAATATATATCAAGGTCCATGCTACAATTTATAGTCTAAAAGAGTTGCCTAGGGCACTGAGAGGTTTAGCTCATAGTTACATAGCTTAATACAGTGTCAGAGGCAGGACTTGATCCCAAGTCTTCCTGGCTTCAAGACTGACTCTCTACCTACTGTAACACACCAAAGTATCAAAAATACAGCATGGCAGAAGGAGGACCTTCCTGAAGGAATTAATTCTGTATGTATTTATACATACAAAATTATTTTTGTAGGTATCAATCATCTTAATGATCATGATCACAATAGACTCTTAAAGAAGAGAAAAATTTGATACCATGGCGGGGAAGGGAAGTAGTGATATACTCTCTAGCTCCTTACCCACTCCTTAAATATGCCCTCCATCCTTCAATACATACAAAGACTGGACAAAAGGGTAAGACATACTGGACATATATAGGGTAAGAAAAATGCACTGAATTTTAAAGCGCTGCAGTTTCTGTTTTCATCAGAAATATAGGTCTGTGAATGTGTTTGCTTTGGAGAGTTGACTAACCTCTCACTCAAAGATACTACAGAGTAACTTTGAAAGGTTTATTCACAATAGAATATGGCAAAAGGTGCATACTCTTATTTTGGACTAGTTGCTAAAATCAAAGGATCATAATCTCATTTCTTTGCTTTTCCTTCCTTCCTTCCTATCCCTATTTCAACTCTAAGAAACATGGAGTCTGAGATCTAAATTTGCTAGAAAAGACAAATGAGGCCTACTCATTTTATGGATAGACATTCATGCATTCCTCTCTGCTAAGTGGGTGGCCCGGGTATTTTAAGAGAGCATAGAACCTTCTGAAGAAACTTCACCCCTTGCCATTGTAATTCAAGTTGTCAGTTAAACAGATGTTCTTTTTCTTGTCAAGCTGGTTTCCTTGGAGGCACTATATCAAGTGAATGACTTGTGAGGTAATATTGCCTTATGTGCTTATGTTTCCATTGGTGATGAATGAGCTTGAAAAGCATGCTTAAACTGTGCCCATATGGAATGATTAATATGCTTATCCTCCACTTTCACCTATTTCAGCCTGGTGTCTGTCTTTTTGAGGATGGATTTGGTATTTGGAACTAGCCAAAGGTCATTTGGAACTGAGTCTAGCAAATAAGATGAAACATCAAGCTGGGTAACCCTGTTTTGGGTCAAAAACAAGGTGTGGCTATAAAGTAATGAAGTTAGTCTTCCTTGTCTGCAAAACTGCCTCTCCAGGCAGTTCCAGAAGAGGAGATCCCACAGGATTTTGAGCAATGACTGCATTGCTTATAAAAGTTTTCAAGTTCCCACGACTACATAGTTGCATGAACTTATCTGTTGCTCGTGGTAGAAAAATGATCCATTTAGAGCTAGGAAAAGGTAGAGAGGTCATCTTGTTAAATCCTCTCATTTTATAAATGAGGAGTCCAAGGTTCTGAGATGAGAATTGACTTGTCAGAGGTCATACTGATAATCAGTATTAGCATTTGGCTTTAAACCCAAGTCCTCCAATGCCAAACCCATCATTCTTTCCTCTTCCTCTCAATTATAGGCATGCTCATTTAACATCTCATGCTCTAGCATCACAGATCATAGTTATAGAAACTCTGTACATACGCAGTTGAATTTAATTCAAAATTTTATTAAGAGTTTAAAATTTGCTATACTTGCCCTTCAGAAGCTAGTGAGATCTGCTTTAGGTAGGTTACCTGGGCTAGTGAGAATGAGTTGGGTCAAGAATGAGGACAGATTTCAGGGCCCCAGAGCATGGAGATATTCAGAGAATAGATGAAGTAGAACCAGATCACAACCTTAGGGAGGTGTGGGAAGATACCTTTGGCAACTACACCGGGAAGAGTCTAAGTGCCAGGGATAAGTTGGAGGAGACCTTTAAGTCTTGAGTGAGTGGTTCAAAATGTGGAACTCAATGGAAGGTTAGGAAACTATAGGAGAGGATTACTTGCTCAGGGTTTAGACTGTTGCTCCCATAGTTGAAGATTAAAGGATTGATATTATGTCAGTGGAGCATAGTGGTATCTGGCAATTTTTATGTCCAGGATCAGATGCACAAAGCATATCTAAATCATACTGCATTAAAGAAGTACTCAAATCAATGCCTATGAATGGAGACCCTAGTATTCTAAAAGACTCATGGTTACTGTTTATAGGGGTTACTATTAAGAGTGGAGCAGCATGAGGTTGGGCTGTGTAGAAGTTTTCTTTATTGGAAAACACAGAGTTGGATGGTAGAGGCTGGGACTTTTGCTAACTTCCTATTTTAACTAATAATTCTTGCTAAGTGCGTGCTAAGTTCCTCTGCTTCTAAGTTGATAAGAAAATAAAAGCACTGTCTAAATTTTAGTGCCCTGGAGTTAAACATTTATTTCTACCTTTGTTTATGTCTCTGCAGTGTAGACATAGTAGAATGATCAGCTGAATTCAGGACTTGTTAGACTTACTCTTAAGACCACAACAATACCAAGAAGGATGTACTGAAGTATGTGGGAGTAGAGATAAGAGAACTAAGGAGAAGGGCCCAGATTTCAGGTCATCACCCTGCTATTTTCTGCTGTGGTTAGACCATGTATGTTGTGTGATGTTTATTTCTAGGGTCCATGTTTTAGGAAGGGCATTGATAAGGTGAAGAATAAGAGAGTACTACTATTAGGTTTCCTCAGCTTTGGTACTGGACCTGATTTGTTGGGCATTTGGCATGCATCACTTAACAAACTGATATGCTCAGAAGCTCAAACCTGTGTTTCATCAGTCATGTTTTTACCTTCCACAGTATATAAGAACTGGTTGAAGGAATTAGGAATATTTAGCCTGTAGATGATGACTTAGGGTAGACATGAGCACTATTTTTAAGGATTTGAAAGGGCAATATCTGTTAAAGAGTATGAATTTGACCTTCTTGACTTCAAAGAGTAAAACTAAAACCAATGAATTGAAGTTATAGAGAGATAGACTTAGGCTTGATGTCAGGATTTAAACCGCCCCCCCCACCCCACAACAACTTCTTAACAGTTAAGAGCTGTCCAAAATTAGATTTGGCTCCAATAGAATTAGTTGTTATAGATTCACAGTGTCACAGAATCACTAGAGGTTATCTAGTCCAGGTGACACCTAAATAAGAATTCTCTCTAAAAGTTGTCCAAAATATGGTCATGCAGGTTTTGCTTGAATACCTCCAGTTCCACTTCTCTGGAAGTCTTCAAGTACAGGATGAATAGGTGCTTGATAGGGATGCTATAGAGGAAATTTTGGTCAGATACAGGTTATACTAGAAAGAGTTGGAATGGTCTTTAGAGGCTGAGATTCTGACTGGGTTTTACCTATGGTTGATATTTAGGATCAAGATACATGATACTTGCAATTTTTAAATCTGGAACCCCTTTTAAACTGTTTTTGTATATATCTAGCATGTATGCTTGACCATTGTGTTTTGTATAACATCCATTATGAAACAGTGAAGTGGGTGATGTATTGCTTTCAAGGAATGTGGAGAAAGAGGGGGCAAAGGAAATCCTCTGATCTCTTCAGAGCCTTAAACTTATTTTTGGTAACCACAGAACCTTCAGTTTGGTAAAGGGAAGAAAACTAAGACTCTGGGATGCTGCAAGGCAGGTCATAGTCAGAGAAGGTACAAGTTTGGGTCAGGTGGAAAGGAACTTCTTTTGTGTGTGGGCTCAGTAGAGGTTAGACATCTGGTAACTTCTTATTTTAACTAATTGTTTTGCTAAGTACTAAGCTCAGTTGTTTCAGTGCCCTTTGACATTTGACAATCTTGAGCAAAGGACTGATTTCTGTGTTTTAGTAATGACCCAGGGTTTATCCCTCAAATTTGGTTCTGTTGTAGGGGAACCCAAGAATCTATAGAAAATGGTGATGGCAGGAGTACTTGTTAGCAAGAGTATCAGGCTAACTGGAATGAAAATGAAGTAATATTTTGGAGCAGAGAGTATTTGGAAGAGATTGTTATGAATAATGCCCCCATCTTCCAGGTCCAGATGATGTGGCACCATAATAAGACAGGATATATACATCTGTAAAATTTATGTGTATATACAGTAAAAAACCTTGGGAAAAATGTTGAAAATATCACATCTCAAATTCAAATTCAAATACATAACTATTTGCTTTTAATAGTATTTCTCCAATGTGGAAGTATATAAAAATTGACTTACAGCCTTATATTGTTTCATCAAGATAATTTATAGGAGGATTCATTCTTATTAGTCACTATTTTTGAAATAGTATTTTAGGATATATAGCCAAAATAGACTATAGAAACCATATAGTCCAACCTCCTAAATCAATATTTCACAATGTTAAATGCCTATCATAAAGCTTTTACATCACCCCTAGCTCCCCTCCACTGGCAACCTAGACTTTACTCCTAGGTCTGTTAGCTCTGATAGGTCATTTTTTTTTACCAATCCTCCATACCACTCCCTTGCCCACTCCAGCCATGCCATCTCTATTCAGATCATCAGTACTAACTCCCCACCAGTAACCTTGATCTCTCATCCCCTTCCAGTTCCTCCTTATGCACTATCCTCTTCCATTAAATGTAAATTCCTTGAAGGTAGGGATTATTTTGCTTGATTGCTTGTATGTATATTCTTAACCCTTAGCACAGTGTTTTAAAATATTTATTTTGTTTATTTCATTAAATATTTCCCAATTACATTAAAAATTTAACATTAATTTTTTAAAACTTTGAGTTCTAAATTCTTTCTCCCATTCATCTCCCACCACTTGAGAAGGGAAGCAATATGATACTGATTATACATGTGAAGTTATGTAAAACATTTCCGTATTAGCCATATTGCAAAAGAAAACACATATACATGAAAACAAGAAAAATAAAGTGAAAAATATACTCCAATATAAACTTAGAGTTCATTAGTCATCTCTATGAAGGTGAATAGTATTTTTCATCATGGGTCCCTTGGAATTGTCTTGGCTCATTGTCTTGATTAGAGTAGCTAAGTCTTTCACAGTTGATCATAATTACAATATTGCTGTTACTGTGTACGATGTACTCGTAGTTCAGTTCATATAAGACTTCCCAGGTTCTTCTGAAATCTATTTGCTAAAATTTCTTATAGCACAATAGTATTGCATTAGGATCATATACCGTAACTTGTTCAGCCATTCCCTAATTGATGAACATCCTTCTCAATTTCCAATTCTTTACCATCACAAAAAGATCTGCTATAAATATTTTTGTACAAATGGGTCATTTTCCCTTTTCTTTGATATCTTTGAGATATAGACATAGTGGTGGTATTGCTGGGTCAAAGGATATGCAGTTTTATAGCCCTTTGAGTATAGTTCCAAACTGTTCTCTAGAATGGTTGGACCAGTTCACAACTCCACCAACAGTGCATTAGCGTCCTTATTTGCCACATCCCCTCCAGCAGTTGTCATTTTCCTTTTCTGTTATGTTAGCCAATCTGAGTTTTTTTAATTTGGATTTCTCTCATCAATAGTGATTTAGAGCATTTTTTCATGTGATTATTGACAACTTTGATTTCTTCCTCTGAAATTTCCTGTTCATATCCTATGACCATTTATCAATTGGGGAATAGCTCATATTTTCAAAAAAATTGCCTAAGTTGCCTTTATCAGAGAAACTTGCTCTAAAATACCCCCCTTATTTCATGCTTTCCTTCTAATTTTGGTTCCATTAATTTTGTTTGTGCAAAAATGTTTAATTTCATGTAATTGAAGTTATCCACTTTACTTCTTGTTGTCCTCTCCATCTCATTTGGTCATAAACTTTTCCCTTATTGATAGATCTGACAGGCACCTTTTTCCATGCTCCTCTAATTTATTTATGATATCACTTTTTATATCTAAATTTTTTATCTATTTTGATATGTAGTATGAGATATTGGTCTACACCTAGTTACTGTGAAACTGCTTTCTGGTTTTCCTAGCAATTTTTGTCAAATAGTGAGTTCTTATTGTCAAAAGCTTGGATTTTTGGATTTATCAAACACTAGATTACTATGGTTATTTGCTACTATGTATTATGTACATAATCTATTCTATTAATCCATCACTCTATTTCTTAGCCAGTACTAGATTGTTTTCATGATGACTGTTTTGTCATACAGTTTAAAATCTGACACTCTTAGCACTGTGTTTTGCAACACAGTATTTCATAAATTCTCTCTGGCTGTTTCTCTGTCTCTGTCTCTCTCTCTCCGTCTCTGTCTCTCTGTCTCTCTCTGTCTCTCTGTCTCTCTTTCTCTGTCTCTCTCTCTCTGTCTCTGTCTCTCTGTCTCTCTCTCCCTCTCTCTCTCTGTCTCTCTGTCTCTCTTTCTCTCCCTCTGTTTCTCTTTTTCTGTCTGTCTCATCTGTTTATCTACTATGTGTCATGCACTTGGGACACAGATTCAAAGCATGAAACACTCTCAGGGAGCTTACATTGTAATGGGAGAGACAAGAAGTACACATACGCAGAATAAATATATAGTGAATAATTTTAAATATATACATAGTTTTCATAGTTTTCAATTGATAAAATCCTATGACAACTGTGACCTATGTTATTAGTGGCTGAATTGGGGATTCAAACATAGTTTCTCTGATTCTAAATCCAAGGCTCTTTCTTCCATACTATATGCCACAGTATCCAGATGTTTGTTTTGCTGTAGAAGCTTTGTATCTGTTTTCCTTTCTGATTTTTTTCCATTCTCACAGTTCTTGTGCACCTGCTGCTGGTTGTAGTTTTCTTGACTCTGGCACAATCTCACCATTCCCATGCTTGGCTCCACCAGTTCCTATTGGTCTCTTGGTACCTGAGGGCATAACACAAATATAACACATCTCATATGACTTGGTCCTCCACTATTTCTGTTGCTTACCTGACTTCTGCATCTTTGCTGACCTGACCCCTGTTTGTTTGTCCCAGCATTATGTTTAGTCCCCTACCCATACCTGATGGCTAAATTGAACCAGTCATTCAGATAGAAAAGACACCATTTTACGTCCTTTTTTTAAACAACCCTTTAAGTTACCAACGGGGGGCCATCACTAGTCCTCCTGATCTATCTTGCCACTGGGCTCCAAGTGACTCTGGAGGAGAGAGTGAAGCTGATGACTATGCATAGCCCCGCCTCACTTAAATTCAATTCACTAGAAAGTCAAGACATCATTGTCCTGATGTCATTGGTCCTTTTTGAGGATGAAGGTCAAACAACAAGTTGCCAACAAGTCATTTCTGCTATAGTGGTCCACTCTTGTTCCCCTCACTTACAAGGCATCTGTTAGAATAAGTTAATGGTTTTAGAATTAAAAGGGAATTCAGAGCTCATCTAATCCAGAAGTGCCAAACCCCTGGCCACATGCAGCAGGCAAAACTCCTGAGTACTGAACCAGATGAAAATGTAAGCTGATAACATTTAACAAAATAAATAAAAATTCAGTAGGACATAGATAATGTTAATATGTGTTTTTAAGTCAATAGGAGACCTGCAGGGATCCTTGTGCATAGTGGTCCATAGAAATATTTGAGTTGACAGCACTGATCCAGTCAAATTGCCTTATTTTACAGAAATAGACCCAGAGAGGTAAAATAATTTGCCCAAGATTACACAGGTAGAAAGTAGAAAACCAGGCATTGAAACTGCGTCCTCTGATTCTAGTTCTACTGGTTTACTCTGTGTGTGTGTGTGTGTGTGTGTGAAATATCTGTGTCGGGAATTAAACAGAAAGGAAAGGAAGCCCAGTGCAAAAAGACAGTGAGGTCAAGATGAAACATTTTTAATGTTTCTTTCCAATAGGACCCTCTGAACTAAAAGTTGCCCATCTGCAGTACGATCGTGGTGTGCGCAAAGCCCAAAGTCTGCTTCTTAGGAAATCACACAGGAAACAAGAAAATTGTCTTCAGAGACCAGAGTAGGCATGCCAGCAGTTATGTTTTGTATAAAATAAATAATGCATTTTGTTTCCGAAGGGCTTTGACAAACTATGGTAGGGGGAAAAATCAAATCTTTTACTTTTGTTTTAGGGTGGCAAGTTTCATGACAGAAATAAAGTGAGTATGTGTTACATAAGTAATTTATTAGTGCATCTTGGCATTGCAGCACTAATGGGCTTGCTGCCAGGTATTCCAAGCTGCAGTTTGTCATGTCTGACTCTTGAGTTCTTTCAGCAATTGAAGAAATGGCCTTCTGCGGGCTGTCAGTGACAGATTCTAGCTCACTCACATAGATAAAGCTCAATTAGCTCCTGGTGAAAGCGTCTTTTAGAAATGCAATGAGCTGCACCATGAAAGATAGGTAGGCAAATGTTATAGCAAACAAATAGAATGTTGACGTGATAGAAGGAAAGTGCATGTCCACAGCAGAAGTGGAAAGTTTTTTTATTACACACCTTCCTCTATTGAAGACAATAATAGTATTGTAATTTTTTCTAAATTCCCTGAGCAGTTAGGATCTAGTTTTTCTTTTGCTCTATTGTACTGATACAACCCTGAACAATTAGCAATGTTATGAACTAGAGTTGCAGGTATTGAAATTTGTACATTAATCCAGATAGAATTCTTTTTTGTAAAACACATCAGTTTTTTTCCCATGTAATTTTCTCATCTTTTGCATGCTCCAGTCTTCCTTCTGTCCCTGTTCCCAACCCACTGAATTTCTGTTGGACAAAAATGATTGTACTGAAAAAGTGAATGTATCTTTATTGCTGGGTTGGGCCGGATTTTCAAATGGGGGATGGAATCTGCCGTATTTTATGAACTAATTTGTACTCTGTACAGGTGGTTCAATTTAATAGCCATATTTATTTCTGGCTCCCTTAAATCATAATTATAGAAGATAGTTACAGAGTGAAGATTTGATTGGCATATAGCCTAAATGAATAAATGACAACTCTGTATTCCTAGACACTTGTCTTTTTGACTTCAGAAAGACAATTAGAGCAAAAGTCTTAAGAAATTTTACAACATTAGAGTGGTTGCCTTTTCATATTGGGTAATTCACTAGGGTTAGTTTGGAGGGAGTAGATAGAATACCCCACCTTGCCCCATTAAAGCACTGAGAATTGTGAACTGAAAACTTACGATTGCCTCAAAGATGAAACAAGACTATATTTCCTGCCCACTGGCAGACAATTCCACAGCTGTAATCACTTCGTTGTCCTTCAGAGAGCTTCATTCTTTGTTGCAATGACTTATGGTTGTGACCCCTTTCTGCTTTTTATTCTCTTCTTTTTCCCTGTTCATAGGCATATTTCAGACACTTAATGGTAAGTAAGAAATAATATTGAATCTTCCTTAACCATAGACCATCTAGGAGAATGTTTCTGAATCCTCTCTTCTACTATGTAAGGCAGTGTCACAGATAGTTGAGTCATATGAAAAAAGCATTTTAAAGCACTTGCAATTTAACAAGAACTATGCTAAGCACTAGGGATAGAAAGGCCAAAAAAAGTTGCTCACAATCTAACGGGGGGGGGGGGTGGTACTACATTCAAACAATGAGGTACAAATAAGACATGTACAGGATAAATTGAAGATACTGTCAGAGGAAAGACACTAATATTAAGGGGGATGGGGAAAAACTTTTATAGAAGGAGAAATTTTACATGTGACATGAAGGAAGTTAGGAAAGCCAGAAGGTGGAGATGAGGTGGAAAAGCCTTCCAGCAATGAGGACCAGCCAGTGAAAATGCATGAAGTGAAGGGATAGTGTCCTGGGTAAGGAAGAACAAGGGGGCCAGTGTCATTGGATTATAGACTAAGTTAAGGGGAGTAAAGTATAAGAAGACTGGGAAGGGAGGAAGGGGCTAGGTTATAAAGGGGTTTAAAGGCCAAACAAGGGATTTTAAATTTAATACTGAAGGATATGAAGTTGGCCTTATAGTAAGGAATTCTTGGGTTTAAGTTCTGTCTCTGACACACACTAGCTATGTTATATGGAGAAATCAACTTCTCTCTGGCCTAAGAACTCTATGTTGCAGAAGAATTGTAAATCTGCATCAGAGGAGGAATTTCTCATTTTGAGAGTCCCTTAGGCCAGTGGAATAACAGGCTTGGACCCCAAAGAGAACAAATAATAAACAAAATAATAATAAATCTCTTATGGGCTTTGAAACATTTTCACCATCTAATAGGGGCTGCATAATTTTAAAAAATAATATCCTCCAAAACTATAGGCCATTGGTATAAAAGGTTCATTATGGTCCTTTTCATTGTCTTTTCCTCACTACCTTCCCCCCGCCCACCTACTTTTTTTGGTTCTATGAAATTTCCTCCATTTTCCGTGATTTTATTGTTCTCAGGAGTCTTGGTTAATGATTGAATCTCAGAAGTAAATAAGGAAAGAATAACTCTAACTCACATTCATATTTTGGTTTAAGGCTTACCAAACATTTTGCTCAGGACAGCTTGGGGAAATAGTATAGATACAGAAGTGAGAGAGCTGAAGTTCAGAGAAGTGAAGAAATTTGCCCATGGTGGCTTTCCCTTTCACACAATTAGCAATTGTAGAGTCAAGACTTGGCAAGACTCTAAAGAAAGACACAAGAGTAGTTTAAATTTAAATTTTCTTTGGTCACGATTTGTGTAGGCAAGGTGGTCCCTGTTTGTGCAGAATGATGGAGAAGAAATATAACATGATTTACAATGATCTCTTCACTGTTATTCCCTACCATCAATCAGTCACTCTTTTAATTTACATTTTTTATGGCTCTAATTTTTTTCTTTTGGAGGGGGGAAGGGCAAGAGGGTTTAAGTGACTTGCCCAAGGTCACACAGCCTGTAAGTGTCAATCGTCTGAGGCCAGATTTGAACTCAGGTCTTCCTGACTCCAGGGCCAGTGCTCTATTCACTGCACCACCTAGCTGCCCCTTTTAATTTACATTTAATATAGTTACTAAATATTTGGAGTTGTTACTATATTAAACCATCATTGACTATCGCATGAAAACAATTCAGACTGTTTTTCCCCTTGCCACCTTATTTCTTCTTGGCTATAGTTATTTGTGACTTTGTTATTTATCCCTTCTGTCCCGTTGCCTAGCTATGATACCATCTTTTCATTGTTGGGATGCTTAATGGAGATAAGTGGCACGTATAGCTTGAGTTATTTATGAAGTGTGTCATTTTTTTCATTGATTTGAGGCTACACTTAGAAACCTGGGAACATATTTTAACTGGAGCCTGGCAACATGTTCCATAATTATAACACATTGATCACAATCTATTAAAAGGATATTTTGACAAAAATAAAAACATAAAACAGAACAGAAAAAATAACAATAACTAACAATTATAGTGCTTTCAGATATGAAAAACACATTGTGTGCATAATATACAAGATTAGCCTTTGGGTTGCAAGTAATATAGCTGTTATGATCTCTATTTTATCAACAGCAATAGACTTAGAGCAGTTCATTGACTTACCCACAATCACATATAGGGTTAAGTATTGTAGGTAGTATTGTAGGCATTGTAGGTAAAATTATAGTATTGTATTGTAGGTAGAATTCAAAAGACGAGCTCTCCTGAATCCAAATCAATTAGTCTTAGTGGCAATCAGGTAAATCATAATTATCCAAAGTCTTGACAATCCTACTTCAATGACCATTAAGGACATGGATTTGCAGCCTTAGTCTAAAGTCCTTGCGCTGCTGCTCCCTGCTAGCCCAAATCTTGTCGATACAAATAGACCAGTGTGAGTAAATCAGCACTGCTCTCTATTGCTGTTGTTGTTGTTGAGTCATTTCAGTTGTGCCTGGTCTTTGTGACACTGTTTGGGGTTTTCTTGGTGAAGACATTGGAGTGGTTTGCCATTTCCTTCTCCAGCTCATATTGGAGTGGTTTGCCATTTCCTTCTCCAGCTCACATTGGAGTGGTTTGCCATTTCCTTCTCCAGCTCACATTGGAGTGGTTTGCCATTTCCTTCTCCAGCTCATATTGGAGTGGTTTGCCATTTCCTTCTCCAGCTCACATTGGAGTGGTTTGCCATTTCCTTCTCCAGCTCATATTGGAGTGGTTTGCCATTTCCTTCTCCAGCTCATATTGGAGTGGTTTGCCATTTCCTTCTCCAGCTCATATTGGAGTGGTTTGCCATTTCCTTCTCCAGCTCATATTGGAGTGGTTTGCCATTTCCTTCTCCAGCTCATATTGGAGTGGTTTGCCATTTCCTTCTCCAGCTCATATTGGAGTGGTTTGCCATTTCCTTCTCCAGCTCATATTGGAGTGGTTTGCCATTTCCTTCTCCAGCTCATATTGGAGTGGTTTGCCATTTCCTTCTCCAGCTCATATTGGAGTGGTTTGCCATTTCCTTCTCCAGCTCATATTGGAGTGGTTTGCCATTTCCTTCTCCAGCTCATATTGGAGTGGTTTGCCATTTCCTTCTCCAGCTCATATTGGAGTGGTTTGCCATTTCCTTCTCCAGCTCATATTGGAGTGGTTTGCCATTTCCTTCTCCAGCTCATATTGGAGTGGTTTGCCATTTCCTTCTCCAGCTCATATTGGAGTGGTTTGCCATTTCCTTCTCCAGCTCATATTGGAGTGGTTTGCCATTTCCTTCTCCAGCTCATATTGGAGTGGTTTGCCATTTCCTTCTCCAGCTCATATTGGAGTGGTTTGCTCTTTCCTTCTCCAGTTCATTTTAAAGATGAGGAACTGAAGCAAGCAGAGTGAAGTGATTTGCCCAGGGTCACATGGCTAGTAAGGGTGTGAGGTCAGATTTGAACTCAGGAAGATGTCTTCCTGTCTCTAGGCCTGGTGCTGTATCTACTGTGTCACCTAGTTGCTGCCCAATTACCTCATTCTTCAGTGGGGCAATCTTAAATGTGGGTGTTGGGTATCTTTGTACTAAGTTGACTGATCCATGCCCACTATCTCAGAATCTATTTTTTAGTCAGTGAAATCTCTGTATCTAAGTTCCATCAGTGAGCTTTTCACAGGTACTATTGTTAACTCCTCTGCAACCAGTTCTTTCTGTAGAATCTTTTTTTTTTGCAGGGGGGAAGACAGGGCAATTGGGGTTAAGTGACTTGCCCAAGGTCACACAACTAGTGTGTCAAGCATCTGAGGCCAGATTTGAACTCAGGTCCTCCTGGCTCCAGGGCCAGTGCTCTACTCACTGTGCCACCTAGCTGCCCCCTTTCTGTAGAATCTTTATGCTTCCACTAGTCTGCTAAAATCTTGGACTTCGCTTCTCAAGACTGCTTCCCTAGTTGCTCCTCTAGATTCATTGTCCATTTCAGGAGCCTAGAATATTCAGGAGCATTTTTTTCCATTATCACAAATGGAGACATCTCTCTGATTATTGGAGTTTATTTCTATTGTGATCTTTGAAGTCGTTGCAGCTACTGACTTTTGGTCCAGCCTAGATGTCTTCCCAGGGATCCTAGGAAAGGATTCCATTTCTTTCCTAAGCAACCATATTCCAGCTTGTTGGGGCTGGGATATGCCTCAAGTGTGTGCCAGTCAAATCACATGAGGCATTGTCCAGAATGAGTACATTTAAAAATTAATTTTAATTTTTTTCTTATCAAAATGTTCATACATTAATATTTTCATTGACAAAGAACAGTAATGGAGAATGAGATCATGAATCTCTATGACATAGAGCTTATTTTTTAAAGTACGCATTAAATTTAACACAGTTGTAAAAAACACTACCTTCTATGGTTGTATCCCCTTCTGTTTTCTTCTGTGCACTTAAAAATATTTTAATGCTAACTTTTCTTTTTTCTACTTCATTTTTAAACATCATGATCACTATTTTCTCCCACCA
The DNA here is from genome assembly GCF_011100635.1 of Trichosurus vulpecula. Lineage (NCBI taxonomy): Eukaryota > Metazoa > Chordata > Mammalia > Diprotodontia > Phalangeridae > Trichosurus > Trichosurus vulpecula. The sequence goes on from NC_050581.1 coordinate 21,323,679, forward strand.
AAAAAGAAGTCTTCCCTTTTAACAAATAAGCAATCAAGTAAAATATGTCCCCATAGCAGCTAAGCCTGAAAATTTATGTCTCTTCTACTCCTACAATCCATCATTTCTTTGCTAAGAAGTAGGAAGCATGCTTCACTATTAATCTTCTAGAGTCATAGTTGGTCATTGCATTATGAGTATTCTTAAGTCTTTCAAAGTTTTTTTTTCATTTACTATATTGCAGCAGATTCTATTCACTTCAGTTTGCGTCAGTTCATATAAGTTTTACTGATATCTCTGAATCTGGCGCTGGCACTTTTGTAGCTTCTTATGATTCGATGATACTCCATTAGAGACAGCTAGGTGGTGCAGTAGTCAGAGTGCCTTGACTCAGAGTATGGAAGATTTGAGTTCGAATCTTAACTCTGACACTTGGACTCTTAACTCTGAACTTTGAATCTTTACTCTGACACTGGGACCATAGTTAAGTCATTTAACCTTTCTCAGTCTCAGTTTTCTCAACTGTAAAATGAGGATTATAATAGCAACAAGGTTGCTGTATCAAATGCTCTATCTATCCATCTAGCTATCCACCTATATCTAGCATGGCACAAACCTTAAGATATTATGAATATGCTAGTTATTATAATTTAATATTATTATTAATATCATTGTATTCATATATTACAATTTGTCCAGACCTTCACCAGTTGATGGGTGCTTACTTTGTAGGGACATTTTAGTTTCTGTTTGATCTCTTTGGGGAATATAAGCAAATTCTCATGAGCATGTTCATGAAAGAGTGGATAGAAGACCAATTTTGTTGTCAGAAAGATATGGACTCAATTCATGCTTCTCATAAATACTAGCTATGTGACAATGTGTAAATCATTGCCTCTGAATATCTCAGATAATTCATCAACCAATATGCATTTATTAAGACCTACTGTATTCCGGGGATGTTTTGCATAGATCTGAAATTTATTGGTATAGGAAATTCCCTGCAGTGGAAGCTCCCTTTACTAATTCATTCCAGGTACCATTTTGCAATTTATATTCTTAGACAGTTTCCTGGAGCTTTGAAAGGTCATGTAACTTGCCCGGAATCACATAGCCAGCATCTGTCAGAGTGAGGAGATGAACCCAGGATTTCTTAAATCCCAATCTGACTATTTATTTCCTAGACCAGAGGTGTCAAACATATGGCTAGGCAGCAACACTTGGAAGTGTGGCCAGAACCAGATTAAAAATTGTAAATATTTTAAAAAATAAATAAATATAGAATAGAGCATAGTTAATATTAACTGTGGTTTTCTAAGTCAATATGTGGCTCATAGGGATCTTTTTGGATGGTTTAGTGACCTTGATTTTTATTTTCAATGATACCTCTTACTTTAGGCCGTTCTATTTCTTTGGGGATATGTGCAGAGAGGTATCAATAGATTGGTGAATAGAGTCATCCCATATTGATGAAATAACAGGTCAGGGTAAAAAATTACAAATGTGCACTGAAGGATATTCCTTTATCTCTATCCCAGATGAAGCTGTATTCCAATTCCTGCTATTAAGGCTCTCCTTTATAGTCTTTTACTAACTGGGCATTAATTTAAAATTCTGAACTGAGAGACTTTTAAATGACAGAGATTGTGTAGATTCACAACTAAATTGGTATTACTCCAATAACTTTTAAAGCATCAAGTTTCTCTTTATACTTTCAACTTTATGAAACAACCATAACTTACTTGTCCTTTCCCTTTAGCTCATCTTCATTTTATGATATCTTACCATGACATTGTACACCTGAACTGAAACACTTCAAAAGATAGGTACCAATGTGAAATCTCAAATAAATAACCAACTGTCTCATAAGAAGAATTAAAACAATAATCCTTTGAACATTTATTGTCCTGATGAAATTTATGTCTAGATTTTGGATTGAATTGCTTACATTCCTTTTTATAGCTTCCCTTATTCCAGCCCTCTCATTCTTATCTGCCATAATGCACATAATACATACATATCACAAGAACAATTCTGGACTTAGATCTCAGTTATGTTTGTCTGGCTCCTCAGTGGAGCTATCTCTTATTTCTCCCTGTTCTTTCTTTTTTAACCATATCATCTCTCAGCTTATTCCTTCATTTTGCTTTGAACTGTGTCTTGTTCATTGTGAGGACTTGTCAGATGGATTTTTAATATCTCATTAAACAGTGATTTGTAGCTCAAGGCATTTATCTAGCTTGGAGATTGTGATGTTTTGTGTTGTTCTTGGACATTTTCTGTACTTTGTCTTGTAAGAGTCTATCTTTGGGACACTCAGTTATAGTTTCACAGAGTTTTTTTGTTTGTTTGTTTTTTGCCAAATGGTTCCTTTTTTAACCCTCTTTTTGTTACCTGTCACTAAGGCTCAATCCTATTGGATCTACATCTTGAATATGTGGAGGAGGTTCTGATGATGTCATAAGTAGAACTAGAAGCAACTAACTCTAATTCTTCCTTTCGTTTCTTCTTTCCATTAAGCAGTCAAGTAAAATACCTGTTCTTTCCTCCCCTTCAACTTTCTTTGTTGGTTAGTTTTTAGTTTTCCTTTTCTGTGGCTTTTTCTGAAAAAAAAATTTCTTTCCCTCAGTCTCTTCATTATTTATCTTCCCTTTCTATTGATCCTAGACTTTTCTTTTGATTAAAGGCCATTTAGTCTAGTTCTCTCATTTTACAATGAGGAAACAGGAACTTTAGGAGGATAAGTGACTTGCCTCAAGACACATAGGAAATATCAGAGGTGGGGTTTGAACCAAGGTTACCGAGGTCCTCTTCAATCAGAGCCTCATTTCCTGTCACCATACCATTCTGTCTTCTTTTATAGGTGACTACTTTACTAGCTCCTTTTGGGTGAGATTTCATTTTACGGTTTGACCCCTGTTGTATCTTAGCACAATGGTGGATAGGTAGGTGTTTCCACAATCTGGCTAGCAGCTTCTGTGGGGGTGCAAGATCCACCCACAGCCAGCACCCGGAAAGCTGCCAACAGCACAGGTTCTTTTGATCTGCTTAACTAAGGAAAGAAAGGTGAAGGGGTTGACAAGCTTACTTTAATTCAGCATACAAATATCATTCACTTAGTTTGGAGGAAAAAGCCAGCACACTGAACTTCAGAGCAAATTACAAACAAATTACAAACATTAACAGACAGACCAAATACAGATTCATAGTTACCAACATCTAGGTTCAGCCCAGGAGCTCAGAACAAGGGCTGGCCCAGAGTCACCCGCACTACCACTGCTGTGGGTAAGAGAGCTCCAAAGAACAAACAGCCAACCCCTGGTTTTTATATTGTCACAGAGAGGTGGACTTAAACCCACGTGGTCTAAAAGCCTCTGCTCTCCCAGACATGTAAACTAGGCCCTCCTTGGAGTTAGCCCCACTTTGGGCCCCACCTTAGTTGCCAATCCACACCCACTAAGGTTTTCCACCTAATAGCGGTTTGGGCCTGGGGCTTAGCACTTAGTAAGGCTCAAATGAAATACACTAAATTACTCAAATGGAAGAAAAGCTAAACTATTCAAGGGCACTTGTTGAACTAAGTGCTAAGGAACCCATTTTGGCTACCAACACAGTAGGCAAGTAGTGTTCACTAATTAATTGATAGCTACATGATTGGCTTGAAGAATTCCGTGTTTTTTAAACTTCATTGTTGTATGCTTTTCTTTTTAACCTTTTCTATTCTGTGCTTCAATTTTATGTATTTTCTTAATTTTTCCCTTTTAATGATAATTATAGATGACTCATTATACATTACAGTAATGAAGTCTTTTGCAGACATTATATCATGGTTTCTTAACCTGAGGTCCCTTGGTATTTCCCTCCACTCAGGATAATGTACTTTTCTTGTTTATCTATTTTTATGTTGTGAATTTTTGTTTTTGCTTTATCAGATAGCATGATTGCAATTTCTACTTCTTTGGTTTTATCTGATGCATAGTAAATTTTGTTCCAAGACCTCATTTTTTTTTCCTTTCTGCATATATCTTTATTTTGAGGTATGTTTTTTGCAATTAGTAGGTTGTGGAATTTTCTTTTTGTATCCACTGCCACTTTTTAAAATTAATTCACATTTAAAGTTATGAGATTATGTTTATATTTTCCTTCATTTGTCTGTAATACACTCACACACACACACATTTTAAAACATTATTGGCATGGTTCCATACCTTCTTGGGAATCCAAAGCTTTGTCTGACTCATCAGGTATTGCTTTATTTTCCTTTGTCTTGCAATATTTATTCATAGATATCTGGACTCTTTTAGGTCATCTACTTGTTGATTTACCTGCTTATACACAAGATCTTTAACTGAGTTTTTTTTTTTTTTTACTACTGGGAGCTTTGGTAATTTCAGTCTTTTCCCTTTTATTTTCTCCTTTTGTTCACTTTCTAACTCCTTCCTCTGGAGACTGGACCTCAAATGTCTGTGTTTCCTCTCACACCAGGCAATTAACATTCTACTGGCTTTTGTTTCTGTACTTAAGTGACTCAAGGGATAGTACTGGCCATGGCTGGATGCTGAGCTTTTCCCTTTAGCCTTATGGAAACACCACATAGATATACACACATAGACTTCTTTCTCCAGTTCCCTTGGTTCTTCAGTTCTTTTGATGGGTTCTGTTATGGTACAGAGTACTACCATGTTGCAGTTACAGCTAGAGCAAACTTCTGCCTTTTTGTTTGCCGTGGCATAGAGAAGAAGGGAAAGGGGCAAAAGTTGATTTGGTCTATAAGTCTGTAGGTTGACTTGTGTAGCCCTACAAGTCCTGGCTGGTGTAGTCATGGCTGGTGGATGTGGAGGTGCTGACTGAACATGCTGGGATATGGGATTAACCTTCTGTGTCATTAGTTCATTGCTATTATCTCAGTAGGGTTCTTGGTGTCAGCCTGTAGAGGCAGATGAAATTACTTTATCTCTTGCATGTAATTCCTATTTTGGAGAGATTTGTGAGTTGATGATTAGCAAAAGTGTCTAGTTTTCCACCTTAATAATTCCAGGATCCAGAAATCTCCAATAGTGGGTTTTTTAATGTTTTGATAACTATACTCGAATATAAATAGCTTCTTTTGTAATCCTGTGTACTTTCTGCATTTAAAAACATTATCTGAAAAAGTGTCCATAGATTTCACCAGACTACCAGAAGGATCCATAACACACACACACACACACACACACACACACACACACATACACACTTCTCCGTTGTCCCTTGCATTCTCTTCCTTCTCACCTGTCTCCTGGTTTCTCTGGTTTCCTTCAAATCCCACCTAAAATACCACTTCCTACAAGAAGCTTTTTTCAGCCCCCCTAATGCTATTGCCTTTCCTCTGTGGATTATTTCCAGTTTATCCTTTCTAAAGTTTGTTTGTACATAGTTGCTTACAAGTTAACTCCTCTATTATGTTGTAAGCTTCTAAAGAGTAGGGACTATCTTTTACCTTTCTTTGTATCCCTAGTACTTAGCAGAGTGTCTGGAACATAGCAGGTGCTTCATAAGTGTTTGTAGACTGATAGAATGACAAAAAAAATCCCCAAAATTGCTGTTCATTTTCTGATTTAAAAACAACAACAATAACAAAAACAACAACTGATTTTACTGTGTTTTAGACAGAGTGTTTAAGTCAGAACGGTTAATATATTTAATATGTCCACAGAAAGGCATAAGGTCATAGTTTCCTAGATTTAGAAGTGGAAAAGAACTTAGGGGAAGGTAGGTGGCTCAGTGGATAGAATTCTGGACTTGGAGCCAGGCAACCCAGAGCATTAATCTTACCTCACACATTTACTAACAGTGCGACACTTTTTTTAGCTTCTATAAGATGGAGATAATAATTACATCTACCTCAGATGATTTTTTTATAAAGTACTTTGAAACCTTAAAAGACAACACATATTCAAAGTTATCTAGTCTAATCATCCCATGTTATCCCTACAAGGTGAAATTGTTTGGCCAAGGTCACATACCAAGAGATAGGACATGACTTTGAACACAGGTCCCCTGATCCCTACTCTAGCAACCACTGCAACACAATCCTCTATCCAGAATCATAACTCATGTCTTCTAACCCTTATGGCAATGTACCGTACATTAGGGCTTGACTATCCATGTCTAGAGTTCCAAAATGATAATGCAACAACTTTTGGAAGCATCAGATTCATTTAAAAATGCTGCAGGGCAACACTCGTCCCTGAAAAACAAAACAAAAAATTTAGAAAACCCTGAAATTTAATAGTAGAGTTATGAACCCTCCTTGAGAAGGTTTATCCTGGAAGTGCTGACACAATCCTAATTCCAGCAATGCAAATGGTGTCACTATAATAAAAGAAGTAACAGAGGTTTCTATATGTTGTCTAAGAACCTGACCATGTTGAGAGTGATTTATGGCCAAGCTGACTAAAAATTTAAATGCCTTTTCTAGCAATGGTGCATTTTTCAATATAATAAACACCCTCATATATGATTCTGCATTCTAGCACTGTACTGCCTGTGACAATATAAGCCTTTTCTGATAGGGTAACGTTTCCAATCCAAGATTAAAATCTTGGAAACTTGTCGACAGAAAAGGATAATAATATGAGTGAAACTGCAGCTATCAAAAGAAAAATGCCTTGCAAGTAATTTCAGTAATGGTCAACTTCTTGTAATTTTCTCTTTCCCTTTGACACCCAAGGAAAAGGGATTGGTTCGAAGGTCATTTTAATATTTTGGATAAGGATAGCAGAAAAGCAGAAATCCATGATCACAGGTAAAAAAGTAAGTCGTTCAATACCACAAGAATCAATTTATATGTTTCTCTCCTTATTTGCATTTCTGATTCTGACTATAGAAAATGTTTTGCTTTTGATGAATAGGGGCTTATGCATTGAGGTGACAACAAGCCTTTGAAGGTACCTGAAACATTGAAAAAGAAAGGATCAGTTATTTTCAGTCCTCTTAAAGAGATTTACTATTTTTCTTTATGACATTTGACTTAATCCTCCCCTGGCCTTGGGGGCTGGCATGAATGACCTATTTGATCTTTTCCATTTCCTCTTATTATAACTATCTACCTTTTTTGTATAATGATGGCTTTTATTGTCCCTGATATTCCACACCCTTAGTTCCAGCGCTGGTAAAATTAGTCAATTCTTAGTTTTATGAACAATGTAGGACTGAACACTTAAAATAATTCATAGGTTAAGAGCATATACCTGACCATACAGAGACATTTGTATACTTTTATTGCAGTGATTTTTCTGTTGTTCTACATACTTAACTTGCATACAGTCAATCTGAAACACTAATTTGTCATTGGTTTGATTCACATTAAAGATAAGACCCATTCAGTTCTCCTGAGCTGTGATTTTGTACTTGTCTTTTGGGAAACATTGTATTAGGAACTTTAAAGATGACAAAAGCTCAGGTTCTCTAAGTTTTCAGAGTCAAGGCTAAAAATCCTAACTGAGAGAGGCTAATGAAAAATAATTTGTTGTCATTAAAGCTGGAAAACTAGAAACATGGTGCTGCTATCTTGTTAACATTCATTCTGAACATTCATTAAGAACTAACACTTTGGAAGAAAAAAGATATTTTGTATCATGGACTTATTGAACTAATTTATATTTTGTTATTTCTGTCTTCTGGTAAAGTCTTAAACTTTGTAATCTGTCTTTATGTTATAGCAATATATCAAAGGATCAGAAGCCTCTATATTTAGAATTCTGTGGTGCCTTAGAGTTTTTCTACTCCAACACCCTTATTTTATAGAGGAGGAAGCTGAAGATCAGAGAGATTAAATTACTTGCCCAAGGTTAATTATTGGCACAGCTGGATTTGGAGGTCACAGCTCCTGTGACCTCCAAATGTAAAGCTCTTTATAATGTACCAAATATTAACTAATTTAAAGCACTAGAAATTAGCTAACACCAGTACAAATTTCTTGGTGCTAGGGATTCTCTCTGTGTCTATCCCCTTTAGTGTACTGCAAGATAACCAATATTTGATTTGCTTTCTTTCAAATGGTAATATAAATACCAATGTGTGATCATTTAATGGGTTGTTAGGAGGTCTTAACTGCTATAGAACTTGTAGCAAGGCAGCTTATTTTAAGACCACAACTGTCATCAAGTATAAGTGGTTTAGGGTACAAAAAACCATGAATATTTCCCTCAATTTTGATTTTATAAAAATATTAGGAAATAGCATCCCACTATCACACCATGGAATCAGATGTGGCATATGACAAATCACAGTTCCTGAGGCAAATAGTATCATATAGAAGATGCCTAGGATAGCATAGTTAGCAGTAAGGTATGCATTAGACCTATTCTCTGACATCTACCTTGTAGAGGGATTGCAAGGATGGTCCATAGTTTTAAAAAATGTACTATGTTCTCCTGATCTTTGAACCCTTTCAGAAAGTGATTTATTCTTAAATGTTGGCATAGATTTTTAAGAAAAAATAGTACATGATTTCTTATATTAGAAAACCCTTATAGTATATGTGATATCTTGTTTTTTATATCATCTTAATTTCTAATTACATTCTTCCCTAGAGAGATACCTCTTGTAATAAAATTTTTAAAAATAGAGAAAAGATATCACTTTAGTAAAACTAACCAATGAATTAGCTTACATGCAATATTCTTCTACACCCATAGTCTCCCATCTCTGCAAAAAAGGGAAAGGATATAGCTACTCTTTTAAGGTCTCTACTTTGCTATCAATGTGATATAAAACATTAGATCAGCAAGGGAATCATTTTATAAAGTGGACAGTGGGGAAAAAGTTCTAACATCCAGCTAGGCAGTGTCATTGGTGGTATAATGGATTTAGTCTTAGACTTGGAAACAGGAAGACCTGAATTTGAATCTTGATCCAGACCCACGGCAAGTTGCTTAATTCTCCTTTCTCTGATAAAATGGAGTGGTTCTACCTGATCACCTCTAAGATACTTTCCAGCTCTAAATCTATAATCCTATTTTTGCTTCGATTACCTTATATTCATCTACACACAGTCAAACTAGTTTTGAGAGGCAGCTTGCTACAACAGATAGAGGACCAACTTGGAATGAGGAACACTTGGTTTCAAATTCCACTTCAGACACTTCAGACTCTTGATCAGTCATTTAACCTCTCTAGGCCTCAGTTTCTTCATCTATAAAATAATGTGATTGGATCCAATGACTTCCAAGATGCTTTTTAGCTCTAAGTCTATGGCACTATGAGCTCTTTCCATGCCAACTATTGTTATCACAGGCAAGGACTTTTCTATACGTAGGCCTTTAAGGCCTAGGATCTGAAGTGAATCCATTTAAGTTAGAAAATACTTATCCGAGCACCTGCCATTGTGTCTTTCAGTTTTTAAGAGTTTGTAATTTAAATGGAGAAAGGAAAGTGAAATATGAAAAAAAAACAATTAGACATAAATCTAAGTCAGTATGTAACAAACTACTGTATTTGTGACACTGTCAATAATTGTAGAAGATCAGAGAAATATTATCATTAATAATAAACAGTAGCTCATATTTATACACTTTATAGTTTGCCAAGCAATTTACGTATTATAAATTGTTCAGTGGTTTCATACAGTGACTATGATAAATAATCTAAGTATTATTATCCTCATTATAGTTATGAGGAAGGTATGGCTTGGGCAGATTTAAGTAGCTTGTCCAAGGTTAAACAGCTAATAAGTAGGATTCAAATCTAGATTCTTGGATTCTGTGCCTAATGTGTTTCCCTTTGAGAAATCACACAGGCCCAAATAGTGAAATGTTCATGAAATTTAGAAAGTAGAACTTTAACTCAGGGCTGTCCAAAATGTGGCCTGTGGGTGCAATTTATGGGGCCTGACTACAAGCATAGAAATTTACATAAATACTTTAGTAAACGAAGCCAAGCTACTGCAGAGCTCTCTCTAAAATGGCAAATCAAAATATATTGTCTATTGTTTCAATAAAAACCTAAGGTTGGACAGCCCTGCTTTAACTCATCATTTAAAAAAAATTAGTGCTTGAATTGGTCGAAAAGAGAGGGGTGATTTTCCCAGGTGAACTAAAGTATTTATTTTCTCTGTTATTACATCAAGCCTACAACATGGCTTTCACTATGGGTATTTGTTAGTTTATCACTTACTGTATACATATTTCAAGAAAGAATTTGAGAACTAGTCCTGATTACTGAAAAAGGAAGAGGGAGAATAACAGACCCTTAGGTTAACCTCTTAGTTGAGCAGGAGGCCTTTCCCACCCATCCTCCCCGCTCTCACCATTGGTGACTCCTCTCCGAGATTGCCCTCCATTTTCACTATATATATCTTGTATGTTATAATTTTTTGCATGCTGTCAGCTCCACTAGAATGAGTTCTTTGAGGGAAAAATAAATCAAAACTATATTTTTGTCTGTCTGTGTAATCCCTGAATTTAGCATAGTACCTAGCATATAGTTAGCGCTTAATAAATGCTTGTTGATGGAGTGGGCTTAGGAAAAATAATTTACAAGGTATGAACTTTGAGAAGAACATGGGAGGAATTTTGAAACTTGTCCTTTAATCTCTGAACAAACTTTTCCCTTTATGCCTTCTCTTCTTATGCAAAAGAAGGCTTCACTTTAATCATATTAGGTAATAGTACTGTAGGTGCAAAGGGTCCTTTTTCATTTGGACCTGGCCAGTGATATAATTATGTATTAAGAATTAGCAAATAGGAAACTTCCTCTACCAATGCATGACAGCATCTGCTCTACAACTTAAAATCTTAAAAAGTTACCTGGGTTCATGACTCCCAGGGTCACAGGAATAATGTATGTCAGAGGTAGTATTTGAGCCCAGGTCTCAGTTTAGCAAACAGAGAACCAACCTTAGTGTCAGGAAGACTTGGGTAAGGTATGTTATATTATATTAGAAAAATTATGTAGAGCCCATTTCATAAAATCCATTCATCTATTATAATTTCTTTAATTAAATATAGCCTTCTCTTTTCTGTGCAGGCCTAATAATTTTCAATAAAGTAATGTCATTTAATTATCTTGACTAGATTAAATATATTTTTGTATAGACACACTTTCTGTTTAGGAATTATTAATGTAGGGATGCTAAAATCTGCTAAGATAACTCACTGATGCCTGCTAATTTACTGAGGCACAGTAATGCCTGGTGAATGCCCAGTCCACTACTGAACTCAGCTTCCTGGTCATTAATGCAATAGGCCTTGCAAAATGAGGTCTGTGAACCGAAGGCCAGTTTTAGTACAGAGGATAAAATGTGAAGCAATAGATAGTTCAAGAAAGGACATAGTATATGGGACTGCAGTGTCCCTGAAAGGGACAGAAGGAGAGTGCTGAGTAAGGGCCCTTAGAAAGTACAGAGGCAGTTAATCCACATCAGGACATTGAGCTCTAAACTGTAGGAGGTAAAAAAGAAGAGTAAAAAGACAAACCACCCAGATCTCAAGAACAAAAGTCTTATAGAAATTACTGCAAGAAGATCAGGATAACTTTTTGTGCTTTCTTTTCATTCTCTTTTGGTCCTTGCCTTTGCATTTGCTCTCATGGGTGAAATTCCCTGGGTAGAAAGATTTAAGAACAATGGAGTTGTGTTTGAATACAAGCTCTCTTAAGTATTACCTTTGACCAGTTCATTGAACCTCTTGGACTTTCAGTTTCTTTATCTAACAAAGGAGAAAGTTAGTCTAATTGATTTTTCTCAGGTGACTTTTAGCTCTAAATCCTGTATTCTAAATTCTAAATCCTGGTCTTCAAGTTGGCCCAATGGGTAGAGTGCCAGGCCTGTCTCAGGATAACTCATCTTCCTGAGTTTAAATACTTACTAGTTATGTGACCCTGGGCAAGTCACTTAACCCTGGTTTACTTTAGTTTCCTCATCTGTAAAATGAGTTGGAGAAGGAAATCATGACCCACTGCAATATCTTTGCCAAGAAAATCTCAAATGGAATCACAAAGAGTGGGACACGACTGAAAAGTTAGATGCTACTGAAATGACTGAACAACAACAACACACAGACACATTCTATGCATGTATGGATATGTATGTGTGTGTTGTATAAATGCAGATGATCAGGGGCTATGCATAAAATTTAAAACAAAACTCACAGACATGAATTGTAAACATATCTCCAAAAATTTTCCCTGATGAATGAATCGATCAACAAGTATTAATTGAGCATTTGCTATGTGCTAGGGACTATGCTAGATTCTAGGGATACAAGGACAAAAGAGAGAATAGTCTCAACTCACGGGGAGTTTACATTTTATAGGAAAGAGAAGTACATATATAACACAAATATAAAGTGACTCTAAACAATCTAAATATAAAGGCAGCTTGAGAGGAAAAGGCACTGTATAAGAATATACAAAGTATTTAAATACAAGCTAGTTTGGGAGGTAGGAGACTGGAAGTGATGGGGATGAGCAAAGGCTTCATGCAGAAGATATTTGAATTGTGTCTTAAACAGAGGGACTCAGAGAAGGCAGGAGGGCTGTCTCAGGCTTCTGGCATGGCAAATGCAAATGCTTGGAGATGGGAGATGGAATGTTGAGTGTGAGGAACAGAAATAATGTCAGTTTGCAGAATGAAATATCTGATGTAGATCAAAAATAGTTTGAGGCCAAGTTATAATGGGCTTTAAAAGCTAAACAGAGGATTTCCTATTTTATATTAGAGGTAATAGGTAGACACATAAGATAATTGAGTAGGTAAGTCATATAGCTTATCAGAAAAATTACTATGGCAGCAGTGTGGAGGATGAACTGATGTGGGGGAGACAAAGCAGGAAGACCAATTCAGAAGCTCTTATGATAAAATGGGTTGGATATAATGAGAGCTTGAACTAAGGTGGTACCTAAGGAAAGGAAGCGAAGGGTCAGATGTGAAAGACGTTGTAGATGTAGAAATGACAAGACTTGGCAGCTGATCTGATATGTGGGATGAAGAGGAAGTCAAAAACACTACCCAGGTTATAAACCTCAGAAGGTTTGAAAGGAAAACATTGAGTTTTATTTTGGATATTTTTATTTGAGTTGTATCTGGGACATCCATTTTGAAATAGCTAATAGGCAATTGATGATGCAGGGACTGCTGGATCTGTTGTTGTTGTCCAGTCATTTCAGTCATGTCTGACTCTTCACGACCCTGTTTGGGATTTTCTTGGGAAAAGTACTGGAGTAGTTTGCCAATTCCTTCTCCAGCTCATTTTATAGATAAGGAACTGAGGCAAACAGGGTTAAATGACTTGCTCAGGGTCACACTGCTAGTGAGTGTCTGAGGCCAGATTTGAACTCAGAAAGATGAGCCTGACTCCAGGCCTGGCACTCGATTCACTGAACCACTTAGGTCTAGTGGCAAACAATTTTGAAAAAGTCCTTGAGAGGTGACTTGTCTTGATGATAGATAACCTTGGTTCGGGTCCTGGATCCCTTCATTTAATAGGTGTGTGAGATTGGATAGGTCATGTAAATGTTTTGATTCTCAGTTTATTCATCTGTAGGATGAGACAATTCCACAATAATTATCCAATAACTGCATAGTTCCACAGGGTTTTAGTGAGAAAATACCTCTAAAAGTGATCTTTTCTTCCTCAAACTCTAATGGCAATTTTTCTAGACACTCTCTTTGACCTGCTTATCTGTTTATCCTAGTCTGCATGTTATTTCCTCCCTATAACACTGGAAGCAAGATTTAATTTATATCTGTCTTTCAAATACTTATCTTTTAGCAATGAACCTGGTATATAATTGGGGCGTAATAATTGTTTGATGAATTGGACTAAATTAAGATATAGCTTGCATAAACTTTCTATAAGTTGTAAAGGCACACAGTAAACAGTAAAGCAAAAAAGTACATTTGCTAGCCCCTTAGGCCCCAAGGCTTAAAGGCTTAAACAACTATAGCATAGCCAAAAAAGTTCTCTCCACATTTCAGAGGTGTCAGCTTTCAGCAAATTTCAGCCATAGTACCCCTTGAAGTGACAGCCAGATTAAATTATTTCTGAGTTTATTGGAGAAAGATGAGAATTCTTTCATTTTATTTAAAATCACGTTGTGTGAAAGAGGGACTAGATTTACTCTTCTTATTCCAAGAGAATACAACTGGGTAGAAATTATAAAGGCAAATTTAAGCTTGAGGTGAGGAAATCTTTGTAAAAATTAGAACAATCCAAAGATGAGATGGAGTACCTTGAAGGTGGTGCATTCCTTTTCTCTGGAGATCTTTAAGCAAAGGCTGAATAACCACTGGTCAGATATGACTTAATTTGAATGATTTTGGGGGTATGATTTGGACTATATGTCCCCTGAGTCTCCTTTCTACTATGAAATTCCACTTTTCTTTATCATCTCTTTTGAAACGTGGTGTGTACCTTCCACAACTCTCCCTTGGACTTACTGTTGGGGGAGAGAGAAGATGAAAGTTCTTCCCCCTCTCCCAAACTGGAAGTTATGGGGAAGGGAGATAGAAAGAGAGAATAATTGAGGATGACCATAAAGTTGTGAATTTGAGTGACTGAAAGGATGATGGTGTCCTCAACAGAAACAGAGAATCTAGGAATAAGGGTGGGTTTGGAGTTTTAAGTTCTGTTTTAGACATTGATTTTGAGATATCTGTGGGATATCCAGTCATATCCTGCAGGCAGAAAGGCAAGACTTGTATGAAGAGAGGTGAATGCTATATATATATATATATATATATATATATATATAGGACCATAGAGCAAAAGACTGAAGGCATCTCAAAGGAATCTAGTTCTTCTCCCTTTTTTCATTGAAGAGACTGAGGCCTAGGGAGATTAAATGGCTTGAACAGATTCATTTAGGCAGCAAATGTCAGGAATGGGATTTGAATTGACATCCTCTGGATCTAGAGGCAGTGCTTATTCCTCTGCACTGGTAGAATTGAGTCATCTGCATAGAGATAATAATTAGAACCATGGGAGCATATGCTAAAAGAGAGAGAGAAAAAAGAAAGAGAGAGGAAGAGAGAAAGAAATTGAGAGAGATCAAGAGAGAAAGAAAGATTGAAAGAGACTGAGACATCGAGAGACACACATACACAGAGACAGAGATAGAGAAAAGGGTAGAGAAAGAAAAGAAGTCTTAGATAAGGGTCTTAGGTACATCCATGGATAGAGGAGTGGAACATGGTTGAAGATCCCTGAAAGGACCTTTGGAAAAGCAACAGAAAGGTATTAAGAGAAACAGGGTAAGTGGTGTTATGCAAATCCAAAGAAGAGAGAATATCCAGGATAAGGAGGATCAACGGTGTCAAATGATTTGGAGATGTCAAAAACGATAAAGGTTGAGAAAATTCTTTTGGAATTAGCAGTTATAGAGTATTGTAGTTTCAGTAAAAGTGACTCAAAAGTATTTATTTGTCTGACTGTGAAAACCAGGGATTCCCTAAAGGGATTTATTTTAACCAATTTTTGCAATGTTTTATTTGCTTTCTTCTAAACGCTCTTTAATTTCCACAGGTCTTTTTTATTATGCACCAACCAGAGATAGACAGAATATCATGCCCTCAGGAAAAGAATATTCTGATTATGGCAGGAAGGCTATCATCTTTTTAAAAATAAAGGTGGCATCCACTACCCAGAGATTCTTTCTTTGTATCTTTTAAGAAGTATTTAACAAGGTTATCTAGGATTATGTGAATTAATCCAGTTTTCTGACCATAGGAAAAAAAATGTGTGTCTATCTCTCTATCAATGGATGGATGGATAGATGAATTGATCGATCTAGCAATCTATTGATCTATCGATCTGTCTTTTTTGTTTACTTGGGGGAGGCATTAGAAAATAAATAGTTTTTATGATTCCATTGATTGCCTTATGATGATTTTTGATTGTGAATCTAAAACTTTTTCAGAATAAGTATCTATTTGGCAGATGTCACAAAAACAGTGCTGATCAGAAGAGGGACGAATGAGATAACCACATATATAGAATAATTAAAAGACCTCTTCATTCTCATAACTTTGAGTTATTAAGGTCAATATTGGCTTATTTTGATATAGTATTTCCTTGTTGTTAGTCTCAGTTTTCATTTTAAATGTCTGCTTTTAAATTTCACTAACTGATTTCACCATTAGGAAATTTTTCCTGATATTCAGCCCAATTTTTTCTTCTTAAATTATTTCCATTACTTCTAGTTAAATCCTGTATAACTAGGATTGATGAGGCCCTGAGAACTAATTAATTGATTTCTTGAGAGTCCTGGAAGTATCAGACTCTCATGTGAACTACCTTGGTTTAAGAATTACTTTTAATAGCAAATCATATTACAGGATTTCTTTTGGAATGTTTTAGGTAAATACACTTTTACTTGACACCTATCAATATTGCTTTTCCATATGAGGTTAGTAGAAGAAACCTTGAAGCAAAATTACCTGTCAATTATATGCTTCCTTAATTATTCACTCTACACATTTGGCTTTCTGAGAATACCTTTGCCTATGTCTGGACCAACAACCATTTAATACATGGTCTGGTTCCAGACAACAATTATTTCTCTTTTTTCCAGGATATTCACTGCACTTTACCAAAAATTAATTAGTTAATTAATCATTTCATCCATTCTCTGGTATCATAAATATTTACAATAACATTCAGGATTCCAAATAATAATGAAAAGTATCCCTCTTTACTGCTTAAAATCTAAATGTCATTTTTTGTGTTATATAATTTTAAGTCTCTCCAAGACCTAACTTCCAATCATGCCAGTGGATAGAGTGCCAGGATTTAGGAAGACCTAATTTCAGATTTGGTCTCAGACACTAAATAGCTTGTGACCATGGGCAAGTCGCTTAACCTATTTTTGCATCAGTTTTCACATCTGTAAAATGGGGATAGTAATAATACCTCCTTCCCAAGGTTTTCTAAAGGATTAAATGAGATGATGATTATAAGGCACTTAGCATGGTGCCTGACACATAGCAAGTACCATATAAATGTTACCTATCTACTATTATTATTATTAATGACACATGATTTTTAAAAAATTCCTTCATACAGATCCCAATGGCCACACAAAACTGAGGGTCACTCATCTTTCAGGAGTCACACAAGGCAATAGATTAGATATCTTTATGTTAGGTAAATACCAGGTTGGCCCAATTTTTCTCATCTCTAAAAGGAAGGGGTAATACAGAGTGTTCTCTGAGACATTTTCCACATCTAACCCTCAGTGATTCTAAGATTGCATGATTATTCCAAGGCAAAATATGGACTTTCAATAAAATGGAGGACTTTCAAGCTTTCTCAGTGAAAAGACCAGAACTGAATAGAAAATTTGACTTTCAAACACAAGAATCAAGAGAAGCATGAAAAGGTAATCAAGAAACGGAAATTGCAAGGGACTTACTAAAGTTGAACTGTTTTGTGTACATTCCTACATGGAAAGATGATGAGTATGATTCATGAGACCTCAGTATTAGGGTAGTTGAAGGGAATATGCATATATATATATGCATATATATATGTTTATGTATATATATAAGTGAATGTGTATGTATGCATGTATCTATGTGTATATGTATGTATGTGTATGTATGTGTATATATATATATATATATATATATATATATATATATATGTAAAAGAAAGAGAGCAGACACAGGGTGAGTTGAGGATGAAGGGAAGATAGCTAAAAGAAATAAAATGAAATTAAGGGATGAGAGAGTAACTTACTGAGAGAGGGAGATAGGGAGAGATAGAATGGGGTGGATTATCTCCCATAAAGGTGGCAAGAGGAAGCAGTTCTAGGAGAGGAGGGGAGTGGGCAGGTAAGGGGGGAATGAGTGAACCTTGCTCTCATCAGATTTGGCCTGAGGGGGAATACCATACATACTCAGTTGGGTATCTTACCCCACAGGAAAGAAGAGGGAGGAAGATAAAAAATAAAAATAAAAGGCAGGGGGATGATGGAGTGGAGGGCAGATGGGGGTGGAGGTAATCAAAACAAACACTTTGGAAAGGGGACAGGGTCAAGGAAGAAAATTCAATAAAGCGGGATGGGTTGGGAAGGAGCAAAATGTAGTTAGCCTTTCACAACATGAATATTGTGGAAGGGTTATACATAATAATACATGTGTGGCCTAGGTTGAATTGCTCAACTTCTTAGGGAGGGTGGGTGGGAAGGGAAGAGGGAAGGGAATTTGGAACTCAAAGTTTTAAAATCAGATGTTCAAAAACAAAAAAACTTTTTGTATGCAACTAAAAAATAAGATACACAGGCAATGGGGCGTAGAAATTTATCTTGCCCTACAAGAAAGGAAGGGAAAAGGGGATGAGAGGGGAGGGGGGTGATAGAGGGGAGGGCTGACTGGGGAACAGGGCAACCAGAATATACGCCATCTTGGAGTGGGGGGGGAGGGCAGAAATGGGGAGAAAATTTGTAATTCAAACTGTTGTGAAAATCAATGCTGAAAACCAAATATGTTAAATAAATAAATTGCATTAAAAAAAAATTTTTCACATTTGCAGCATCTCCTTGATTGTAAACTTCTTGAGGGAAGGAGCCATATCTTCCTCACCTGGTTGATACGACACCCATCATAGCGTCACACGGAAGTGGAATTCTACATTTCGATGATGAGAATAAAGATGGTAAAGAATCAAAAAAAAAATGCATGATTATTTGGTATTCTCTATAGACTTCTTCAAATTGTTCTGTTATCTAGGGTTTATTGCCTGGAACTGACCTATGGGGTCTGTGGATAGATTACAAGGAAGCTATGAATTTAAAAAAATGTTGTAACTATTTAATTATCATTAGTTTCTTTTGTGATCTTATTTATTTTATTGTATGTATTTAAAAATTTTATTCTGAGAAGGGGTCCATAGGCTACATCAGGCTGTCAAAGGTTACCACAACATAAAAAAAAGATACAAATTCCTACTAACAGGGAGAGAACAACATATTTGGATAAAGTGGGAGAACAAATTTACATTTTCCATTCTCTTTCAATGATCCATGATAGTATAGAATAGGGAGATGATGACTTGGTGATCATTAAACTTTATTTTAGAGGCAACTAGATGGTAGAATGGATAGAACATTGAACCTGGAAGCCGGGAAGACCAGAGTTCAAATTTAGCCTCACACACCAGTTGTGAGATTCTGGCCAGGTCACTTAGATAACCTCATAATAGCATCTACTCACAGGTTTGTGTGAAGATCAAATGAGATAATTTATGTAAAGCACTTAGTACAATGCTCGACATATAGGGGGTACTTAATGAATGTCTCTTTTTTTAACCTTGGCCATTGATTTTGATTCTTGTCACCATTTTAGCAGAAAAGAAAATAGAAAAAAAGATTGATTAATTTATGAACTCCTTTTCTGTGTACCTATATGAGCATTTCAATTGCTACATGTCGTGAAGGAAAAAGAGGATGTAGGAAAAGCAAGGGGTCTAGATTAGCTCCTGAATATTTAAGATATTACTCCACTGTCAGGGTAGTTTCTACATGCTAACTATAAGATGATTCAAAAATTTAAAGTAAATATAATGATGATTTGGTGATTTGATATTGATGGTGAGAGGCTTCAAGCATTGAAGTCATCCTTCAATAAATTCGTTTTTTCTACCCATTGATCCTCACCCCAAAACACAAACACCCACATGTATACAAATGTACATTTACATAGTAGACAATCACGTGGAGTCACACACACACACACATACACAACTATATACATCTATACAAGGATACATCTATTTTCTACCATTTTCCTCCATTGTACTAAGCTTTGTGTATTTTTATATGATTCGTTTGATTGATAATGCTGATTTATATCACTAGATAGAATTGAGAGCTAATATAAGGTGGCTTACAATATATTTAGATATTAGAGGAAAAAGGACCCTAGTATCAATTGGTTTTCATCATGAAAGAAGACCTTCAACAAAAACATTTATGCTCACCTGTGAAGTTTCTTTTTCTTTTGTACTGCTATATAGAGAGGGACACAAAACATATTTTAGGCTGGGGCATTTTAAACATTTAATTGGGTGATTTTTGTAAACATATCTGAAAGGAATGATTACTTTTATAATATAATTGATTGGCAATCTCATGTATATGGATACTTGTTTCCATGATACAACTTGCGATCCATCTATGCCTTTTTGTTTTTCTTTTGTCCCTAATAAGAACTTTATAGGGAATCTACTCAATGGATTGAGGGTCTTTTTCTAGATCTCTTGAAATTACTTGGATTCCATTGGATGTTGTGGCCTATATTCCTTACTCTTGCTATATGACTTCATTTTTTGGAAAACATGTTTACTCAGCTTTTCCTTCTTGACTGTTCATTGTTAGCATATTATTGCCTGATTATTTTCATCATACACCTCTTCATTGCTTATTTAGATGACTCATAACTTTAAATCTTTGGAAACTGAGCTATTACATGACTCAAAGTCAAACAGTATGACCAGGAGTGTTGTGGTTAAAAAGACAGAGCTGTTTCAGGAAGAAATTTAAGTTCATTAAGAGCACTGTCTTATTTGTCAAAAGCAATCTAGTCTCCTCTTGTTCTCATTTCTACATATTGTAGTCTGGACAAATGATATTCTTCATCTACTTGGATTTTTCTCTGTGGTTAGTTTGGCTGAACTATTTGGCTAATTATACAGCTTACTTAGGAGGCCCTATGTTTCAACAATCTGGCTAGTAGCTGTTGTGGGGGTGAAAGACCAACACAAGCCCAACAACAAGCATGTTACCAGCACGCTGCAAAAGCCCAGATTCTTTTGATCTGCTTTAATAAGGAAAGCAACGTTAAGGGGTTGACAAGCTTACTTTAATTCAGCATACAAATATCACTCACTTAGTTCAGGGGAAAAAGCCAGCACCCTGGACTTCAGAGCAAATACAAACAAATTACAAACATCCACAGACAGACCAAATACAATTCATAGCTACCAACATCTAGGTTCAGCCTGGGAGCCACAACAAGGGCTGGCCCAGTGTCACATGCCACCACTGCTATGGGTAAGAGCTCCAAAGAAGAGAAAGCCAACCCCTGGTTTTATATCTTTTTAAGGGTCAAGGGTGAGTCACATGTCACCCATGTGACCTAAAATCATCACAAAGAGGCGACTTAAACCCATGTGATCTAAAAGCCTCTGATGTCCCAAACATGTCACTCAGACTCATGTGTAAACTAGGCCCTCCCCTGAGGCAAGGAGGTCACCAAGGACTCCCAAATCTAATCAAGGAAACAAAGGCCAAACTCTTCAAGGGCATTTGGTTGAACTGAGTGCTAAGAGCCCATTTTGTTTACCAACACACTCTATAATACTCTGGGGATTGATGCAATCAGCACAATGCCACCCACAAACAGGAGCACCTGGAGGACCTCACCCTCTGAAGAAATCTCCTCTTCCTTTCGGAGCTAGACCTCCCCTATGACAGTGGCAAACACCCTTGGTTATCATATATCTACTTGTGTTATATCTCACTGCATATTAATCTGGATTATTGAATAAAGTTTTCTCTGGCACATTTTTTCAAAGACTATTAAACTTATCAGAGAAAATCCTTTTATCTGGTGGTTTTTTTTCAGATTGATTGTACAGTTGAAATAATAGTATATAATAAAGGATGTGATAGGACTGATATTTACCTGCATTTCCCTACAGCATGAGTCAAACCCATCCTTCTTCCTTCCCTTCTTCAGCAGGCATTCATTTTAATCAAAAGAAAACAATAGACTGGTACCTGGTTGGCTTCTGTTGCCCTGTGACATGTAAAGATAGAAAAGCATCTCACTCATGTAAAGTTAGGGCCCTTGCAACTTCATAGATTTCTGAAGACCACATGAGTCACAGTGGTCTTTATCATATCCTGCCCTGATGACCGGACACTTTTCCATATATAGATGAAAGGGGCCATATCTAGAGAGGTTTAGTGCCACCTCCCCTAACCTTGATACGTATCCTGGATATGGAAAGGCTAAGTAAACCTTTTCTTAACTCTTCAATGACTTCTCAGTGCCTCATTTCATCCCAATATTTTTTTAAACTTTTTATTTATTTTTTGGAGGGAGGAAGGCAGGGCAATTGGGATTAAGTGACTTGTCTAAGGTCATACAGCTAGTAACTATGTCAAGTGCCTGAGGCTGGATTTGAACGCAGGTCCTCCTGATTCCAGGGCCAGTGCTCTGCACTGTGCCAACTACCTGCCCCGTTTCATCCCAGTATTGAACTTGAACTCCAGCAGAAGGCACAAGGTAATGTACCATTGAGTTCATAGGCAAAGCCAGAGCAATTAAGTTTTGTACCCGGTTCTGCCACTGATTTTTTCTTGGATAATTTCAACTTTCAATTGCCTGTTGCTTAAAATGAGAAATAGTTCTAATTGACTAAATCCTTTGGGTGGTTTAGAAGTCCTGTCAATTTTCTCCAAAAGTATCTGTTCCACCTTTTTCTTCCTTTACACTCTCATGCCAACACCCTAATTTAGGATCTTATTAACCCATGCATAAAGAGTAATTTATTAATTGACCTTCCCCTTCCAATTCACCCTGAACACAATCTTCTGAGTCATTCTTCATCCTGTGTACAATTATCTGGGTAATCCCCATAAAATATCCCTTCCATGTCCTTATCCTACTCAAAAACTTTTGATGATTCTTTCTTTACTTTAAAATCAAGTCCAAACTTAGTCTGGCATTCAAGAACTTCCACAATCTGACCCCATCTTATTTTTCTGGCTTTATTGTCCATTATTTCTTTTGTTCTCTTGGCTTCAGGTGTTTATTCCAGGCCTGGAATGCTCAAATTCCTCATTTCTACCTACTGGCTCCCTCGTTTTCTTTAAAATCCCAATTCTACTCTGAACTAAAATCCCACTTCTACGGGAAACCTTTCTCAACCCCTTTTAATTCTAGTCTCTTCTCTTGGTTAATTATTTCCTATTTTTCTTATGTATAGTCTGTTTGTATGAAGTTTTTTGTTGTTTCCTCTATTAGACTGTGAGCTTTTTAAGGTCAGGGATTGTCTTTTACCTCTTTTTGTAGACACAGTGCTTAGCTTGGCATATAATAGGCATTTAATAAATGTTTGTTTATTGACTAATTCTAAACAAACTGATTTACTCACACACATTCTAATTTCCTGCTTCTGCAGCTTTATAAGTGCCATCCAATACCTTCTCTAACACTTTAAATTTTTTCCTTTCCTTTCCTCTCTAAAAGCTTATTCATCCTTCAAAGTCAACCTCAGATCCTAACTCCTCCAGAGCCTTCCTTGATGACCCCATCTGGAGATGATCTCTCCCTTCTCTGAATATCTATTGCACATCTCATCTGTATTATATATGTATCACTTATTATTTGCTGCTTTGCTAGTGTTTTGTCACTCTATCCAGACTCGATTATTTTTATATCTCTATTATACCCTTGTATCCCTTAGCACAGAGCCCTGTTCATTGTAAGTGTATACTAATAATCATTTAATACCAATTTAGTAGCTTCAATAAGGACCAGAGCCTTAACTAATTAACCAGAAGCAAAACCTGGACCCTAACAGCTTCCTTGTCCTCTTCTTATGTCAACAATCCCAGAGGAAAGAACATTCTTTCCTCTGTTCGTGGCCATTAAGGATGAGACCCTTAACCTGAAACACTATTTTGAATAATGGGACTTTTCCTTATCTCAGTATTTTGTGGACATATACTCTGTTATGGTATGTTAATGGTAAAGAAAATACAGATATACTGGATCACAATTTCAACGGACATTTTGTCAACTTTCTTACTGTATTTACAACCTAACCAATTAAGAAATTCCTTTCTTATACTGTGATTAAACATACATGGAGATCATAAATTTTGAGTGACACAGACATGCTGAGTTGGGGCTGTCCTGGAATGCATTTAAGGCTTCTCATTCTTTTGTTCAGACAGTCAGAACTTATGCTCTGGCTCCTTCTACATACAAATAAGCTAGCTTTGCTAGCTTTAAGGGAATAAAAAATATGAATTTACATAACACCTGGCTTGTTTGACTCCTTTAACCAAATTTTCAGGTCGACAATACTAAATATTTATTGATAATTGACTTTCATATCCCAGTTAAAATTCCAACTTCTAGAGAAAAACTTTCCTTTTCCTTTTCTCCTTTAATTTTAATGCCTTGTCTCTGTTGATTATTTCAGATCTATCCTGTATATAGCTTTATTGTACATAGTTTATGGGTTGTCTTCTTCATTAGACTGTGAACTCCTTGTGAGAAAAAGTACTGTCTTTTACCTTTCTTCGTAGTGCCAGAGCTTAGCCTGATACATAATAGGCACTTAATAAATGTTTATTGATTGATTGAAGGACTCTGAGATAGTTAGAAAGGGAACTTTTAAAAGTACATTTATTTCTCTCTTCTCTCCTAGTTTTTGGTTTGTCAATTTCTGTATATCCTCCAAAAAGGCAGATTGTACAGCACAGTGGTTTATTTTCCATTTCTTTTCATTTTTTAACTTTCTGTTTCTGAGACCAGCTTTTGTGGGAGAGAAAAATCCCCCTAGCAGTATAGCTGGGGAAAAATTAAAACAACATGAGCTTGACAGTTTCATGTGTGAGAATCTTAGATACTTCCATGACCTAGAGGGGATAGTAGGTTCTGCCTTTCAGATCTATATGACAGACAGTTGAGGAAAATTATCTCTTGTAAGGAAAGGAGACAGTTAGGGTGAAGATCAGATGGCTGTAGTATGCCAAGTTGAATATCTTTTTCATTTTGGCAGGGGTGGTGGTGAGGGTGATATATTTTTAAGTCAACCATTTGTCTTATCTCCCTTATTAGATGTAAAAAGGATTTCATTGTGGGTGTTTTTTTGTTTTTTGTTTTTTCTTTTTTTTTGTCCCTGAAGCCTCTGGCTTTCTTGTACCCCTCTGGAATTTTAACCAATTTCCCTGATAAAATCTGAGACTGTTTCCTTGTAACTACTTTAACAAAATTTCATATGAAACCATGACTAAGGCATTTATGAAATCACTGCAGTGTGGCACCCAAAGGTTCCTTGTGGCTTTTATATTTCTCTACTACTTATAAATAAGGCTCAAAGAGAGTCTGCTTCAGGATATTCAATGGTTTCTTGAATGCAGTAGTCTCTGGTTATCAATTAAGAGACTTTTGAAAATGCAGCCTGAATTTTTTGCTATTATATCATCAATGATAGAAACGGACATTTTTATTCAGGGAATGCTGACTGAATTTCAGTTAAATCCTTTGTATTTTTTTTCAATTATCTCTGTGTAAGATATACTAGAATTTTTGCCCTTTCTACTTTCATTACTAGTTATCAATTAAATTGACAAACATTGGTCTCTCTGTACACTGGTTCTTTCCTTTCTGGCTACTAACACGTCCAGATCTCCTCCATCTTAAAAACAAAAACAAAACCCCCTCATCTGACTGTTATGTCCCTTCAAACTATTCTCTATCTCTCCTCTCTTTCATAGCCAAACTCCTAGGAAAAACTATTTACTCTCATTGAGTCCACTTTGTCTTCTGACCGTATCTTTGCATTCTGACTTCTTACCTTATAACTAAACTGAAACTATTCTTTCCAAAATATTTAATGATTTATTAATTACCAATTTTGATGACTTTTTCTCAACCTTACCCTTTATTGACCCCTCTGCAGCATTTGACAATGTTAACCACCCTCTCCTCCTGGATCTTCTCTCATTTTGTGGCTTTCATGACCCAAAACCTGACTCCCTTAAAATCTCTGCTAAAATCCCACCTTTTCCAAGAAACCTCTCCAGTTTCCCTTAATGTAGTTATCAGCAATTTTTCATGTTCACACACACACACACACACACGCATGCACACTTTTTTGTGCATTTTCGTTTGCATCTTGTATCCTCCGTTATTCTGTGAACTCCTTGAAAGCAGAAACTGTTTTAGCTTTTTTTATCAGGAGCTTAACTGTTGACTTGTTGACTTGACTTGATTTTCATCTAATTTGTCTGGCTACTCCTCATCAGTCTGCTTTGCCGAGTCATTGTCCATACCACACCCCTCAGTCACTGCAGTTGTGCTCCAAGACTCTGTTCTGGGCCCTCTTCTCTGCTTTCTTTATAGTCTCTCTCTTAGTGACGTCACCTGTTCCTTTGGGTTAGTTTTCATTTTTATAGATGACATAGCTCTATATATCCAGGCTTGGACTCTCTATTCCAATATCACTAACTTCCTAAATCATTAAGCATTTTGTATTTGTAGGCATTTCAAACCTAATATAACATCTAAAATAGAATTCACTAATTGCCCCCTCCAACTCACCCCATTTTTCTTTAGGGAATCACCATCTTTCCAGTTACCCAAGTTCTGTGCCTCCGAATCATGCTCTACGGCTCTCCCTTGTCCTTTACCTCGTGTCCACAGAACCCAAACTTTCCTGAGCTCCCCTGTGTTTTATAGATAGTAGCTGTCATGATCTTTCAGCTTCTCCTTCAAGCTGGTAAAGCTACATTTTCCAGCAGCCCATGTGGCTGATTTAGACTACTTGTACATGTCCAGATTGCCCTCTACCCACCAATAAAATGTAAACTTTTTGGTGAGGGGCTGTTCATCTTCTTTGCATTTTCACTGATTAACACAATTCGTGGCCTTAGTAAATATTTCCTAAATAATTGATAGAAGCTGTAAAAAGCTGTATGGTTTAATTAATAGATAGGGTTTGCATAGGCAAAGGAGAGGGGAAGCGCTCCTCACTGGAGTGGTGGTTGAAGTTATAGCTCTTATTTCCAGTGTCACATTGGGCAAATAACTTTCCTCAATTTCTTTATCCATAAAATGAGGAAGTTGAATTAGGTGAGTTCTAAGATCCTTATCAGGATTTAACCTCACATAATTTAACCTCACATAATTTCTAGTCCTTTCCTAGTCATTCTTTCAACTTAATAAGCAGATGGGCCTGAGAGAAAGTTTTGGGGATGAAGACAAACAAGGGTCATCCTCCTTGTAACAAAGTTTAAAAAAAAGATTCAATCTAATTCACGTCAGCAGTCTTAGAAAGCTGCTATAAAGAGAAGTAATGGGACAAAAATATATTGGACAAGTGGTTGTAACTCTCATTTTATGTGGAGGTCAAATGTAATTGTGATTTATATTCTTTAGTGATTAGCTCCTTGAGATATGTGTGTATACACATACTCACACACATATATGCTCTATTTACAACTTTGTTTTGTCATAATCTTTCATATAAAGTACTTTTTGAAATATTATAGGATGACAAAAAATTTGAACTTAGGTAATAATAAAAAGTTAGAGAAATTAAAATGTGAAAGTAAGAGAGGAACGGAGTTTACAATGGAGATACAAAATTTTATTTTAATTTTGCATCCAAAAATTTAACACAAAAGATAAATCTTTCTCCAACTAGAGGGGATACAGTATAACATATCAACTTGCAAGTAATCAACTAGGCTTTTTAGGGCCTCAGTAACTGCTGCAAATGAATTGAATTTAATTGAATTTTTCATTAATAATGTTTTACTGAGCATCTCAGGACCATTTTTGGTGAAATGTATTCCTTTTGAAATCAAACAAGTGCATTTTGTAATGATTGCTGATATGTTTCAACTAATCTTAAAATATACAGTAAATTTGGGGAAAGTTTTTTAAAAAAAAATTTCTGTGTACTTTGTTCAGTCTGTTAGAAACCTCTATATTAAGTTAGGATCTCTTGGGAAGTTGAAATTAATGCTGGAACAAAGCAATAGCAAGCTTTCTCAGGAATGGGCCAAGTTATATATTGTATGAGATAATGTAACATTTGAAAATCCAAGGCCATAAAAACTTTTCATTGATAAAGGCAACATGGGGATAATAGATAAATATTTAATACTGGAAAGTGATTTCCTTGCTCATGAAAGTCCTCATCATTTTCTTACTGTTGTAGATGTGATGTCCATCTTGAAAACAAGGAACCTCACACCATAAAAAATGGAGCGTTCTTATTAATGATTAAATGGATCCATGATCTCTTCAATGTGGATGTAACCTTCAATGACACATATTGTATCCTAACCATGCCTGCCTATCCTGTGTGACTCTGGTCCCTATGTTCTCACACATATTCATAAAAGAGATCCACTCAATATGTTGGGGACTAAAAGAAATGATTATTTCTCTCTCATATTAATAGCCTATTATCAAAATTTGGGAGACCCCAGCCTTTTTCTCTATCCTATTTCCCTGTCCAATTTATCAAGGACAGGGCTGATGGAAGATAGGATGAACATTTTCCTCATTCTGGGTTTTACTACTCCACCCAACTAAATCAGATTTCTAATCTAAGGTAAAACTCCCTTTTGCTTAGTCTTGGGTAGGGGATAATTTCTTTGAATAGATTTAGAATTAAATGATTATTGAAATTTATTAAGAATAGCTTCAGCCCCTCATTATAATATTAATTCTCTTATTAAATGTTAGCCAATCAGAGTTGATGGCCACCTTTGAGAACATTCCTCTTCCAAAGATTTATAAGTCAGGAGCCCACCACCCTAAGGGGCTTTTGGCATTCAAGAGTGCCACTGTCCATTTATTACAAATCCTGGCATTGTTAATAAAATGATTAAATTACCTAGAAATTTTGTCTCTCAAACTTTTTAAATTACACATGACCTTCCTTGATTTTTTCTGATATCATGAAGGTAAGGTGAATTGAACGTCAGTTATCTCTCACTACCACTATGAGACCAGTCCATGCTTTTCAGTCATACATTTATTTGATGCTCTTTATTCTAGTTCATCATACCTCTTTATTTGTTATGCATTGCAAGAGACACCAGTGTGTGTCTCTTTATAATCCTTCAAGTGATACACATTTTAATTCATTTTTTAAGTTAATTAATTTTTAGTTTTCAGCATTCACTTTTATAGGATTTTGAGTTTGAATTTTTTTCCCCTCTTTCTCTCCACCTCCCAAAGATGGCATGCAATCTCATATAGGCTATATAGGTACAATCATATTAAACATAATTACACATTAGTCATGTTGTAAAAGAAGAATCAGAAAAAAGGGAAAAAAACATGAGAAACAAATAAAAGAAGAGAAATAATGTGCTTTGATCTGCATTCAGAGTCCATAGTTCTTTCTCTGGATGTGGATAGCATTTTCCATCATGAGTATTTTGGAATTATCTTAGATCATTGCTTTGGTCAGAAGAACTAAGTCTAGCAAAGTTGGTCATCACACAGCATTGCCGTTACAGTGTACAATGTTCTTCTGTATCTGCTTACTTCACTCAGTATCAGCTCATGCAAGTCTTTCAGGTTTTTCTGAAATCTGCCTGCTCACCATTTCTTATGGAACAATAATATTTCATTACATTCATATACAACAACTTGTTGTAATGGTAATCTAAATTTGAAGAAGTTCCCATCCATTAATAGGCCTATGTGACCTGCTGACATCACAGGAAGCCTAAGTCACATGTGGTGGGAGGAGCTTGCTGAACAAGTGAAACAGGAAAGGGTGGAACAGGAAAAAAGTCAGTCAGAGCAGTTAGAGCTGTGGGAGACAGAAGAGGGCAGGCAAGGAGTCAATTAGGATTTGTGAGCGTTTGTGGGAAGGCCCCAGCAGCGGGGAGACTATGGAGTTGTCATATCAATTAGGCTGGGACTTTCTTACTGTTTTAAAATGATTAATTATGTGTCTTTGATTGAGTCTTACTAGATGCTAAGCCCCAGGTCCAAACCCCTATCTGTTAGGTGCTAAGCCTATGTGGGTGTGAATTGGTTACTAAGGTGGGGCTCCAGGTGGGGCCCATGAAGGGAGGTCTGGTTATATCTTTGCTCCCAAATAGGCCCCAAACCCCTAGCTATTAGGTGCCAAGTCAATGTGGGCATGAAGCCCTCAAGGTCCTAGAGGGAGGTGCTAACTCCAGAGCCAATAGTAAGAGCTTAAGTTCTGGTCGCTCAGAGGACATTTGATGATGGCTAAAGAGTGCGTAAAAAGGGGAGACGGAGCTATTTGCTTAGGGCTGTCACTCTTGGTGGTGCGCTGATGTGGAGACTCTGGGCAGCAGTAGAGCCCTCCAGCTTGTAAACCCAGATGTCGGGACTTTGTTAAACCCTGGTAGCTATGCGTTGAGATTTGAATCAGACAAGGTCTGTCTGTTGATGTTTGTAATTTGTTTGTATTTGCTCTGAAGCTCAGGGTGCTGGCTTTTTCCCCTGAACTAAGTAAATGATGTCTGTATGCTGGATTAAAGTAAGATTTTTAACCCCTTAACGTTGCTTTCCTTAGTAAAGCAGATCAAAAGAATCTGGGCTTGCAGCATTCTGTGATCTGGTTGTTGTTGGTTTTACATCTCCACAGCAGCTGCTAGCCAGATCGTTGCAACAGGAATGGAGTGGCTCCCTGCTGTGATAATGTGTATTAACTTCTATGCTACTTGGATGGATTGGACTTACTGGTTTTGGATTTGGATTTTCTGGTCTCTGAATAAATGTTTTGCTTCTTCTGTCGTCTGTTATATTTTGTGATACAGAACCAAGTCAGCATATTCATAGTAATAGCAACTGCTGTGAGTATTGCCTTGGTGATGCACTTGTTCGGTCATTCTCTAATTGATGGGCATCCCTGCAGTTTCCAATTCTTGGCCACCACAAAAAGAGCTGCTTTAAATATTTTTGTACATGTGGGTCCTTTCCCCTTTTTTATGATCTCTTTGGGATACAGACCCTAGTAGTGGTATTGCTAGATCAAAGGGTATGCACGGTTTGATTGCCCTTTGTGAATAGTTCCAAATTGCTCTACAGAATGGTTGGATCAGTGCGCAACCAACAATGCATTAGTGTTTCAATTTTCCCACATCTTCTCCAGCATCTATCATTTTTCTGTTTTGTCATGTTAGCCAATCTGATTGGTGTGATGTCGTACCTCAGAGTTCTTTTAATTTGCATTTCTTGAATCAGTAGTGATTTAGAGCATTTTTTTTACACGACTATAGATAGCTTTAATTTCTTTATCTGAAAATTGCCTGTTCATATCCTTTCACCATTTCTCAATTGGGGAATAATTATATTCTTATAAATTTGACTCAGTTCTCTATATATTTTAGAAATGAAGCCTTTATCAGAGACACTGACTGTAAAAATTGTTTCCCAGCTTTCTGCTTCCCTTCTAATCTTGGTTGCATTGCATTTGCTTGTGTAAAACTTTTTAAATATAGCGTAATCAAAATGATCCATTTTGCATTTCATAGTGTTCTCTATCTTCTGTTTGGTTATAAATTCTTCCCTTCTTCATAGATCTGACAGGGAAACTATTCCTTGTTCTCCTAATTTACTTATAGTTTCACTCAATGTTTAGAATGTGTACCCATTTTGACCTTATCTTGGTATATACTGTAAGATGTTGGTCTGTGCCTAGTTTCTGCTATGATGTTTTCCAGTTTTCCCAGCAGTTTTTTGTCAAATAGTGAGTTCTTATCCTAGAAGCTGGAGTCTTTGGGCTTATCAAACATTAGATTACTATAGTCTTTGACTACTCTGTTTTGTGCACCTAACCTATTCCACTAATTCACCGCTCTATTTCTTAGCCAATATCAAGTAGCTTTGATGATGGTTGCTTTATATAGTTTTAGATCTAATACAGCTTGGGCACTTTCCCTTGCATTTTTTTCATTAATTTCCTTGATATTCTAAACCAAGACTGGGGAACCTGTGACCTTGAGGCCACATGCGGCTTTCTAGATCCTTAAATGTGGCCCTTTGACTGAATCTAAACTTCACAGAACAAATCTCTTTAATAAAAGAATTTGTTATGTAAAACTAGGACTCAGTCCAAAGGTTCACCCAATGACCTAAGAAGGCCACATGTGGCCTTGAGACTGCAGGTTACCCACCCCTGTTCTGGACCTTTTGTTCTTCCAGATGAATTTTGTTATTATTTTTTCTAACTCTATAAAATAATTTTTGGTACTTTGATTGGTTATGGCACTGAATAAATAAATTAATTTAAGCAGAATTAGCATTTTTATTATGTTGTATTATTATTTTTTATTATGCTAGTTCAGCCTACCCATTAGAAACTGATATTTTTTTTTTGATGATTTAGATCTGACTTTGTTATTTGTGTGAAAAGTGTTTTGTAATTCTGTTCATATAGTTCCTGGGTTTGTCTTGGTAGGTAGACTCCCAAAAATTTTATATTGTCTACGGTTACTTTAAATGGAATTTCTCTTTCTGTCTCTTGCTGCTTGACTTTGTTAGTAATATATGGAAATGCCAATGACTTATGTTGGCTTACTTTATATCCTGCAACTTTACTAAAATTGTTAATTATTTAAGTAGTTTTTTAGTTTATTCACTAGGATTCTCTAAGTATACCATCGTATTGTCTGCAAAAAGCAATAGTTTTGTTTCTTTATTGCCTTTTCTAATTCCTTCAATTTCTCTTTCTTCTCTTATTGCTAAAGCTAACATTTCTAGCACAATATTGAATAACAGTGGTGATAATGGACACCGTTGTTTCACCCCTGATCTTATTGGAAATACTTCTGGCTTATCTCCATTTCATAAAATGCTTGATGATGGTTTTAGATAGTTGCTACTTATCATTTTAAAAAAAACTCCATTTATTCCCATGTGCTCTAATGTTTTTAACAGGACTGGGTATTGTATTTTGTCAAGAGTTTTTTCTACATCTATTGAATTAATCATGTGATTGCTGTTAATTTTGTTATTGATATGGTCAATTATGTTGATGGTTTCCTAATATTAAACCATCCATGCATTCCTGATATAAATCCCACCTAGTCATAGTGTATTATCCTCATGATAAATTTCTGTAATCTGGTAATATTTTATTTAAAATTTTTGCATCAATATTCATTAGGGATATTGGTCTATAATTTTCTTTCTCTGTTTTGGCTCTTCCTGATTTAAGTATCAGCACCATGTTTGTATCATAAAAAGAATTTGGTAGGACTTCTTCTTTGCCTTTTCCCCCAAATAGTTTACATCACAATGGAATTAATTATTCTTTAAATATTTGGTAGAATTCACTTGTAAATCCATCTGGCCCTGGAGAATTTTTCTTAGGGAGTTCATTGATGGCTTGTTCAATTTTTTTTTTTCTGAAATAGGGTTGTTTAAGTATTTTATTTCCTCTCTTGTTCATCTGGGCAATTTACATTTTTCTAGATATCCACCCATTTCACTTAGGTTGTCAGATTTATTGTCATACAGTTAGGCAAAACAATTCCTAGTTATTGTTTTATTTTCCTCTTCATTTGTGGTGACTCACTCTTTTCACTTTTGATACTATATTAGGTTTTCTTCTTTCTTTTTTTTAAATCAAATTAACCAAATGTTTATATATTTTATTGTTTTTTCATAAAACCAACTCTTAGGTTTATTTATTCAATAGTTTTATTAATTTAAATTTTATTAATCTCTTTTGATGTTCAGAATTTCTAATTTGGAATTTAATTGGGGATTTTTAATTTGTTCTTTTTCTAGATTTTTTAGTTACATGCCCAATTCATTGATCTCCTCTTTCTCCATTTTCTTCATATAAGCATTTATATATATAAAACTTCCCCTAAGAACTGCTTTGACTGCATCCCATGTTTTGCATGTTGTCTCATTATGGTCATTTTTTTCATGAAGATATTGATTTTTTTCTATGATTTACTGTTTGACCACTCATTCTTTGGGATTATATTATTTAGTTGCAGTTAATTTTCTGTCTACCTTTCCATGGCTCTTTATTACATGTAATTTTTATAGCATTTTGATCTGAAAAGGATACACTTAATATTTCTGCCTTTCTGGATTGTGTGGTTTTTATGCCCTAGTACATGGTCAATTTTTGTGTAGGTGCCACGTGCCACTGAGAAAAAGGTATATTCTTTTCTATCTCCACTCAATTTTCTCCAGAAGTGTACTATATCTAATTTTTCTAAATTCTATTTACCTCTTTAACCTCTTTCTTGCTTATTTTGTGGTTATACTTTTCTAGTTCTGAGAGGGGGAAGTTCAGGTTCTCCATTACTGTAGTTTTGCTCTCTATTTCTTCCTGTAACTCCCTTAACTTCTCTTCTAAAATGCTATACCATTTGATGCATATATGTTTAATGTTGATATTACTTCACTTTCTATGGTATCTTTTAGTAACATGTAGTTTCCTTCCTTATCTCTTTTAATTAGATCTATTAGATCAGGATTGCTCCCCTGGCTTTTTTTTTTCCTTCAGCTGAGGCATAATATATTCTACTCCAACCTTTTACCTCTACTCTGTGTGTATCTCTCTGCTTCAAATGTGTTTCTTTTACACAACATATTGTAGAATTTTGTCTTTTTTGATGCTATCATCCCCATTTTTTCAGATCAGGATATATAAGCTCAGAGGGACTAAAGAATATACAGGAATATACAGTTAGTAAATATCTGAGCCACTATTTGAGCTCAAATCTTTCTTATTCTAAGTCTAACTCTCTATCCACTTCACCAATAGCTGTCTCTTAAATCACTTAGGGGCAGCTAGATGGTGCAGTGTATAGAATGTCAGTCCTGGAATCAGGAGGACCTGAGTTCATATCTGGCTTCAGACACTTCCTAGCTGTGTGACCCTGGGGAAATCACTTAATCCTGTTTGCCTCAATTTTGTCATCTGTAAAATGAGATGGAGAAGAAAATTGTTTACCCCCAAATTCCAAACATGACAATCATCTTTGGCTACTCTTGCCTTTTGTTATCCTTCTCCCATGTATGGCTCCTCTCCTTCATGACACTTTCTTCTTCTTGTTTAGGTTCCAAAATCAAATACTACCCCACTTGTATTGTTCCTTAAAAGGACATGTCACTAGTCTTTTTTTTTTTCTGGAGGCTGTCATTACCTGGACATTTCCTTTCCCCAGCCAGCTTTCTCATATATGTGCCATCTTCTCCATTAAAGTGTAAGCTTCTTTAAGACAGATTGTTTCACTTTTACGTGCTTACTTTGTAAGTATATATAACATAAAATCATGGATAACGATTATCTATGCAACATTCCAAGCCATCTTCCAAGCCTAAAATTCATTCGTGAAATCTTTCACTTCTTTTAAATTTCAGCTCATGTACCTCCTCATCCACGATAGCTTCTTTTATTCTCAGACCTGCTCGTAGGTGAAAGTGTTATCTCTTTGCTCAATTTTTCCGAGAACACTTTCCTGTATGTCTCCTTTTCCTTTATTTTATTCCACCTTGTATCACACTTGACTTTGTATAAATTGCATCCATCCCAGTAGATCACAGGCTTCTTGAGGGTGAGGGCATTGACTTTTTCCTCATACATGCAGAGACAATATCTTTTTTGTCGCCAACATTTAATAGATCTTTGTTGGAGCAAATTAACTGCTAAAAGCTGTTATTAACCAACACACTTGAATGGCAGCACCATTGACAGCACCAGACCCACCCATTTGTATACCAGGTTCTGTCTGAGGAAATAACCTAATCTCTCTCCCGCAGTTCACAAAAGGATATATCTTTATATTTAGATGATTCCCCAAAGGAAGCAAGATTATTCCAATGTATTTGTCCAGTCTTTTGCAATTTGTCATTTATTGGTCACTGATGAAGTAGCACTTTTTTGGAATTTTGTATTCACCACAGAATCAGTCTTATGGGAAACTTTATAGGTCCAAAATGATGCTTGCATCATCTGAAAGATAAAAGTACAAGGTAGGCTATATCATAGACATTTTAATATAGTATATCCTGAAATTTTTATTCCTGTAATATTTTGGTTCTGTTTCAAACCGTTTCTAGTACCTTTGGATAATCATGACACTGAATAAATGTTTACCACTATAATAGTTACTGCATTTCATCTCTGAGGTGACTGCATTTCTGAAATAAGTGAAGTATGATCCCTCTGGATGAAAGGTGCTGCATATGAATATGACTCATTATCATTTTAGGCACATTTCCCAGGATGGTATTTAGCAATTAAAAAAGCAAATCCAAATAAGCCCAAGAGTTCAACATTTCATTTTCTTTCAACCCAAGCAGCCTATTTACTGTAAGAAAAATGACAAGCCCCCTCCCCTTTGTTGACTCCTTTTACAGAAACCTCTAAATGAAGCCTAAAAGAATTACAGACATAATGTCATATGTGAATTAAGAAGCATAAGCTAATATGTCAAAGCTAAGGGTTATTTTTGTTGTTCAGGCTTCATTTTTTAAAAAAAATAGTATTTTTCCCCAATTACATGTCAAGACAATTTTTAGCATTCATTTTTATAAGATTTTGAGTTCCAAAATTTTGCCCCTCACTTCTTCTCCCTTCTTCCTAAAAACGTAGACAATTTTCTATAGGTTATGCTTCCACTATCATTTAAAATATATTTCCTTAATCATAATTGTTAATGAAGAAACAGATCAAAAGGAGGAAAAGACATGAAAATAATAAAATAAATGAAAAAAGTATTCTTTGATCTGTGTGCAGAGTCTATTAGTTCTTTATCTGGATGTGGATAATATTTTCCTTCTTGAGTCCTTGGTACTTGACTTGGATCACTGCATTGCTGAGAAGAGCTGAGTCTATCATACTTGATCATTACACTGTGTTACTGATACAATGCACAATGATTTCCTGGTTCTGCTCATTTCACTTTGCATCAGTTCATACAAATCCTTCTAGGATTTTCTGAAATCTGCCTGCTTATCATTTCTTATTGCACAATAGTATTCCTTTACATTCATATACCATAGCTTGTTCAGCCATTCACCAATTGATTGGCATTAATTTCCAATATTTTGCCACCATATAAAGGGCTGCTACAAAGATTTTTGCACATGTAAGTCCTTTCCCCTTTTTTATGATCTCTTTGGGGTAGAGATCTAGTAGTGGTATTGCTAGATCAAAGGGTATACACAGT
This sequence comes from Trichosurus vulpecula, assembly GCF_011100635.1. Classification (NCBI taxonomy): domain Eukaryota; kingdom Metazoa; phylum Chordata; class Mammalia; order Diprotodontia; family Phalangeridae; genus Trichosurus; species Trichosurus vulpecula. Next base: position 21,360,588 of record NC_050581.1, read on the forward strand.
TTTATATCCCTTTGGGCATAGTTCCAAATTGCTCTGCAGAATATTTGGATCACTTCACAACTCTAACAACAGCATATTAGTGTCCCAATTTTCCCATATCCTCTCCAACATTTATCATTTTCCTTTTTTTGTTATATTGGCCAATCTGTTAGGTGTGAGGCAGTACCTCACAGTTGTTTTAATTTGCATTTCTCTAATCAAAAATGATTTAGACACTTCTTCATATACATATAGATAGCTTTGATTTATTCATCTGAAAACTGTGCATTCATATCCTTTCACCTCTTATTAATAGGGGAATGGCTTGTATTCTTATAAATTTGACTCAGTTCTCTATATATTTGAGAAATAAGGCCTCTATCAGAGACAGTTGCAGTAAAAATTGTTTCCCAGTTTTCTGCCTTCCCTTTAGTCTTGGTGCACTGGTTTTGTTTGTGTAAAAGCTTTTTAATTTAATATAATGAAAATTATCTATTTTATATTTTGTAATGTTCTCTATCTCTTGTTTGGTAATGAATCTGTAACTGATTTAACTTCTCCTTTAAGGATTTGGATGCTACATCACTTGGTACATATATGTTTAGTATTTTTTTGGAGGGGGGAAGGCAAGGCAATTGGGATTAAGTGACTTGTCCAAGGTCCCACAGCTAGTAAGAGCCAAGTGTCTGAGGCCAGATTTGAACTGTCCTCCTGATTTCAGGGCCACTGCTCTATTCACTGTAACACCTAGCTGCCTTGTATACATGTTTACTATTGATATTACTTCATTTTCTATGGTACATTTTGGGAAGATATAGTTTCCTTTCTTATCTCTTTTAATTAGGTCTATTTTTGTTTTGCATTTTCTGAGATCAGGATTGCTATTCCTGTTTTGTTTTTTTTTTACTTCAGATGAAGTATAATAGATTTGGCTCCAGCCCCTTACCTTTACTCTGTGTGTGTCTCTCTGTTTTAACTGTGTTTCTTGTAAACAACATATTGTAGAATTCTGGTTTTTGATCTATTTTGCTATCCATTTCTGTTTTGTGGGAGAGTTCATCCCATTCACATTCACAGTTATTATTACTAACTGTGTATTTCCCTCCATCCTGTTTTCCTCCTGTTTGTCCTCTCTCTCCTTTCTCCCTTTCCCTTCTCTCCAGTGTTTTGCTGCTGTCTACCTCCTCTTCCAATTTGCCTTCCTTTCTGTCAGTTCCTGGACCCCCTTTACTTAATCTCCTCCCCTACTTTCTTGTCAGGTAAGAGAGATTTCTATATCCAATTGATTGTGTATATTATTCCTTCTTTGGTCCAATACTGATGAAAGTAAGGATTAAATGATACTCACTGCCTGCCCTCCCATCTTTCCCTCCACTATAGTAGATTTTTTGCACCTTTTCATGTGAAATAATATACCCCATTCTACCTCTCCCTTGCTTCTGAACCCAATTGTTTTTTGTGTGTCAGTCCCTCAAATTCACCTTATACCCTATCCTTATACCTGTCTATATATATATATATTCCTTCTAGCTATACTATCACTGGCACATTTTTTAACAGTTACAAGTATCATCTTCCTATATAGTGATATAAATAGTTCAGCTCCATTGAATCCCTTACGTCTTCTTTCCCCTTCCCCACTTTTTAGGTTTTTCTTGGGTCTTGATGTTAGAGACGAAATTTTTGTTCAATTCTGGTCTTCTCCTTATGTATGTATGTAAGTGTACATATGTATGCATATGTATATGTATATATATTTGATTAAAGTAAGATTGTTGACCCCTTTAAAGTTGCTTTCTTTTAGAAAAGCAGATCAAAGAACCTGTATTAGCAGCCCTCCTGTGTGCTGGTGTTATTGGTCTTACACCCCACAGCAGTTGCAAATAGCATTGTTGTTACATAGCCCTGGTCAAGCTTTTATTTTGTCAAAAAAAAAGAGAAGGGAGGGGGAGGGAATAAGTATTCATATAGTACCTACTATATGTTACATACTATTTGATCACTTTTATGAACATCATCTCATTTGATCCTCAGAATAACCCTATGAGGTAGGTCTCATTATTACCCTCATATAATTGAGGAAACTGAGGCAGACACACATCATGATTTGCTCAGTGTTGTGTAGCTAGTAAGTACCTCAGAGTAAATTTGAATTCAGGTCTTCTGGACTCTAGACTCAGAGCTCTATCTATTGTGCCACTTAGCTGTCTCTAATAGTACAATAATCATGAGTGGACCATTGCAATAGTCTCCTTAATTTGCTAGCCTCTGAGTTCTTCCCTTTCTAAATCATCCCCCACAACTGCTAATTTAATATTCTCAAGGTACAAGTCTGAACATATAACAAAAGAAGCTCAGGTGGCCCTTTCTTGCCACTAAGATACAATATAATTTTCCTTTTGGCTTTTAAAGTTCTCTACAAATTGTCTATATCTTTTCAATTCTATCACTTATTATTCTCCTCCATGTATTTTTATGTTCCACCCAAACTGGCCTGTTCATGTTTTCCTTTTAATTATATCCCATTTCCCAGCTTTGTGTATTTGCATGGGCTACTCCCTATGATTGAAATATACTCTCCCCTCACTTTTGCCTCATAGAATTCATAGATTATTTCCAAGTTCTGTTCAAGTACCGGTTCCCACAAGAGAATTTTGTTGTCCTCCTTACTTCTAACTGTTAATGCCCTCTCCCTAGAAATTCTTTTATATAAGTTTTCTATTTAATTTCCTTGTATATATTGTTTCCTCTCAGTGGAATAAGCTCTTTGGAGGCAGGACACTTCACTTTCATCTTTGTTTCCCCAGAACTTTAGCACATTAGAGATTTTCAATAAGTGCTTGTTAAATGGATGAATGAAGGTTTGCATGCTTTGGATACTCAAGACAACCTATGAGGGAGGCACTATTGTTATCTCTATTTTTAAAATGAGGAAACTAAAGCAGAGAGTTGATAAGTGATTTGCTTAGAGCTACATAGCAGTGTCTGAGTCAGGATTTGAACCCAAGGCTTACTATTTGAAGGCCAGCACTTTACCCACTATGAGTATTTTAGCTCCTTTGTGAAGGATCTGTATTTAGATTCTTAGCCTCTTTTGTCATCTGTGTTGGTAAGCAAAATGAACTCCTTAGCACTTAGTTCAACAAGTGCCCTTGAAGAGTTTGGCTTTTGTTTGCTTTGAGTAATTCAGTGTATTTCATTGAGTCTTACTAAGCGCTAAGCCCCAGGGCCCAAACCCCTATTAGGTGTAAAACTTTAGTGGGTGTGGATTGGCAACTAAGGTGGGGCCCAAGGTAGGGCTAACTCCAGGGAGGGCCTAGTTTACATGTCTGGGATAGCAGAGGCTCTTAGACCATGTGGGTTTCAGTCGCCTCTTTGTGACAATTTTAGGTCACATGGGTGAGTCGCATGTGTGACTCACCCCTGACTCTGAAAAAGATATAAAAACCAGGGGTTGGCCTCCTCTTCCTTGGAGCTCTTTGCCGCAGCAGTGGTGGCGTGTGACTCTGGGCCAGCCCTTGTTCTGAGCTCCCAGGCTGAACCTAGATGTCGGTAACTATGAATTGTATTGGGTCTGTCTGTTGATGTTTGTAATTTGTTGGTATTTTGTTCTTAAGTTCAGGATGCTGGTTTTTTCCCCTGAACTAAGTGAATGATATTTGTGTGCTGAATTAAAGTAAACTTGTCAACCCCTTTAACCTTGCTTTCCTTATTAAAGCAGATCAGAAGAACCTGTGCTTTCCCAGCCTGCCGGCAGCTTTTTGGGTGCTGGTTGTGGGTGGATCTTACACCCCCATAGTAGCTGCTAGCCAGATTGTGGAAACACCATCTTTCCTACTCTGGCCTCTGTTGCTGCAAATGTATAAGTGGGTTGCACAGTGCCAATGGTAAAGTTCTATTTTTATTTGTTTTGTGGGTTTCTATGTTTCCTCCAAAGTAATTAACAAATGGACAGCTTTCTGATGATGAGCACTTCCATACTAATTTAGGTTTGTTCTGAGAGAATAGATTTGGTTTATTACTGTGACCATTCTTGAAGCTTTCTGGACTTCGGAGAATCTGAAAAAGCATATAGGGTGCTGTTGTAGCCTTCAGGAACACAAAGTCATCTCCAAGCCACTCTGAAAAAGAATAGGGATAAAAGATGCTGTATTGGCAATCAAAATGTGTTTGAGTGACATGTTTGTGACATCAGAGGCTTTTAGACCACATGGATTTAAGTTGCATTTTTGTGATGATTTTAGGTCAAGTGGATGAGTTGCATGTGTGACTCACCCTTGACCCTGAAAAAGATAAAACCAGGGATTGGCTTTTCCTTTTCCGGAGCTCTGAGCTGCAGCAGTAGTGACACGTGACTCTGAGCCAGCTGTTGTTGAGCTCCCAGATGCACTCAGATGTTGGTAACTATGACTTGTATTTGGTCTGTTTACAAATGTATGTTTTTAATTTGTTTGTATTTGCTCTGAAGTTCAGGGTGCTGGCTTTTTCCCCTGAACTAAGTGAATGATATTTGTATGTTGGACTAAAGTAAGATTGTTAACCCCTTAATATTGCTTTCCTACTTTCCTTAGTAAAGCAGATCAAAAGAACCTGGGTTTTTGCAGCATTCTGTGTGCTGGTTGTTGTTGGTTTCACACCCCCACAGCAGCTGCTAGCTGGATACAACTCACCCATGTGACCTAAAATCATCACAAAAATGCGACTTAAACCCATGTAAACCCATGTGGTCTAAAAGCTACTGATGTCACAAATATGTCACTCAAAACCATTTTGATTGCTAACTGATGCCTTTAAGGAAATGTGTAAGAGGAAGAGAATAAGCAATAGTGAGGACAACACAGAACAAATAAGAAACCAGGGTATTCTACTGGTACTTTCAGAAGAAAGTTAAAAATGCCCCTGTAATGAATTTAAGGGAGCCCATGGTTAAGAGTCATAGTGGTAGACATGGCTGGTTTTTCATCTGCATTGTTGAATGAAACTTACAAATTAAGACCTCAAATCCACTTGAATGTTTTAGTTTCTATTTACAAGGGGTTGTTAGGTCTTCTTTTTGGTGGTTCCTATAATTTTCCTTCTAATACTATTCATCTAAGAAATTTAGGAACAATAACCCTGTTGCTAATTGTTTATTTATAGTTGGTTGCTTTTGTAGAAAACAGACAGTGGGATGAAGAATTTCACATATCAGATCCTATAAATGGATTGATTAAAAGTATGTAAGTCTAATTTCAGTTTAAATTTAAATTAATTTTCCATCTGAAATTTTTGCTTCTGAATAAGAAGAATAATCTGTATCTTTTCTCCCCCATCCCACCAAGGATTTCAGTTTGTTTTGTTATACTGAACTTGACAAACATCAAAAACCTTTACACTTTCATTTTAATAGTTCTGAGAAAAAGAGAATTATATTTAAAATTCTAAAGCGCTATTACGTGCAACTTTTAAAATTATGTAATAAATTCAACACTTATGTTCCAAAGATGTTTTTTGTGGCTCTGTATCTCTACATACAGCCTTCTCTTCATTCTGTGAGTTTTTAAAAATGTTATTTGACTCTCTTTATTTTTTCTTCATTTTTATATCATTATCACTAGTATCCTCCTCCCACCCAATCCCATACTCCTGGGAGAAAAAAGACAAGCCCTGTCATATTACAAATAATGATGATTAAGTAAAAGAAGAAATCCACACATTGGCCCTGTCTTTAAATGTATGTCTCATACTTCATTCTTTGTCCATCACCTCTCTGTCAAGAATTTGGAAGCATGGTCATATAGTTGGTCATTGCCTTAATCAGAGATCTTAAGTCTGAGTTTCAAAGTTGCTTTTCTTTACAATTTTATAATCATTGTACCATTTTTTTTCTTTGAGTTTTGCTCACTTTTCTCTATATCAGTTCATATAAGTGTTTATTTCAGCAAAAATTTTCTATGAATATTTTTGCATGAATCTTCTCTATTTTTTGGACCTCTTTAGGGATATAGACCTACCACTGTTGGGCCAAAAGATATCTATGCACAGATTAGCGATTTTGTGTTTATAGTTCAAATTGCTTTCCAGAATGACTAAATCATTTCAGATATACCAATATTGCATTAAAACACTTGTTCTCTCACAGCTTCTGCAACAAATTCCATTTTCCTTTTCTGTCATTTTTGCCTTTTTGACATTTATAAGTTAGAACTTCAGAGTTATTTCAATTTAAATTTTACTTATTATATTTGATTTGAAGCATATTTTTACATAGAGTTGTTGATAGTCCAATTTTCTTTTGAAAACTGATTTTTATATATTTGAATCAGTTCACTGAATATCTTGGATATTGGGCTTTATCAGAGAAATATTTTTTAAAAATTTCTAATTATCTGTTTCACTTCTAATTTTAACTGCATTGATTTTGTTTGTGCAAAATTTTTTCCAATTTTATGTAATTTTAATTGCTTATTCTATCCCCTGAAATCCTTTTCATCTCTCATTTGGTTAAGAACTATTCTCTGTGCAGAACTATGAAAGGTATTTATTTCCTTGCTTCTCCAATTTGTCTATGTAATGGCAAGCAGTGGGACTTTTTGCTGTTTTTTTCTTTTGGAGTGCTTCTCAGCACTAAGGCAATAAAGTGACTTTGATTGACACTTGCCTTTGTTTTGATCAAGAGTCTTTGATTGAATCAACAGTGTTTGATGACCAGCTTAAGTCACAAGAAAGCCTTAAGTCACATGAGTGTGTCACACGGTTGTAACGCCCTCTGACCCTGAAGAAGTGTATATGTACTCAGAGGTGAACATTTTCCTTCAGGGGCTCACTCATTGGAAGAATGTTCTTGTGATTTGGCAAGGTGAGACTCTGGGTAGCCATGAAGGAGCCCCCCAGCTTTGAAAACCCAGATGTTGGTACTTTTCTCTCTGGTAACTATGTACGTATTGCTATGGACAGGCAGTTGGAAGACCTATCTGCTGATTTGTGTTATTTGCTCTGTTTATATAATTTCTGCTTGTAATTTCTGTTTGTGTTTTCTCCGAAGTTCAGGCTCCTGACTTTTTCCCCTGAACTAAGTGAATGATGTATGTATGTTTTATTAAAATTAGATTGTAAATCCCTTGGAGTTGTTTCACTTAGAAAAGAAGATCAAAGAACCTGTGCTAGTAGCCCTGCTGTGTGCTGGTGTTGTTGGCTTTACACTCCCATAGCCGCTGCAGCAGCAATTCTACATTACAGTCTAGTGATGTGAACTTTTATTCCTTATCCATTTGCTTCTTGTGTTATAGGATATGCGATATTAGCCTAAATCTAATTTCTTCCAGGCTGCTTTCGAGTTTTGTCAAAAATTTCTGTTGAATGATGAGTCTTTGTTTTAATGGAAATGGACTATATTATACTTTATCTTAATTAGATGACAATGTTTTGGAGGCTTTTTTTAGCACTATGATATGGTATTTGTTTACTTCTGGTTCTTACATTCCTAATCCACCCACTCTTCAAGTTTTCTATTTGTAGTTGCTGTTGTTGGTGTTGTTTAGTTGTTTCAGTCATGTCTGACTCTTTGTGAACCCATTTGGTGTTTTCTTGGCAAAGATACTGGAATGGTTTGCCATTTCCTTCTACAGCTTATTTTACAGATGGGACAGCTGAGGCAGATAGTACCAAATACTTTTGATGATTACAGTATTGAAGCATTGTTGGAGATCTGTTACTTCTACATTCCTTTGCTTCTCACTTTTATTTTTAATATTTACTTTTATATTTTTATCATTTTGATCCTCTGGATGGATTTTGTCATTTTTATAGCTTTATAACATAACCTGTTGCTAGTTTGACTGGCATGGCCCTGAATAAGTAAATTAATTTAGTTAGTATTGTTATTTCTATTTTTTTGTCATGGCCCAACACGAGCAGTTAATATTTCTCCAAATATATCTCCAGTGACTTCATTTCTATAAAAAGTGCTTTGTTGTTTTAAAATATAATTCTTCTATATGTCTGCTTAAAGAATTGTATTAAGATACAATTCTTAAATTTAATGTACAATTATTAAAATATAATTAAAATAATTAATATAATTCTTCCATTTGTCTGATTTGGTACAGCTAGGTGATAGAGTGGATAGACCATCAGACCTGGAATCAGAAAGACCTGAATTCAAATCTGACTTTAGACACTTACTAGATATGTGACCCTGGGCAAGTCACTTAAGCTCGTTTACCTCATTTTCCTCATTTGTAAAATGATCTGGAGAAGGAAATCGTAAATTACTCTAGTACTTTTGTCAAAAAAAAACCCCAAAATAGGGTCATGAAGAATCAGGCAAGATTGAAAAAGCTGAAGAACAACAAAATGTTTACTTAGATCAACTATCAAATATTTTTACATTTTGTAGTTATGTGAAATGGAATTTTCAGTTCAATTTATTTCTCCTGGTTGATACATGTGGGTTTATTTTACTTCTTACTATGTTTCTTATCTTACCTCTATAGATAATACTTCTAGAACTATGTCAAAAATAGGGGTCATAAAATATATACATGCTTTACCCCTGATTTTGTTGGAAAGGCCTTTAGCATTACTTTATTATAGATGATGCTGGCTCTTTGGTTTAGTTAGATGGTATTTACTATGTAAGGAAAGGTCCATTTTCCTCTGATTTTAATGTTTTTAAGAGAAATGGACATTGTCAAAAACTTTTTCAGCAGTATTGATGCTAATATATGATTTTTGTGGTTTCTTATATTGACATTTTCCAAATATTGAATCAACTCTGCATTCTTGGTATAAATCCAACCTCTCCATATTATATAATTTTAGAAAATATGTAGCTGTTTCCTCTTTGCTAATACCTTATTCAATATTGGAGCAATATTAATTAGGGTTATTGGTTTATAGTTTTCTTCTTTTGTTTCTCCTTGATTTTTGTCAACACCACGTTTGGTAGGATCCTATTTCACCCCACTCCCACTTTAGAAAATAGTTTTATATAATTTTGGAATTATTCGAATTTGTGGAACAATTGACTCCTGAATATGTTCAAGAGCTTTTACTGGGAGATCGGTCATTATTTGTTCAAGATTTTTTTTCCTGAGGCTGATATATTTAAATTATATGCTAAGTGTTAGGGATAAAAAAGGTAAAGCATATTGCCTATTCTCAAGGAACTCACAGTCTAATGGGGTGGCAACATGAGAAAGGCTATGTAAAAATAGTGCAGTATATATTGGAGATCATCAATAGAGAAAAGGCAGTAGCATCCAGAGGATCTGAAAAGGCTTCTTGTAGGAGGTGGAGTTCTAGCTGTCCCTTGAAGGAAGTGAGGCAAATAAAAAGGCAGAGACTATGAGGGAGAAAATTTTAGGTATGGGGGACAGCCATTAAACACCTGGAATTAAGAGATGGAGTACCTTGCTTAAGGAACAGTAAAAAGGTCATTGCTACTAAATCATAGAGTGTATAGGAAAGGGAGAGGGAATTGAGTGTAAGAAATCTGTAAAGCTGGGAAAGGGCCAGGTTATGAAAAGCTTTGAATACAAAAGAGAGGATTTTATATTTGATCATGGAAATCATAGGAAACTATTGGTGTTTATTGATTAGGGGAGTGATATGGCTGGACCCTCACTTTAGGAAGTTCAATTTGACAGTTATTTGAAGAATGGATTGGAGCAGGAAGAGATTTGAGGTGGTGAGACCAACCATCAAGCTATATGATAATCCAGGAATAGTTGATGGCATCCTAAATCAGGGTGGTGGTGATGTCAAAGGAGAGAAAGGGCCATATAAGAGAGATGTTATGAAGGTAGAATGGTATCATGCACAGTAATGGAAAAATTAAGAAGATCAGAGGGCTGGAGGAGGGGCAAAATACAATGAATTCCTTTTGGAAGCATTGGCTTTAAGACACACACTTCAAGATGTCCAATAGGCAGTGTGAGATGTGAGACTAGAGGTTAGGACGTATATCAGAGGTGCACAAATAGCTCTGAGAATCATGCACATAGAAATTATAATTGAATTCATTGGAGCTAGTGAAATCATGAAGCAAAATATTGTAGAGGAAGAAGAGGGCCCATGACAAACCCTTGGGGGACTCTTGTGCTTAGTTGTCATGGTTGGTGGGTTGGTTGGTGTCCTTCATGACATCACTATGCTAGGGTCAAGTTTCAGTGTGTCTCATTGTGGCTGATCAGACTAAAGGAGCTCAGAATGCTCTACCATAGGTCAGGCACAAATGGTCCACGTGAACATTTGCGGTGGTTATTCTAAATTTGTGCATCTTGCATTTCCTTTGAGCTGTTTCAATTCTGCTTTGCTCATAGGGCACAGCACCTTCTCTGATGTGGGGATGCCATGCTGAGAAATCCTATGCTAGTGTCTCCTATGTCACACGATCAATTCCAAAGTTTTTGAGAGAGATCTTGAGAGTGTCCTTGTATCCTTTCTTCTGACCACCATGTGAATGCTTGCCCTGTGTGAGTTCTCCATAAAATAGTCTTTTTGGCAAGCGTAGGGTTTGCATTTGAAGGTAACCAGTCCATCAGAATTGTGCTCTCTGAAGCAGAATTTGAATACTTTGCAATTTCGTTCAAGTAAAGATCTCAGTGTCTGGTACTGGGATATAGATGAAGATCTAACAACAGTGACTGAGGAGTTTTCAGTCAGGTCAGAGGGTAACCAAGAGATAGTAGTGTCATGGAAATCTAGAAAGAAGAGAGTATCAAGGAAATGACAGTTTCAGAGTCTACAAAGAGAACAAGAAGGATGAGGGTTCATGAATATCATGAAAATCAGCAATTAAGCAATTAACTTTGGAGAGAGCAATTTCAGTCAAATGATGAGGTCAGAAGCCAAACTGAAGTGAGTTAAGAAGAGAGTGAAAGGAAAGGAAGTACAGGTAGCTTTAATAGATGGATTTCTGAAGAATCTTAGCCACAAAAGGGAGAACAGATAGAGAATGATAGTGGGCAGGGATGGATTGGTCAAAGGAAGGTTTTTTGAGATTGGAAAAGACAGTGACATTTCTCTAGGCAGTAAAGAAGTAGGCAGTAGACATAATAAATAATTGGACAAACATTTCCTTTACTTCCTCTTTATTTATTGAGATCTTCCCCTGCCCCTGTTTTTGACATTAATGATTTGGTTTTCTCTCTCTTCAGAAAAGTTTATTTAATGATTATCTATTTTATTAGTTTCTCCCCCTAAAAGCATACAATAGAAAAAGACATTATATCAATGTACAATGCATCTATGCATTGAATGATACAGCATATCAATACTTAAAGGAAGTTAGTTAAAGAGAGAAATAGACCCCAAAAATCATACAGTTTGGGGACTTCAATATTTCCTTTAAGACCTGTAAAAAATCTGACAAAAAAATAAAACAAGAAATAATTTAAGGAACTCAATTGATTTCAGAAAATTTAGCTATGATGCATCTCTGCCAATTATTTAATGGGAATATATTTCTCAACTGTGTATAGCACCTTTACAAAAGTTGACCATGAGCTAGAGCACAAAAACCTCAAAGACAAATGCAGAAAAGCAAAGGTATTAAACAATACTTTGCTGACAACAGTACAATGAAAAATTATGATTCGAACTGAAATAGAAACTAAATAAGTTAATCCTAAAGAATTTATGGGTCAAAGAACAAATCATAGAAACAATAGATGATTTTCTCAAATGAAATGACAATTAGGCAATATACCAAAACTTTTGGAAAGCTGCTAAAGTAGTCTTAGGGGAATATTCCTGTATGTAAACAGTTACATCAACAAAAGAGAAGGAATAGATCATTGGTGTATCTATAAATTAGCACAACAAAATGAATAAGCAATTGGGAATTATGTAAATAAATAGTTAAACTATCTATAACCTTTGACCCAGAGATGCCACTCCTGGCATTTACCCCTTAGGAGGTCACTGACCAAAAAAAGCTCTATGTACACCAAAATATTTATATTAGTACTTTTCATGGAGGCAAGCATCTAGAAAAAGTTCCTTTTAAGTACTGAAAAGAGAGAAAATAATATGTTTTGATCCGCATTCAGACTCCATAGTTTTCTCTCTGGGTATGGTTAGCTTTTTCCATCATGAGTCTTTTGGAATTGTCTTGGATCATTGTATTGCTGAGAAGAGCTAAGTCTATCAAAGTTGATCATGGCATAAATGTTGTTGTTACTGTGTAAAATATTCTCCTGGTTCTGTTCACTTCACTCAGCATCTGTTCATGTAAGTCTTTCCAGGTTTTTCCAAAATCTGCCTGCTTATCATTTCTTATAGCACAATAGCATTCCATTACATTCATATACCACAACTGGTTCAGCCATTCCCCAAGTGTTTAGTATCTCCTCAATTTCCAATTCTTGGCCACCACAAAAAGAGATGCTATATTTTTGTACATGTGGGTTCTTTTCCCTTTTGTATAATCTCTTTGGGATACAGACCTAGTAGTGGTATTGCTGGATCAAAGGGTATGCACTGGTCTGGGACTTCTTAAAAGTGGAGGTTCTGGGAACAACAAGCCAATCAGAGGGAGAGGGTGCCCAAGCAGAAAGTACATCTAATATTTGAAGATTAGGGCTAAAGTGAGAGTCAAGTGTGAAAAGGTTTCTTGGACTTTGTAGACAAAGGCTGGTTATCAGTAGTGTAGCTAATGAAATGAATTAACTATTAGCTATTTTCATTAAAACTGTGATGGCAAGTAAAGTGGGACTTTTTGTTGTCTTTTGTTTTGGAGTGCTTCTCAGCACTAAGGCAATCAAGTGCCTTTGAGTCTTGCCTTTGTTTTAATCAAAAGTCATTGATTGGAATATATATATATGATGTGGTGCTAGTGATTAAATAACTTTCCCACACCCTTTTGCTAAGTAGATGCTAAGCCTCAGGTCTATACCCCTTTTGCTAAGTAGGCTCTAAGCCCCAGGGCCCTAAACAGGGTATGTATGCTCTGAGGTTGGCATTTTGTTTTGGGGGCACACTCATTGGAAGAGTGTTGATGTGGAGACTCTGGGTAGCCATTAAGGAACACCCCCCCCCAGCTTTGAAAACTCAGATGTTGGTGCTTCTCTCTCTGATAACTATGTATATATTGCTATGGTCAGACAGAAGCATATAGGTTGATCTGTTTATATTTTCTCCGTTTGTAATTTCTGTTTGTGTTTTCTTTGAAGTTCAGGGTGCTGACTTTTTCCCCTGAACTAAGTGAGTGATATATGTATGTTTAATTAAAGTGAGATTGTTAACCCCTTAAAGTTGCTTTCCTTAGGAAAACAAATCAAAGAACCTGCGGGAGCAGCCCTCCTGTGAACTGGTATTATTGGTCTTACATAGCTATAGTAGTGGCAAGTAGCATCATTGGTATAGAAACTTAGCTCTGTTAAAATTTGGATTCTATCTTTTTATCTATCTTTTATCTATCTATTCTATCTTTTTATCTATCTTTTTTACAAAGCTTTTCTTTACCTCTCTCCACCCCCTTTCCCCTTGTTGGGATATCTATGTGCTTTATTCATTTCCTCAAATAAACTCAAGGATGAGTTCCAGAATTTTAAAAGGTATGGATGAAACCCCAAAGCTGACGTTTCAGAATAAGATAAACAAGCCTGCAGGATGGGCAGTCATAGTGGATTGATGCATACATTCGACATTTGAGAGAATTTACATGTTAACAAGATTACAAGTCCTTTGGCATATTTGACATTCATATGTTAGTGTTTTCAGTCATTTCGTTTGCAGTTTTTGCTATCAGAAAAAATACTTCCACTAATATTGCGGCATATATTTGGCATTTCTATTTTTGACTTATTTGAGGTGTGCGCTCAGTATCACTCATCAAGTGCAATTTATATGCAATTCTAAATTTTGGTTTGTATCTATCACCCTTGAAAAGATTTTTAAATTTACTACCAGTCTTACCCTCTTCTATACTACAGAGCCCTATAGGACCCTGGCCGCGCTGTCTGCTCTATTGTTTCACCTTAAGCCAGATCAGGACTACTCAGGACCACTGAGTCTTTCAGTCTGTTTTGTGTCTTTTCTTTCCTATAAGGGTTTTCTCCTTCATTGGTACCTGAGTTCCTTAAGAGCAGAGACGGTCTCTTTTATCGCTTTATATCCCCAGTAGTTAGCACAACACGTGGTTCGTAGCAAGAGATTGAGAATGCTTTTTCATTCATCAATCAATGTTAAAGAATATTACTAACAAGTTGGCTATGGTCACAAGCATTTTACAAATACCCTCTATACAAACTAAAATTCACTGTGTGACTGTGAATAAATCAGTTGGCCTCACTCTTCTTCACTACTCTTTTTCCATGCATACTGTTGGGATTAATGAACTGATTTTAGCTACTGCCAAACCAAACGTGTCTCATTATTACACAGAAATGGCCCAGCTACAGGCAGAACGTTATCCTTCCATGTCAGAACTACATGTAAAAAAAATCTAATATAACTCAGTCTATTAGATAGAGGTCAGCTGCTCAACATCAACTTTATAAATAGATGTCTGTCATATCCTTGAAGATCCTCAGGTGAAAGGTGGTACAAACTTTGGTGGGAAATATAGATGTCATAAATAGTAATAAAAATGAAGACATTCTGGCCAGTCAATATGAAGACTGCATCGATGATACGTTGACTGCTAAGGTAACGTTCTTACTGCTTCCAGGTTTTCTCTGATGTGGAGTTTCATCAGTATGGGTGCTTTACCTGCTGAAAGAGTAGATCTTTTTCACACCAACCATGCTTCAGGAGATAGTTTAATGAGTTGCTGCAGCCAAAAAATTCATCCCCAGTGTTTAAACCTCTGATGATAAATCTTTGCCAATTTAGTTAGGCTGCTTCTCAGAAAATAGAAAAAAAAAATCCAGCACTGGGCCTGCCCTTGAAGCCTTTCCAACTTGCCAGCTTTGTGGGACTTGTAAGGGCTTGTGTTTTCAAAACTCAAGGTCACCTATACAACACACTAAGGCTTTTGTGGAGAAAATGAACTTTAATAGATACAACTATATGTACCTCTCAAGCTGGTTGGGAATAAATGATTTCTAGTCAAACTGATTAAAATTAAAGAATAACAATCCCAACAGCAACAGTTCTCATGTGTGTAGCAATTTATGGTTTTACAGAGTTTTTTCCATAATATTCTCCTTTGTTCCTCACAATAACACTTTAAGGTTGGTGTTCTTATTCCTCCCACTTGACAGACGAGGAGATTGTGGTGTACGGTTTAGGTGACTATAAAAAGTCACATACCTCTGTAAAATGAGAGGTAAATTAAGCGGCCTCTGAGGTATCCTAAATATTTCTAACAGAATCATAAGATGATAGGTCTTGGAGCGACTTAAGTGGTACCGTGGATAGAGTGTCAGCCCTGGAGTCAGGAAGAACCGAATTCAAACATGGCCTTAGACAATAACTAACTGCGTCACCCTGGGCAAGTCACTTAACCCTATTTACCTCAGTTTCTTCATCTGTAAAATGAGCTGGAGAAGGAAATGGCAAGCCACTCTAGTATCTTTGCCATGAAAACCCCAAATGGGGTCAGGAAGAGTCAGATATAACTGAATAACAACAACAGGTCTAAGGACAACAGGGGCTATCTAGTCTGACCTCCTCATTTTATAAGTGAGGAACCAAGTTCAGAGATGATACCTTGTCTGAAGTCACACAAGCAACATGCTATGTCATACTGCCTCTCTGATAAGACTCCCCTTATCAGTAAATAATCTAATCTGTTTTCTAGTTTTGTTTTTCATATTAAACACATGATCCAGGAGGAAAAGAGAAAAAAATGCTCTAGATATTTTGATCATCTGATATCATTATAAGTAATAGAAATTTCAGAAATAAAGTTTTTATTTTACCCATATCCTTGAATTATAGGGTTTCCATGTTATGGTTAGAAAGAGACATCAATGTATTTGATCCTTTCTTCCTTCAATCTAACCAGCATACTATTGCTGGAATGATAGTCTTAAACTACTGCTTCTAGAGTGTCACTTCCCTGCGATTGGCTCAGTTCAAGGGACTACAATGATTCTCTCTTTCATCTCAATTCCTCCTCTTGTCCCTAGTGTTGAAGGCCCTACAAAATGTGACCTCATTCAACTTTCACTCCTTCCTTATGTGTATTGTTCGTTGCACTCAGGTTGGTGCTTTTACCGTTCTTCAAGCATGCCTTCCTTTCATTTTTGCCTTTATTTTTATCACTTAGAATCTTTTCTCTCCATCTCTTCATTTCGCTTTACACCACTTACTCTTCACTGCCCATATCAAGTCCCTTGTCATCCGCGTAGCATTCCTTGACTTCTTTCACCTACCTTGATCTTCTTCTTCTGTATTGTATTTTATAATATGAACAACAATGTTTGGCTTAATTGTTTTCTTTTTGAAAAGTAGGCTGTAATAATAATAGTCAACATTTGGATTTGCCCTGGAAGGAGTACTGGATTTGTATTCAGGAGACTGGCGTTCAAATCTTGGCTTTGTCGTTTTAATTGAGTTACCATATACAAGTTATTTTACCTCTATTCCAAAGAGATCAAAGACAGAGAGGCCCCCTATATACCAAAAAATTCATACAAACATTGTTTTCTTTTTGAAAAGTAGGCTGTAATAATAATAGTCAACATTTGGATTTGCCCTGGAAGGAGTACTGGATTTGTATTCAGGAGACTGGCGTTCAAATCTTGGCTTTGTCGTTTTAATTGAGTTACCATATACAAGTTATTTTACCTCTATTCCAAAGAGATCAAAGACAGAGAGGCCCCCTATATACCAAAAAATTCATACAAACATTTATAGTTGCAAAGCAATGGAAACTAAATGTTTGCTTGTTAGGGAACAGTTGGACAAATTGCAGTATGTGAATATAAGGGAACATTATTGTGTAGTAAAAAAAATATTGATTGTGAAAGCTGAGTAAGATTTGTATGAACTGATTCAGAGTGATACGAGCAGAACAAAAAGAACAAAATAAACAAAACTACAGCAACCTAAATGAAAAGATTATTAAAAGGAGGCCAAACTCTAAGCCCTTGAAAAGCCAAGAAAGGTATCAAAGACAAATAATGAAGGATGTTCCCTCCTGCTGGATAGAATTTTGCATACATTTTAGGTGCAGTTGCTGAGTAAATGTTTTTATAAGGCTCCTGGGAAGGGCATATAGTTGAGAAGTGATTCTAATGTAAATAGAAAAGCAATACATAAATCATATGCATATATAGATAAACAAGTAAGCAATAACACTGAATAAAATGAGGGGTTTAGATTAGCTAATCTCTACTATCTCTTTCAGTTTTATCCTTGCTATCCTGTGATTTTTGAGTCAAGAAATCTAGATTTAAGTCCTGACTCTGCCATTTACTAGTTAGGACATCTACTGGTGTGGCTTTGGTTAAGTCACTTGACCTCTGACCTTTCTGAATTTCAATTTTCTCATCTGTTTAGTGGGGGTAATGGTATTCTTTTTTTTTTGTTGTTTAAGAAACAAATTATTTATGTGTTATGTTCTTTGAAGCCAAACAATTTCCCAATATCCCTTTTCAATGTCTGCAATAAAACCCAAAGGGAAAAAAAGGTTAATCAGAACCATTCACCATAAGTTTCTTTCAGGATATGTAAGATTTAGCATCTATTGTTTTCTCCATTTCTATGGAGATGAGGAATGTTTGCATTGCTTTATTTCTACAAGGTTATCTGGAGGATACAAATAGAAAATGTAAGGAAGATATTTTTCAACCAAAACACATCACATAAACAAACAGTTTTATTATAATAGTGAAATATTTTATAATGGGTTTTTCCTATAGTCATTTTCAAGGTGCAAGTGTCCGTTTGGGTTAAGAAAAAGAAAACAAGACCAAATTCCCAACAAAGATGAGAATCAAACCAGAAAGTTACTAAACAATATTCCTTTGTAAGTATCTTTGGGGCAAACCCAATATCACGCAACTCTATTCATTTCAGGACCTATGGAAAGAGTTTTATGTTTTAAACAATAGGACTCAACAATGCTACTGTTTTTTCTCATTTAATATCCCTCAGCCCTGGAGCTCAGTCAAGATCCTTGTGCTATCTCCAAATTTAATTCTTACCCCTTGTCAGTAAACAGCAACTTAATGACATTTGTTCTTACTGCTCAGGCACATCTTCAGACAGGTCAGTTTTTATCTGACCTGCCAAGCTTAGAGAGAATAAAGTTCTCTGACTAATAATCCTTGTGAGACCAGTATCATGGATGGCTTTGCTTTCCATATCCTTAGCTGTTCAGTAAAGGTCATGCGGTGTCTTGGTAAGTGGCAATTCCTCTGTTTTTGTTGGTGGGAGATATCTCTAGGGAAAAAAATAGAAATACAACAGTAATATATGCACACGTATACATACACATAGTGTCAGAGTTTTCAAGTGTTTGAAAACTTTCAATTACAAGGTAGATAACTCAGAGATAGTGATGATTTGTTCATGATCACTGAGTTAATGGTACAATACTTGTGCAGCCTTGAGCAAATAATTTAACATCCCTGAGCCTTGGTTTCCTTAACTGCAAAATGGGGAGGAGGGCTGAAGCAGATGAACTCTTAGGTTTCTTTTACCTCTAGTTTAGGGATCTCTGATCCAGATCGTAAATATCAGATCAAGGATTCAAATTCAGATTTACTAACTCCAAGTTCAGTGTTCTTTCCTCTAAATTATACTGTAGAAACAATCCAGGGAAGAGAATTCCATCAGTGATATGGAAAATTTTAAGCTCCAGGTTAAATACATGGAAAAAATAATGGAATCCAGAGTAGAGAAAGGTGTTCAGGAATGGTCAAATATATAGGATCATACATTTTTTTCCTTTTATATATTTTTCCTAAACTTAACAAATACTGATAAAATGAGCATTTCCATTTCCATGCAGAACAGAAGGAATATGGATCTTAAAATTTCTATATGTAGAGCTTGCTTTTCTTTTTTAGTAGAAAATCTTTTTATACTTCAAAAGTACAAAATATGGGGCAGCTAGGTGGCCCAGTGAGTAGAGCACTAGCCCTGGAGTCAGGAGGACCTGAGTTCAAATGCAACCTCAGACATTTGATATATGTACTAGCTGTGTGATCTTGGGCAAGTCACTTAACCCCAATTGCCCTGCCAAAAAAACCCAAAAGTACAAAATATAGAATATTTCAAGTAAAAAATCTTTTTTAAAGAAAAACTCTAATTGTTTAATAATAATTTAACACGTAACTTATAGTCTATAATATATGTATATATATATATATATGCATGTATCTATTTCTCTACTGTATTTCTCAATTAACTTTCATTTTCCTCAGTTTCCTTATCTACAAAATGCGCACAATAGCATTCTCTTCCCAGGGTTGTTGTGAGAGTAAAATGAGATAATGTTTGTGAAATACTTAGCACAGTGCCTGGCACATGGGAGTCACTATGAAAATGTTAGCTATAATTATTATTATTTACATGTATAATTTCATCTATAGCCTTGTCTTTTGTTTATGTGCTGACAATGGTTGTAAATGGTCCAAATTATGAAATGGTATGTGAATAAGGGACAATTTACAAAAATTCATATGTAACAGGCAACACACTAATTTTATAATTGTCAAATAGTAGTCGGATACTGTTGTGTTGACTAATCAGAGTTGATTGGCACCCCTTGAAACACCTCCTCTTCAAAGGGCATATAACCCCTTACCCCTAAATCTTAAATTGAGCCAGTTTTGGACTGCTCCCCTTAGGGGGGCCTAGTTCTGGATTGTAACTCCCATGCAATTCATGTGAAGCCAACTTGAGAGAAATTAAAACATGGATACACAAAATAATTTCATTTGTCTCTTTCTAACAGACCCTGTTTTAAAAATTGGGATTTCACATCATCAATACCAATGCATTAGCTTCTCACTCCCACTCTGCTATTATTTAGCTATGTGACCTTGGGCAAATCATGTAATCACTTTCAGAACAAGTTTTCTTATTAATGAATAATGACTGTTTATCTGAAATTTTCTTCTCTCCATTTTCATGACATCTGTAGATTCCTTCTTAAAGCAGAAAGAGAGGTTGAGTTACAAAGCATTTACTTAAGGTCATTCTAATGTGACTACAGGGAACATTTGGCAATAGATAGAGTTGTAGTGTTTTAAATGGAAAGGCCTGGGAGATAATGCAAGAGGTGGTCACTCAAAGTTGGGAAGATGAGAATCTTAGCTAGGATGAGGGCTGGGTCAGTTTGATGAGTTATAAATTATTTTAACAAATTTTTATACTCAAACTAGACTAGCTTGAATCTAGAGCTGAGGCCTTTGCTGCTGTAGGACTAAAACAAGTCACATTTATTTGCTCACACACAAGAGAAGATTTAAGTCCTTTTCATGCATTTGTAAAGGAATTTAGCTGAAACAACTTGGTGCTTGTATAATGCAAAAATTGTAATCTGACTAATTATTTAACCCTGCCTACCCTACCTTCCTAGAGGTTCACTACATACTCCTTTTACTCCCGTGCAGGGGCACACATGTTGGCTTCTCTTTTTATACCTTCCCTTCTACTTCTTGAATAGAGGAAAATACTCTCTACCTTTACAATTAAAATAACCCAGCTGATCTCCAGGGTCTTTTGCAGTTCTAGAATTCAGTAATTCAATATGTGAGCTACAATCATAGCTTGAGAGCTGGATGAACTTTAGAGGTCACCTAATTTAAACTCCATTCATTTTATACAGGCAGTTCAATTAGCATTTATTAAGGGCCTACTATGTGTGCAGAGTGGAGTCCCTAGGTGGTGCAGTGGATAGAGTGCTGGGCCTAGAGTCAGGAAGACTCATCTTCCTGAGTTAACATCTGGCCTCAGGCACTTACTAGCTATTTGACCCTGAGTAAGTCGCTTCACCCCGTTTGCCTGTTTCCTCATCTGTAAAATGAGCTAGAGAAGGAAATGGCAAGCCATTCCAGTCTCAACGACAAAGAAACAACCAAACCAAAACAAAACCCAGATGGGGTCAAATGAAACAACTGAATATATGCTATGTTAGACACTGTGGATAAAATGTTTCGATGAGACAGGGCATCTGCCCTTGTTGAAGTAACGGTCTAGGAATAAACTATGATATGATATAGATAACTATAATAAAAGTAAATAGTAAGGACATTAGAGAGATATAAAATTCTGTGTGGACAACAAATAGGAAAAAGTCATTAATGTCTGCGGAAGTTTCCCTGGAGTTTTCCTTTGAATTTAACTTTAAAAAATGAGAAATTCAATACTTGAAGAGCAGAAAAAAAATGCTATTTCCGTCATAGAAGATAGTATGAGCAAGTGCATGGTTTAGCTGTCTCCTCTCTTCCTCCCAGTCATTTTAGTCTAAACTCTCCATTGGGAAGGAGTCAGGTGGGTGAGGGGAGGAGGTAGGAGCTTTTGGTGTTCGGTGGACATGGATTCTCTAAAGCTTTCAGAAGATACACCATCCAGTCACTGCTGTTATGGTGGGGGCCACGAGATTTTTGCCACATCACCATTGCCAAAAGCAGAGGTGTGTGATGACTGCAGGGCACTTTGCCTTCATATCTGTTTTGTCTATGTTACTCCCTACCTTTTTGTATATTCATTTGTGTTTCCTCCATATTACCTCCTCCCCACCCCTTCCCTTATCCTAGGACACATTTCCAGTAAAGTATAAGCTCCTTGAGGGGCTATATCATTTAAAATTTTTTTGTATCCCCATCCTGTCATCAGTGCCTTCCTCATTGCAGGTAAATGCTTATTGAATATGTGTTATTGAATGAGGGAAGGCATTAGCAGGGAAATGAGAAGAAAAGTGATTCAGGAGGTTGGGCATATAGAGAGGTGATACGAGAAGGGAGGTATTATAGTTAGGTCTCAGGCGGAGGTATTATAGTTAGGTCTCAGGCGGAGGTATTATAGTTAGGTCTCAGGCGTATTAGCTTTTAGGTGATATAATCAACAACAGTGAATAACAAATAACAATAAAACAACAAAATTGCTTCCTATACCTAATTTAAAAAATGGATGTAACAGTGCATCAATATTACGAGCACTTCAATTTATTTTTGACTGGAAGATAGGTATATAGTTGATAGTTTGAAAAAACATAGCTGAATCCCCCAGGCCTTTCCATTTATATCTAAAGTCTTTAAGCTGTACATTATCATTAACTTTTTACCTTAGATATATGTTTAGAGACAGAGAAGATAGTGGATAGTGGGTAGGGAAGAGAATGTTGAGGTGAGAGGTCTTCATAAATGAAGAGACATTTCTGACAGTTGCTTTCCATGAGGATTCTGTTTGGATTATGGGCAAGTAAAGGTCTTAGGGGACCCAGGTCTATTGGAGGATATTTCTGAATCAACATATTAGAAACTGATAAATATGTATGTTCTTTGTGCCTTTGTCAACCCTCTTCTCTGCCCCCACAAAATTCAATGAAATATTTTTTAGCATAACTCTGACAATGGTCACTTGGAACCTAAACATCAGCAAAGCATCGTAGTGACAAGAAGAAAAAACAAACAAAAACCCCCCGAAAGCTTTGAGCTTTTTGTCCATCGCTCCACTCTTGACCATTTTGTTTCTTACTTTCTTTTTTTCCTCCTTTCTTTTTCCTGTCTTTGGGCTTCTCTCAACATGCCCACAATGCTCAGAAAGTAACATTTTGAAATAAGCTAGCCATTAATGTACATAGGAAAATTTATTGCAATAAAGGGTATTATGAGACATTACACATTTTAATCTTTCAGGTTTATTCTATACAGACCTTACATCTTGGCAAGTTTTTTTTTATATAATTCTCTCTCTCGGGCTGGTAAGCAGGGACTAGAGTGAGCTCTGTACCCGAGTCCCTCCAAAAACCTATAAAAAATGGCTCTGAACCAATTCTAGAACGGCAGAACCCACAGAACAGCAGAGGGAAGCAGGGCTCCAGCCCAGGACAGCCTGGATGGTCTCTGGGTGAGGTCTATCCCACACGGAGCTCGGAGCTGGGAGCTGGGAACGGAGTGGAGTAGAGCCCAGCCTGAGCGGGGTGGACCATCCAGACCAGAGGCTGGGTGGAGGGGGCCCTAGCGCCCTGATTCAGTGAGCTGCGGCAGTTGCCAGACCCCTCGACCCACAAACACCAAGGACTGCGGAGAAGGTTAGTGGGAAAAGCTGAGGGAGTGGAAGGAGTTCCTGGTTCAGCTTCCAGCCCTGGGAGCAGCGGAGGTGGGGCAGCTACACCTGTTGTTACTTCCGGCTCCAGGTCCACCTGGTGGGAGGAATTAAGTGGCAGATCAGAGCAGGAGTGCAACAGCCTGCTGAAGATCTAAGCCCAGTCTGGACTGGGGGTTCTTGGGGAAGGAGGAGTGCGGGTCTGACAGAGCTGGCACCTCCCCCCCAAACATGGAACATAGAACTCGTTAGTCTACAAGCAGTCATACCCCACTGAAAAACTCAAGGGTCAAGTTAGTTGGTTGGGAATATGGCCAGGCAGCGAAAACGCACCCAGATTCAGTCTCAGACTTTGGATTCTTTCTTTGGTGACAAAGAAGACCAAAACATACAGCCTAAAGAAGACAACAAAGTCATAGAGCCTACAACCAAAGCCTCCAAGAAAAACATGAACTGGCCCCAGGCCACAGAAGAACTCAAAAAGGATTGGGAAAAGCAAGTTAGAGAAGTAGAGGAAAAATTGGGAAGAGAAATGAGAAGGATGCGAGAAAACCATGAAAAACAAGTCAATGACTTGCTAAAGGAGACCCAAAAAAATACTGAAAAATACAATGAAGAAAACAACACCTTAAAAAGTAGATTAACTCAAATGGCAAAAGAGCTCCAAAAATCCAACGAGCAGAAGAATGCCTTGAAAGGCAGAATTAGCCAAATGGAAAAGGAGGTCCAAAAGACCACTGAAGAAAATACTACTTTAAAAATTAGATTGGAGCAAGTGGAAGCTAGTGACTTTATGAGAAATCAGGATATTATAAAACAGAACCAAAGGAATGAAAAAATGGAAGACAATGTGAAATATCTCCTTGGAAAAACCACTGACCTGGAAAATAGATCCAGGAGAGATAATTTAAAAATTATTGGACTACCTGAAAGCCATGATCAAAAAAAGAGTCTAGATACCATCTTTCAAGAAATTATCAAGGAGAATTGCCCTGATATTCTAGAGCCACAGGGCAAAATAGAAATTGAAAGAATCCATCGATCGCCTCCTCAAATAGATCCCAAAAAGAAATCTTCTAGGAATATTGTTGCCAAATTCCAGAGCTCCCAGATCAAGGAGAAAATACTGCAAGCAGCCAGAAAGAAACAATTTGAGTATTGTGGAAACCCAATCAGAATAACCCAAGATCTGGCAGCTTCTACATTAAGAGATCGAAGGGCTTGGAATGCAATATTCCGGAGGTCAATGGAGCTAGGATTAAAACCTAGAATCACCTACCCAGCAAAACTGAGTATCATGTTCCAAGGCAAAATATGGATTTTCAATAAAATAGAGGACTTTCAAGCTTTCTCAGTGAAAAGACCAGAACTAAATAGAAAATTTGACTTTCAAACCCAAGAATCAAGAGAAGTATGAAAAGGTAATCAAGAAACGGAAATTGCAAGGGATTTACTAAAGTTGAACTGTTTTGTTTACATTCCTACATGGAAAGATGATGAGTATGATTCATGAGACCTCAGTATTAGGGTAGTTGAAGGGAATATGCATATATATGTATGTATATGTTTATGTATATATACAAGTGAATGTGTATGTATGTATATATCTATGTGTATATGTATGTATGTGTGTGTATGTGTATATATATATGTGTGTGTTTATATATGTATATATATATATATATATATATATATGTAAAAGAGAGAGAGCAGACACAGGGTGAGTTGAAGATGAAGGGAAGATATCTAAAAGAAATAAAATGAAATTAAGGGATGAGAGAGCATCATACTGAGAGAGGGAGATAGGGAGAGATAGAATGGGGTGGATTATCTCGCATAAAGGTGGCAAGAGGAAGCAGTTCTGTGGGAGGAGGGGAGAGGGCAGGTGAGGGGGGAATGAGTGAACCTTGCTCTCATCAGATTTGGCCTGAGGGGGAATACCATACATACTCAGTTGGGTATCTTACCCCACAGGAAAGAAGAGGGAGGAAGATAAAAAAAAAATAAAAGGGGGGGGATGATGGAGGGGAGGACAGATGGGGGTGGAGGTAATCAAAACAAACACTTTGGAAAGGGGACAGGGTCAAGGGAGAAAATTCAATAAAGGGGGATGGGTTGGGAAGGAGCAAAATGTAGTTAGCCTTTCACAACATGAGTATTGTGGAAGGGTTATACATAATGATACATGTGTGGCCTAGGTTGAATTGCTCAACTTCTTAGGGAGGGTGTGTGGAAAGGGAAGAGGGGAGAGAATTTGGAACTCAAAGTTTTAAAATCAGATGTTCAAAAACCAAAAAGTTTTTGCATGCAACTAAAAAATAAGATACACAGGCAATGGGGCATAGAAATTTATCTTGCCCTACAAGAAAGGAAGGGAAAAGGGGATGAGAGGGGAAGGGGATGATAGAGGGGAGGGCTGACTGGGGAACAGGCCAACCAGAATATAAGCCATCTTGGAGTGGGCGGGAGGGTAGAAATAGGGAGAAAATTTGTAATTCAAACTATTGTGAAAATCAATGCTGAAAACCAAATATGTTAAATAAATAAATTTAAATTAAATATCCAAAAAAAAAAAGAAAAAAAATAATTCTCTCTCTGTCTCTCTCTCTCTCTCTCTCTCTCTAACTGCAGTTAGGACAGGATAAGACAATGCTTCTGAGAACAGAGATTTACAAGTTGAAGATAGGTTGATGCATTCACTTCAGAAAGTTGCAGTTTTTTGTTAACAATCAAGTTTGGCATCCCTTCGAGAACCTCTTCAGAGAAGCAGCATTGGCAGGGTGGTTGAATGC
The DNA here is from genome assembly GCF_011100635.1 of Trichosurus vulpecula. Taxonomy (NCBI): domain Eukaryota; kingdom Metazoa; phylum Chordata; class Mammalia; order Diprotodontia; family Phalangeridae; genus Trichosurus; species Trichosurus vulpecula. The sequence continues at coordinate 21,386,516 of NC_050581.1, forward strand.
AGCTTTTACCAACAAGCTAACAGCCTGAAAATTTAGCAGAAGAGATCAGTGAAGGTTTAGGGATTGTTTTTTGAAGTTTTCCTGAAATAACAAATGAGTAGCTGTCTTTGATAGCCATTTTTATAGATCTGGTCTAGCAGCAACTGCATGAAAAACTAATGAAGATGTTTATATTTGACAATGCAGGACTGTAGGTTTCCATTCCATTTCTTGAGCACACAAATGCAGTTCATGTGGGGACACAAAAGGCATATTTAGTGAAAACTTATGGTTCTTTGTTTTTTAATTCCCAATAATGCCTCCAGTTAGTGCTTTTGTTAACATCTTTGCTTTATACAATAGGTGACATAAGAAGATAATCACTCTACAGAAAGCAATTAAAGAGTTACATTCAACTTGTTCTGCTTATTAAATGGATTTGTTCTGCATAGAAAAGCATTAGCATCTTTACAGTCTAAAGATTGTGGCTATTCATGAAGTCTGTAAATTTTTTTTACTGGTTCATTTTCAAGGTTTAGTAAAAGGTGTCACCCATTTTTCTCCTCGGAACTTTAAAGAGACATATAACTATTAATAGATATTGTAGCTAATCTCCAAAAACTGCAGGGAATAGATAAATACTGTCAGGAAGGAAGCAAGATGGAAAAAGAAGCATGGATACTAACTTCCACCCCAGTCACTTGAACAGTGTTAGACAAGGACAGAATGAAGGACTTTGGGAAATAGTAGGATTGACAGTTGGCGTAATGATAGATTCATATTGTTAGCAAGGTAATTTTTCACTTTTTTGGAAAATATTTTAATTAGAATGATTTATTTAGATAATTTTCAAAATTAGGTGATTTAATTTTGGAGTAGAACATTGTGGAGATATACTTGATTTTAAATGACTTGATTCTTACAAATGGATAATTGGAAGCTGATGAAGGAAACATCCAAAAATTCAAAGAATTTTTTTGGGAAAAACATGATTTGGGAAGCAGTTAAGTAGCACAGTGGATAGAGGGTTGGATTTTGACTCAGAAAGACCTGAATTCAAATCCTGCCTCAAAGACTTACTAGCTGTGTGACCCTTGGCATATCACTTACCTCTCTCAGCTTCATTTTCCTCCTATATAAAACTAGAATAATGTTAAACTTACCTCTCAGGGTCATTGTGAGAACCAAGTGAGATCGTATTTGTAAAGCACTTAGCAAAACTTGCAGCCCTACATAAATACTAGCTATTATTGATATTATTAAAATCATAGTAACATTATCGAATGAATATTTATTAAATATATTCTTTATGCTAAGCTAGGTATAGCATCATAGATGTTTAAATCTTGGAGGAAGTTCAGAGATCACCTAGTCACAATATCATAGATTTGTGGAATTGGAAGGAATATTCAAATACCTTCATTTACAGATGAGGTAACTGAGACCTAGAAAGGTAAAATGATTTGTCTAAGGACATATGTATCAGTAATTAGAGTGGGACTTTTTTACTGTTTTCTCTTTTGGAGTACTTATTTAATCAAGTGCCCCTGATGAGTCTGGCCTTTGTTTCTTTGATTAAATCAGGAGTCTTTGACGACTTGCTTGCCTCAAGAAAAAGCCTAGTTTACATGGGTTTGGGTCACATGTTGGTGATGCTAGAAACTTTTAAGCCACATGGGTATGAGTTGCATTTTTGTGACACTTTTAGGTCATGTGGGTTTGAGTTGCATGTTGCAATGCCCTTTGACCCTGAACAAGGTATATAAATTCAGAGGTTGGTGGTTTTCCTTTGGGCCTCTCACTCACTAGAAGAGTCGCATGACTCTGGGCAAGCCCTTGTAACTGCCCCCCGGCTTTGCTAACCCAGACCCATTGGTTCTTCTTTGGTAACTGAATTGTGATTTGGTCTGTTTAAAATTGTCTCTGTTTGTAATTTGTTTGTATTTGCTCTGAAGTTCAAGTTGCTGGCTTTTCTTCCTGAACTAAGTCAGTTATATATCTATGTTTGATTAAAGTGAGATTGTTAACCACTTAAAGTTACTTTCCTTAGTAAAGCAGATCAAAAGAGCCTATGCTAGCAGCCTTTTTGTTCTTGGTCTTGTGTTGATCTTCACCCCCACAACAGCTGCTAGCAGATTGTTGTTACAACATAGTAGGAGAGATAGGTGCCTAATGGGTCTCTTCTAATGTATTAAAGTAGCAGGATAGTATAGGGCAGATGAATTACAAAAAATAGTTTATTTTATCCATATGCAAAATTTTGGAGGAAACTGACCTGAGTAGAAATTCTATATTTATGTAGGAATTAGGCATATTAAAATTTGTCTGGATCACTTATTATCCTCTGAATTCTCTGAATAGTGGTGAGTACTTGAATATGTATTAGAGTTCAGACTGAATTCCATAGAGATAGCAACCAGAGTCATAGTAATAGATTTTGAGTCAGAGGATTTGAATTGAATTCTGCCTTTTCCACTGACTCCTAGTGTGACCTTAGGGCAGCCCCTTAACCTCTCTTGACCTCAGTTTCCTTCTCTAAATACCCAGGGGACTGGATTAGATAATTTTAAAGTTCTCTTCTAGTTTCCAATATATGGTCTGCTGATACTATTAACATTTAAGTGGATGCTGTGAACTCACTTTGGAGTTACAACATTCAGAACTATAACTAGGGTGGGCAATCAGGACATTTTCCAGGGTGCTGAATTTAGAGGGTGCTAACAGTACTCAGTAGTGCCTTAGCAGCTAAGAAACAATGGAGTTGAGCACATAGAATAGTAGGTGAAAATTGCACTAGGGGGCTAGGCTGAGATTCTTGCCTGTCCTAACTTCCTCCCAATGCTCTACACCCTTTCCCCTAGTAGTAGTGTAAAATTAAATTAAATTATTAAAGCCCAAGTGGGATCTTGAGAATTGGACGTTACTGAAATGACTGAACATAGCAGTACTACCTTAGTCTCTAGTGGCCTTTGTGTTTCCTCTAACATTGGGTGGTGTGTCTCCCATTCCAAAACAAGGTCATACCTTGTGTTGCTATCTGATTGTAAAAAATTCCTAGTATGGTTCTGTCAGGATTTAATAGCAATGTTTGGGTCTATGGAACTTTTATAGAACGCCTCAGAGATTCAGGAAACATAAGTTGAGAAATGCTTTTGGCCGCTGAAAGTCAGTCCTTAAAAATGAATCTAATGTCTCCATTTAATATTTCTCAATGTAAAAGATTTAATACCAATATGAGACAGTTAATATCTCTTTATACCTTTCCTCAAAGATCTATGATTTCATTCATATTGGCAGTTCCTTTTTTGAATCTGTATTAGGGTCAGCCCAATAGTATTGAAATTGAATTGAATAGAGATTGCAATATGGAGCTATGACATTAGATTTTGAGTCAGAGGATTTGGATTTGCATTCTGCCTCTCTGTAATATTAATTAAGGTGTCACTTTTTTTTTTTACTGTTTTCTCTTTTAGAATGCTAAAGTAATCAAGTGCCTTTGATTAAGTCTTACTAGGTGCTAAGCCCCAGGCCCACACCCTTTTACTGATTAGGTCTGAAGCCTTCAGGCCCTAAGAAGGGTGTATGAACTCAGAGGTTAGTGTTTTGTTTGGGGTTCTCACTCACTGGAAGAGTGTTGGTGTGGAGACTCTAGGTAGCTTCTGGACCGCCCCCTCAGCTTTGAAGAAAACCCAGATGTTGGTGCTTCTCTTTTTGTTAACTGTGTATGTGATATCTTGATCAGACAAAGCCTGTCTGTTGAATATTGTTATTTGATCTGTTGATATTTTCTGTTTGTAATTTCTATTTGTATTTGCTCTGAAGTTCAGGGTGCTGGCTCTTCCTCCTGAAGTAAGTGAGTTATATTTGTATGTTGGATTAAAGTAAGATTATTAACTCCTTAAAGTTGCTTTCCTTAGAAAAGCATATCAAAGAACCTGTGCTGGCAGCTCTTGTTGCTGGTCTTGTTGGGTCTTACACCTCAGCAGCTTCTGCAAGCAGCATTGTTGTTACACTCCCCCATTAAGGTGTGAAATCTTTTTATGCTTCGGTGGTTGATATTCATGACCTATAGTAGACAAAACAGGTCCTTTCCACCTGGCCATTTATCTGGTTCTCTCTGTCTTTTTGACTCAATTCCTTTCAAGCTTGGTTGGATCACTGTAACTTGCACAGATACAGCTTTAGTGGAGATATCTCTGAATTGCTCCCACAGAAATGATATAATGGCCACAGCTTGCTTGGTATTCTGAACTATATTCCTTAGCCCACTTCTCTTCGGTCTCAATCACTACCTAATACTATTTGTTAGTAACATCTATCACACTCCCAAGGGAACTCAGACCATGGTCCTACATATTTTGTTATGATGTTGTTGATGTATACAAAGTGCTTGGTAGGCCTTAAAACATTATAGAAATATCACTTGTGATTATTATTGTCATTATTATTATTGGCATTTTAGTAGGAGGTTTTATTCTAGGCACTTCTAAGCTTGGAAATCCCTATATGAAAAATTGTCTATAAAGTCGTAACCATTATTGATTTATTATTTTATTAATCATTCCAATCTAATCCATTTAAAGACAATAATGGTCTATTTGGTATTAAGTGTGCAGTTGAAATGATTAGCAGGAGGGGAGAAATATTGTATTCTCCTACTCACCAACTTGCCAGCTCTTTGATTTTAATTTTTCTCTTTGTTTCTCAAGTTAGACATGTACAGAAATTCAACCAACAGCAACTGACTGCAGCAACTCATGTTTTAATTACTATCTTTCCTACAAATTCTGACAGACATCATAAACAAGCTGGGTTTATGAAACTAAGATTGGGTTGAGGACAGAGACACTGATGAGTGGGATTTTGATGAAGAAGAGGAGGATAAGAGGCAGCAAAGGCTTTTAGGGTTGGCCTCGGATTGGGCAGGTGAGGTCATTTAAAGGATTTCCCACTTTTCTTGCCCTTCACCCCCGACCTACCCCTCGTCTGAGGTTAATTCAACCTGCATTAGGTAGATAAAGATAGATGCAAATTTTAAATTATATTTAATCTTCATTAAAGTAATTATCTCTCTTAATGAAGAATTTGCTGGGTTGTGATTGTGCAATGGAGTATAAAATCCTAAGTGAATAAAATCAATTTCATTTTCAGGGTTGCTTTTCTGTCCATTAATAAACAAGACACAGAAAATATATTTGCTTGGAGTTATGCAGCATTCTGAGAGTTCATACAAAGCCAAGTAAATCCCCCTTGAAAAAAGCTGGACTCCATTTCTTACTGCCCAATGTCAGTAAGGAGAGGCCCCCACCCCCACCCCTCCCCAGCTTGCTAAGCAGTTGATGCCATTTCCCCAGGCCCAACAGTAAGACAACTTTCAGTGATATTTCACACCTAAATGACTGGTATAATGGAATGGTGTTTATGTGGTGGAGTGTATTTCATCTGGGTGCTCTGGATTATTAATCACAAGAGTATGAATTAAGTTCTGGCATGCTTATGTTTTCTAATGTATGAAAATTGCTTATTTATTTCCATGCTGTTACAATGAAAAGAAACAGACCGGTTCTAAATAGCAATGTGCTGGAGTGTGAGGCAATTAACTGAATTATGTGTGCCCTTCAGTCAGGATCATTTCTTATTATAGCCATACAAACTCAAGGAGACAGGACAAAGAGAAAGCCAGAGCCAGCTAGCTCTTTCAGCAAGGAAGGAGGGAGTGAAATTTCAATAAGAATGGGCTTAAAATCATAGGATTTTCAGAGCTGGGAGAAACTAAAGCTTGATCACCTAGTCCAGTGGTGTCAAACTAAAATAGAAACCGTGGCAACTTATCCATTTGTAAGGATCCCTGTGGGCCATATATTGACTTAGTTTTAAAATGTCATGTTATCTATGTTTTATTGTATTTTTATTTATTTTGATAGATATTTCCCAATTATATTTTAATCTGGTTCCAGCTGTTCTCAGGAGTGTTGCAGGCCATATGTGGCCCCAGGTCTCCTGTTTGACACCTCTCATCTAGTTCACTTCCATTTCAGAAGATGAAATGCAGACCAAGAGAGATAAAATAAATATCCCAAGTTTGCATAGGCAGTTAGTGAGACACTCAGTTGTTTCTTGTGCCATTTGAACACCTACATGCATGTGTCACTTCCTTCCCATATGAGAGGAGTGATGGAACCAAGCCTGGCTTCCTCCGGTAGATCCTTCTTCTATACATTTGCAAGGAACCAGAACATCTGTGTCACCGGAAGAAGTTCTTGCATGGTCCTCATAGTGGGAACAGGGCAAAGGCTTAACTCTTTTACCTTTGTACAGATCTATCTATCTATCTATCTATCTATCTATCTATCTATCTATCTATGAGTTGTTGACTCCTGTTATGGAACATAAAAGGGGAAGTTTGATTGAAGAAAGACACTAGTTCTATTTCAACTGATTATTCCTTTGTGTCTCTGGAATATTTTGATAGCAATTCTAATGCTTGGCACACCGGACTAATCTATGAGGTTTTTCTTTGTTTATACAGAAGTGTAATCAGGAGAGCCCTTGATAAATCTTATTAGTCCTCATAAGTCAATTCAATGAAATTATAGAGCATGACCACTTGTTCAAAGGAGGTATCATCTATGGAGTTAAACATGTACCCTTGCCTCTTGATGTGTGTGCCCAGAAGACCCAGGGAACTCTGATCCTCAGTCTCCTATGACTGAAGCTTCCCTCTAGTGACTAGTTGATTGATGCTCAGGAAGATAGACTCTTGTTGGTAAGAACCAATTCCTCTGTGGCCTATAAGAGTGAGCAGAAATACTTTAGAAGTTAGTCATGAATTTTCTTTCCTTCAAACTTAAAGATTGTTGTTGTTATTATTTGTCTTCCACTTCTAGAAGAAGACCATTGACCATAAGGAAGATGATGTCTTGACTTGCAAGTAAACTGGATTTAAGTGAGTCATGGCTGTGTAAAGTCACCAGCCTTGCTTTCTAGAGCCATTTGGGTCCAGTGGCAAGATTTAGATCAGGAATACTGGAGATGGTCTGTTGCAGTGGGAGACCATGGCCTTTTTAAGCTAAGGTCTTTCCAAGATCTCAGTTTGTCTGAGGCAATGCCCATTCAGTGATTAAGGCTAGGTAGGAAATGAGGTGAAAATATAGCCTTGTTTATCTAGTCAAAAAAAATCTATCTGGCAGGGGAAGACCCTCAGGGTTTCTGACCAGAACAGAAACAATTGCTATTTACTCTCACTCTGAGCCATCAAAACTCAAATAATGATCAATGATCAATGGAAAGGGACCTATTGCTGTCCAGTCAATGAGAGCCAGAGTGATTTGGGTTTAAGGCATGGTCAAATAGCTCTATTTGCACCCCAGTCATGAAAGCCTGTGTTTCCAATGCTGTATTTCAAGAAATCATAAATAAAACTACATGTGGCAAAGGGGTTGATTGTCCCAGTTTTTTTAAATGATAGAATAAATAAGTTGGGGAGAAAAAAGAGAAATCTATCCTGTAAATCCTAAGATAATTTGCAAGATTTCAGCCTTCAAAATTTATATTCCTTTGGGCACAGCACCCACAGGCAAGGGTATAATTCTCTATGTGGATAGAGGGAGAGAAGGGAGAGAAAGAAGAAAGGAAGGAAGGAAGGAAGGAAGGAAGGAAGGAAGGAAAGAAAGAAGGAAGGAAGGAAGGAGGAAAGGAAGGAAGGAGGGAAGAAAAGAAGGAAGGAACAGTATTGTTCAACTGGAACTGACCAGTTAAGTTCCCAGGGAGGCATTTACTATTGCTCACATATTGTTATGTGTCCTTCATTTCTGGAAGAGGAACAATGACATCAGGAAAGTGATATCTTGACTTGCAAGTGAATCAGATTTAAGTGAGGTAGGGCTGTGCAAAGTTACCAGCCTCACTCTCTCCTCCAGAGCCACAGCTTAGGGGAAGTGATATGGGATTTCTTGTCCCCTAGCAGCAACAATGGGGTCTTATGGCAGAAACATATCATAAAGGGAGACATATATTTGTCCAGATAAGTCCAATAATGGAATTTATTGGAAGTCCCAATTCCTGTCTGACCTCTTCTGTTTTTCTGTTTCCTTTATGAGCACAGGTCAGTGAGTAAGCAGTACTTTGAGATGTCTATGTCTAGCCTTGGAGGTTATTTCTTGAGTAATATTGAGTTCTCAAATTGTAGTTCAGAGTTTCAAACATATCTAGGCACAGCATTATTCTATTGTTCAGCCCAGGGTGTAGAGGTCCCAGTTAGCTTCCATAGTTCATTGATCAGCCTATTTGAGTCTCATTGTCTCCTAAAGTGGCTTTGAGAGTATGTTGGCAATCAAAATGGGCTCTTAGCACCTACTTCAACCAAGTGCCCTTGAAGAGTTTGGCCTTTATTTCCTTGATCAAATTAGGAGTCCTTGATGACCTCCTTGCCTCAAGGGAAAGCCTAGTTTACATGAGTTTGAGTGACATTGGAGGCTTTTAGACCACGTGGGTTTAAATCGCCTCTTTGTGATGATTTTGGGTCACGTGGGTGAGTCGTTTGTGTGATTCACTCTTGACCCTTAAAAAGATATGAAACCGGGGGTTGGCTTTCTCTTTTCTGGAACTCTGACCCACAGCCGTGGTGGTGCGCATGACTCTGGGCCAGCCATTGTTATGAGCTCCTGGGCTGAACTTAGATGTTGGTAACTATGAATTGTATTTGGCCTGTCTGTTGATGTCTGTAATTTGTTTGTATTTGCTCTGAAGTTCAGGGTGTTGGCTTTTTCCCCTGAACTAAGTGAATGATATTTGTATGCTGAATTAAAGTAAGCTTGTTAACCCCTTAATGTTGCTTTCCTTAGTAAAGCAGATCAAAAGAACTTGGGCTTTTGTAGCACTCTGTGAGCTGGTTGTTGTTGATTTTATACCGCCCCCCTCCCCAGCAGCTGCTAGCCGGATTGTTGAAACAAAGAGGTACATGAGATAATGGGCTTCTCATTGAATAGTCTATTTGAATCTCATCATCTCTCCCCTCAAGAAATAGGCACCCAAATTCATTTAGGAAAAAAAGGTGATGGTCATGCATTCCTCATCACCATGATATCCCAGTTTGATTTTTTTCTTTGGAATTAAAGGGACCATCCCTTGGTTCACTTCTTAAACAGCCCTGATCACTGAATAAGTTTTGCCTCAGTCAAAGGGAGAACTCAGAAAGACCCTAGCTTAAAAAGGCCAAGATCTCCCACTGCATCCTGGGCCATCTCTAATTGTCCTGATCTATATTTGTCCACTGGACCCAGATAGCTCTGGAGGAGAAAGTGAGGCTGGTGACTGTGCACAGCCCTCCCTCACTTAAATCCAATTGTGTTGTAAGTCATGGCATCTTGTTCCTGATGTCATCCTTTTCCAGAATGGACAAACCACACAACTAAACATAGTGGTTGTAATGAAGTATTTTGAGTATTTCATATTTCTATGGGTATTCTTGGGTTCTTTTGCATTCTTTGCATTTTATGCATATAATACTAAATGTGATTAAGAAAAATGTATTTGAAAAACTTTTTTGTGGTTAATGGACTAAAACCACAGGATTGGAAGGAACTTGATTTGAAAGTTAATGGAAATAGAGATGTTTAGCCTGGAAAAGAGAATACACTCACTTATGTTATGTATGTATGTGTGTATATGTGTGTGTGTGTATGGGATAAGAATCCTTATTTTCATTAACTATCAAATCTAGTTCCTTCCTATGGTCTATATCTATATCTGGCTGGCTGTTGTTGTTTGTTCTCAAAGAGGACTGAAATTATGTCACTGTGTTAAAGTCAGTTTACAGTGTGCTGGATGTATGGCTGATGGGACCAATATGAGCTTGGAATGCTCTACTACAGGTTGGGCACAAATACCACATATGAACATTTGAGGTGGATTCTCTAAATTTGTGTATCTCCTGTTTCTTTTGAGCTCCGTCAATTCTGCCTTGCTCATTGAGCACAGAAACTTCTCTGATAAGGGTATTCCATACTGGAAGGTTCTGTGCTGACATCCCTCATGTCATGCAATTAATTCCAGAGTTCTAAAGAGAGACCTTGAGAGTATCCTTGTATTGCTTTTTCTGACCACCATGTGAGCACTTGTCTTGTGTGTGTTCTCTTATCTTTTAAGCAAAGGTATGGTTGGTGCTTGAACAACATGACCAGCCTCTCTGCAGTAGAGTTTGAATGATTGTGCCCTCAATGCATCCTCTGAAGCTGAGATGCAACTAATTTTGGCCTAAAAATTAACAACAAGAAAACACATGTGCTCCATCAGCCAGTACGACACCATCTATTTATGGAACCATTGGTTACAGCAAATGGAGAAGTTTTGAATGCTGTGTACAAATGCATTTACCTCGCAGTACACTTCCCAGGTGCATACACATTGATAATGAAGTTGACACATGCATTGCCAGAGTTAGCTAAGTGTTTGGGAAGCTTTGAAGGAAAGTGTGGGAGAGAAGAGCTATTAGACTGACTACCAAACTAAATGTCTACAGAGCTGTTGAAGCAACCTTATTGTTGTATGCCTATGAAACCTGAGAAACCAGTGCCATGCTAGGAAACTGAATCTCTTCCATTTTAATTGTTTTAGGAAGATTCTGAAGATCATCTGGCAAGATAAGTTACCAGACACTGAGGTCCTTTCTTGAACTAAACTACCAAGTATCTATATCTATATTTCCGTATCTACATCTATATCTATACATATGTGGGGGGAGGCAATGTCTTCCAGCATTCATAGGCTGTATGTAGAAGAAGGGTTAGACTTTTCTTGTTTGTTTCCAGAGGTCAGGACTAGAAACAGCTGACTGGAACCTGCAGAAAGGGAGATTCCAACTTGCTATAAGAAATCTTTTTTTTAAAGTTTAACCCATCCCAAAGTGGTATTTGGTGCTTCAAAAGATGATGTGTTCCCCATTTTTGTAAATCATTAAGTAGAGGTTGTTAGATGAATCCTTTTTCAGGGATATCATACATGGAATTGTCTTTCACATCTGAGTTGGGATAGATGGCCTCTGAGGCCTCATACAACTCTATCATTTGTGTGAAATTTAATTATGAGAAAAATCACCAATATACTCTATCCTACTGCATGTAACCCAAATCTTTAATATAATTTTGCCATCCATAATTTATTATTAGTAAAAGAAATTTTCAAAAAGCCTCCTTTGTACCTGATATTCCTATGATATACTATGTAAGCCATGTTAACCAGTTATGGGAGAATCTTAGACACAAGCCATGCCTATTATTTCTCTGGAATTTTGCTCCATGTGGGAATAGAGTGAGAGAAAGAAACTGCCCCCTTTGGGTATCAGGTCCCTAGACTGGAACTATGTCTAGTTGAATTCTGATTCTCTGGGTGGGGACAACTATCTTGTCTCCACAGGGCTTCCTCACCATGCCCAACACCAATTCTCTTCTCCAGGCTAAATATCCTGAGTTTCTGTAACCTCTAAATCTTATTCCTTCATGTTATATGGTTCCTATTTCCTTCGCTATAAAAATTTTCTTCACTGAAAAAACTAACTTTTATACAGTGTTTACTACATGTCATTACTTCATAATTATTATTTCATTTGATCCTTACAATACTGTTATTAACCCCATTTACAGATGAGGAAACCAAGGCAAACAGGAGTTAGGTCACTTGCCCAGGGTCACACAGGTAGTAAGTGTCTGAGGCCAAATTTCAACTCAGATATATCTGATTCTAGGCCCAGCACTCTATCCACTGAGCCACCTAGAAGCCTTTTCATATTCATTGGAAAAATTCATTTCCATTAGGACAGTAAGAAAGGCTTGAAGAATGACAGATAATAGGGAAAAGGTTGTCTCGCTGTGAGAGGTTTGTGTTTCATTTTGCTAGGCTTCTGTATTCCTAGGATTGTTAAACTCTAAAAAGATTAGTTTTCTTTCCTAAGACTAGTATTTGTACCTAACATGTCCTCATTGCTGATTTCATCATCTAACAAAGTGGTCTCTCACATCAAAGAGCATTTTTTTTCCTGCTTAGAGGGAGGGTGCCATCATCTGCTCCTATCACCTTTTGATGTGGAATGCATTTCTTTTTTCTCAGAAGTACCTCAGCTGGAAGGAGAGAAATGCCTCATTTCCCATCCTCTCTTCCCTAATGACTTCTCACACCCTTCTTACAACTCTGCAGATTCGATAACACCTGTGTTCTTCCTACTGGACAAGCTGCTTCTGTTTGTGTGATACCAAGAAATTCTCACCAGAGGTGACCTGGCTACTTTTATAAGAAGCTTCTGAACATGCTCTATAATCCACACATGTTTCTTCTTTTTTTGAGGGGAAGGGAGAGGGAATGGGAAGGAGATTCTTCAACTGATTAGATCAGTATCTTAATGTTTGATTTTCAAAGTTCTAGAAAAGACCCCAGCTAAACAAAACTTAAACAAACAAAAATCCAGGAAGGGTTTAAAACAATGTTCAATAAAATTTTATTTTTAAACACATTTGACAAATTCATCTTTTCAAGTTTTTCCATGACTTCCAGTGTCTTGTTCCCAAATTTGGTACCAAAACTATCCAAAAGAATTTGTTTTATGGAAGAGTCAGATTTGCAAGCACTTGCCTAGACTTTTCTCTTATCTGCATACAACTGTCCATATAGCTGGACACTGCAGGTTGTTTAGCATAAATGGGTATTTATGGACTTACCTGGTATTTTTTTGTCCAAACCTGTGATTTTATTGGTATAGGAAACTCTCAATGAAAAACTTTCTCTACCAATGCAGATCAGCACCTGTTCTTCAACTTATAGTCTTAGTTGCATGGGACATTTCATGGACAGTTGACTTACTCACAAGCAGTTTGTATTAGAGGTACAGTTTGAAGCTAGGGCCTTCTGACTGAAGTTTGCTCTCTAGGTGCTATGCCAATTTAGTTATAAACAACCTAATGGTACTTTCCCCACTATCTGATCTGATACTGTGACTTCCCTTAAACCAAGGAGTCCAGAAACTAGAACTCTTTGTGTTCAAAAAATTATTTATGTCTATTTAGTCCCCATATTAGAAAATACATACGGGAATTCAAGGGAGTGAGTGTGGTTTCATCTAGTATAATATAAGCTTCTTGAGGACAGGGTCTCTTTCATTTTTTGTCTTTGTTTTTCTTCAGCATGGAGCACAGTGCCTGACACATGGTAGTTATTTAATAAATGATTAATAAATCCACTTGAAAGGGCAGCTAGCTGGCACAGTGGATAGAGTGCCAGGCCTGGAGTCCAGAAGACTCATTTTCTTGAGCTCAGATCTGGCCTCAGACATTTACTAGCTGAGTGATGCTGGGCAAGCCGCTTAACCCTGTTTGCCTCAGTTTCCTTATCTGTAAAATGAGCTAGAGAAAGAAAGAAAGAAATGGCAAACCACTCCAGTACCTTTGCGAAGAAAACCCCGAAAGGGGTCCCAAAGAGTTGAGCACTATTGAAAAATAACTAAATAACAACAGCAACAAAACCAAATACACTTGAATCCCTGCTATACTGCCAGGCCAACATCTTACATCTTCTGTTTTTAGCTTTCCACTGGTTTTCATGGATTATCCTATTTGATAGATTTGGAAGAGTGTAACAACGTTGTTAGGAGCTGCTGTGGCTGTGTAAGACCAACAACAAGAGCACACAGAAAGGCTGCCAACATACCTTCTTTAATCTGCTTTTCTAAGGAAAACAACTTTAAGGGGTTAACAATCTCAGTTTAATTAAACGTACATAATTCATTCACTTAGTCAGGGAGAAAAGATCAGCCCCCTGAATTTCAGGGCAGATACAAACAGAAATTACAAGCTTACATTATAAACAGAGCAAATAACACAAATAAGTCTATCCATAGCAATACATAGTTACTAGAGAAGCACCAACGTTTGTCTTGTTTTCAAAGCTGGGGTCAGGGGACTTTTTCAACGGCTTGCCCAGAGTCTAGTCACTCTTTCAAGGAGTGTGCCCCCAAAAGGGAATTGCTAACCTTCCAACACATGTACTCTGCTCAGGGCCCTGAGGGCTCAAGGCTCACCATCCAGGGTGTGGGAAACCGTGGTGTAGGAAAGCACCACATCACATACAAATCAGTGACTCTCCACTGCCCCAGTGCTGAGAAGCATTCCAAGACAAAGATAATAACACCTCCCATGGTTGTTGTGAAGATAAAATGACATACTAGTTTAAAAACACTTAGTGAACCTAAAGCACTATGTAGACATTTGTCTTTATTATTATTTTATTGAAAGATAAGCAGGCAGATTTCAGAAAAACCTGGAAAGACTTGAATTAACTGGTGCTGAGTGAGGTGAGCAGAACCAGGAGAACATCGTACACAGTAACAGCAACATCATGCAATGACCGACTTTGACAGACTTAGCTCTTCTCAGCAATACAATGCTCTAAAGATAATTCCAAAATACTCATGATGGAAAATGCTATCCACATCCAGAGAAAGAACTATGGAATCTGAATACAGACCAAAGCATTCTAGTTTTTCTTTAAGTTTTTTTCTTTCTTTCGGTTTTTCCCTTCTCCTAGAAGTCATCAGACTTCAGTATTAATCTTCTCACAAAATATTTCGCCTAGAACATTTTAGCTCTAACATTCCAATTTTCTGTGACTCCATATAATTAAAAAATATTCTTCTATTAAGTCTACCTTGATTCCCAAACTTCACCAACTGGTTTCTATCCTTCTTCCATGTTTGTGAAAAATCTGGAAATCAAAATTTGTGTATTTCCAAACTGCTGGTGGCCCCAGTATTTAACTTCACCACTTGTCTGGTGGGGTTGTGGTGTTCGTGATGGAAATAGGCCAGATGACCAGACCTGAAAAATAACTCACAACTTCCATATTCCATCACTTGTTTAGACAATGGTACAGCATTCCTATGAATCCCAGACCCATGGTTCAGGCAGGCACTCTAAATGAGAGGTTGGTGTAGCTTTCTCTACATCTTCTCCATCACAAATATTAATCACATCTGTTAAAAAAAAAATTAGCTGTGTGTGGAGATAGCACAAAAACTGACCCAACCAGCTGGAATGATGGGCTAATTTCAGGATGTGGGGGGTAGGGGAAAAGATCATTTGATAGAAGTTCATCTAAATAAAAGCAATCAAAGACAAAGAAGTGAAAATAAACCAATAAATAAAAGAACTTGCTGGTCCTGGAGTCAGGAAGACTCATCTTTGTGAGTTTGAATCTGGCCTCAGACACTTACTAGCTGTTTGACCCTGGGCAGTTTACTTAATCCTATTTGCCTCATTTCCTCATCTGTAAAATGAACTGGAGAAGGAAATAACAAAACCACTTCAATATCTTTGCCAAGAAAAACTCAAATGGGATCACGAAGAATCTGACATGACTGAAAAATGACTCAACAACCACAAAACTCTCTCAGACTTTGCTGAGCCTGGATTTGACCTTAACTTCTGCTTCATAACCACATCTCCTATTGTGAAGCAATATGATCCATGGGAAATCAATCAAGTTAATCAAACAATCAACATGCATTTATTAAGCACTAATTATATTTTGGGCACTATGAAATGCAATGGGGATAGAAAGAAAGACAAATACAGCAGTTTCTGTCTTCAAGGAATTCACATGATAATATGAGTGGCAACATGGAAATAGTAATACACCCATGTTACATGTAGGAAAGAAGAAATATAATCATAGAAAAGGAGGTTCAAAAGACTGGAAGGACCAGAAATAGGTCTCCTGCAGGAGGTAGCAATTGATCTGAGACTTGAAAGAAGCCAGGCATGTCAAGAAGAGGTGGTAAAAAGGGAGAATATTTCAGACATGGGGGACAGAGATAGAGAGAGAGTGGACTTAAAATCAAGAGGTCTGAGTTCAAATCTTGACTGATACTATCTGTGTAATGATGACCAAGTCACTTAACCTATCTAAGCCTCAGTTTCTTTATCTAAAATAGACATAACACCTGTATTACTTACCCCACAGGATTCTTGAGAGGCTAGAATGAGTCAGTATATATAAAGCTTAAAACACCATAAAACCTTAAAGCAACATAACAAATGTCAGCTATTGTTAGTATCCAAATTACAGATCTTGGCCCCCACTAATAGGAAATTCCTGACTTTGGTATATCCCCAAACTGGAAAGAATTCATGTAAGCACAAGGGGTCACAGTTCATAGGATACTGGATCAGGAATCAGGAGAAGCTGAGTTCAAATCCTACTTATACTTGCTAGCTGTGTGATCCTAGGTAAGTCACAACCTGTCTGCCTTAATTTCCATATCTGGAAAACAGTGACAATAATAGCACTTCATTTGGTATTATGAGGATCAAATAAGATACTATTCATAAACTGCTTTGCAAACCTTAAGGTGCTACAAATACTAGCAATGTACAGACGAAGTCCAGGAAAAGAATGAAATATTCCTGGTATGAAAACATGAAGGAACTGAGAAACTTCTGTGGAATTGTCCTCCAAAATCAAATCATTTTTTGTGAAGGCATTATCACACCGCTATATACCAAAAAGGAGGTCTCTATCACTTTGCTATATTCTTATTGAAAAATCATTATCAATTTTGAGATATCACACAAGTAGTACAGAAATGTAAACAGTTTTGTTTGTCCCGAATATATGAAGTAAATGTATCTTAGTTTATTGGACTAAGCTGTGACTTTTGCTGTGTGTATGAGGATATGAAGATGTAAGTATGTGTTTATAACAGTTATTGATGAATTAATATTATTGTAAAGCATGTAGAAATGTTTTGGAAAATGTCATTCATGCTGGAGAATGATATGTGCCAATGCCATACAATAAGGAGAAATAAGATGAGAACACACTTCTGTCACATCTATATTAACCCTAATCAGATTTTATAGCCTATGTGGTTATGATGACTATCACCTAATATTTTAGGTAAATTAAGATGATGATATACAGATTTCAGAAGTCAGGCAATTATAATGTTAAACAGCAGCCTGAAAAGAAAATTATGTGAGTTTTATCCCTATCATGAAGATGGTATCCCATTATTCTTATACATTGATACTTGGAAAGATCCATAGTTTTCATCAATGTAGGTACTCCTTCCACCAAAGCAGATTGCAGTCTTCTCTGTGCTAGTCTTTCCATCATCATTCTTCTTAGTATCATCATTATTGTAATTATGAGTAATATACCTACTCTGTTATTGTTAATAACAACAAATGCATCATATCAATAGAGAACTTTATTATGACAAAATGCTTTCATCATTGTAGAGCTGCTGGATTGAAATATTCAGCGTCTTGGTGGAATTTCCCTATACCAAGATGAGGCCAGAGGGATGTCTTATTTCTAGAGGTCGGGTGGGGAGGTTAATGTCCTTTAGTGGAAGAAGTAGTGGTCATATGTGCTGGTGCTGAATGTAATTTTTTAATACTTCAAGGGACCTGTGGTGGCATGTATATGGGTATTCCCTTCACTGATGCAGATTGTAGCCCAGCTAAGTCTTCTCCTGCGCTATTCTTGTTCCTGTTTCCCAGTAGATCATCTATGAAGTGTCTTCCTTACCTACTGGAAGCCTTCTTCAAGGGCTTTTTACATCTCCTGGAGGGAAGTGCTCCATCGAGCCATCTACCGTCCGTCACTATTTTACCTGACAAAGGCATCTGTTGTACTTGTCTTAGATAATCAGCTTTATGCCTTTTATTGTATTTCCAATACTGGAAACATGAGGTCTTTGATCAATGGAATAGTTAACCAGAGTGCTGATTCCATTCAACTCTGCCTCCTGACAGAGAGGTGAGGCATTCATGATGAAAAATGAAATATTCTTTTTTGGATATGAACAATGTGCAAATTAATTTTTCTTGACTATGCAACTTTGTTAAATGAATTTTGTTTTTCTTGATAGTAGAAAGGAGAATAAATAAATGCTTGTTGGATGAAAAAATAAAATAAAAACCAAGCATCCTGTGGCTTATTTGTAACTTAAAGGCATCTCTTCATTGCTCTTAGTTATCTAAACTTTGATTCTTCAGAAATTGTAGTGTTCCAAGAGTCACAATCATCATGAGGAGAGTATCTGTGTCAAACAATTTTTTTGTTTTGTTTTGTTCTGGGGAAAAGTTTAATATTTTGAAGATCTCTTTGCAAATTCCCATATGCAAACCAGCCCACTTGCTTCATCATTTCTGGGCTAAATTTTCTGCCCATTACAGTACCTGTTATATACATATATGCATACACATGCATATATATATACATATACATGATATATATGTATATATACCCAGATGCATGAATGCTACATGTATATATGCTATATATGTATGTATATATACACATGTATATATGTGTGTATATATATTGCACTCACATCATACACATATGCCTGCACACTCCCATAGAGACATATATATATATACATACATATATATATATATACATATACATATACAAGCACACGTATACACATACACACACACACACACACACACTGATGGTTAGCCAATTGTATACAATAGTCTGGACAATAAGCATTTTTCATTATTAAACCAATCTCTTTAGAGGTATTATAGATCTCAGTGAGGAGGACCTTAGTGTTCTAGGGCTTGATAAAATCAGTACAGTATCATCCCCAAATATGAGTATCTGGTGAACCCAACCATCCTTGAGAAATTACTCAATGGAATAAGGAAGTGAATATTGAAAATGTAGCTTGTAAAATCCAATATTTGCTTATTTGGTTTTATGCTAATGTTGTTGGATATTTCTTACAGTTCTTTAAAAGGTTGCTCTATCATATGAAGCCTGGTAAAACTTGTTAATGTGAAATATAATTGCTGCTTGATAATATAGAGTACATTCTATCCCCCCTGAGAAGGCTCATTTACATGTAGCTGAGTGAATCTAAGGCAGACATATATTGAGTATAAGCAGCCAAGATACATGTAAGAGTTATATCTATAAAGTAATGAAATAGTTCCTCATGTGACTTGTGGAATTGACTTTTTTTATATGAAATCTTCCAATTTACATAAATTTGACTTAAACAGTTCTCTTGCATCAGTTGTGTTAAAGTCAAATGGAAACTGGGGCCATTAATCTGTATATGAGGATCCCTGTGGGCTGCATATTGACTTAGAAAACCAAACATTTATTTCTTTTTTATTAATATATCAACACATTAAAATCAGATAGGAAGTACATTTTTATCTGATTTGGACTGCCTTGGAAGTATTGTCCATATGCAGCCCATGGGCCAAATGTTTGCCACCCCTGTCTTAATATAAATAGTTGGAATGTCCAGGAAAGCCCTGTTTCCCAGCAGCACTACTTTCTTTCCCCATTTATTGCTAAAGAAGTAACAATGACTCTATCTATCAACTCAGAATCAGAGTCTCAGAATTTCAAGCAGCCTCAGAGGTCATTCATTCTAATCCATACTTTGACTGCTAAGCATTCCCTCTACAACAGGGCTGTCCAACCTTAGGTTTTTATTGAAACAACAGACAATATATTTTGATTTGCAGTTTTAGTGAGAGCTCTGCGGTAGCTTGGCTTCGTTTACTAAAGCATTTAGGTAAATTTCTATGCTTGTAGGTGGGCCACATAAATCACACTGGGGGCCCCCTGCGGCCAGCATTTTGGACAGCCCTGCTCTACAATATGCTAAATCAGGGCTGTCCAACCTTAGGTTATCTTAGGGCTGCATTAAAATAAAATAATTATTGGAGGGCCGCACCCAGAATAAAAAATACAGTGCACTAATAGAAAGTAGAGGAATACTCGTCATCAATAGGACAGGTGAAGGCTTGAAGCACAAAAGCAAACACCAAACAACAAAAGGACAACACAACAGTATAAAGGTAGGTGCATACTGACTAGTTTGCATCTTACAGACTGAACTGATCCCACAGATCAATTGAAAATTTCCTTGTGATATGTTCTGTCCGCAATACTGCTTAAAAATCACCAAAGAAAATTAACATCGATGAGATTATTTATTAATGATGGAATTAAAAAGTTTAATATGCATTCCATGCAAATTATTATTTCATTTTTTTGCTTTTGAAAATTAAAACCCACAGGCAGGCCACATAAAATTGCACTGCAGGCCACATGCAGCCACTGGGCCATGTTTTGCACAGCCCTGGGCTAAATGAATGATCATTTAGCTTTCAGCAGAAGTCCTCTTTTAAAGGGAAATTCATTATATTCTGAGGCAGCCCATTTCATATCGCAATAGTGTTAATTGTGAAGAAATGTTTTCTCACCTTTAGCCAAAATGTGTATCTTTGCAACTTTTATTGATTGTCCCTAACTCTGTCTTGTAGTTAACAAGAAAAATAGAGGCAGAGTAGTATTCTAGATGGGGCACTGAATGTGGAGTCTAGAAGACCTGGGCTTAAATACAGCTTCGGGATCCCAATAGCCATGAGCAAATCACTTAATCTTTCTGTTTCTCAATTTCCTCATTTTAAAATGAGGTCATTGGATTCAGTCACCTCTAAAGTCACTTCCATGTATGAGTCTATCATCCTATGATCCAATTCTAATTTCTTCTCCACATAAAGTTCTTCAGATATTTTAAGATAAGTATCATTTATCCTCTAAATCTTTTCTTTTCCAGTCAAATATCTCTACTTCTCCATTTTCTTGAAAAACATTTGTGTCTATCAGCTACTCAAAACCACAGTTCATAATTCCCCATTTCCACTGAGCTTTACCACTGAATCTGCACGAACATTCAATATATAACATCTCAATAATGGACAATTGTTTAAGACAGAATTCAAGATAAATAATAAATCACAAAATCAAACAGCAAACACTTAAACCACCAATTTTCCCACACAAAACCCTGATGGGGAAAAGTCTGGTCATATTCACCATCCTCCCCTTCCTCTGTGATAGCCTTATCAGACTATCATAATCTAAGGAACAGTTAAAAGTATATTTGTGGCTTTCCTGTTGGATGAACACTGAAGTCTCAATGCCCAGAAAATATTTGGCATCTTGGATGAAATGTCAATGGCTTATAAGGCTCTGCTGCTGAGACGTTGGAGAAACATGGGTTTGTCTTTGGAACAGAAACGTAATGTCTATTATCATTGCATATAATGGGACCATGTAGAAACTCCCTGTTAAACTTAGAAAAAGTAAACTACAGCCCAGGATTTTAAACTTTTAGCTTTATGAAGAAATTTTTACATTAATGTTTAAAACATTTTCTTCAGAAGAATGAGGCATGAGTGGAGATTTATAATTGTTGTTTAACTTCAGTACTAGAATTCAAACACTTTGACATTAAATTTAATATGAATCTTAAAAAAAAGCTGTATCTCAGCAGAACCCCCTTAGCTTTCAATCCATATTCCCCTTCCTCCTTCATGTCTTTCTTTTACCTCCTCCTCATGTCTCTGGTTCTTCCATTTTAAGCCTTTTCATGACTTATCTCTCTCACAGGACTTTCATTTGGACTAACCTTGGTAAGTTTGAAACACCCCTATCACCTAGAGTTTGTAACACCTTGTTTTTTACATGCCCCATTATGTTTTTTATGGCATAATTTGGCAAGCCTTCACCACGGTGCCTTATGATAATTATACACAGTAGGCACTTAGTAAATGCTTATTGCTTGAATAATTATGGTTTATCAAATCTGGAAACAGAAGGACCCAGGAAGGGATAGCTAATACACCTAACAGAATCAAGATCCAAAAGGAGGGGGGCAGAGCAAGATGGCAGCTGGAAAGCAGGTACTTGCTCAAGTTCCCCCCCAAATCCCTCCAAACACCTGTAAAAAATGGCTCCGAACAATTTTAGAGCTGTAGAACCCACAAAATAGCAGAGGGAAACAGGTCTCCATTCCAGGAGAGCGTGGATGGTCACTAGGAAGGGTCCATTACGTGGTGCTGAGAGCAGAGGGCAGCCCAGCATGGGCCATGCCAGTACAGATCAGACCCTGAGTCAGCCAACTGGACCAGGCCTTGGGGCCATGAAACAGTGAGCTGTGGCAGTTACCAGACTTCTCAAACCACAAATGCCAAAGAGCAGGTTGGGGGGAAGCTGTGGTATTGAGTTCAGAGCAGTCCAGCCGCCAGCTCTGAGGGTGGGGGAAGTGGTGCAGTGGTGGCACTGGTAGCAGCAGCAGGAAGCGCCTGAGGCTGCTTCCAGAGCACCAGCATCAGCTGTTTCCTGAGTCCCTGGCTCACATGGTGGGAGGAATCTAGCAGTGGATCAGAGCAGGAGTACAAGGAGCGCCTTGTAGGCACAAAGGCAGATTCTCTTGCTGTGCCCTGCTTGGATCTGTATTGTGGTCCTGGTTGGTGGTTCTTGGGGGAGGAGGAGTGCTGCTGGGACAGAGCCTGAGGTGACAGTAGAGTAGAGGTAGGTCTGAAAACAGCAGTGCTTGGACCCTAAAGCTTGGGACAAAGTACTTTCTACTCTATAAGCAGTCATATTTTGACAAAAAGCTCAAGGGTCAAGTAGTTGGTTGGGAACATGAACAGGCAGCGAAAACAAACTCAAACTCAGACTCAAACTCAAACTCTAGATTCCTTTTTTGGTGACAAAGAAGACCAAAACATACAGCCAGAAGAAGTCAACAAAGTCAAAGAGCTTACATCAAAAGCCTCCAAGAAAAATATGAACTGCTCTCAGGCCATGGAAGAGCTCAAAAAGGATTTGGAAAAGCAAGTAAGAGAAGTAGAGGAAAAACTGGGAAGAGAAATGAGGGTGATGCAAGAAAAACATCAAAAACAAGTCAATGACTTGTTAAAGGAGACCCTGAAAAATACTGAAGAAAACAACACCTTAAAAAATAGACTAACCCAAATGTCAAAAGAACTCCAAAAAGCCAGTGAGGAAATGAATGCCTTGAAAGGCAGAATTAGCCAAATGGAAAAGGAGGTCCAAAAGACCACTGAAGAAAACACCACCACCTTAAAAATTAGATTGGAGCAAGTAGAAGCTAATGACTTTATGAGAAATCAAGATAATATAAAACAGAACCAAAGAAATTAAAAAATGGAAGACAATGTGAAATATCTCATTGGAAAAACCACTGACCTGGAAAATAGATCCAGGAGAGATAATTTAAAAATTATTGGACTACCTGAAAGCCATGATCAAAAAAAGAGCCTAGACATCATCTTTCAAGAAATTATCAAGGAGAACTGCCCTGATATTCTAGAGCCACAGGGCAAAGTAGAAATTGAAAGAATCCACCAATCACCTCCTGAAAAAATTTCCAAAAAGAAATCTCCTAGGAATATTGTTGCCAAATTCCAGAGATCCCAGATCAAGGAGAAAATGCTACAAGCAGCCAGAAAGAAATAATTTGAATATTGTGGAAACAATCAGAATAACACAAGATCTAGCAACTTTTACATTAAGGGATTGAAGGGATTGGAATATGATGTTCCGGAGATCAGAGGAGCTAGGATTAAAACCAAGAATCACCTACCCAGCAAAACTGAGTATCATGCTCCAAGGCAAAATATGGATTTTCAATAAAATAGAGGACTTTCAAGCATTCTCAGTGAAAAGACAAGAGCTGAATAGAAAATTTGACTTTCAAGCACAAGAATCAAGAGAAGCATGAAAAGGTAAACAAGAAAGAGAAATCATAAGGGACTTACTAAAGTGGAACTGTTTTGTTTACATTCCTACATGGAAAGATGATGTGTGTAATTCATGAGACCTTTCTCAGTATTATGGGAGTTGAAAGGAATATAGACAAGAGGACACAGGATGAGTTGAATATGAAGGGATTATATCTAAAAAATGAAACAAATTTAAGGGGTGAGAGAAGAATATATTGAGAGAGGGAGAAAGGGAGAGATGGAATGCGGTACATTATCTCACATAAAAGTGGCAAGAAAAAGCAGTTCTGTTGGAAAGGAATTGCGGGCAGGTGAGGGGGAATGAGTGAATCTTACTCTCACTGGATTCAACTTGAGGAGGGAATACCATACACACACTCAGTTGGGTATCTTACTCCACAGGAAAGTAAGGGGAAGGGGATAAAAAAGGGGGGATGATAGAGGGGAGGGCAGGTAGGGGGAAGAGGTAAGCAAAACAAACACCTTTGAAAAGGGACAGGATCAACGAAGAAAATTCAATAAAGGGCGATAGGTTAGGAAGGAGCAAAACATAGTTAATCTTTCACAACATGAGCATTGTGGAAGTATTTTATATAATGATACATGGGTGATCTATGTTGAATCTCTTGCCTTCTTAGGGAGAGTGGGTGGGGAGGAAGGAGGAGAGAGAATTTGGAATTCAAAATTTTAAAAGCAGATGCTTAAAAAAAATTTTAAAAAGTTGTTTTTTGCATGCAGCTGGGAAACAAGATATGTAGGGAATGGGGCATAGAAATCTATTCTGCCCTACAAGAAAGTAAGGGGAAAGGGGATGGGAGGGGGAAGTGGGGTGAAAGAGTGGAGGGCTGACTGGTGAAGGAGACAATCAGAAGATATGCCATCTTGGAAATGGAGGGAGGGTAGAAATGGGGAGAAAATTTGTAAATCAAAATCTTGTGGAAATCAATGTTGAAAACTAAAATATTAAATAAAATCACTAATATATAAAAAATATCCAAAAGGAATTTTAGTCAGGTTGGATTTATGAATTTAATCTAGCAGGATAAAATGTAGTATGGATAAAAGTAAAGTTCTGCAACTAGATTAAAGAAAAAAAACAATAACAACAACTGCACAAGTGACAAATAGGAGAAATACAGCTAAAAGACAATTTACATGAAAAATACTTTGGGATTTTGTTTTATTGTAATCACAGTAATGTCTACAATGTGACAATAATAAGTCAATAATGTGCCTTACATTGTCCCCAGTACTGCGATGTCAGGCTACTTTTATCAAAATATTGTGTCCAGAACAGGAAAGGTAATTATTCTATTCTTGACAAATCTCATCTATAATATGATGTTCCATTTGGCATACTGTATTTTGAGAGGACCACTGACAAAAACCTCCATGTCTTGAGGAACGTAGCAGGGTGATCGGGGGAATAAAATCCATTTCATATAGTTGGATGGACTTTGGATATTTTGAAGGACTAGCATAAGGGAAGTGAGTAGACATTTCTGTTGTGATTCTAGATACACTGGACCTCAGTTTTTAGGAGTTGGACTAGATAACATATGAAATTCCTTCCAGCTAATAAATCTAATGAATGGAAGTTATAGGGAGGCAGATTTCAACATGATATAAGGAAAAACCCTGTAAAAGATACAAACTGTTCCAAAATGCAATTGTCTACCTTGTGAAATGAGAAGTTCCCATTTCCAGAAGTGTTAAAAGAAAGGCTTTAGGATGACCTAATAGGCTTATGGTAGAGCTCCACTCCTTCATTAGAATGGGAATTCCTTAAAGGCAGTGAATGCTTTTGGCTGTCTTCAAATCCCCAGTGTCAGGCTTAGCACCATGCCTGACACATAATAGGTGCTTAAAAAATCCTTTTATTATTTATTTAGAACATTCTTTTCTTTTTAAATTTTGAGTTCCAGGTACCCTTTCTCCCTACTACCTTCTCCCATCCCCACTGAGAAAATAAACAATATATCGGTTATACAGGTTAAGTCACACAGAACATATTTACGTATTTGCCATATCACAAAACAATGCAAAAAAATAAAGCGAGAAAATTATACTTCAGTTTGTACTCAGAATTCATCAGTTCTCTCTCTGGAGGTGGATAATATTTTTTCATTATGAGTCCTTTAAAATTATTTTGGATCATTGTATTGATCAGAGAATCCAAGTCTTTCATGCTGTTACTGTACACAATGTTGTCCCAGTTGTTCTCACTTCACTTTTCTTCAGTTCATATAGCTCCTGCCATGTTTTTCTGAAACCTCCCCCTTGTCATTTCTTTTTTTTTTTTTTTTTTTTAAATGCAATTTATTTCTTTAACATATTTGGTTTTCAGCATTGATTTTCACAACAGTTTGAATTACAAATTTTCTCCCCATTTCTGCCCTCCCCCCCCACTCCAAGATGGCGTATATTCTGGTTGCCCTGTTCCCCAGTCAGCCCTCCCCTCTATCACCCCCCTCCCCTCTCATCCCCTTTTCCCTTCCTTTCTTGTAGGGCAAGATAAATTTCTACGCCCCATTGCCTGTGTATCTTATTTTTTAGTTGCATACAAAAACTTTTTTTGTTTTTGAACATCTGATTTTAAAACTTTGAGTTCCAAATTCCCTTCCCTCTTCCCTTCCCACCCACCCTCCCTAAGAAGTTGAGCAATTCAACCTAGGCCACACATGTATTATTATGTATAACCCTTCCACAATACTCATGTTGTGAAAGGCTAACTACATTTTGCTTCTTCCCAACCCATCCCTCTTTATTGAATTTTCTTCCTTGACCCTGTCCCCTTTCCAAAGTGTTTGTTTTGATTACCTCCACCCCCATCTGTCCTCCACTCCATCATCCCCCCACCTTTTATTTTTTTTTTATCTTCCTCCCTCTTCTTTCCTGTGGGGTAAGATACCCAACTGAGTATGTATGGTATTCCCCCTCAGGCCAAATCTGATGAGAGCAAGGTTCACTCATTCCCCCCTCACCTGCCCTCTCCCCTCCTCCCATAGAACTGCTTCCTCTTGCCACCTTTATGCGAGATAATCCACCCCATTCTATCTCTCCCTATCTCCCTCTCTCAGTATGTTACTCTCTCATCCCTTAATTTCATTTTATTTCTTTTAGATATCTTCCCTTCATCCTCAACTCACCCTGTGTCTGCTCTCTCTCTTTTACATATATATATACACATACATACACATACATACATATACACATAGATACATACATACATACACATTCACTTATATATATACTTAAACATATATATATATATATACATATATATATATATATATATGCATATTCCCTTCAACTACCCTAATACTGAGGTCTCATGAATCATACTCATCATCTTTCCATGTAGGAATGTAAACAAAACAGTTCAACTTTAGTAAGTCCCTTGCAATTTCCGTTTCTTGATTACCTTTTCATGCTTCTCTTGATTCTTGTGTTTGAAAGTCAAATTTTCTATTCAGTTCTGGTCTTTTCACTGAGAAAGCTTGAAAGTCCTCTATTTTATTGAAACTCCATATTTTGCCTTGGAACATGATACTCAGTTTTGCTGGGTAGGTGATTCGAGGTTTTAATCCTAGCTCCATTGACCTCCGGAATATCGCATTCCAAGCCCTTCGATCTCTTAATGTAGAAGCTGCCAGATCTTGGGTTATTCTGATTGGGTTTCCACAATACTCAAATTGTTTCTTTCTGGCTGCTTGCAGTATTTTCTCCTTGATCTGGGAGCTCTGGAATTTGGCA
The DNA here is from genome assembly GCF_011100635.1 of Trichosurus vulpecula. Taxonomy (NCBI): domain Eukaryota; kingdom Metazoa; phylum Chordata; class Mammalia; order Diprotodontia; family Phalangeridae; genus Trichosurus; species Trichosurus vulpecula. Next base: position 21,413,866 of record NC_050581.1, read on the forward strand.
ACAATATTCCTAGGAGATTTCTTTTTGGGATCTATTTGCAGAGGCGATCGATGGATTCTTTCAATTTCTATTTTGCCCTGTGGCTCTAGAATATCAGGGCAGTTCTCCTTGATAATTTCCTGTAAGATGGTATCTAGGCTCTTTTTTTGATCATGGCTTTCAGGTAGTCCAATAATTTTTAAATTATCTCTCCTGGATCTATTTTCCAGGTCAGTGGTTTTTCCAAGGAGATATTTCACATTGTCTTCCATTTTTTCATTCCTCTGGTTCTGTTTTATAATATCCTGATTTCTCATAAATTCACTAGCTTCCACTTGCTCCAATCTAATTTTTAAAGTAGTATTTTCTTCAGTGGTCTTTTGGACCTCCTTTTCCATTTGGCTAATTTTGCCTTTCAAGGAATTCTTCTCCTCATTGGCTTTTTGGAGCTCTTTTGCCATTTGAGTTAGTCTATTTTTTAAGGTGTTGTTTTCTTCAGTGTATTTTTCAATATTTTTTTGGGTCTCCTTTAGCAAGTCATTGACTTGTTTTTCATGGTTTTCTCGCATCCTTCTTATTTCTCTTCCCAATTTTTCCTCTACTTCTCTAACTTGCTTTTCCAAATCCTTTTTGAGTTCTTCTATGGTCTGGGGCCAGTTCATGTTTTTCTTGGAGGCTTTGGTTGTAGGCTCTATGACTTTGTTGTCTTCTTTAGGCTGTATGTTTTGGTCTTCTTTGTCACCAAAGAAAGAATCCAAAGTCTGAGACTGAATCTGGGCGCGTTTTCGCGTCCTGGCCATATTCCCAACAAACTAACTTGACCCTTGAGTTTTTCAGTGGGGTATGACTGCTTGTAGATTACAGAGTTCTATGTTCTACATTTGGGGGGGAGGTGCCAGCTCTGTCAGAGCCGCACTCCTCCTTCCCCAAGGACCCCCAGTCCAGACTGGGCTCAGATCTTCGGCAGGCTGTGCACCCCTGCTGCGATCCGCCACTTAGTTCCTCCCACCAGGTGGGCCTGGAGCCGGAAGTAACAACAGCTGTAGCTGCCCCACCTCCGCTGCCCCCGGGGCTGGAAGCCGAACCGTGAACTCCTTCCACTCCCGCAGCTTTTCCCACTAACCTTCTCCGCAGTCTTTGGTGTTTGTGGGTCGAGGGGTCTGGTAACTGCCGCAGCTCACATATTCAGGGCGCTAGGGCCCCCCCCCGCCCGGCTTCCGGTCTGGATCGTCCACGCCGCTCAGGCTGGGCTCTGCTCCACTCCGTTCCCAGCTCCCAGCTCCCAGCTCCGTGTGGAATAGAGCTCACCCAGAGACCATCCGGGCTGTCCTGGGCTGGAGCCCTGCTTCCCTCTGCTGTTTTGTGGGTTCTGCCGTTCTAGAATTGGTTCAGAGCCATTTTTATAGGTTTTTGGAGGGACTTGGGTACGGAGCTCACTCTAGTCCGTGCTTACCAGCCGCCATCTTGGCTCCGCCCCCCCCTTGTCATTTCTTACAGCACAATAGTACTGCATCACAATCATATGCCACAACTTGTTCAGCCATTCCCAAATTGAGGGGTATCACCTCAATTTCTAATTCTTTGCCACCACAAAAAGAAATGCTGTAAATATTTTTGTACATATAGGTCCTTTTTCCTTTAAACTCTTTAGGGACACAAACCTGGTAGTGGTATTGCCAGATCAAAGGTTTTTACACAATTTTATAGCCCTTTAGGCCTAGTTCCATATTATTCTCCAGAAAGGTTAGACCAGTTTACTACTCTACCAGGAGCTTGTCCAGTACTTGTCATTTCTGATAGGTTTGAGGTGGTACTTCAGATTGTTTTAATTTGCTATTTTCTAATCAATAGTGATTTCTAAATCTAAAATGTAAATTTAAAACCTAAACCTCTGAATTTTTCACATGACTATAGATAGTGTTGATATTTTTCTTCTGTAAACTGCCTGTTCATATGCTTTTACTATCAATTGGTAAATGATTCTGAGTTTTATAAATTTGACTCAGTTCCCTATATATTTGAGAAATTCAGCCTTTATCAGAAAAACTTGTAAAATGTTTGATATGATTTCATAAGCTATGGTAATTTTTAGCAAAATGTAGTTTCCCTGATTATCTCTTTATTTTGTTCTATTTTTGCTTTTGCTTTGTTTGAGATCATGATTACTACCCTTGCCTGTTTTAATTTAGTGGAAGCATAATCGATTCTGCTCCAGCCCTTTATTTTAACTCTGTGTGTGTCTTTCTGTTTCAAGTGTAGCTCTAGTACACAGCATGTTTTTGGGATTCTGGTTTCTAATCCATTCTTCTATCCACTTCCATTTTATGAGTTAGTTCACCTGATTCACATTTTTGATTACTAATTGTGTAACCCCTTCCTATTTTCTTCTGTTTATCCTTCTCTCTCTTTATCCTGTCTCTCTTCAAAAGTGTGTTTTGCTTCTGACCACTGTTTTCCTTAGTCCTCACTCCCTTTTATCATCCTCCCCTCCTCCAATATATCTCATCCCCTTTCCCCTATTCTTTTCCTATTGGGAAAGATAGATTTTGATGCCCAGCTGAATACAAACACACACACACACACACACACACATACACACACACACACACACACACACACACACACATATTCTTCCTCCTTTTGAACCAATTCTAATTAGAGAGTTTCAAGCATTGCATGTCACTCTGCCCCTCCCCCCATTTTCCTTTCTACTATAAAAGCTTATTCTTCTGTGTCTCTTTTATGTGAGAAAAATTTTCCCCATTCTACCTCTCCTTTCCCCCTTTTCCCAGTGCATCTCTGTCATCTGCAATTTTATTTTTTGGATTTCAGCATAATTAACTAGCAGCCATGCCCTGTGTTTATGTAGATTCCATTTAATTTCCCTAATAATGATAATGTTCTTATGAACTTATAGGAATGCAAACAGTTCAACTTTATGGATTTTCTTGCTCTTTCATGTTTACTTTTTTATGTTTCTCTTGAGTCTTCTGATTGAATGTTAGATTTTCTATGCAGCTCTGCTCTTTTCATGAGGAATGTTTAAAAGACCTCTATTTCCCTAAATATCCATTTTTCCCTGGAAGAATTTGTTTCTGTAAGGCAAGTGTCACAATATTGATAGTGACCATGAATATTCCTGTATAGGTCTGTATTACAGAATACAAGAGACTCTCCATATAGAAGGCAGAAGAAGGAAAACATTTATTAGGACACCAGAGGATCAAATCCCAAAACCAATAACTCCAATTCAACATAGCAGCAATTATATCCCAAAACCAGTGAGTCCACTTCATTATAACATCAAGGAAATAAAAACACAATATTGTAGCAGGGAGCCAAGTCTTCCCCTCTGCTGGTGCTTTCCTGTAAACATTCACTCACAAATCCTAGTTGTCTGCTTGTCTGCTTCTTCTCTTCCCACAGTTCTGAGAGCCCTTGCAGTTCTGAGAGCTTAAGGCTACCCTCAGAGTATATATACCCTTTTAGGGCCTGAGGCCTTCACACCTCTCAAGACCTAATTAGCAAAAGGGTGTGGCCCTGGGGCTTCACAGATCTGGTAACCTAATTGGCAAAAGCGTGTGGGCTTTCCTACAAACAAGTCTCCCCTAATCAAGCTTCTCTTAACTAGCTCATCCTGAGACCTATTAATGGCATTAATGGGTGGGGAAGATCTTTAATCACATTAACACCACAGGATTACACACAGTTATACAGGGTAGGTTATTCTTGGTTGTAATCCTATCTCCTTTGCCTTCTGGAATATTCCAAACCATACACTCCTTTAGCATGGAAGCCCCCAAATCTTGTGTGATCCCGGCTGTGGCTCAATGGTATTTGAATTGTTTCCTTCTCCCTGTTTGAATTATTTTCTCTTTGACCTGGGAGGTCTAGAATTTGGTTATAATATTCCTGGTAGCTTTTTTTTTGTGATCTCTCTTAGGAGGTGATTGGTGGATTCCTTCAGTTTTTATTTTGTACTCTCGTTCTAGACATTGGGGCAGCTTTCCTTGATAATTTCTTGAAATATGATGTGTAGGTTCTTTTTTTGATCATTGCTTTCAGGCAAGTTCAATTATTTTAAAATTACTATCCCTTGATCAATTTTCCATGTCAGTTGTTTTTCCAATGAGATATTTTACATTTTATTCTATTTTTCATTATTTTGACTCTGTTTTATTATGTGTTGATGTTTCATGGAGTCATTAGCTTCCAATTCTAATTTTTAAGGAATTATTTTATTGAATGAAATTTTATATCTCCTTTTCCATTTGGCCAGTTTTGCTTTGTAAGAAGTTTTTTGTTCAGTGATTTTTTCGTTTCTACCTTTCCATTTGGTCTATTCTGGTTTTTAAAGTGTTATTTTCTTCAGCATTTGTGTGTGTGTGTGTGTGTGTGTGTGTGTGTGTGTGTGTGTGTGTGTGCACGTGCTTCTTTTTGTTGTTGTTCAGCCATGGCCATCTCTTTATGATTCCATTTGGGATTTTTTGGCAAAGATACAGATTTTCCCCAGAAACAAGGCAAAATAGCACCTCAGGACAAGCACAGAGAGCCAAAAATAAACAAGAATTGGGGCAGAATAATGGTCTTCCTGGGACAATTGAAGAAGATCAGAAGAAAAATCCCAACACTCAGGTTTGGTCCCTGTGAATAACAGAGATCTCCAGGCTAGTTCCACAGAAACAATAAGCAGGCTTTTCCAGCGGTGAAGATCTCCCCACGCCAACATGCCTCTTGAGAAAGACCTCCTGCACCCCTCTCCCAAGGAGGAGAAGCGGAAACACAAGAAGAAGCTCCTGGTGCAGAGTCCCAACTCGTATTTCATGGACGTGAAGTGCCCAGGGTGCTACAAAATCACCACTGTCTTCAGCCACGCGCAAATGGTGGTCCTCTGTGTCTGGTGCTCCACTGTACTCTGTCAGCCTACTGGAGGCAAGGCCAGACTTACAGAAGGATGCTCCTTCAGATGGAAGCAGCACTAACGACTGAATCAAGATGAATGAGGAACTGTAAAGAATAAAAAAAATTTGATACAGAAAAAAGAAACATTAAGCAGGAGCCTGCAGCTAGTTGGGTTGGGAGTTGGCCTTAGCAGCAGCCCCAGGAACTTTCACCTCCTGGACAGGGTGGGGAGCCACATGTCTGATCCAGGGAAGATTGAAGGGACCTTTGCTGTTAAGGAATGCCAATCCCAGCTGGGCTGCCAAGATGCAGTCCTGGGCAAGAAGCAATCAGTACACCCACTGAGTGAATGCAGAAGCAGTGGGACAGGATGCCATTGGCTATGGGCACTTACCAAAGGACAGAAATATTAGTTTTGGTTCCAAGCTAGAGGGGAAAACTGAAGAAGGATCTGAGGCCAGAGGCACCAACTCCAAGGTAAAAGAACTAGAAGTGATTACAAAAAAAATTAGCTGTTACAAATTTAAAAATAAAAGAGCAGGCAACGGAAAAAGAATCCAAACACATAAAGTTATTATGGGAATAGAGAAGACTGTGGTTCATTTTTTTTAAATTTAAATTTATTTATTTAATATATTTGGTTTTCAGCATTGATTTTCACAACAGTTTGAATTACAAATTTTCTCCCCATTTCTACCCTCCCCCACACTCCAAGATGGCATATATTCTGGTTGCCCTGTTCCCCAGTCAGCCCTCCCCTCTATCACCCCCCTCCCCTCTCATCCCCTTTTCCCTTCCTTTCTTGTAGGGCAAGATAAATTTCTACGCCCCATTGCCTGTGTATCTTATTTTTTAGTTGCATGCAAAAACTTTTTTTGTTTTTGAACATCTGATTTTAAAACTTTGAGTTCTAAATTCTCTCCCCTCTTCCCTTCCCACCCACCCTCCCTAAGAAGGCAAGCAATTCAACCTAGGCTACACATGTATCATTATGTATAACCCTTCCACAATACTCATGTTGTGAAAGGCTATCTACATTTTGCTCCTTCCCAACCCATCCCGCTTTATTGAATTTTCTTCCTTGACCCTGTCCCCTTTCCAAAGTGTTTGTTTTGATTACCTCCACCCCCATCTGCCCTCCCCCCCATCATTCCCCCCCTTTTATTTTTTTTATCTTCCTCCCTCTTCTTTCCTGTGGGGTAAGATGCCCAACTGAGTATGTATGGTATTCCCCCTCAGGCCAAATCTGATGAGAGCAAGGTTCACTCATTCCCCCCTCACCTGCCCTCTCCCCTCCTCCCACAGAACTGCTTCCTCTTGCCACCTTTATGTGAGATAATCCACCCCATTCTATCTCTCCCTATCTCCCTCTCTAAGTATGTTGCTCTCTCATCCCTTAATTTCATTTTATTTCTTTTAGCTATCTTCCCTTCATCTTCAACTCAACCTGTGTCTGCTCTCTCTCTTTTATATATATATATATATATATATATATATATATATATATAAACATATATATATATACACATACATACACATACATACATATACACATAGATATATACATACATTCACATTCACTTATATATATACATAAACATATATATATATATATATATATATATGCATATTCCCTTCAGCTACTCTAATACTGAGGTCTCATGAATCATACACATCATCTTCCCATGTAGGAATGTAAACAAAACAGTTCAACTTTAGTAAGTCCCTTGCAATTTCCATTTCTTGATTACCTTTTCATGATTCTCTTGATTCTTGTGTTTGAAAATCAAATTTTCTATTCAGCTCTGGTCTTTTCACTGAGAAAGCTTGAAAGTCCTCTATTTTATTGAAAATCCATATTTTGCCTTGGAACATGATACTCAGTTTTGCTGGGTAGGTGATTCGAGGTTTTAATCCTAGCTCCATTGACCTCCGGAATATCGCATCCCAAGCCCTTCGATCTCTTAATGTAGAAGCTGCCAGATCTTGGATTATTCTGATTGGGTTTCCACAATACTCAAATTGTTTCTTTCTGGCTGCTCGCATTATTTTCTCCTTGATCTGGGAGCTCTGGAATTTGGCGACAATATTCCTAGAAGATTTCTTTTTGGGATCTATTTGAGGAGGCGATCTTTCAATTTCTATTTTGCCCTGTGGCTCTAGAATATGAGGGCAGTTCTCCTTGATAATTTCTTGAAAGATGGTATCTAGGCTCTTTTTTTGATCATGGCTTTCAGGTAGTCCAATAATTTTTAAATTATCTCTCCTGGATCTATTTTCCAGGTCAGTGGTTTTTCCAAGGAGATATTTCACATTGTCTTCCATTTTTCCATTCTTTTGGTTCTGTTTTATAATACCCTGATTTCTCATAAAGTCACTAGCTTCCACTTGCTCCAATCTAATTTTTAAGATAGTATTTTCTTCAGTGGTCTTTTGGACCTCCTTTTCCATTTGGCTAATTTTGCCTTTCAAGGCATTCTTCTCCTCATTGGCTTTTTGGAGCTCTTTTGCCATTTGAGTTAGTCTGTTTTTTAAGGTGTTGTTTTCTTCAGTGTATTTTTCAGTATTTCTTTGGGTCTCCTTTAGCAAGTCATTGACTTGTTTTTCATGGTTTTCTCGCATCCTTCTCATTTCTCTTCCCAATTTTTCCTCTACTTCTCTAACTTGCTTTTCCAAATCCTTTTTGAGCTCTTCTATGGCCTGGGGCCAGTTCATGTTTTTCTTGGAGGCTTTTGGTGTAGGCTCTATGACTTTGTTGTCTTCTTTAGGCTGTATGTTTTGGTCTTCTTTGTCACCAAAGAAAGAATCCAAAGTCTGAGACTGAATTTGGGTGCGTTTTCGCTGCCTGGCCATATTCCCAACCAACTAACTTGACCCTTGAGTTTTTCAGTGGGGTATGACTGCTTGTAGACTAACGAGTTCTATGTTCTACATTTTGGGGGGAGGTGTCAGCTCTGTCAGACCCGCACTACTCCTTCCCCAAGAACCCCCAGTCCAGACTGGGCTTAGATCTTCAGCAGGCTGTTGCACCCCTGCTCTGATCCACCACTTAATTCGTCCCACCAGGTGGGCCTGGAGTCGGAGGTAACAACAGGTGTAGCTGCCCCACCTCCACTGCCCCCGGGGCTGGAGGCCAAACGGCGAACTCCTTCCACTCCCTCAGCTTTTCCCACTAACCTTCTCTGCAGTCTTTGGTGTTTGTGGGTTGAGAAGTCTCGCAACTGCCGCAGCTCACTGAATCAGGGCGCTAAGGCCCCCTCCGCCGGGCTTCTGGTCTGGATGGTCCACGCTGCTCAGGCTGGGCTCTGCTCCACTCTGTTCCCAGCTCCCAGCTCCATGTGGAATAGACCTCACCCAGAGCCCATCCAGGCTGTCCTGGGCTGGAGCCCTGCTTCCCTCTGATGTTCTGTGGGTTCTGCCGTTCTAGAATTGGTTCAGAGCCATTTTTATAGGTTTTTGGAGGGACTCAGGTACAGAGCTCACTCTAGTCCCTCCTTACCAGCTGCCATCTTGGCTCCGCCCCAGACTGTGGTTCAGTTTTAGAGGAGGATACAAAGGCATATGGCAAGATGAGGTTATTCCCCAGGACTTCAAGCTTGCCTCCATTGTCCTTTACCTATGGTAAAAGAAATAGATTTTACTGTGACAATCATAAGGGGGTATCTCTCTTAGTCATTGCTGGCAGGATTCTTGCCAGAGTCCTCCTTAATAGGCTGATCCTTCCCCTGGAAGCTAATGTGGCTTCAGAGAGGGCCAAGGAACAGTTGACATGGTGTTTGCTGCCCAACAACTCCAGGGGAAATGCCAAGAGCAGAACAGAGGTCTATATATGATGTTTGTAGATCTGACCAAAGCCTTTGATGTTGTTAGTTGTGAGGGCTTATGGAAAATTACGTCAGAATTTGGTTGCCTGGGGAAGTTCACCAACATTGTACATCAATTTCATGATGGCATACTTGCCTGGGTTCTAGGTAATGGACAATGCTCTTATGCCTTTCCAGTCACCAATGGAGTGCAACAAGGCTGTGTGCTTGCTCCCATGCTTTTTATTTTATTTATTTTATTTTTTTAATTTATTTAATATATTTAGTTTTCAGCACTGATTTTCACAAGAGTTTGAATTACAAATTTTCTCCCCATTTCTACCCTCCCCCCCACTCCAAGAGGGCATATATTCTGGTTGCCCTGTTCCCCAGTCAGCCCTCCCTTCTGTCACCCCACTCCCCTCCCATCCCCTTTTCCCTTCCTTTCTTGTAGTGCAAGATAAATTTCTACGCCCCATTGCCTGTGTATCTTATTTTTCTAGTTGCATGCAAAAAACAAAGTTTTTAAAACTTTGAGTTCCAAATTCTCTCCCCTCTTGCCTTCCCACCCACCGTCCCAAAGAAGTCAAGCAATTCAACATAGGCCACATGCGTATCATTATGTATAACCCTTTAAACCTTCCACAGTACTCATGTTGTGAAAGACTAACTATACTTTGCTCCTTCCTAACCTATCCCCCTTTATCCAATTTTCTCCCTTGACCTTGTCCCTTTTCGAAAGTTTTTGTTTTTGATTACCTCCTCCCCTGTCTGCCCTCCCTTCTATCATTCCCCCTTTTTTATCTTCTTAATCCTTACTCCTGTGGGGTAAGATACCCAATTGAGTGTGTATGATATTCCCTCCTCAGGTCAAATCTGATGAGAGCAAGATTCACTCATTGCCCTTCACCTGCCTTCTCTTCTCTTCCTACACAACTGCTTTTTCTTGCCACTCTTTTGTGAGATAATTTACCCCATTCTGTCTCTCCCTTTCTCCTTCTCATCCCTTAATTTGATTTTATTTCTTTTAGATATCATCCCTTCATCTTCAACTCACCCTGTGCCCTCTCTCTCTCTCTCTCTCTCTCTCTCTCTCTCTCTCCATATATATATACACACACACATACATATATACATACACACACATATACACACACACACATATATATACACATATATATATATGTATATATATACACACACATATATATGCATATTCCCTTCAGTTACTCTAATACTGAGGTCTCATGAATCATACACATCATCTTCCCATGTAGGAATGTAAACAAAACAGTTCAACTTTAGTAAGTCCCTTGCAATTTCTTTTTCTTGTTCTTTTTCTTGATTACCTTTTCATGCTTCTCTTGATTCTTGTGTTTGAAAATCAAATTTTCTATTCAGCTCTGGTCTTTTCACTGAGAAAGCTTGAAAGTCCTCTATTTTATTGAAAATCCATATTTTGCCTTGGAACATGATACTCAGTTTTGGTGGGTAGGTGATTCTTGGTTTTAATCCTAGCTCCATTGACCTCTGAAATGTCATATTCCAAGCCCTTCGATCTCTTAATGTAGAAGCTGCTAGATCTGGGGTTATTCTGATTGTTTTTCCACAATACTCAAATTGTTTCTTTCTCGCTGCTTGCAGTATTTTCTCCTTGATCTGGGAGCTCTGGAATTTGGTGACAAAATTCCTAGGAGATTTCTTTTTGAGATCTATTTGAGGAGGTGATCTGTGGATTCTTGAAATTTTTATTTTGCCCTGTGGCTCTAGAATATCAGGGAAGTTCTCCTTGATAACTTCTTGAAAGATGATGTCTAGGCTCTTTTTTTGATCATGGCTTTCAGGTAGTCCAATAATTTTTAAATTATCTCTCCCAGACCTATTTTCCAGGTCAGTGGTTTTTCCAATGAGATATTTCACATTGTCTTCCATTTTTAATTTCTTTAGTTCTGTTTTATAATATTTTTATTTCTTATAAAGTCACTAGCTTCCAGTTGCTCCAATCTAATTTTTAAGAAATATTTTCTTCAGTGGTCTTTTGGACCTCCTTTTCCATTTGGCTAATTCTGCCTTTCAAGGCATTCTTTTCCTCATTGGCTTTTTGGAGCTCTTTTGCCATTTGAGTTAGTCTATTTTTTAAGGTGTTATTTTCTTCAGTATTTTTTTGGGTCTCCTTTAGCAAGTCATTGACTTGTTTTTCATAATTTTCTTGCATCACTCTCATTTCTCTTCCCAATTTTTCCTCTACTTCTCTTATTTGCTTTTCCAAATCCTTTTTGAACTCTTCCATGGCCTGAGACCAATTCATGCTTTTCTTGGACGCTTTTGATGTAGGCTCTTTGACTTTGTTGACTTCTTCTGGCTGTATGTTTTGGTCTTCTTTGTCACCAAAAAAAGATTCCAAAGTCTGATTCTGAATCTGGGTCCATTTTTTGCTGCCTCTTCATGTTCCCAGCCAACTACTTGAACTTTGAGCTTTTTGTAAAGGTATGACTACTTGTAGAGTAGAAAGTACTTTGTCCCAAGCTTTAAGGTCCTTGTGCTGCTATTTTCAGAGCTACTTCTACACAACAAGCTCTGCAACACCAGTGCTCCTCCTCCCCCAAGAACCGCCAACCAGGACCATGACTCAGATCCAAGCAGGCTCTGCACTCATGCTCTGATCTGCAGCTTAATTCCTCCCACCTGGTGGGCCTGAGGCCAAAAGCAACTGCAGCTGGGGCTGACCACAAACTCCTTTCACTCTCTTCTAGCAGTTCTACTCACTAACCTTCTCTGTTGTCTTTGTCATTTGTCAGTTGAGAAGTCTGGTATTTGCTACAGCTCACTGATTCAGGTCAGTAGGGACTGTTCTGCCTGGCTCCCAGTCTTGTTGGTCCTGGCGTGGCCCACACTGGGCTCTGCTCTTCTTCGCTCCCACCTCCATGTTATAGACCCTTCCCCGCGACCATCCAGGCTTTCCTGGGCTGAAGCCCTGTTTCCCTCTATTATTTCATGGGTTCTGCTGCTCTAGAATTTGTTCAGAGACTTTTTTATAGGTGTTTGGAGGGACCAGGGGGAGAGCTCACGCAAGTCCCTGCTTTCCAGCCACCATCTTCTGCTGCATATTTTATATCCTTTCTTATGTTTTCCTGTGCACCTGTCAATGTGTTTTTTCTTATTTTGTATTTACATTTTAATATTTAAGTATATAATATATTTCTTTTTCTTTTCTAAAAAAAGTAAAGATGAAGAAACCAAGATTCAGAATTTGAACCCAACTCTCATTACTAGGAGACAGCAGAGTGTAAAGTACAGAGCACTATACATGGAGCCAGGAGATCTGGATTCATTTTTTAGCTTTGTTATATAACACCTGCAAAATATTGGCCATGCCATTTGATGTTTCTGCATCTCATGTGTAAAATGAGAAGGTTTGGATTCCATTCCATCTTTAAATTCTGTGATCCCTATGATTTGCCTATTGACTCTTAGTTTAGGTATACCTAGATGACCTCCAATGCTCTTTCTTATTCTAAAATTTGAAGATTCTATAATTAATATGAGAGACCGCTTGATACAGTGATAGAGTGGTAGTCTTGGTGTCAGGAGTACTTGAACTCAAAACTTAATTTTGATGATTACTATTTGTATAATCCTGGACATGTCACTCAATCTTTCAGTGCACCAGGTAATTTTCCTGGGACTAATTTAATAAGCCATTGAAAAGTTGATCTTGGAGTTCTCTCATTGGTCCCTAATAACTCTTTCACAATTGTTCACCTGCATTCCTCTCCCCCAGTCTCTGCTTCTTTCTTATATCTTCTGGCCCAGGACCTTGAATTCTTCACAAGGCAACAAAACGGTAGAAGTTTCAAGGCTCCAATTTTTGATGTCTGACTTGTAAAAAGGGGGTTGCAGGGAATTAGGGAAATCTTGTATCTTTTGCCAAGACTGCAGGGAAATGTATTACTGTCACATGAAGGCAAAATTCTGAATGCATTTTCTCTTAAGGGCATCCAGCCCTGACAATTAATTTCCACAGGACTAAGTATTGTACTTCAGGTACAACATGAGTTAAATAGGAAGCTAGACTAACCATAGCCTCTGTTCCAAACAATTTACTTCAAAATTTCTGCAAAGTAACCCTATATAAATTGTAAAATGCTTGTACTCTATAGTCCAACATACATTTTCTCGACTGCCATGAAAACCATGGAGGGAAAATAATACCAGATAATGGGAAACTGCACTGATTTCTACATCTTAAATGTACACGAAGTGATTTCATTGACTCAATGAGTTACATAAAGGAAACACAAATGTTGAAAAGGTTTTCAAAGTTTACTGTTACTACAAAAGTTGAGGCCTAAGATTGATTTTTCAGTTTTCTGTCCCCTTTAGATAGCAGTATTTTTATCTTGTGTTAATTCTCTTGATGAAGTTTGTTGTTGCTAGATGCTTTATGTCTGGTGTACAAGAAGTCACTTTGCAGGTGTGTCAATAAGTGGCACCATCCTGAGTGGTTCAATCCAGAATCCAATAGTGTCAGTGTTGTGCTTGAAGTGTTGAGATCATCTTCAGATACAGCCAAAGGAAAAAAAAAGATGCAATTGAGGCAGCTTCTAAAAACTAGCTCCTGTGAAAGATGGTTTTCACTTCTCGAAGTTGTTTTTAATAAAGTGGAGAGGGGAAGGGCTCTGTCAGAGCTGTCCACAGTTTGCCTTTCTAGTCGTTTTGAAGTTGGGAGTTGAAGAGGCTTGGATCTATCTTCTAATCAGTTTTATCTCAGTAGTCTCTGATTTAAGAGACAGCAGGAGCAGAACTAGCCGGGCAGGAAAAAAATCATCCTTTGAGAGCCAGGACAATTTGTAAACCTTTGGTAAGTAGTTTAACACAAGGATCTTCAACCCTGAAGGAATCATATCAGGGCTTAATAAACTTAAGCCAAGAACAGGAGCTCTTAGATCTGCAGGATTTCATCTGAAGGCAAAAATAATGGCAGAGGGGAAAGGAGATCTTTGCTTTTAATTGTGCAACAGAAGCCTCTGGCGATTTTATTTTAAACTTAATCACAGCTTAAAATAGTGATAATTAAGCCCTCCCTTTTAGAAAAAATTCACCTCATCTCTCTGACTGAAGAACTAAACTCCCTGTGAACTTAATGATGTGTCATTGAGTAGACCATTTCACACAAAGGAAGTGGAATTTTCTCTTTTTAACAGAGAGGAGGAAGATCTGGAAAAGTATGTTCTTTTAGAATCATTACACAAATTATTCATGAATCATATATTCTATCTGGTTAAAAAAATCTAGATTTTTACATTTGAGATGTGTAAAACTTAAAGTGTAGACCCTTTGACCTAAACAGTACCTGTGTTTGTAAAGGGGATTTCTTCACTGGGGAATAGGAGGCATAGCAGATAGAATGCTTGGCCTGGAAACAGGAAGATTTTAGTCAGAATCCTGTTTCTGATACCTAGTTGCTGCATGATCCAGGGCAACTCCCTTAACCCCTTTGTGTTTCTTTTTCTGCTTCCTGGAGTTCATGGGCTCCTTAGGTACTCTTCAAGTTTAAATTTATGATCTGATGATTCACATAAAAATTTACCGATTTTAAAATGATCTGTACTTTGAGGATGAAGATGCTTTTTTGGGGGGGGGGAAGAAGTCTATTATATCTTGTCTAGCTGAAAGAATCTCAGACTTTCATAGTAGCATTTTTATGTTGACTTTTTGATATGTCTTCTTCTGTACATAGAGGTGGCATGACTTAGAAAACAAAGAACCATTCTTGATGCCAAGAGGATTTAGATTCAAATATCACCTCTGAACCATTCTGACTGAGACGTTGGACAAGTGACGTACTCTCAGTGCTTTAGGAAACTCTCTATGACTATAAGTTGCAGAGAAGGTGTCACCCTGCTTTGGTAGCGGGGGTATCCTTACCCAGAACATCCCTATGCTGATGAAATCACAAGTCCAACCCCAGTCCAGTTCCTATTCTTAGATATAAGTACCTCAGAGTTTTAATAAAGATTATTTTCTATAGTTAATTCTCAGGGGCTAATGTATGTAGGAAGAGTTAGGGATATTTCCTAGTCCCATCGAACTATTAGTACTGTTCTTTTTGAATTTGCATTGCCACTGCTGTTAAGCTTCTCTACCATGTTCCTCATGTGGACCAGAGCCCTCCACCCAGGATTTCTAGAATCCATGCCTCTACTTCTTAGTAATTTAATCTGTTCAGCTTTGTAACTTCCACTCTGGTTCTGAACAGTATTGATTGGTGACTATTTGCTTGCAAACTTACATTAACCTACTAGCAGGGAGGACCTAGACCACCAGGTCATGCTTCACCTATGCAGCTCTCCATCCAGGCCACCTTGCCTCAAGGATACTGTCCCCCCACCCCCCATGCTCTCCACCCTCTTTCTTTTTCACTTCTTGCTCTGGTCACTATGATCAAATAAATCTTACCTGGAAAAAGGTGTGTCAATTGACAACTGATCATGTGAAATGGATTCAAGTCCCATTGTCTTCTTGGGCACCCTTTTCTTGACATTCTCTAGCTTATCAACCTCATTCTGACATTGTGACACTTAGAACTGAACTCAATACTCTAGATGAGGTCTGATGAGGGGTGAGTAGAAATGAATCACCTCCCCATTCCTTGAAGCTACGCCTCTCAATGCAGCCTTAGAACACAGTAGCTATAGTGGTTGCTGAGCTTGCAATCCACTAAAAAAAATCCAGATCATTTAAACAATTGTTACCTCCCCTAAGTTGTGTTTGAGAATTTGTTTTTTTTTGGTGCACAAATACCCCACTTTACATTTAGCTCTATTAAATATCATCTTATTAGATTTAGACCAAAATACAGTTTCTTAAAATCTTTTTGGTTTCTTACTACTATACCTCCCAGGTTTGTGTTATCTACAAATTTCATGAACATAGCATCCATTCCTTTATACAAACCATTAAAAACCATCATGCAATATAAATCTAAGCCAGATATCTGCTGCCATGTTGACATCAAACCACTAACAACTATTCTTTGAATCTGACCATTTAACCAGTTCTGAATCCATCTAATATTTCTAACTACTCCACAGCTCCCCATCTTCCCTGCAAGAATAGTGTATAATATACTTTTATTAGAGGCTTTGCTAAAATTTAACTATAGCCATAGCATTTCTCTTATCGTGTAATTTAGTAATCCTGTTAAAAAAGAAAAAAGGAAATTGGCTTAGTCTCTCCTGATCTATTTTTGATGAAGCCATGTTGTTATTGTTTGTCTTTCTTTCTCAAAGAGGACCAACGACATCAGGATGGTAATGTCTTCCAGTGTCATTGCACTTTTTAAGCTAAGGTCTTTTCCAGGTCTCAGTCTGTCTGAGGCAACACCCATTCAGTAGTTAAAGGCTATGTAATAAGTGAAGCAAAAGATGACCTGGTTTGCCTTCAAAAAAGAATCAGTCTGGGAGGGAAGATCCTCAGGATTTCTGGCCAGAGCAGAAACAATTGCTATTTGCACTCACTTGGAGCCATCAGAACCTTAACAAAGAGCAAGTGAGACTTGGGCTGGGACCTATTATGGGTCAATCAGTGAGAACTAGAGTGGTTTGGTTTAAAAGCTTTGTCATTAAATCCCGATGGGCTTTATCAAAACCTGGTTTTTCATAGCTATATTTCAAGAAATCATAAATAAAAACTACATGAGACAAAAGAGTTAATTGTCCCAGTTTTTTTAAAAAAAAACAATAGGATTAATAAGTAGGGAAGAAAGAAATCTAGCCCCTGAACCCCAAGCAATCAAAATTTATATTCCTTTGGACAGAGCACCTTCATGTGAGGATATGACTCTCCATGTAGACAGATGGGGAGGGGGAAGAGGACATGGGGGAGGAGGAGGAAATAGCAGCATTGCCCAATTAGAACTGACCAGTTGGGTCCCCAGGAGGGCAGATATTACTACTCGCAGACTGTTGTTCATCTTTTCTTCTGGAGGAGGACCAATGACATCAAGAGGGTGACGTTTTGACTTGCAAGTGAATTGGATTTAATCAGCCCCTCTCTCTCCTCCATAGTGGGGATCCAGTGGCAGACATGGGTCAGGAAGACTGGCAATGGCTCTGGAAGCAATGGGAGACCTTGACCTTTTTAAGCTAAGATCTTTCCCAGGTCTCAATTTTTCAGATGCAACAGCAATTCAGTAATTAAAGTCTAGCTAAGAACTGAAGCAAAAGATGCCCTAGTTTGCCTTCAAAAAGGAAACAATCCGGGAAGGGAAGACCCTCAAAGTATCTGCACTGAGGATACAAAGAAAGGCAAAAACAAAACAAAACAAAAAACAATGCCTGGAACTCACAGTCAAATGAGGAGACAACATGCAGACAGCTATGTACAAATAAGATACAGGATAAATTGGAAATAATCTCAAAGGGAAGGCATTAGTATTAAGGAGGATCAGAAAAGACTTTTTGTGGAAGGTGAAAGGAGCAAGAAGCTGGGTTAGGAGGGTTTTCAAAGCTAATAGAATATTTTTATTGGAGGTAATAGGGAGCCACTTAAGTTTATTGATGAGGGAAGTGACAAGGTTAGACCTTCACTTTAGGAAAATCAATTTAATGTCTGAATGGACAATGGACTGAAGTGGGAAGAAACCTGATTCTTTGTACCTACTGTTTCCCTTTCCAGATATTTACTAACCATCTCTTTAATGATGCATTCCAGAATTTCCCCAGAAATCAAAGTCAAGCTCAGTGGCTGAAATTTTGCTTTCTGTCCTTCTGTCTCTCTCTCATTAACACATTTATCTTTCTCCAATTCCATTTTATGTGATCTTTCAGATATCTCTGACAATGGCTCCGTTATCACATATACCAGTTCTTTTCATACCTAAGGATGTAGTTCAGCTGGATCAGGTGACTTTAATTTATCAAAACCAGTTAGGTGTTCCTTTACTATCTCCTTACTTATCTTGATTATCCCAGTAGTCATTTTTGTTCTGTCATTTCCAGTGCAAAGATCATCCTCCTTGTCAGAGAAAACATTAATAACAAAAATAATAGCACACATTTCTGTAGAGCTCTAGGTCTGCAAAGTGCTTTTCACATAAAAATCTTCTGAGGTAAGTAATGCTTATCTTTTTCTTCCTATTTAACTGATGGGGAAACTGAGGCTTAAGAGGTTAAATTATTCAGACTCAGGTTTCTCTTGACTCCAAACTCAGGGATCTTTCTACTTTACCTATGGCAGCCAAAGTGAGTTTTGCATACTTTGGAGATTATACAAGACAATCCATCGGAATGTGGGAATGGAAAATTAGAACTGAGGAGAGTAACACAGCATTTTCTCTCCTTCCAATGCCTGTCCCCAGGCACTGGATGTTCTGCCATATGTAGTCCTCCCCAGGCAGGCAAGAGAGTGAACAGGCAATTAATATCCAGTGACTTCTGTTCTTCCTACTCCCACCTCCGTTATTCCACACCTAGGAGAAGCAAGAAATATCATGCCTGTTCCAGGTGGAACTATAACAAAGAGGAAATAGGACCACCAGGCATAGAAGCAGGAGCAGGAGCAGAAGCAAGAGCAAAGATCAATAGCTACCAATATAGGAAAGGTGGCAGCTGCTGCTTTCAGTGGACTTGAAGTTCATTCAATGACAGAACTCCTTCAGATCCTACTCTGCTCCCAAGAATCCCTCTCTCCCTTGCCTCCAAATCTACTGAAAAAATTGGCAGCAAATGAAGAAGCCATCCACCATTTGGAGATCAGTCCCATCAGGGCATCTTGCCATCAGTCCTGCTTAACCACCTACTTACCAAGTTCCAGATCTATGACCTGAGTTCCAGAGACCATTCCACCTCTGCCACCACCAACTCCTTGATATCAGGAAAGATAGAAATTCACTAACCAAACTTCAGCAAAAACCTTTGTATAATGAGTTAAATGAGAATGGAAAATGTATTATGATTTTCCAAACAAATCCAATGATGCACTTCTTTCTTCTATTTGGATCTATCTTTATGAAGTTTCTTTTTATGCTACTTCATTGTATACTGAACTTAGAACTACACCTTTGAATTATTGCATCACCTAGTATTAAATTAAGATTTTCAAACATGATCACATTGCTCTCATAAACATTTTTAGTAATTTAGTAAAATAAAAAAGTTTTCATAGCTAATAAAATTATTTTAAAATATTGTTTCATTGATCATTGTTTCATGATTTTAAATGTCTATTTTGTTTATGTTCCATAATGTACATAATATGCAGCAACACATGCATAAAATTTAGAAATAAATACACATCAAGGGGGTATGGTCAAAAAATTTTGACAGATAGGAGTGGATGATCAAAAATGTTGGCAGCTCAGAGGAAATAACTTTACAAAAGGAAACATGGGCTAGACACATTGAATATAAAACTTCTTTTACTAGATATAGAGTACTTTAAAAGGTTCTTTTTTGGGAAAGAGGAGCTTCCTCTTATTTTTAAAAAAATGAACTTCAAATAATTAAAATTTCTTCCTTGCTTTACAAAAGAGACTTGGAAAAATAACAATGCTGAGAGAAATGAAAGCAGCAGGAGAAAAATGGAAAGAGAACCCCCCTCCTCTTTAAATTCCCTTTTCTGCATCCTCCCTTAAGTGATTCAGAGGATGGACAATGTGGAATTCTTGGGATTAAGTTTTACGTATTCAAAGCTTTCTGTTTTGATTTCCTCATTCTTTCCATCAAAGTTTCTGCAGGTATCTTCAAAATGTACCCAAGCCCACTATACTCTGAGTATTTCTGCCATGAGAATTATGTGGCTAAAAACTCTGATTTTGAGAGTAACTGGGAATGCATCTAAGAAATAGATTGTGTTATGCGTTTTTGGGTTGGTTTTTAGGAACTCTTATTTCATGGGTATAGAGAACTCCTTTTACTTCACAAATTCCAAAGACAGTTTAGTAGGTATGATCTGTATTGTTTTCAAAAATATTATCAAAATTCCATAAAACTTATATGCCTTGTTGCCTTGGTCACTACTTAGAGTAAAATTGGGGAATTCTTTTCTTCCATAGTTTGGCTTATTCCCTCACAACTTGAAACCTTAAATTTATAGGCTTAGACAAAAATTACTACTAACAGCTCTATACCTTATTAACAGGATCAGTCGATAAATATATATCTAATTCAGAATCTTAGTCAAATTTAGAAGCTGTGATGGATCTTAAAGCCTACATTGTAATAGAAAGCTTTCTGATCTGAGAGTTTGTCATATTAAGGGAATCACAATTCTATTCTCTATTATTATTAGACTGGAACCTTTCTATTTTCCTTCAATAATCTATGTACAAGGCCTTGGAAAATGTTTCCTGTATTTCCCTAAATAGCATACCAATCTCAATAATGGAGTATTTTGACTAGACCTAAAAAAATATTTTTATATACAAAATCACCAACTATTGATACAAAGCACTTATTTCAGTAGAATTCCATCAAGTAGAATTAAAGTTAATGAGCTTTTCCAACCTGTTGGCTAATTATTTACTCACCTAGCCATTTATTTTTAAAGCAGATAACTGCTAATTAATAAGTCCAGTTTAACCTCCATAATAAAATAATAAGGGCTGAAAACAATGACTTTGTCACTTTCTGTTGAAGAACTGCTGACTGCCACTCTAGCAACTTTATGGATGGTGTCCAGCTCAGTTGCAATGAATTTGTTAAAACCCCGACCTTGAAAGTAGTAGCTTAGAAGACAAAGGGAATAATAAATTGCACTAAGCAAAGCTGAAAAGTAGTTTTATTGAGCAAAGTCACCCAAACAACACTTAGAACAACTCAGGCAATCTGAGATTAGGGAAAACACAAGTTCTTGGCTCTGATGGACAAAGCCACATTCAACTCTTTTCACTCACACAAATGTCTTAACCTACTATGTGATCTGCACTTAAAATTCTGCCTCACAGGAGCATAGAGAAAAATGGTGCATTAACATTTCTGAAGTGATAAGTCAGAATAGGGATGTCAGCTTGAGTTTGTTACTCTGAGATTTCTCTGAAGGGTGGGGACATACTTTTAAACAACATTAAGCAAAGAAAGGAGAATAATGTAAAGTTCTTTTGCTCACTTCAAATTAGACTTTGATTTTATGGCTTGTGAGCCCTCTTGCTGTGACCCCTGCTCTCTAGACTCCTTTTCTTGTCCCCCACTTCTCCTTCCTTCCGAGTAAATCACCCTAATTATTAACTTTCTAAATGAAGCTCTAAATAAGCTATTTATGTTTATTCCTATTAGAGGGGACAACAGATTAGAAATCCAATGCCACCTGGGGTGGGAATGTGTTAGATTTCCATGCTAATACCTCATGCATGTTTTATGCCTCAGATTACTAGTTAATGTGGTCATTGATCATCTCATGTCATGTGGGTCACAAAGCTTGGTGCTTTGGGCTGGTTTTCTTGAACTTGCTTCCAAATCAGTATTCAAATTCCAGAGCAAGGTTTCTGGGTTGTTAAGACAGGTCATGTTTGCTCTTGATAGAGGTCAGAAACATTTTTCTAACTATTTAGACAATAAACAGAGTATGATAGACCATTCAAATAACAAAGTATGAAAATTCAACCAAAGCAAAGACATTTCCTGTAACACAAATCTTAAAACTCACTTTGTACCTTGGATAATTTCTGTCTGCACTGAGCCTTGTAAAAGGGCCCAAGTTCTGGGTAGCTTGCCCCCAAATGTGTTTGAACTACAAAGACCTCCTGCATTTTCCATATTAGGCATGAAATGGAGTGATAGCTTTCTGACTTATGGGCACTTAATCTCTTTCTCCCTGTGACAGGAAGTTTGACTACATATTTCAATGGATCTGTGAACTCATGCATGTTGAATGAAGTTAAACTTTTTAGTGTTTCTTCATTACATACTATTCTTGTCCATGTTCCACAAAGGATCTACATAATTTGATAGAGGCTTTCCTCTAGGTCTGGGTTGTTACCCTTATTTGGCAAATAGCAAAACCTATGGACCCCTTCTTAGAGCAATGTGTTTAAATGAAAAAAAAAAAAAAAAACAAAAAATACATAGGACTACAAAGAAAACCAATTATCTTGAAATGTAGCTATAAATCTCTCTATGTACACACACACATATGTGTGTGTATATACACATATATGCACATATATGTATATATATACTCACACATATTTAATTCATGGATCCCAGGTTAAGAATGTTTTCTCTGAGTCTTTTTATGCTTCTAGGATATCAGTGTACAAATGTCTTATTTCTCATGTCTGTAACATGACCAGCTCACTTCTTTTTTCTTTCATATATAATAACTCTTGCTTACTGGGATGAGATTGGGCATTAGCCTATGACTTTCTATAGGAAGAAGCTGCAGTAGAACGAGGGGAGTATATGACATGTATATTTCCATGTGGCATAGTGGATAAGGTGTCATCTTTGGAGTCAAGGAGACCTGGGTTCAACTCCTACTTTTGAGACATGCTAGCTGTGTGACTTGGGCTAAGGCGTTCAACCTTTCAGTGGCATAGGTAAATCTTTAAAACAAAAAAAAATTGCAAGCAAGGTGCCAATCTATGTCAAGAGAAGGAGAAGGGAGTTTTCATATTAACAATTCTTTAAACAAATAAAATCATAGGTCTGCTACCCCCCTTAAGCCTTACGAAAGAAAAAAATGCAACATATTACTACTGCATGAATATAATTTCAGGAAATATGGTACAGGTTACTTATACTCATCATGGGTCATTTTGTTACCCTTTCACAATGACTTTAATTCTTAGGAAACTGTGATTTAACATCCACAACCATAAACTATTAAGTGAACATCTGTGTTTAAAAAACAAAACTGCCTTGAGATTGTGAAGACTATTGCATGATTTCCCAAAGGAAATCTATGAGAATTTCTTCTTCCTAATCAATTCTGGGCCTAATTCCAATTGTGGTTTCTAACCCAAATATGTGTCCTGATGTGCTAACTCGGTGGATTGTCCATACAATGTCATGTCACATTCTGGATGACAGGCACTTTTCACCCATTTTTGCTCAGGCCATCCATTTTAGTTAGGTCAATCTTTTTTCACTATTCATAGATCTTACTAGAGAGATCCTGTGATATTACGATATTTTACGTAATCAGTACAATATCATTTGTAATTAGGTGAATATTGGAGACCACATGGTCTACAAGAAATCCTTCTATCTGGACTTTAACCAGAACCACTTTCAGGACAGTGGTGAACATCCTTATCAAGCAATCATCTCCTTTTTTAATACCTTGATTTATGTTAATAATCAGGAGTTCACTGAACAGAATTGTTCCTATGGTTGCCTTTATTAAGAAACCATGGATGATCTTTAAAAAACAAAATAAAAAACAAACAAAAATAATCTCCTTTCTAGTAGAGAATCTGTAAGGCTGATTTTTGCTCTACTGAGTTAGGTTGGGTTTTTTTTTGGTGGTGGGATAATAAAAAAAGGATAATAACCTGCCTCCCCAAGCATGATCTGTCACTCTTTGCAGCTCTCAAGTATTTGATGATAAAAAAGTGGTTTCCTGTGGAAAATTATGAAAATCTGCCAGTTTTCTTTTAATATTTTCATCAAGGGTACTCCTAATATGTGTGGTGCTGTTCAGATTCTTCAGTCATGTTTAACTCTTTGTGATCCCGTTTGGAGTTTTCTTGGCAAAGACATTGGAGTGGTTTTCCATTTCCTTCTCCATCTTATTTTACAGATGAGGAAGCTGAGGCTAATAGGGTGAAATGACTTTTCCAGGGTCACAGTGTCTGAGGCTGGATTTGACCTCAGGCCTTTCTGACTCTAGGCCTGGCATTTTAACCACTGTACCACCTAGCTGCCATGTTTGGTGATTCTAAAAAGTTTTTACACGATAAGAAGAGAAGCAATGTAGTACAGCAGATAAAGTATAAGCCTTAGAGTCAGGAAAGTCTAGGTTTCAATCCTGTCTCAGATGGAGAGTGGCTGAGCAATAGCTAGGTGGCATAGTGGATAGAGGTTTGGGCCTGGAATCAGGAAGGTCTGAGTTCAAATACAGCCTCAGACATTTACTAGCTTTGTGACTCTGAGAAAGTCACTTAACCTCTGTTTGCCTGTTTCTTCATCTGTTAAATTGGGATAATAGTAGCATTTATCTCATAGAATTATGAGAATCAAATAAGATATGTGTAAAGTGCTTTGTACAGTGTCTAGAACATATTAGGTGCTTAATAAATGCTTTATCCCTGCCCTTTCCAGCATGACTATAAACAAGTCATCTAACCTCTCAGTGTTTCATACAACTCTAAGCTGTGGGAAAAGTACTGATATGCAACAGGGGAGGAAGTTTCCATGCTGTGCATGTTAACTCTGTGGATGGGACTTACACTCCAAATTTCATTTGTCTGTTTGCATCTTTAAAGCACATAGTAAGCATTAAAAAAGTCCGTTGATTGATGAAGGAAGTCACATGTCTAGAACAATAACAAAAAAAAATAATAAAGTAGGTCCATGGTTTGATATATATAAATATCCTTAACATCTTTTTGCCCTTATTCTCTCCCCCTTTTTTCCTTCTTTGAATATCTTATAAAGCAATCCTTCAATGCTTTTAAGAGTAGAAAACTTCCAACACAGATTTCCTAAGTATGCTATTAGTCTCATCCAGTTTGTTGCTTTTCCTGACTTTTTCTTGGTACTATTTTAAAAAAATTGATTATTTTTCAATTAATGAGTATTTATTTTCTTTCCCACCCAACTCCTCCATTCCTATTGGGAAAAGATAATAAATATGTATAATTCCACATAAAAAAATCCCACACTGGCTGTGCCCAAAAATGCATGATTCATTTTTTGTATGTATTGTATGTATTGTATGTATTGAATCTATCATCTCTGTTATCAGAGGTAGGTAACGTGTTTCATCATGAGTACTAGGAATCATGGTTAGTTATTGTGATGGTCTTTCAAAGCTGTTCTTTTTAACAATAATTTTATTTTAAAAATACTTCTTCTTGTTCTGTTCACTTCACTTCATCCCAATTCATATAAGTCTTCTCAGGTTTCTTTGAAACTATCCCTTTCATCTTTTCTTGTAATATATACCATTTCAACTTAGTTGTATAACATATCAGAGACTGAGGGATTAGAGTCCAAGTGTGGTGGCTCTGTTGCCACTGATAATGGAAATAGATAATTTTGAAAATGCTGACACATCTTTTCCATTTCTGTGTATTTGTTGCCTTCCTGACAGTTTCCAGATTTATATGCTCTTGGGATTCTGTGGCTCAACTGACTTCAGGCCAAGCACTCCATAGACTTTTTTTTATTCAGTCTCTCTCCCTTTTTCCCCTAGGTTAATAGGATATAGAAGCTTCCAGTTTGGTCAGTGGCTAGTAGCACACTTTTAACCTAGCAAGTTAGCTAGATACTAGGCATTTCTTAGTATTTCTTTTCAGGCTCTTCATTTTAGCCCCTCTCAAACATGAGATCTACTTGTCACATCAGGAACACCTGATAGAGAATTTGGAAGCAGGTAGAACATGTTACAGGTAAGAGAGACAGCATGGCATAATGAAAAGAATATGGGATGAGGAGTCAGAAAATATGAGTTCTAATCCCAACTATATTACCTAAGTAGCATTGTGACTTTGGGCAAGTCATATAACCTTTCTAAACTTTAGTTTCTTCATCCTTAAAATGGGACAATTGGACTTGATAATCCCCATGGTCTCTCCTAGGTCTAAATTCTATAAAATTAAATTGGTTCATTAATTAACTTATAAAATATATTGGCTTGAGTTCTGGGAAAAGGATTTAGTAGGTGTTCATGTTAAATAATTACAACTCCCTAATGCAGATCTCCATTTTCACTGATGGAAGATTTTATAGAGACACTAACAGACAAATCCAGACACAAAGTGTTACGGTATTTTCCCTGGGGGGTTCAAACAGAACTAAGTTGTTTATACCTCAGAAGGACTATTGATAGTGATCAGTAATAGGTTACCTCCTTGAAACCTAAATACTAGGTCCTAACATGGTATTTATGAATAGAATAATTTTAGAAAATAAGAACTGGTGAGCAAGGAAGAAATACAAGTGATGCAGATTTATTTAACTCAGGAATTCAAAGGAATTTCATACTCTGTCTAAAGAGTAAGTTTAGAGTGTGATTATTTTGTAGTCCGTATCTATCTAGAAGAAGTATAATAAAAGAAAGTGAAGTAACCCCAGATGGTTCTGAAGGCGTATATCCTATTTCAGATCTTTCATTTGTCTTATAGAAATAGACTTGTACTTGTAAAGCACTTATTGTAAAGCAAATTAGTTCTTCCAAGGTATCAATCATGCCTACATTTCTAATAGTTCTACTAGGTAATTGTAACCTTATCTTTCAGCTTTTTTTCAAGTACAGATTACTAGAGGTTAGGTAAACATATACAATCCAACCCAATTGTTATTATTTTCACTTAAAATAACTATTTACTGAAAGAATAGAACACTGATTAAACACTAGTAACCTACATTTGCATGTAACAGTAATGAATAATATTTCTAGGAGCAAGCTATGAAGACATAGAACATGAGCAAAATAAGTGCTTTCTTTGATCTAATTTATTAGATCTATTAATTTATTAGATTTAGATAAGTTAGATACTAGTATATTAGATCTATTCTGAACTTACTTTACCTTACCTTTGGAATTATTTCTCAACATAAGTAGGAACTACTTTTCATAAGGTCAGACATCATTTAGGTTGTATGTGCTTTCTCGGCAGCTCTGGTACTGCTTTAAGCTGTAGAACAATTTAGTCTGTCTCAAGCTTGTGACTCTATTTTACTATATTCTGCCAAGGAGTGGGGGAGGGCAATGCTTTAGCCTTCAGGGACTCAGGTAGTCAGATGAACTACTTGCTTTATCAAAGAGAAAACACTTATTTCCTTCTTCTGATGGCTTCCTGGTCCCTGGCTGGGTTTCTAACTATGCTTTCATCTATCACCATTCTTCTTTCAGTTAAGAAAATGGAGAGAACAAAATCACATTAGATCTTATTGGCCTCCAACTGTACAAATCAACTTCCAGTTCTATGAGTTTCCTTCTTCTAATAAAGAAAGGTGTATGTTTAATGGAAAGTGTAGAATTACTTGGGTAATCAACTTTCCTGATTCACTTTCTTTTAAGCTTACAGATTATATAAAAGCACTTCCTCAAAGAGAAGTAGAGATTATGCACAAACTCATCTCTGCAATATCTGCAAGTATTTTTTTTCAAACTCTGGTTCCTTAAAGGGACTTTGATATTTCTGTCTTTTGAACTCTTTTATATTACCCTCTTTCGAGAGTATATAAGAAATACCAGACTGGATCAGAATGACAGTCCACCCAGCTTAATATTTTGTCTCTGACCTTCACCAAGGAACATTTTGTGGGAGAGGCAAACATTGTATTAATTTATGTTGACTTTAAAAGGTAAGGAGGGCACATGACATTTTGAATGTAACTGTATATTTAAAAATCCATTTGAACAGTAATTTCCTTATAAACATCATGAATTTTTTCTTATCCTATCAAGACCCAAAAAACAAATACAAACACATGTATGTCAGTGAAGATGATTCTTCTCATCTGGTTCAGGACAGGTACAGCATTTTCTATTCAATCTGACAACCTTTGTGTTGGAAAATTTGTTAACCCTGTGACACATGAAATTCACTTAAAATTTGGAAATGCATTAAGTCAAGGCTTCTTTTTCAAATGCTTGAAATCTAGATATCTACTAATGAAAACTGAAAATAATAATTTTTATTTCATGAATTCCTAATAGGACTTTTCCTATTTGGATTTCTTGGAAGAATTCAAAGCATTTTTGACTCTGTGACAAATAATTTATATAGTAACCCTGTGAAATAGCATGCAAGTGATAAATCAGGGTAAGGTAGAGACATATTCAGTTTAGTCAGAGAAAACCAAGAATATAATAACAAGGTTTTAATGAGATGCTGAACTAACTAGCTAGCTAATTATACTAATATGTATATATATATGTATATAAATACATACACACACATATAAATTCCATTCATTGATCCCTTTGTAAGGTGTAAACACTTCTGTGAGTGGATCAATAGAAAAATGGACTCCATTGGCTGAGCAAACAAATTGGCCACACCTCTGGAAGCTTTAAATAGCTAAACTCTGGATGAATTTTAGCTGTTCAAGTCTAAGAGTTTCTAGACTTTGCAAGCTTCATGTAGAAAATGAGTAGGAAATTTCTCCTTTCTTTCTACACTCCCCCATCCCCCAGTGGCCACATGATTTTGAGGGAGTGACTAGACCAATAGTAGAAAATAATTTGTCCAGCAGAGAGACATTTTTTTTCAGGCAGCTACAAATACAGAAAGACTGTCACCTGAAGGAGGAAGCAGCTTCAAAGATCATGACCCTTGTCACCTGAGAAGAGAACTAGCTATAGACTCAATAGAATAACAGATTCTAGAAGGCTAATTCAGCAACCTGTACTCAAGGGGAAGCTTTGCAACAACTTCCCAAGGTGGTAAATGACTTCTAAGACCTGCAGTGCCAAGAATTATGAGTTGTCTTTGCCACACATATCTCCTAAATTTTATTACTACCACTCTTCTATGCTTGATCCCACTCCTCCCATGAACTCTATATTTGTGAGAAGTTTATGGGAAGAATCTTTTGTAACTTTCCTATGGCTTCTTAGTAAATGGTTTTGTGCAGAGTAAATTCTATCTACCGACTGACTACTAATGAAAAGCACACTGACGGAGATTTATGAGCTATTAGGAATGGAGACCCACAGGTTCCCCCCGCCCCAACAACCCCAAATAGAAGACACTCTGTAGGAATCTAGCCCACCAATTCTGAATGTGATTTGGGGTATTAACTCCAAGGAGGTGCTACACTAGGTTTTATCAGTAACTAAGCTACTCCACTGAACTATTTATATATTGCAATACCCCTTAAAAGCCAATATAATATTCTCTAGTTAAATTATATTAACTACTGTTTATGGAATAATGAGGAGGAGAATATGCAGGATTGCCTTTGGGAAATTGTGCAGTTGTTTCTCCTTGAAGCAAAGGACCATCTTTCAAATAATAATGTTCTAGTGATGTTGTACAGCTGTCTATCATGGAATACCATTGTCTTTGAGGAATTAAATTTGAAGGGCACCCCAAAGGGCAATAAGATGAATTTAACTGTAACAAATTACAAGTGAGGGATAGCACAAGAGGAGAGGCATAAAGGGTCTCATCAGAGTACTGTAAAGCTGGACAAAAAAAGATAAACCGGTAGTGAGTAAGGGATCAACTATCTCACAGCTTGCACCCTCATCCAAAGAATGTCAAGTAATCCAGAGGAAAGCCTCCAGTATGTTGAACAGACACTCTATGCCTGATTTATAGGTGGGAATGAACAAGAATCACACAGAAAAGGCAGACACGAACAGATTCTATTCTACATCAATGGAAGAAATATTTACATTGATGAGATCATAACTCCATCAAAGTGTCAACACTTATATGGTTCTCAAAAAGAAGATAGTATTTGAAATGGGCTTTAAAGGTGGCAATTCATAGATACAGAAGGGGAATGAGGATATTTGTGAAGGACCAAAAGCTTAGCCTGAATTTGAGCTTTCTTTAGTAGACAATAGGGGACCACTCGTATCAGAATCATGACATGAGCATATCTTTTGATAAGGAAGATGAGTCTGAAGGTGATTTGAATGAAGAATTGGAGTGGAGAGAGTGTTGAGCTAGAAAAAAAAATGGGAGGCTCTGAAAATAATCTCTATATGTGAGTGTTGATGTTGGTGCTGGTGGTTGCAAAAGGGGATTCATCTGAGATGTCATAGAATCATAGGTCTAGAGCTGCAACGTATATCAGCAGTCATCTAGTCCAACCCTTCCATTTGACAGATGAGGAAACTGAAGCCCATAAAAGTAAGAAGGTGCAATTGACAGGAAATGGTGATTGATTATAAACAAGGGTTGAGGAAGAGGGAAGACAGACAACAATTCGAAACATAGGAGACTGAGTAAATTTTAACAGTAAGAAACTATAAGGAGGAGCAAGCAAGTTTGTAGGAAAAAAGATAATGAATTCAGTTTTTTCCCCTCACATTTTGCATTTAGGATGCTGGTGGGACTAATAGGTGGAGATGTCCTGCCAGCAGTTGGAGATACAGGTTTGTAGCTCAGAAGAGAATTTGGGGATCAAATGAGATAGTAAATGTAAAGTGCTTTATGAACCTTAAAGTGCTATATAAATGTTAGCCATTTTTATTAGGTAGTCTGAATCCCAGGTTTCATGGCATGAAATTTAATTTGACCCTCAAGACAATTTCCTGCAGCAGAGAGGGCAAATGTTTCTATCCTCATTTTATATATTATCAAACTGAAGCACTGAAGGGTAAAGGGATTTGCTTTTGGTTACATAGATATTGACAAAGACAGGAAAGAAGGAAGGAAACAAGCATTTATTAAGTACCCACTTTGTGCCAGGAATTGTGCTAAATTCTTTATGAATATCATTTCATTTAATCTTTACAACAGCTCTGGGAGGTAGGTGCTACTACTATCATCCCCATTGTACAGTTGAGCAACTAAGGAAGGCAGATGATAAATGGCTTGTCTAGGGTCACACAGCTAGAAAGTGTTTGAGGCTAGATTTGAATTCAGTTCTTGCAGACTCTAGGCCGGGCACTCTATCTACTATGCCACCTAACTGTCAGGATGCCTAACTCCTAGTTCAGTGGTCAACCTGGGCAAAAATAAAAAAGACCCTATGTATGTGTGTGTGTGTGTGTGTGTGTGTGTGTGTGTGTGTGTGTGATCTCTCTCACATAAAGCAAACACATGTGCCCAAAGAGCCCATGAAAATTTGCATTTTGTCTCTTTCAGAAGAAACAGTTGGACTAACCTAAGAGAGTTCAAGGCCCATCTTAGTTCTATTGATTCACTTGTTCCTGAATTCTCCACATAATATTTAGTATTCTATATGGATATGTGAATTCAGGAGAATCTTCAAAAAATGTAGTCTATTAAATTTTAAGATATAATAGATTCTTTTTTTCTGTTAAACTTGTAAAGGTGCCCAGGAGCTACTAAGCAAGGGGCACATCTAATAAAAATAACAACCATGATAAATAAATTATGATTCCTTGAAAAACTGCCACCAGTGTGCTACATCAATTTGTATGCAATGAGACAATATGGAATTACTTGGAAGTTTTACAGAAAAAAAATCTAAATACATTTACAGATAATAGACTTCTGAAAAGAAAACATGATAGTCTAAAAGTTTATTAAAATCGTAGCCAAATCTTTTGTCATGTACCAGAACACATCTTGAAAGTCAGGAACCATCGAAGAAAGGCTTATTACCTAATTGAAATAATGTTAGGAGGGAAAGTAATACTAAACAGATGAATGTTTAGTTAAGCAAATAGAAACCAGAAGTATTTCACTGTCTTGTACAGCTATATTCCAACTTAAGGTCATTAAGTGATTTTGTGTAGAATTGAATTTAGATGAAACAACATTTCTGGGGCAGGAAGTTAACAGTAGCCAGAACCACTTGGGTGGCAAGAAGAAATCACAAGCCACGGCTGTTCAGGCAGGGGTCTAATGACATTACAGGGTGGTTTAAGACTTCTTGGTGAGGCTTGGTCATAACATTTTAATGATATTATTGCTAAATGACATTAGTCAGGGCAATGTTTTGCAAGGTATGCCTATATTCCTGGTTTAATTAATCATATTGAGCCAAGTTCCCTTGCTGATGGATATAAGCTTGAGTCAGTATGATTTATTAAACTAGAAATATGAGCCTGTGAATTTCCACTATATTATGCACCAAAGTGCAGAGTGGTGTAGTGAATAAAAGCACTAAACTTTGAGTCAAAGTAAAAGCTCTGCATGCTTTTCCATTTCAGTGTGTAGCAATGTAGTAACATGCCACATTTTCTCAGAGCCCTTCATACTACTTGAGGCACTGGTAAATATTAGTACCTCTGGAAGCTGAGAATATGCCTCTAGGGAAGGAGTAGTGATGGGCCATTTGGATGTGTTGAAAGGATAATTTCCTGTTGATAATGGGGTAGGGCACTTTTGATTCAAAACTGACTTGTCCTTTAGGTAAGGACAACATCCTTGAAATTAAACTGTCATCCATCCAATCAACTTGGCACTTAAGAAGCATAAGGTGTGATTCTGCCTTCAACCCCAAGGGGGAGCAGAAAAACAGGTAATGGAAAAACTCTAAATGGGCAAAGTCAGTTTTATTGGACTATAGCTGCTACTTGGATAGACTAGAAGTAATGCGAAGAACACAGGGTGTAGTCACATAAATATATCCTTTCTTGGACATCTGTCTTGATCAGGAAGAAGATCTAGCCTCCCTCATCCCTTTTTGATGAGGAAAACAGACACTTGCTATATCTCAGGCTATATCTAGGACTCATTCTTCACTTTTTTTGGTCTTGGAACCTAGATATATTTCGTGGCTATTCTTTCTCTGCTGGTGGCCACTAAGAGAACAAATCTCTGAGTATATGTGTGTGCCTGCGGGGTCAGGGGTGGCTCCCTTCAAGCTTACTAAGGCTTTTTTCATTGTCTCAGTATATCTCATCATGATTTAGAATGTCTGGTTTGACTTTTTCTGATCTGACATGATTGCGTGACTGACTTTGGGCAAATTATTTAATTTCTCTTACTCTCAATTTCCACAGAAGTAAAAAAAAGGAGGCAGCATAGTAAAATGGACCCTCCTAAATCATATTAGGAAGGTCCATTACACCATGATGTTGTACTGTATCCAACGTCATTTAAGGTAGTATTTTCTCACCCATAGATATTTAATGGTGAAAGACAGAGACAATCCCAAGTTGGTTGGCCTATTGACTTGATCTTTAATAGCTGAAATTCTGAAACTTTAATAGCTTTAATGTAAAAATTTCATCTATCACTTTCAGAAGATACAGCACATATACTTCATATTCTTCCCAGGATATTGTATCTCTGCCATGCCCTCCCCCCCACCTTTGGCAGTCACTGCTCTGGGGGACGAATATAAAGAGAGATACTGATCACCCCAGCCAGGGCCCTGAATTTATATAGTGCTGACTCTCTAGATCTATTACCTTGTAGTTCAGTTCTTTCTCTAGGTCTTGTCTTCCTTACTGGATTATGAGGAGACTGATAAGGTGTCTTATGCTTCTTTCTATTCTTTTTAGCATTTACCGTAATACCTTGCGCATAGAAAGTATCCAGGAGTTACTGAATGAAAAAATAATGGATGTGAAAATGCTTTGAAAAACATAAAGCTGCGCATGTGCAAACACACACACACACACACACACACATGTGAACACCGTTAATAAGAAGATGATTCCTAATTATTTTTATAAAATAGCAGAAGAGCAAAGATTTTTCCTCCTTCTATCTCCCTTCCTTCCTTCCTTCCTTCCTTCCTTCCTTCCTTCCTTCCTTCCTTCCTTCCTTCTTTCCTTCCTTTCTTTTCCTTTTCCCCTCATTCATTCCTTATATTCTTCTTTTATCTTTCCTTCTCTTCCCTTCTTTCTTTCTTCAATCCCTCCCTCATTTCCAAAATTATTCTTGTGGACAAGAAGAAATGTATGTTGTGTGCTAGTGTAATTAGTATAGTTCAAAGCCAGATGAACTTAAATATTGATTAGTATATCTATGTAAACCTGGAGGTGTCTATAGCA
The DNA here is from genome assembly GCF_011100635.1 of Trichosurus vulpecula. NCBI lineage: Eukaryota > Metazoa > Chordata > Mammalia > Diprotodontia > Phalangeridae > Trichosurus > Trichosurus vulpecula. The sequence goes on from NC_050581.1 coordinate 21,447,318, forward strand.
GTATGCTATATAGTTCTATCTCTAGCCCTATCCTAGTCAAATTTTTGATGACTTGGGTGAAGATATAGAAGCCTGGCCTATAATATTTTCAGAGGATACAAACCTGAGAGCAATAGTTGAACTATTAGAGGATGGAATTAAACACAAAAATTATTGGCTGAAACAAACAAGATGATATTTAGTAGAGATAGGTGTAACATCCTGCACTTAGGTTGAAGCAATAAACTATATAAGTATAGGATTGAGAAACCTGATTTAACAGCAGTTCACATGAAAAAGACCTAGGGGATTTTGCTGACTACAAGCTCAATATGAACCAACAGAGGATGTGACTGCCAAAATATCCAGTGCAGTCTTAGGTTGATTTAACAGAAGTCATGTAGAAGACTAGTCAGGCTTTTAGTCCACAGGATTTAGTTTACCAGTATTATAGATTTCATCTAATCCAATACCCTCATTTCATAGTTATGAAAACTGAGGCCTAAAGCGGATAAGTGATTTACCCAAAGTGATACAGGGAGTAATTCGTGAGTTGCAATTGAAGAACTGGTTCTGTGACTCTAGGACTAGGGTCTTTTCTTATTATATATTAATCCAGACAGTATATTTAGAGCCAATTGGCAGACATTTAAAGGTGGCAGTTTTGTTTATTGTAACTAAATCTGTAATTTCAGTCAAACTTCCTTCAGGTGTTATCTCCCTCTTTTAGAATGTAAGCTTCTTGAGAGCAGGGACTCTCTATAATTTTCTCAGCACATAGTAAGCACATCCCTAGCAAAATGCTTTGCACACAGAAAGTTCTTCTTCAATGCTTTTGCATTTATCTGTTTACAAGAGTAATATCTCTAACACTCAGAACCATCTCAAATTGGAATAAGAGGCATTCTAGGAAGATGGTAATCAGCCGGTCAATAAGCAAGCCTATATTAAGTGGTTACTATGTGTAAAGCATAGCACTAAGAACCACAGATAGGAGTGAAACAGTCCAGTTCCTCAATCCCCCCGATTTTCTGTGTGAAACGATAATAAATGTCCCAGAATAAAACAATGAAATGAAAAGGAAGAGAAAAAAATTGAGAAGGCAGAAAAGTCTTAAAAGACAATAACCTCCTAAAAAGGCAAAAGATAATGAGAAGATGAAAAAACAGGAAAATAGATATAAACCTCCAACACAAATGAACATGAATTAAAAGACCTACTCATTTCCTCAAATAGAATGTAAGCTCCTTAGGGGCAAAGGGCATTTGTGTGTGTGTGTGTGTGTGTATGTGTGTGTGTGTGTGTGTCTGTGTGTGTCTGTGTGTATCTGTGTGTGTATTCCAGGTATCTGCCACAGGGTCAGGTAGATTTTCTTTTGGTCTGGATCTGTAAGTCATAGACATAGGGAGCTCTCGAGGGAGGAGACTCCCTCTACAATGCAGATCAGCTATTTCTAATCTTGGAGAGTTGCATAGGGGCAAAGAGAGGCTAAATGATTTGCTCAGGGTCACACACCAGTATGTGAAGTTGAACATAGCTCTTCCTGATGTTGAGCCCAGCTTTCTAAACATCACCCTTGTCTTGAATTTTCAAATAATAAATGCTTATTGATTTGTTGATTGATACTTAAGGAAACTGGTTGGAGGGTGAGTGAATGGGAAGACACAGGTAAGAGAGAGTACAGGGACCTCATGCAAGCTTTTTTTTAAAAATAGTATTTTATTTATCCAATTACATGTAAAGACAATTTTCAAAATTTATTTTTTGAAAGATTTTGAGTTCCATATTTCCACCCCCCCCCTTCTTCCCAAGACAGCAAGCAATCTGATATAGGTTATACATGTGAAATCATGTAAAACATATTTTTACATTAGTCATGTTATGAAAGAAGAAACAGAACAAAAAGAAAAAAACACAAAAACACCCCAAAGAAAGTGAAAATAGTATGCTTCTATCTGCGTTCAGACTCCATCAGTTATTTCTCTGGATGTGGATCATATTTTCCATCATGAGTCCTCTGAAACTTTCTTGGATCATCGGTATTGCAGAGAAGGGCTAAATCAATCATAGTTGATCATTATACAATGTTGCTGTTAGTACAGTGTTCCCCTGCTTCTGGTCACTTCACTTTTCATTGGTTCATCTGAAATCCACCTGCTAATCATTTCTTACAGCAATATTTCATTACATAATAATAGTATTTCATTACATTCATATACCACAACTTCTTAAGCTATTCCCCAATTGATGGGCATCCACTCAATTTCTAATTCTTTGCCACCACAAAAAGAACTGCTATAAATATTTTTGTATATGTTGGTCCTTTTACCTTTTTTATGAACTCTTTGGGATACAGACTTAGTAGTGGTGTTTCCTGCAAGCTTTCTTGACAAAGGAGATCATAACATGAGAGTAGGAGTTAAGCCATTAAAACATGAAGAAATCAGTAGCAGTGGGATAAAGTGGGCAAAAGTTATTCTTGCAGGCTGATGTGGTATGCCCAGGGCTTGGTGCTTTTTGAACTTAATCATAAATGCTACTCTGCTAATTCTGGCAATGAGACTCAGCTACAGTAGCTGAGACTTTCAGAGTCGTTCTGATGGGGTGTAGACTGTGGGAATCCCCTTGGACCCCACCCTGAATCTTCCCACTTGATCTGGCCTTTCATGCCCAAATAGCCTAGCCTAGTCTTCTGATTGTTTTCTCATCCCTTATTGACCTCTGTATCAATGAAGCTAAGCAGATGAATCTAATGATAATCTTCAACTCTGCACTAACTACCTTGAATGCCTGAGTGGGGCTAGGCTTCCTCCAGCCTTAAATGTTATGTCACTATTATTTTTCCATCTTCTTATTAATTCATAAAGGTCCTCCAACTCTGCAGAGAAGTACTCAATTATCTACATGTCTTCCTTAGTACAGGTATTTCTAGACTACAACCATCAGGATGCAAGCTGTTCCAATATGACTTTTTCCAGAAATTTTAATGATTGAGTTTGAAAGCTGGAAACATATTCAGACAATTGCTTCCTAAGTCTCTTGTTCCCTCCCTGAAAATGTGTTAGCAAGCACAATCTAAGAGGGAACCCATTCAATTAAATTCAATAAGCATTTATTAAGTTCCAATTTATGTGCCAGGTAGTTCAGATACAACAGCATCTAATGTGACACAGCCAATAGTCATGAACACACAGTAGTCAAACACTTAAAATTTAGCAAAACCTGGGTATAATGATGTCTGAATTTTTTTAAAAAAGTTTTATTGATGTGTTTTTCCCCTATATCACAATAAGCTCCAAGCATACCCCATATCTTGAGAATCTTCTATTATAATAGAGGAACAACAATTATGTAAAACCAACCAACATAATGACCCAGGCAGCTTCTCCTCTCTATAAAAAGGAGTAAGGTGCTCCATCTCTTTTCCGACGAACAATGGTTGTTGCACTTACTCAGTGTTTGGCTTTGTTTTGTGGTTTTTCCCCCTCCCATTTATATTACTGTAGTCATTGCATATTGCAGTTCATTGTACCTCACTCTTATATCAGTTCATACAACTCCACGTTTCTCTGAATATTTTACATCATTTCCGATGGTATAAAAATATACTATGGCATTTATACGGTTTGTTCAGCCATTCCAGAGTTGATGGATGCCGACTTTATTTCCAATATTTTACTACCACAAAAAAGTATTGCCATCAATATTTTGATATATTCTGGCTTCTTCCCCTCCTCTTTTCTTTAACTTCCCTGAGATACAAATTAGAGTTTTTTTTTTAATAAAGTAAAAAGATACTGTGATAGGAACAATATCTACTAACAATTTGCAATACATGGCAGACTGGTAGGCCCCTGACACAGTAACTAATTTTCCTTAAAAAGATAAGGAAATTGGCTGTGAGGAGCGCCCGCGGAGGGATCATAGCGCACTGGCCGACGCCAGACCCCCCCCACGGTCCTTCCCCAGCGCCGGACACCGAGCTTGGGAACCCAACGCCGTCCACCTTCTCTGGGGCCCGCGGCGCCGGGAGCGCTCAGGCTCGCTCCACAGGCGGCTGCGGTTACTAATTAACCCCCGCCAGCCCGGTGAAGTTCGAGGGAGTCTCCAAGAAACGTGCTTGGGCAGAGTGTGCCCGAAAAAATGGGAGGAACCTGGCCCTGCAGACTAGAAACTTGGGGTGTCCGACCCAGGGCTGGGCATAGCGTTAAACATTTATTTAGCATCTACTGTGTGCCAGGCTCGGTGCTCGGCGCTTTACAAACCAACCAGTCAGCACTAGTGATCATCTTTGAATCCTCACCACAGCCCATCTGGAAGCTGAGGGTTGCAAGAGTACCTGCCTCTGTGCGGTGCGGTGCGGTAGGACTGAAGGAGTATACAGTGCCTTGTAAGGGCAGAAGAAAGCAGTTCTGGACTGGATTTGATAAAATAAACCCTTTACATGAAGTCATGGGAATGGTCTGATAGAACGCCATGTGTCCTATAATGAGCCATTTACTGTGGTTAATGACCCCTTGCAAGGTTTCCATGCAGTAAACCTTAGCTTCCCCTACTTCACCAGATCTCAGTGTATATGAGCTAGCATCTCAGGAGCAAATTATCCCACCAAGCATTATCTACCAACCAGCCTTATCCTCTATGCACACTCCCTGTTCAGCCTGACCTTCCTATGCAACTGATTTATTCATTGCCCAGACATTTAAATTGTGGAGATGTATCAGATATTAGCATGAGGTATTAATGTCAGATATTGCAGACTCAGGACATTGTTCCTCCTCTGCAGTTACAGATGGTTTAACTAAACTGCCATCCAGAAAGGATAGCAACAGTGCTGAGAGAGAATTTTCGCAGGATGCCACAATAACAGAGATTTCTGAAGGCAATGATGACTTTTTGGATTGAGTACTGACAGTTTGTCTCGTTTACTGAGCCCATCTGTTCTAGAAGTGAGGGAAAAGAGTTATGAAAGATTAAAAGAAGACCTTGCAAAAGCTCAGGGGGAAGTGAAACTAAAAGACCAAGAATGTGAGCTCTTCCAAAGTCTGAGATCAGCTGCGACAAGAATTAGAAGAACTCACAGCTAGTCTGTTTGAGAAAATATTTATTGAATGTCTACTTTGTGCATCGTGTTATTATTTTACCCTTCTGAGGAAGCTCTTAAAATGGTGAAAGAAGCTAGTATCAGGCATGCAACAGCTGAAAAACAATTAAAAGAAGCACAGGGAAAGAATGATGTAGTTCAAGCAGAAGTTGCTGCCTTAAAGACACTTCTGTTGTCCACTTCACCAACATCACCAATTCAAAAGCTGCTGCTAAGTGGAAAGGCTCCTTTTAAAAATGGACTTGCAAAAAATAAAAGTGTGAGCAGCCCTATGAGGAGCAGTCATCAGGACCTCAGGGTAATGCAACCTATTGTAAAAAACTGCAAAGAGACTGACTTATTTTTGTGTAATGAGTCTTGCAAGGATGAACCCACAATGGACAAGACATGCCCCCTTTTAGACAAAATTTATCAGGAAGATAGATTTCCATGCTTAACCTTTTCCAAAAGTGAGTTGGCTTCACCTATTCTGGAGGCTGTGGAAAACAATACCCTAAGCATTGAACCAGTGGGACTAAAACCTATTCAATTTATAAAACTTCTGCAGCTGAATGTGGAAGACCAAAGGAATGTGCTCTCAGTGGTCAGAGTAAGTCATACAAACACAGAATTAGATTAGGAGACAAGCAACTACTATTACATTTCTCCTTTTTGCAGATACAAAATCACATCAGTGTGTAACTTTAAAAAAATACATTCACTATAACCAGCAAGGACTTGTGAAACACCAGGATTTTGATTAGAAGTTTTGGGAAGTTAAGCAATTGAGAAAAGAGAAGTCATTGGCAAAACTGGGATATTTCAAGGATGAAATTTAATTCTCTACACTGAATATGCATGAATTTCACTGAATAACTAAAATGGCTAAATTTTTTTATGGTCACTTGATATTTATTTCCAAGGAATTGGGTCCAACATCTTTTATCCCCATTTGCAAAATATACTATGTACTATGATTTCTTTCAAATTGACACATGCTGTGTCCACTTAAGAAAAACTGTAGTTGAACAAGCTAAGACAAAGACTTGTAGGTATACTTGTGACTGTAATTTATAATTGCAAAAATTCTAATTAAATAAATGTTAGATCAGAGAAAAAAGGCAAGGAAGTTGATCTTGGGACTTAACTGGTTCAGGGAATTAAGATCCCACCCACTGATGTAGCTTCTTGGCTGCCTAATGCATAAAAATCTAGCAAGCAAATAGCCTTCCTCTTTAGGCTAAATGGATGTCTCACTGTCATGCCAGGTAACATACAAGGATGTGTTCATTTTTGGTGTAAAGATTCAGGCCCAAGTAGCTGAAGTGGTCCTGGTCTGCCTCAGAAAAGCTCTGAAGTTTGAACTCAGACATATGCTTGTGGTGCCACTGGACTAGCTTCTGGAAGTGAGGACAGTCATGACAAAATATGGATGACCTGGAGAGATAACAGTGTGGATCTGGATCCCTCTAAGGTTTGAAGTGGACAAGTACTGCCTTTTTCAAAGAATAGGGGGCTTTGAGTAGAGACCATAGAATCATTACTCTCCAGCTAAAAGAGACCTCAGAAGCCATCAAGACTAATTCCATTTTACTGATATTGAAACTGATGCTTAGTAACATTAAATGACTTGACCAAGGCCATTGCTATTGTTTTTAGTCATTTTTCAGTTGAGTCCAGCTCTTCATGACCCCTTTTGGGGTTTTCTTGGCAAAGATACTGGAGTGGCTCACCATTTCCTTCTCCAGCTCATTTTACAGTGGAGGAAAGTGAGGCAAACAGGGTTAAGTGACTTGCCTAGGGTCACACAGCTGGTAAGTGCCTGAGGCCAGGTTTCAACTCAGAAAGATGAGTGTTCCTGACTCTAGGCCTGGAACTCTACATAGACCTAGCTACCCCAAAGTCACATAAGTTGTAAAGAAAATAAATGACATTTGAAACTAAGTCCTTTGGTACCAGGTGGTGTGTGTGTGTGTGTGTGTGTGTGTGTGTGTGTGTGTGAGACTGACTCGTTTAGGGTTATTGTTTCATTTTTCGTGTCCCAGGAATCTTCCAGTCCAATGCTAAAGACGGTACTGAACTTCTTAGGAAGAGCCTCTGCCCAGGCCTAGATGGTTTCAGTGCGCTCTCCTTTGGAGTCCTCATCATCCAATTCATCTCCTAGGGGTAGGTGCATTGTACAGGCTCCCTGACATATAGATGATCACAGAAACCCTCCCATCTTCTTTGGTTGTTGATATTGATGAAATCGCCCAGACACTAAACAAGATTCCACTTCACTTTGTCTTGTATAGACAGGTAGTGGCCATCTCTATATCAGTCCATACAAATTAGATGGGGTAAGGGAATAAGCATATGTTAGGTACTATGCTAAGCACTTTGTAAATATTATCTCATTTGATCTAAATGAACTAAAAACACTTGTTCTATCCATTTTACTAAAACCTATCTGCTTAGTAAACAGCTCAGGTAATTCCTTAGGAAGAAAACATAACCATGAATATTCACCAGAGAACCCATCCTTCTGCTTCATCACCAAGAGTCACAGAAACCTGTATCACAACGGGAAGCCAAAGCACCTGCAGAACTATATCCACATAAACCAGAAAGGATGTTTCAAATCAGAGCAGAAGACCGATAATTCTTGTCTGGGAAATCATACACTGCATGAGGGTAGGGATCACATATTTTTTATCTAGCACAGGGTCTAGCACAATTCATTGTAATTAGCAGGCAATTCATGCACATCTGTTGAATTGTGCTTTTGTGGATTTATGCAGCTGCTCCAGATACTGAGAAGCATGTCTCGACCTCCCAAGCCAAACTTTATCTTCTTCCCTCACCTGCCTTTTGCCCACCGTTACAATTTAACTTTTGGTTTGTTTTTGTGCCTGTCATGGACCTTTGGACCCTGACTTGAAGCCCTGTGTCTCCAAACATGCTGCTGCTTGTGGTTTCTGTGCAGCTGGGAACAGCAGTGACCACTCTGGTTCACCAGGATGATGACGATAAGCATTTATATAGTGTTTAAGGTTTGGAAAGTGCTTCACAAACATATTTTGTGCTGACATCAACTCTTTGAGATTTACTGATGAGGAAACTGATATAGCCAGACGTTAAATGACTTGCCCGTAGTCACACAGCTATTGAGTGTCTGAACCCAGATTTTAACTCAGGTCTTCCTGACTCCAGGTCCAATGTTCCATCCACTGTATCACTTAGCTCTCCTCCAATTTGACACAATACTCCAAATTCTGTCCTCAGCTTCATTTAATTCACTAAACATTTATTAAGTACCTAATGTGTGAGAGGCACTATTTTGGGTGTTGGTTATACCATACCAAGATAAAAATGAAATAGTCCCTTTCCTCAAGGAGATTACATTTTTTCCCTTAGAGTTTGACCTTTAGAACTGTTCTACAATCCAGATTGTTTTGCAGTCTTCCACAGCTGTAAGAAATGATATTAAAAAAACACTGTGGTCCTGGTGTGATTCAGTCATGGAAAAACAGGCTTGGCCTTCATCTTAGTCCTTAGCCCTCTTCTTTTCTCCACCGTGTAGACCCAGTCACAAGAGTAATCTAGTGAAATAGGGATTAGATTTGTGATTACAATGGTATGGGGGCCTCTTGATGAGGACACTCGTTTTTTTTTACCAATGTAGATTGGCACTTTCACTGCAACCTGTAGAGTCTTGCTTAAAGCAATGATAGCTTCATCATCTTGCCCTGGTTAGCACAAACAGTGTGTTTTAGAGACAAGAGTTGAACACAGATTTTCTGGGCTTTGAGTCCAGCTCTTTATCCACAATAATAATGGTTCTCAAACTTTTTGTTATTAGGACCACAAAAAACATTTGTTTATGTGGACAGCTAGGTGGTACAGTGGATAGAGTACCAGGACTGGAGTCAGGAAAACTAATCTTCGTGAGTTCATATCTGGCCTTAGAAACTTAGTAGCTGGGTGACCCTGGGCAAATCACTTAACCCTGTTTGCCTGAGTTTCCTCATCTGTAAAATGAGCTGGAGAAGGAAATGACAAACCACTTTAGTATCTTTGCTAAAAGAACCCCAACTGGGGTCCTAAAAAGTTGTACATTACTGAAAAACTAAAAAATATCTCTCAGTACTAGAAATTGAAGCTAATAAACTTTAAACATTTTATTTATTAATGTGTTAATATAACATAAAATAAACCTGTTGCATGCTAACATAAACATTATTTTATGAAAAGAACTCTCTTCCAAAACAAAAAAATGAGAAAAGTGGTTTTATTTAATATATTTTTCAAATTTATTTAACGTCTGGCTTAACAAAAGACAGCTGGATTCTCATTGTCTGATTTCGAATGAAATCTATTGGGATATTATGTCTTGGTTAAAGTATATGAAGAATATCCAGCATCTTATAGATATGAAGTTAGAAAAGGGGTGAGCATTTTAATAGATAAATAACTTAATTGTTATTATTATTATGGTTATGACCTTGTAGATATCCTAAAAGGGTCTCATGGACCACCGGGGTTCTGGGACCATACTTTGAAAATCAGTATATTATATTATGCTCACTTTCTCGGTGAGATAGGATTGTAAAATGCAAATACCCTGCAAAGGATGTGAATTTAGGTTAGAAATGGAAGAAAATTGTGAAAGCTAGAAAATATTGAGAGTAGGCTTGCAATATTTTGCCTTTCCAAATATTTATGACTCATGCAGATATGCATGTCATATTCACACAGAGACTGGTTTAGGTTTCCTACGCTTATGATGATAATCTCTGAACCATAATGTAGGACTAAACTTTGTAAAAGGTCTCACTGTACACACCTTTTCATTTGCTTTCAATGTTTTCATTTTCAAATTCTTATTTTAAGGCTTAAGGATTGTTTGTCATTCGGAAGGCTCCCCACCAAAAGTTCCAACTCTGAGCTATTTGAGGAATTATGAGGGAGTTAAACCCTGTCTCATCCTGAAAATCTGAATATAATCTTTCTTCCAGTGCTCACTTCTGCAAACATCATCATGCATTAAAATGGTAGAAAACACACATTATGAGTAGTTCATAAATGGTTTCCTCTATAAATGTAAACATCAGTACCAAATCTCCTCATGCTTTTCAGCTGCTGCTCTTAAACAGTGTTTTATATTCTCCATACTTATATGTGTGCTTAAGCCCAACTGTAGTGCTTGCTTTGCCCATCAGCCTTCAGTTCCTTAAAAATAGTCCTTCATGCAGGTACCTACATTCTCAATGACAATTGCTTTTGTGATTTACTCAAAATCTTGACAATTTGTAGGCCTGGCAAAATAAAAAGTCTGAGATCTCTGGGGATACGCGATTCATGCTCATATTTAATCTCTCTTTCATATCTTCCCCAGCACTTTGCTGTTTCAGTACATTGCCATCGGAGTTGTAAAGAGAACTCTTTTTGCCTTCCTTGCTGTGCTGACAGGTATTATCTTTAACACTGTCTTTTTATGCCATTGGGTGTCCAATAACTTCTCAAAAATATCTTTGGCTGCATTCATTGAAGCCTAATAGCTGCTCTCTCAGCTTGTAGGGTATAATTTGTTCTCTTACCTGCTTGCTCCAAGTTAATATTAACCTAACTCATTGAACATTTGGAGAGTGTTTCAAAAAAGTCATGAATACTGGACGGTCTTTGGTTGACATCAGGGAATAGAGAAAATTAAGGAGTAGCAATGAAGCCAATATCTGAGAGCTCTAAATTAATTATAAATATAGAGGCACATTGGTAATTTACTAAGTCTGTCAGTGTGATCTGAAAAGGAAAAAAAAAACTGTAGAGTATTATTATTAAAAACAAGGGAAAACCTTTTCATTTCTTCCCAGCCAAGTTGATGAAGTAAAGGATTTCACCTGGCCTGATAAAAGGTCAGTGTACATTTATACATTTGTATGGATGTATGTTATTATTAAGCACAAAAAATTAAAATTGGCTCCAATGACATAACAATAACAACTGGCATATAGACTAGCACTTATGTAGCATATTAAGGTTTGCAAAGCACTTACAGATATTATTTTTCTTGAAAAACATGGTCCTTTGCACTTCTCTTTGCTGATAAAAAAGCTGTGTTTATAAAAAATGTAGATAAGACATTGTTCCCTAGACACTTTAAATCTATCTGAGCCTTGGCTTTGGGATTCAAAGTTATAGACTGGTATGATCTGTACTGGGAGGAAAGAAATTTCCACTCCTAGGAAAATCATAGTTCCTTGAGTAATTGACACTTTTATTTAAATGTGTTCTAGCAACTTTTCATATTTTGTTAAAAATAATAGAGCCATCACCAATTTTCTCTGAATTAGATAAATGGCATTTATTATATTCAGTGCCTTACACTGAAGCAAATAACTGTGTAAAAAAGTTCCTTAATAAATAAAGGAATCAACATAGAAGAGAACCTTGCTAATTCCTTATTTAGGTTGGAAAATCCCCACAAAAAAAGGCAAAGCAACCGGGTTGTTATGATAAACTGTCAAAGTAGAGGGGTTCTCACTTGTGAGTTTCAAGATCACACAATAATAAATATTTGTTAAGTACTTATTACATGGAAGTACTGTTCTAAGTGCTGGGAAAGACTCAAATGGACCTGTGATATCATTGATGGGGGTACTGCATCCAAAGATGTGGATTACAAATTGCTGATCTATGATTGACATTCTGCAGGATAGTTGTTCATGTCCTCTCACAAATTTGTCATAGGAAGTCCCTTCATTATGCTTTCTCTTGACATTTCAAAGATGTCAGTGGAACATGCAGGTTGCTCATAGGTTATCCCTTCTTCTTGGATGTGACCAGCCTGAATTCATTTTTTTCATATATGTCTTTATTGATGATCTTTACACCAATGGAAATGGTGTCTCTAATCTATACATAAGGCCTTGTATTCGCTTAACTTTAAATGTAATGTTATTTATGTTTTATTGTATTTTTATTCTGTTTGTTGTGTTTGATACCTCTTTGATTTATACTGCTTCTCCTTTGTAGGTCCTTGTTTGTAATGTGTTGAAGCTTGCACACACCATTGCGTGCTTCTCCATTGCTCTGTGGGTAATCTTTCATTTCAATTTTTCAGAGACTATAGTGTTGCGTTGTCTATAGTGGGAATACTGGAAAGAAACACTGGAAGATAATTGATATTACAAAGATGTGTCTTTGTTTCAGGAAGAAGTTTGCAGCAATTAAAAGAACTTTACAATTTCTCCAATGAAATCCAGGCCACTCTTCTCCTTCTGTTCAATTTTGGGCCAAACTTATTGCATCCAGGCCTATAACTTGGGTGTCATTCTTGGCACCTTACTCTTAAAATCCATAATACAATACATTAGTGAATTTTGTCTTTTACCTTCATAACATCTCTTGAATATGCCCCTTCCTTTTTACCAAGTCAGTCACCACCATAGTTTAAGCTCTGATCACCTTGGCCAGGACTATTGCAATAGCTTCCTAATTGGTCTCTTTGACTCAAATTTCTCTCCTTTTCAATCCGTCCTCCACTCTAGCCACCAAAGCAACGTTCCTTAAATGTAGGACACTTACTCAACACATTCCAGTGGATCCCTAAATTTCAAGTATAGATGCCTCAGTTTGACATTTAAAGCTCGATAACACATTATTCCTCCTCATGAACTTATTTCATTGCCTTTCTCTATGTCTTGGCACTGACTGTTTTCCATGCCTATAATGAACCCCTTGCCTTTCTTCATCTTTTAGAACCATATTTCCTTCAAAATTCAACTGAAGCACCATCTCTTATATAATGCCCTCCCAATACTATGCCTTTCTCCCAAATTGACTTGTGTGCCTCTTATATGTATTTTGCATATACCTCTATTTGTGCCTGTTGTCTCCCCTGACAAGATTGTAAGCTTCATGAGAACAGGAAATATTTTGCTTTTGTATTTATACCCCTTACACCTACATGTTAGCATTCCTGGCATATAGCAATTACCTACAAGTAAATCCCTGTTAATTAATTAATAGGAAAATTTGAGGATGAAGAGAATACTTTCAGTTGTAGTAATCAAGGAAGGGTACAACAGAGGGGGTGGTATCTGAGCTTGATTCATATAAAAATAATGATTCTGAAGGGCATGGGGCATGGTTTGTGCATAAAGCTGAAAGGTGGAAAGTCTAGTTTGGAGAACAGAAATTGGGTTGGAATGTAGAGTGCACTGAAGGGAGTAATGTGCAGTAAGGCTGTAAAGATAAGTGGGAGCTAGATTATGTTGGGACCTAAATGTCAGGATATTGAATTTGAATTTGATCCTAGAAGCAATAGAAAGATCACTAATGTATTTGAGCAGAGGAGTGATATGGGCAGAACTATGCCTTAGAAACATTTTTGTTTCAGCTGCATGAAAAATGGATTGGAGAGGGAAGAGACTGGAAGCAGGAAGATTAGTTGTGAAGCTTTTTTAAATAGTTCAAGGAGAGAAATCATCAAAACCTGGAATGATATAACAATGGTATGAGCGGAGAGAAGAGAATAGATTTAAGAGATATCATGAAAGTAGAACTGCACCTGGCAACTGATTATTAGATACAGGGCACGAGGGAAAGACTCATATTGCATTCCAAGATTTTAACCTATGTGAATGGGAAGAGGATTTTGCAAGCAAGAGAAATAGAAAAATTTGATCAGAGGCAGATTTTGCAGTAAAAAGGATGAATTCAGTTTTGGACAAGGATTTAATTTTGGTCATGTTGAGTTTGAGGTGTCCAGGAAGCAACTGGAGATGATAGGAGTGAGATTAGGGGAGAGACTGTTAGAAATGTCTATAGAAATGGTCATTGAATCTTTCGGAGCTGAGGAGCTCACCAAGAAACAGTATAGAGAGAGACGAAAAAAAAAGGTTCACTACAGGCTTAGCAGGCAGGCAAAAATGTTTAACCCACAAAGGAAAATTCAGACAAATAGGAAAAAAAAGACTAGAATAGAATAATCATAGAAGAGAGTAGGGAGAATATTACCACGAGGAAATAATGATCAACAGAATCTAATACTGTAGAGAGGTAAAGTACGATGAACATTTATAAAAGACCTTAACTTACCTGATTTAATAAATAAGAAGTGAAGTTGGATAGTACAGTTTCCTTCTCTTTTTAAGATATTTTGTTTTTATACTGCCTAAACTTTCCCCTCTACCCTTCCTTCCCTGTCTCTCAGAGACCCACTCCATATAAGATGAAATATTTTAGAGAGGACAGTTTCAATACAGTCATGGGTTCAGAAGCCAAATTGTAAGCGATTAAGAAGGGGATAAGAGGTAAGGAAACACAAGCATTCTGTTTAACTTCTGCTTTCTAGGAGAAGCTATATAGTATGATTAGTTTGAAGAGCTAGGAGGGGACCAAGATGTCTCCTTCCATCTTACAATAACTGAAATCTCATCATGAGATTGTAATTCCTTTGGTTTAGGATTTCCCCCATTAAAGTACAAAGACCTTGGGGAAAGATAAACCTTATTAGTAAATCTGTTAATCAAAGTAGGTTGTCGATAAATGTTTTGTGAACAAAATTGAATTTCCATCTTGGCGTGAATAATGAATCAGATCTTTTCTTTCAAGTAGGTTTTTTATAGAGGGAGGGATTTGAAATGGAAGGAGAAATTCAAAAGGCAGGGGTTGAATAAATCCCTGGAATGAAATTCTGAAGATCCAATGGAAAAATTATCAAATTGAGGATAAAAGGGAAAAAAAGTACATAAAAATAATGTTCTGAAAACTCATCAATGAGATCAAATTTTTAGAATGACCTGTGGAAGACATGAAAGTGAGGGCATTTAACTGAGTATGAATGGAAAGATTTAGCATAGCATGAACAGAGTTGCATGACAAGTGCTAAATGCTACACAGAAGGCCTTTTTAGCCATGACAAAGGCCCAAAAGGCCACTATTTTGTCATGGATGGAATGATAATGGGTGATGCTGAGTTTTCCTTTTACTTTTCTTTTCTCTACCAAGAAGAATGATTTATAATGGCTATACTTGAACTCTAGCAAGGGACTCACTCCTTGCCATAGGTGTCATGCTTATGCCAAGTTAAGACAACAAGAAATTATTAAATATCTAGTATGTGTAAAGCACTGTCATCTATTCCTGCTCTCCTCCTACTCACTTCTGACAACACTATTGTAAGCCATACCCTTTATGTATTTATAAAAAGAAATAACGTAAGTTTGGAGTAATTTCCATTCAGGAGTAGGTTCACTAGGTGACCTCTAGGGTCTCTTCCAATTTTAATACTCCATGAGACTTAAAGATTGATGAAAGAAGAGATGATAGAACATGGGCAAGAAACTTTTCTTTCTTCAGAATCTCTGCCAGGCACATTTCATACTTCAGCATGCTTGGTGGGATTTTAAGGAGCGTTCTGCCATTGCTACACTGTCTTAACTCGAAAGGACTGAAGATTGCTCTTTGAACAAAAATGCCCATTTGTTCTCTGCAGGTCGTGTAGCAGTACTATATGCTTTCAGAGTGGAAAGAGTACTGGATTAGTCAAGAGATCTTTATTCTAGTCCATATTTTGCCATCAACCAGTCCCATTACATTAAGTATGTCATTTTTTTTGTCTATTGCTTTATCTTAGGAGTGATGATTTCTGCCTACTTCATAGTGTTGTTGTGAGGTTCAACTGTTGTTCATGAAAGAGCTTTGGAAACTATAAAGTTCTATATAAATGTAAACCAAATCTATACTTAGTACGTGTCTCAAGGATTTTGCACAAGTCCCTGACCATATCATTCCCCATTATTCCCTGCCATAGGTTCTGTACCCATGCCAAATCAAGTCACCTGCAATGTGTGAAGCACTATTATCATTTGTAATTCACTTGTTGCTCATTCTTGAAATCAATATTCAACCTCATTTTCAAAATCTCCCTTAAAACCATCTTCCTCTATGAAACCACCCCTGATAACCCTAAAAAGCTCTGAAAGTGACACACAGAGGGTGGAGCCAAGATGGCGGCTGGAAAGCAGGGACTAGAGTGAGCTCCCCACCAAGCCCCTCCAAAAACCTATAAAAATGGCTCTGAACCAATTCTAGAACTGCAGAACCCACAAAATAGCAGAGGGAAGCAGGGCTCCAGCCCAGGACAGCCTGGATGGTCTCTGGGTGAGGTCTTTCGGGCATGGAGCTGGGAGCTGGGAGTGGAGCTGAGCACAGCAGAGCAGAGCCCAGTGTGGGCAGCGTGGATCAACCAGACCAGGAGCCAGGCGGAGCAGGTCCTAGCGCCCTGAATCAGTGAGCTGCAGAAGTTACCAGACTTCTCAACCCACAAACACCAAAGACAACAGAGAAGGTTAGTGGGAAAAGCTGCAGGAGTGGAAGGAGATCGAGGTTCGGCTTCCGCCCCGGGGGCAGCAGAGGTGGGGTGGCTACAGAACTACAGCTGCAGTTGCTTCTGGCCCCAGGCCCACCTGGTGGGAGGAATTAAGTGGCAGATCAGAGCAGGAGTGAAGAGCCTGCTGAAGATCTAAGTCCAGTCCGGGTTGGGGGTTCTTGGGGAAGGAGGAGTGCTGGTGTGGCAGAGCTGGCGCATCACCCCAGGCGTGGAACATAGTTCTCTTAACTCTACAAGCAGTCATACCCCGCTGAAAAACTCAAGGGTCAAGTTAGTTGGCTGGGAATATGGCCAGGCAGAGAAAACGCACCCAGATTCAGTCTCAAACTCTGGAATCTTTCTTTGGTGACAAAGAAGACCAAAACATACAGCCAGAAGAAGTCAACAAAGTCAAAGAGCCTACAACAAAAGCCTCCAAGAAAAACATGAACTGGTCTCAGGCCATGGAAGAGTGCAAAAAGGAACTGGAAAAGCAAGTTAGAGAAGTAGAGGAAAAATTGGGAAGAGAAATGAGAAGGATGCGAGGAAACCATGAAAAACAAGTCAATGACTTGCTAAAGGAGATTCCAAAAAACACTGAAAAATACACTGAAGAAAATAAAACCTTAAAAAATAGACTAACTCAAATAGCAAAAGAGCTCCAAAAAGCCAATGAGGAGAAGAATGCCTTGAAAGGCAGAATTAGCCAAATGGAAAAAGAGGTCCAAAAGACCACTGAAGAAAATACTACCTTAAAAATTAGATTGGAGCAAGTGGAAGCTAGTGACTTGATGAGAAATCAAGATATTATAAAACAGAACCAAAGGAATGAAAAAATGGAAGACAATGTGAAATATCTCATTGGAAAAACCACTGACCTGGAAAATAGGTCTGGGAGAGATAATTTAAAAATTATTGGACTACCTGAAAGCCATGATCAAAAAAAGAGCCTAGATGTCATCTTTCAAGAAATTATCAAGAAGAACTTCCCTGATGTTCTAGAGCCACAGGGCAAAATAGAAATTGAAAGAATTTCAATTCCTCCTCAAATAGATACCAAAAAGAAATCTCCTAGGAATATTGTCGCCAAATTCCAGAGCTCCTAGATCAAGGAGAAAATACTGCAAGCAGCCAGAAAGAAACAATTTGAGTATTGTGGAAACATAATCAGAATAATCCAAGATCTAGCAGCTTCTACATTAAAAGATCGAAGGGCTTGGAATACGATATTCCGGACGTCAATGGAGCTAGGATTAAAACCAAGAATCACCTACCCAGTAAAACTGAGTATCATGCTTCAAGGCAAAATATGGACTTTTAATAAAATAGAGGACTTTCAAGGTTTCTCAGTGAAAAGACCAGAGCTGAATAGAAAATTTGCCTTTCAAACACAAGAGTCAAGAGAAGCATGAAAAGGTAATCAAGAAAAAGAATAGGAAAAAGAAATCGCAAGGGACTTACTAAAGTTGAACTGTTTTGTTTACATTCCTACATGGAAAGATGATGTGTATGATTCATGAGACCTCAGTATTAGGGTAGCTGAAGGGAATATGCATATCTTTATGTATATATATATGTATATGTGAGTGTGTATATATGTATATATGTGTGTGTGTATATATATATATATATATATATATATATATATATATATATATATATATAGAGAGAGAGAGAGAGAGAGAGAGAGAGAGAGAGAGAGAGAGAGAGAGAGGGCACAGGGTGAGTTGAAGATGAAGGGAAGATATCTAAAAGAAATAAAATAAAATTAAGGGATGAGAGAGGAATATATTGAGAGAGGGAGATAGGGAGAGATAGAATGGGGTAAATTATCTCGCATAAAAGTGGCAAGAAAAAGCAGTTCTGTAGGAAGAGAAGAGAAGGCAGGTGATGGGGAATGAGTGAATCTTGCTCTCATCAAATTTGACCTGAGAAGGGAATACCATACATACTCATTTGGGTATCTTACCCCACAGGAAAAAAGGAGGAAGAAGATACAAAAAGGGGGGATGATAGAAGGGAGGGCAGATGGGGGAGAAGGTAATCAAAAACAAACACTTTCAAAAAGGGACAGGGTCAAAGGAGAAAATTCAATAAAGGGGGATAGGTTAGGAAGGAGGAAAATATAGTTAGTCTTTCACAACATGAGTATTGTGGAAGGGTATGATATGCATGTGGCCTATGTTGAATTGCTTGACTTCTTAGGGAGGGTGTGTGGGAAGGGAAGAGGGGAGAGAATTTGTAACTCAAAGTTTTAAAAACAGATGTTCAAAAACAAAGGTTTTGTATGCAACTAGAAAATAAGATACACAGGCAATGGGGCCTAGAAAGTTATCTTGCCCTACAAGAAAGGAAGGGAAAAGGGGATGGGAGGCGAGTGGGGTGACAGAAGGGAGAGCTGACTGGGGAACATGGCAACCAGGATATACTCCATCTTTGAGTGGGGGGGAGGGTAGAAATGGGGAGAAAATTTGTATTTCAAACTCTTGTGAAAATCAATGCTGAAAACTAAATTAAAAAAAAAAGAAAAAAATATAAAGACACACACAGAAAGCACAAAAAAATCGCTCTGAAAGCCCTCCTCTGTAAGGATCACATGCCTCTCCACATCCCTTGACTAAGTTCTCTTTCTCCATATTCCACACACACCCCCCTAGTTCATACCCTCATGATCTCCTATCAGAACCAGAAAGTGGCCTCCCAATTGGGCTCCCTTTCTCATAACCCTCCCCAACCCTATGTATTCTCCACTCATCTGCCAAGGTGATTTTTTCCTAACACTGACTATATCCTACCCTAATCAAGGAGTTTCAGCCATTCCCTATTACTTCGAGGATCAAATATAAACTCCCCTATTTGGCAACAATAGCTTTTCATAACCAGACTCCTTTCTACCTTTCCATCCTTCTTATACCTTACTCCACTTCATGCACTCTATGATCTAGGAGCACTGGCCTTCTTGCAGTTTCCCTCATATGATACACCATGTACCATCTTTGTGTCTTTGCTGTGCTGTCATACTCACCTCTACCTCTTAGTTTCCCTTGATTCCTTCCAGCTTCAGCTCAAAGTTTATCTTTTGCTGAATGTCTCTTCTGGTGCCCTTAGTCTCTAATGACTTTCTCTTTCAGATTGTTGTTGTTTTTCAGTTATTTAGCCATGTCTAACTCTTCATGACCCCAGGACCCCAGGTCTTTCTATCCACTATCTCCCAAAGTCTGTACAAGTTCATGTTCATTCCATGGCACTTCCATGACACTGTCTATTCATTTGTATGCTTCTCCTTTGGTCTTCAATCTTTCCCAATGTCAGAATCTTTTCCAATGAGTCCTGTCTTTTCATTATGTGGCCAAGTATTTAAGCTTCAGCTTCAGTATTTGATCTTCCAATGAATAGTCTGAACTAGTTTCTTTTATTTCTTTAAAAAGTTTTAATAGTATTTTATTATTCCCAACTGTATGTTGACAATTTTAACATTCTTTTTTGTAAGATTTTGAGTTTCATATTTTCTCCCTCTCCTCCCCTCTTCCTATAATGGTAGGCAATTTGATATAGATTTTATATATATATAATTACATAACACATATTTCCATATTAGTTACAGCTGTGAAAGAAGAAACAGATCAAAAGGCAAAAAAGGAAAAAATAAAACAAGTGAAAAAAGTATATTTTGATCTGCATTCAGAGTCTATCAGTTCTATATCTAGATATGGATAGCATTTCATATCATGAGTCCTTTGTACTTGTGTTGGATCGTTGTGTTGCAGAGAAGAGCTAAGTATATTGTAGTTGATCATCATACAGTATTTTGTACAATATTTTCCTGGTTCTGTTCATTTTCATTTTGTATCAGTTCATAGAAGTCTTTCCAGGTTTTTCTGAAATCTGCCTGATCATTACTTCTTATTGCATAATAGTGTTACATTACATTCATATACCACAGCCTTTTCTGCATTCCCTAACTGCTGAAATCCACTCAATTTCCAATATTTTGCCACCACAAAAGGGGCTGCTATAAACATTTTTGCATATGTAGGTCCTTTTACCTCTTATATGACTTCTTTGGGATACAGACCTAGTAGTGGTATTGCTAGATCAAATGGTATACACAGTTTAGTTGCCCTTTGGACATAGTTCCAAATTTTTCTCCAGAATTGTTAGATAATTCCACAACTTGAATTAATTACTTTAAGTATTGACTGATTTGTATTCTGTACTGTCTCCAAAGTCTTCTCCAGAAAATATAAAAATAGTGAAATTATCTGAAAACTACAATCAAAAAAGAATCTTGATACAATAACACAATAAATAATTAAAGAAAATTGTCTTGTGTTAGGACAAGAAGGGAAAGTAGAAATAGAAAAAATACACTGATCATCACCTGAAAGAGATCCTATGAGGAAAATCTACAGGAATATCATAGCTAAATTTTGAAACCCCCACCTCAAGGAGAAAATATTACAAGAAGCAAGAAAAAATAATTCAAATATGGTGGAGCCACAACTAGAATCACACAAGACCCAGCAACAGCTGCACTAAAAGACTGCAGGTCTTGGAATACTATATATCAAAGAGCAAAAATCTGTGGTTGTGGCCAAAGATATCACACCCAGTAAAGTTAAGTATAATGCTGAATGAAAAATGGACATTCATTGAATTGCCATACTCAGGATTTTATTGCATAAAGACCTGAACTTAATAGAAAATTTGATGTACAAGATCCAAGAAAAATGTAAGGTGAACATCAAAGACTAAATACAAGGGACTCAATAAGGGCAGCCTACTTATTTTTTATACAAGGAAATGTAAATTGCCTAAAAATGTAATTAGTAATTGGGTAGTTTGAAAGAAAGATTGGGGTAGAACTGAGTATGATGTGATTTTAAAAATTAATACTACCTAGGAAAAGGTAAAAAAGTAATTATGTTATACAAATGAGGTGTGAAAGGAAGAAATGACACAGAGGAATTGGACGGGAGAGGAGGGCTGGTAATTCTGGAACCTTACTCTCATCAGGAATGGGTTAAAGAGGGAACAATACATATATATCTACAAGGGAACAAAAGTCTTCTAAATTTATTAAGAAATAAGAGGGTAAGGGAATAGGATAAAGTGGGGGAGTATAGAAGGGTATGGGAAAAGGGAATGGGATAAAGAGGAAATAACATACACACACATATATAAAACATATTGTATATAGATATATGTATGTGTGTGTATCCACACTTAATTGTAACCTTCTTTGGTGGGGGGAGGAAGGGGAAAAAAGAATAAAGGGATAAGAAAGGAATTTTAGGGTGGGGTAAAGGATAAGGGAGGGATCTTGAAATAAGAAGGTGAGAGAATAGGGTAAGTTGGGGTATACAAGGGTGTCTAGATTAACAGGAATGGGATAAAGAGGGAATAACATATATATATATTTGAAAAGCTATAAAACTCTTCTAAATTCAAATAGAAACAAGATGGTAAGGGAAAAAGGTGGGGCAGGGAGGATAAAAGGGAGTAGGTTAAGGAATAGGAGGGCAAGGTAGTGGATAGAAGTAAAATAGAGGAGTCAGGAGGGATAGGAAATACACACAAGCATAAAATAAAGATCAGGAGTAGAATTTATTAGGAAAAAAACAGGGTTAGTAATCATGATCTGAGATGAACCTAGAATAGATTTAACCAAAAGAGAAAAATAAGGAAATTATACTGTATGTCAGCCATATTAATTAATATTGTTTTAGACTATTTAAAATAACTAACAGTATAAGGTGTATTGCTGTGATATGGGGAAAAAAAGAACAAAGTGAAAAGTGCATAGCAGAGAACAAAAGAAAACTTAGAAGGAAGTAAAGATGGACAGTTCTGAACACAATGTATAATATTTATCATATTGGCTTTCTTGAAATGGAAATTAATTGCTATATTTTTGAATCCTCTCTTTTATTCTGCTATGCATGTGGCCATGCTTTTTTTCTTTTTTTATTGTGTATTTAAGTTTTAGCATTTGAGTTTATGTTTCTTTTTCTTTTCTTCTTGTGAATTTAAGTTTTAGTATTTTATTTTAAAATAAATTAATAAAAATGTCTTCTATAGCACCACAATTCAAAAGTGTTGATTCTGTGATGCTCAGCTTTCCTTATAGTCCAAGTTTCATACACCTACATTGCTACTAGAAAAAAAAAACAAAAAACATAGTTTTGACTATATGGACTTTTGTTAGCAAGGTTATATCACTGTTTCTTAGTATGCTATCCAGAATTGCCATAGCTTTCCTTCCAAGGAGCAAGTGTTTTTTTTTTTTTAATTTCATTGCTGAAGTTGCCATCTGCAGCCATATTTGAGCCCAAGAATGTAAAATCTGACATTACTTCCATTTCTTCTCCCTTTATTTGCCAGGAAGTGATGGTACCAGTTGCCATGATCTTAGGGGTTTTTTTTTTTGATGTTAAGCTTCAAGCCAGGTTTTACACTCTCTTCTTTCACCCCCATTAAGAGACTTCTTAATTCTTCTTTGCCTTCTGCCATCAGATTTGTACTGTCTGTATATCTAAGATTGCTGATATTTCTCCTGGCAACCTAAATTCTGTTTTTTAATTCATTTACTCTAGCATTTTGCATGATGTACTCTGCAATAATGAGGTGACAATATACGGTCTTGTCATAGCCCTTTTCCAGTCTTGAAAAAATTGGTTATTCCATATTTAGTTCTAACTGTTGCTTCTTGATCCCCATACAGGCTCCTCAGGAAACAGGATGATCTGGTATTCCCATCTCTTTGAGGACTTGCCACATTGTATTGTGATCCACATAGTCAAAAGCTTTAATGCAGTAAATGAAGTAGATATTTTTCTGCAACTCCTTGGCTTTCTCCATAATCCAGTGAATGTTGGCAATTTGGTCTCTAGTTCCTCTGTCTCTTCAAAAAACAGCCTCCTCTTCTGGTAATTCTCATTCACATATTGCTGAAGCCTAGCTTGCAGAATCTTAAGCATAACTATGCTGGCAGATGAAATGAGCATGATGATTCAGTAATTTGAGCATTCTTTGGCATTGTCTTTCTTTAGGATTGGGATGTAAATGGATCTTTTCCAATCCATTGTTTACTGTTGAGTCTTCCAAATTTGCTGACATATTGAGTGCAGCACAGCTCGTCTTTTAGGGTTTTAAAGAGCTTAGCTGGAATTCCATCATGTCCACTAGCCTTATTGTTAACAGTGCTTCCTAAGGCCCACTTGACTTCATTCTCCATGATTTCTGGCTCCAAAACAGTAACCACACCATTGTGGTTATTGGTGATGTTAAGACCTTTCTTGTATAGTTCTTCTGTATATTCTTACCACCTCTTAATCTCTTCTACTTCTAAATCACTACAAATTTTGTCTTTTTTCATACCAATTTTTACATGAATCATTCTCTTGATATGTCTAATTTTCTTGAAGAGATCTCTTGTTTTCCCATTCTTTCATTTTCTTCTATTTAATTTCATTACTAATTTAAGAAAATCATATCTCTCTTTGCTATTTCAGATTATTTTCCATTTATTCTCTATATATCTTTTATGTGCTTTTTTCTTCACAAGTTGTCTCCCCCATTAGAATCTAGGTGACTTAAAGGCAAATATGTTTTTTTTCATCTTTACCCATTAGTACAGTGTCTGACACCTAGTAAATACTCAATAAATCCTTGTTGATTGAAATACCACAATTAGCACTCAGTTTATGCTTGTAGTAGTGTTATCTTTTTCTTTTCTTTGTTTCACACTCCTAATCATTGTAGAAAATTTAGGGCATTTTATAGCTATGTGGAAGGAAGGGAGGTAAGAGTACAATGGTATTTCTGAGTGATATAATCTCTGGCTTTCCAATGCCTAGTATTTTGCACTATGGATTATATCATGCTCTTTCCTGTCTCTGTGACTATTGATGCTGCATGTTAGATTAGGAGATTCTTTTAGGTCCATTCTAGGGGCTTCAGAGGTTCTATTTCTCATCTTGAAAGCATCAACTTTAGGGGTAGTTCTGAAAAATTCATTAGGGGAATAATGGTAGGCCCATAATTTGTGCTGCCCCACAGGCCTTCTGGTAAATAATGACCTATGGATTGGGGCTGTAATGGCCAAGTGCAATATTAAACTCGCTTTTTGCCTCTTCTTAGTCTGGTTGGTGAATTTTGATTTATTAAATTTTACATTCAGGAGCCAATTTTCTTTTTGATAAATTCATGCCCCTGGGTGGTATAATACAGTTCACTGCATTAGGGACTTTCAGGTGGTTCTTCCACAGGCAAATGATCAGGAAAGCAGGTAGAGTCTGTCACCTATTATGTGGATGATTTCCTTTCCTCGGGGCCTGGACCCCGGAACATGTTTGCATCTCCTTACTATCGTTGGAATGCTGGCTGTAAAAACAGATATGTGAAAGTTACAGAACTTTGTAACTCTTTACCACATCCTTGTCTGGATCGCCAACTTGAGACCTGGATGAAAAATGCTATATTAATACCCATACAATAAAACTTCTGGAGACCTGGAACCCTTTGAGAAAGAGTTCTTCTGGATTGATATATTTCACAGATATCCGAGAGTTTATCTCCATATATGCCCACCTAAAAAAATAAAAAAACCTATTTTGAATGGAAATTTTTTTAGATGTGTGATATTTCTCACAGTATGCTCTATGACTTACTTAGAATAATGATTCTTATTCCTTTTTGCCTTTGTCCAAGGTGGGTGACTTTACTTTAGTGAGATACATCACCCTAAGGGATCCTTAAAGGGCCAGTCTGTGTCAGAAGCTGGAACACAGAAAGCTTTAGAGTAGAATATGTTTATGGGGGAGGGTATTGTGTCATTCTTTGAGAAAGAAACCACAACACTATTCCTCATGACCCTCTGTGTTTTAGCTATGTGGTGAGGTGACGTGCATGTGGTCCCTCCGAAAAGAACCAGCTTATACTGGCCACATCAAGAAGGCTCCACAGGTTCCTTACTCTGGTAAGACCCTGAAGATAGGCTACTACTTGGCATAGCCAACAAAAGTGGTGGACTTTGAGTCAGGAGGATATGATCCTAAATTCTGCCACAGACACTTGACTTCTCTCTGCCTCAGTTTCCTCATCTGTAAGATGAGGATAATATCTTCCTCACAGAGTTGTTGTGAGGATCAAATGATGCAACATACTATAGTACCTCGCAAACCCTAAAGTGCTATATAAATGCTATTATTAGTTGGGAGCAAAACTACAGACTTCTGGAAATTATCGAGAAGTCATGGCTTCACCAACAGAGAATCATTGAATATAGTATCATGGGAGTTATCCATTTAAGAAGGTAGTGCCACCAGAATGACCTGAACCATGAAGGAACAAAATATTTGCCAGAGTGGATCATGTGAGCAGATGCCTGCCAATAAGTGAACCTATTTAAAGTGGATTCTCCTACATGAGTATCTTTGGGAAGCTTTAGTTCACTTAGAAAGTAGTATGGGAGATGAAGCAGGTTGTAACAAAAAGTGCAACTATTAATAGAAGTTTCAGAGTCTTTTTTTATTAACAGGGGGTTGTGACTTAAGCTCTGAGTACAACAGAGAGGAAGTTTCAATACCAGGCATCCTCTACTTAGATGAAATCATAGGTCTGCCACATTTGCATTCTCTAGTCCCATTTTTACTCTGTTTAATTTAGTGATATTGGACATGTCACATCTTCACTTTCTTTTCCTATATAAAGAAAGATTTACATATGAAGTACATATGAAAGAGGAATATGTGCTGCATTTAAGAATGGAGGCATTAAAATTAATTTATGCCATGGAAGTAAAAGTGCTATGGTATAGCGGATATTAAAAATAAGAGGGCTATAATAAATGAACTAACATAGAGGACAGTGCAGGTAATTGAGGTGATAAATGGGAGCTGAAACTTTGCACAAAGGGGAAATGGAAAGAGAGAAAAAATGACTCAAAAAGAAAGTAAAGAAGGGCATTGAATAGAAATATTTATAAATTTCCTTGTTTAATGCTAAGTTTGGGGAAATGTGATGATTTTCAAGGAGGAATAAGAGTGCTTTCTTTGAAAGAAATTAATGTTAAATTGGGAAATATGACTGTGATTCTCAAATGTAGAGTAAATCTACTATCTATAGCACTTAAAGAATGCTTATATGTTGCCCTTGTGAAATCTTTTAAATAAAAAAAATCTGTGTGGATAAATTAGAAAATATGTGAGAGCACTTTCTGTTCTTCAGAGGAAAGATATTATATAAATCCAAAGTATCATTGTTCATAATACCTGTATTTTTAGCCATGGCCAGAATATTTCAACTCCTTATGGATGGAGTGATCATCCTGCCATGCTTGGATCCATTTTCTGGGAATTGTTTGCCAGGTTTTATTTGGACATTCTGTTTTGGACATTCACATACTGGTTAGTCATTCTCTAGAGGATGTTTCATGGGTTAAAATTGGCCTGTAGAAGAATTCCTCTTACCGGTAACCAGACAGGGGGAGGTTGAATTTTTAGGGATGTAAGAAAAGGAAGACAGAGGAAATTTGTAGGTATTGATGGGTTATCTTGGCTGTCTCTGCTGCTCAGTCAGAAGAATATGGCACAGGGAAAAAAAGGTAGTAGGTGGTGAATCAGAGCCCTTGGGTTCAAATTTTGCCTCTGCCATTTAATATATTTATGACCTTGAACAAGTAACAACTTCTTTAAGTCTCAATTTCCTCATCTTTAAAATGAAGAGATTGGATTGATTGATATGTCTATCTGTCAATCTATCTATCTACCTCCGTGTTGCTATACATTGGCTAACAACATTGTTGGTAGTCAATGCCTATCTTTGAGGGCAAAGTTGTAAAATCATTCCAGCTGCCATTTTGAATTCTAAAAGGTTTTTAATCTATGAGATCAAGCCTCTGAAGTTCCACTGATTCTGGTTCATACTTTTCAAGAAGAAAGATTTTTTCTGAAGTTGTATTGGGATTTTAGATAGGTAATACTGATATCTGTTTTGTTTTAACCTCAATAATTCACTAAGGAAACAAGCAAATGTAATGTATAAAACAGCACAAAAGATATAACTTTTGATCCAGGTTCTACTCATTAATGGCAATGTGAACTTAGGCAAGTTATATTAAAGAATATAGGATTTGGAGTCCCCAAGCTCATTTCTGGGTTCTGCTGTTTCCTACATGTGCCACTCTGGAAAAGTCACTTATCCTCTCTGGGTCAAGTTTCTCCATCTGGGGAATAAGGAGTTTGAGCTAGATAACTTCTAACTTCCCTTCTAACTCTGAACTGATAATAATATCATCTACCTTTATGATGCATATTTCTGATGCCCACCTTCTGTGGCAAGTATCCCTCAGAGGTCATAAGTGATCTTAAGAAACAATATTCATCTAGGACTTTAAGCTTTAAAAAGCTTTATATACATGATCTCATTTTACTACCAGTAAAATCATCCCCATTATACAAAGGAGGAAAATAAGGACCAGAGAATTTGTGATTTGCCCAAGATCACACAGCTTAGTAACTGTCAAAAAGACAGGAAGATAATTTGAGTTTTCATGATTCCAAGGCCCACACTTTTCCTGATACACCATGTTGCTTCTGAGGATCAGCATCTCTTGCAACCTTTTGGACACTAAATTGGCAACCATATCATAGTTCATTGGAAATGAATATCTTTTTTTAAGGGGAAATGAAAACTTTGGCTGTACTCTTACATGGTAGTCTGATTCAGATAACTTGGGAACAATTTAATACATCCTTATAAGAGATTTAAAAAATAAAAAAAACAACCAACTCTGCATCCCAGATGGTTGTAGGGATCTACCTGCGGGGTCGAGAGGCAACTATTTGCAACTAGTTTTATGTGAAAGAATAGAAAAACCAAGGGTCTAATCAAGGCTGCTGACGCAGCGGGGATGTGAGAAAAAGCAACGGGAGCAGGCACAGAGGCTCAGGGCCAAGATGAAGAAATTAATAATCCACTTATTATTCCGAACAGCAAATGGCTGCAGGCTATTGGCAAGAAATTCAGCAATTATCTGATTAACTGCTAATGTTACACCAGGAAGCCTCTTCTACAGACATAGTTTTTTTTTTTCCTCAAGTGACTGAGAATGGTAAGAAAAACGTATTTTGTGCGGGAAGATGGGTATTATGAATAGGTGGATCATATGGTGACCCTGATGGACTGTCACTGCTTCCAAGTTGGAGGGAAATGGCCCTTTCTATTGTTTTTTATGTCTCTTGCTAGAAATATCTGCTCCTATATAACATCATAACTCAAACAATATTACCATTGAAGTTGTTTCACTTTCATTTTGAGCTTTGCTTTATAACAGAAGGAGTAGGAATCTTTTTTTTTCATTGAGAATTTACAAAATGGCTCTGGATTCCCACTCTTGACACCACACAGTTATATGTCAAGGAGATATTTCAATTTGGTTTGTAAAATAAATTCAATAGACTCACCAGCCTTTGCCTTCTCTTTGAATTCTTAGAGAAGTTTTCTGGATTCAGAACCAAATGTTACCAGCACCAGCTATGAGTAGTTTTTTTTGTCCCTTGCTAGAAGGCTCCCTTTGGCCATTTGGTTGGGCACTAAATTTTTGGCCATTTGTGATATAAAGTTTGGATGAGACAGCATCTCTTCCATTATAGTACTTATAATCTAGTAGTCACAAACACAGAACTCTAAATAAAAAAAAAAACCTCTAAACAATATTATATTTTAAGTATCCTTTTTTGGGGGGAGAATGGGAGAACAAACTTATGATTTCAGTGGTGTAGGGGAACTGTTGGGATGGAAATTCTACCAATGCAGTTCATCAATTCATCTGTAATTTAGAAAGTTTCCTGGGGCACTGAGAGGTTAAGCCAGGTGGGGAACCTGAGGCCTTGAGGCCACATGTGGCCTTCTAGGTCCTTGGGTACAGCCTTTTGACCGAGTTCAAGTTTTATAGAACAAATCAAAGGATTTGTTCTGTGAAGTCTGGATTCAGTCAAAGGGCTGTACTTCAGGACCTAGAGGGTCACGTGTGGCCTTGAAGCCAGCAGGTTCCCCACTATTGGGTTAAGCAATATTCCCATAGCCATACCCCTTGTATGCATCAGCAGTAGGGTTGGAATTCAGGCCTTGTTGATTTCTGGGGCCATTCTCCCCCAGATCCCTTTAGGTGGCCAGAGGACTTGGCATCAACAGGCACTTTTGGTAGGCCCACCTGGAACTTCTTCTTCCATTGTCCCAGACCTCCCATAGTTAATAGTACACTAATACAGGAGGCCCCAAGAGAAACAGAGAGCAGGGAATCCTTTACCTCTCTGTATTAGCCTCTACTGTCTAGTTCATGGCTGATTCTGGATGCCCCCTGTTAGCTAGGTGCTGACCTCCAATTTCCCTTCTTTCAAAGCATTCCCAGCACCCTAATCCACCATTATACTCTGATTCTCTTACCCTCTACCCACTTCCCAAGAATCAATGGTTTGAGACACAATTGCTCATACCATGTGGAAGAGCACTGATTAAACAACTATAATGCTCCCAGTAAGATGGTAGACCATAGGGCCTTTTCATTTGCATTATCTTTCACTGCTCTCTAAGGTCTACTCTTCTGATACTATGCCCTTTGCACCACTAGGGACTGCCATATGGCCTGCTACTATATCCCATGAACTAATGGGTTTTTTCCATTAGGTCTACAGCTGAAGACTCCTCTAAGTATTGTTTCTCCTGGAGCGCAGGCCTTGCTTTTCTATTTACATATTCAGTATTTAGCACGGTGCTGGGTAGTAAACCCATAATAATTTTTTCCATTCCATTCAAGGATGACCTTACATCCATTATACCAAGCTGCATCTCAGTACAATGGAAAGGTACAAGAAAAAACACGAGGTCTAGGGAAGCAGTGGCTCATTACTGTTGGGGGATTAGTAAAGGCTTCATGAATGAATTGGAAATTAATTTAGACTTTAAAAGATGAAGAGAAATCCAATAGGCAAACAGGGATCAGAAGATGTTCCAGGAATAGAGAACTGTACAAAACACCAAGATGAGAAAGTTCAAGATATGATTGAGGGGAGGTAGGATGGGAAGGGGAGGACAGGAAGTGGTCTATTTTTTATTTGGCCAGCCCTCATTGACAATGAACTCATTAACTAAACTTCTTGAATGACAAAGTTATCTTTAAAATGTTTAAAAAGTAACTTCAGCGCTCAGCTGAAAGAATAAATTTGAATTTTCTAATTTCTAAATTGTAATGAGAACCAAAATCACAATTAAAATTAACATCCATTATTCTATGTTTCTTTGATGGCACAGTAATTTGTTTGGTATCTTTGTAATGACACTGAAAGGCATTTTCCCTGTTTCTACCTATAATGTGCTAGGGTATTCTAACTGAATCCCTTCAACTATTCAGGCTCTAGCTATAGACTGCCACCCCTCCCCTCCTGAAATCCAAAAGGGAAATTTGACCTTGCAATAGAATCCAAGCTAAAACAGCATTTGCTGTAATTTTCCAGCAAGATAATTATTCAAGCTAGCATCCTGCAAAGGTTAACTAAGAGAATAAAAACCTCTCTCTTTGTTACAGTTCACAGGATAGAGGTTCTCAGAACATGGAAGCATTTTAGCAGCTAAAAACAAGCATTTAAGTGATAAGTACAAATCCAGTGTGCAAGTAATAGAGCAGCCTTATTTCCAAAATGGGTTAATGGAAACTCTTTTATGAGGATATCAATTATAGTGTAGCTAAAAGTCAATTAAGTAATAATTGGAGGATAAAATAATGGATTTACCTTTTGTAAATTCAAAGTCTTATTTGAAAGCTTGCTCCTCATTATTACAGCCTTGATGAATGAAATTAATTTTATCTATATAATAGCATTCATTGAATGTAAAGTTTTAGTGGTAGCAACAAATGCCTTTCATGAATTTGCAGAATAGGCATGAAAACATAGGAAGATTTCAATTTTAAGTTAGTGTGTACTTAGACACTTTCACTACCTCATCTACTTCCTATTTATGTCCTGTCATAAAAGATCAGTTGAAAGAATTAAGGATATTTAACCAGGGGAATTAAAGACCTAGGGTTTTGGAATTTAAATGAAATACCAAAATATGATATTGGTATTCAAATGTTTGAGAGGATCTTCTATGAAAGAAGGATTAGTCTTAGGCTACTTGGCCCCAGAAGGCAAAACTAGTATTAGTGCATGGAAGTTATGGGGGGAGGAGGGAAAGAGTAGATTTCAAATAAATTTAAGAACTCCCAAAGTCTAAAGGCTCCCTAAGAAAGGAGCAAGTTTTCCATCGCTGAAAGGTCTCTTAGAAAAGGATAAATAATCACTTTCAGTCTATGAAACAAGGCTAAACTAGATGACCACAAGTTGCATTCCAATTCTAAAAGGATGTGGCTTTTATGATCGCATGATGCTTAATTAGCTCTCTGTCTCTGTCTCTGTCTCTGTCTCTCTCTCTGCCCCTCTCCCAAAGCCTACTTAGTAGAAATATACATCAAAATCATTCTTCTCTACAATATTCCTAACAATTTTTCAGCTAGCCTCCACTTGAAAACCTCTGGGACCCACCACTGTACCATTCATAGGAATTCCAGATTAGGCCTATTCAATCTTCAAAGGATGCAGGAACTTTGGATGTACTTCCTTCTAATGATGTATATTTATTTCTATATCTTTGTCAATCATCTATCTATTTATCTGCCTAACTTTTCATTCTATGTAATTTATTCCTAATGTTTTCCCATAATTCCCTCACTGAGGATTGCATGACACCACACAATGTTCTGGAGGCCTCCGTCTAAGTTTTGTTTTTTTTTAACATTCAGTGGGCACCAGTGTAGCAGTTGGGTGATCCATCTGTTATTTTTTTGTCTTGCTACATAACCAGCCCACCTTTTCTAGCAATAAAATATTTTCAGGACAATATCTTTTATTCTACCTGTGTGCAAGTAATCCTTGGTATAAGTTTGTTGAAATGCACACCCATTAGTCCCTAGGAGTCCTAGAGAAAGAAATAAACAACATTATATTTGAAGTCAAAAATGATAAATAGATATTTGGATAAATATTCCTTAGAGAATGAATCAATCAGGAAAAAAAGCAATACAAAATGTTATGCAGTAGTAGAGTACGGCAAGGTGAAATAACAGTAATTTTGATTTGTTGAAACTTTGCAAGTACTTTCACATTAGCGTATTCCCCCATGTATAAGACGCACCCCTTTTTTGGAAAAATTTGGAGTCTAAAAACTGGGTGCGTCTTATACAGTGGTTGTAGATTTTTTTTACTTGCATTTCCTGCTTTTTTGAGCTTGTTTTGGCACTCATTGCTGTAGGTTTTTTTTACTTTTTTTCCTGCTTTTCCCACTTGTTGTCTTTGCACTCATTATTTTGCATTTGTTACCAGTATATTAGGTTACATTTTGCCACATTCTGCCCAGAAATGGCTCAGAAAAGATTTTTGTACAGTGCTGAATTCAAGTTAAAAGTGATGCAGTTTGCAAAAGTGAATGGAAATTGTGCTGCTGAATGTAAGTTTGGTCCTCCTCCAACTGAGAAAACAATCCAAGACTGGCTACGGGAAGAAGAAACCCTACTGAAAACACGATGGCAGAAGAAGGCCATGAGAGGCAAGTCGGCAAAATGGCCTGATTTAGAGAGGGAATTGAAGACATGGATTGAAGAGCAAAGGGCAATTGAAATTCCTGTGTCCACAAAGATGGTTCAACATGACGCAAGAAGAATTGCTGATGAAAAGTTTACTCATTTCAAAGGAGGACACAATTGGTGCTTCAGGTTCATGAAACAGAATGGACTAAGCATGCGTACATGCACCAGACTTGCTCAAAAGATGCCTGAAAGCTATGAGCAGATGAATGAAACTTGAGTTCAATAACTTCATGTAATATATTTTTTTCAAATTTCCAGTTCCCAAATTAAGGTGCGTCTTATACATGGGGAAATATGGTACGTATCAATTGATGAATTGGTATCTATGATATCATTTGAAATATATACTTATCAAAGGCTAAGGTATTATAGATCATACTGAACATAAGATCTTTTTTAAACTTTGGGAGACAATCAGCTATAGATTCTACATCTTTCACTTCACACTACTCTTTGGTAGATGCCAGATTTCAGAATTGCTTGACTATACTTTAACCATTTAGATTTTAAAGCCCCACATTCTTCAAACGATTCTAATATTTATTATTCAAATTACTTCCTCTTAGTAAACCAGGCATTTGGGGAGTCCTCTTCTTTTAGGCAGCTAGGATACTATTGGTGCATCACTTATTAACTAAATCTGAATGTGCAGATATTCTTATGTAACATTTCAAGAATGTTTACTTTGATATGAAAACTTTTTTATGGTTGTGCAAATAAAAAAAGACTTAATTAAGCCCTTGTCCTCTCCTATTAAAAATCTTTGAATGGCTTCATAAGTACATAAAGATATTGAACATACGCTGATATCATGGAAAGGACTCCAATGAAGGTCTGAAGACTGTGGACTTTAGAAACACAGAATGCAATTATTATAGATCTCAGTGTAGGCATATATACATATATCCCCTCTAATACATATTTGCTATGTGACTATGGGCAATTTATTTAATCTCAGTGCCCCAGGCAACTCTCTAAAACTATAAATTATAGCCACCATATGCTTCAGTGAATGGAGTTTCCATATTAGGATTTTTCTACACTATTGAAACCACACATTTGGACGACAACCACCACAACAAGAAAAGATAGAAAGTTCTTCATTCAAACATCTTAGAGCCTTAATGGGAGAGAGAAAGGGATAAGCATTTACACAGTGCTTCCTATGTGCCAAGCACTGTGCTAAATTCTTTACAAATATCTCATTTGATCCTCACAACAATCTTGTGAAGTAGGTCCTGTTATTGTCCCCATTTTACAGTTGAGGAAACTCAGGCATTCAGAGGTTAAGTGACTTGCCCAAGGTCGTACAGCTAGTAAGTGTCTGAATTTGAATTCAGGTCTTCCTAATACTAGGCCTAGCATTGTACTACTTAGTTTAACTTCCTTTAAAGTTATTGTATCTCCCCAATTACCAATTTTCTATTTAGGATTACTGTAGGTAGGCAATGAGGTGACAGCAGAGAGCCCAGTTGGCTAATTCACTCATTCATTACAGTGGTTTGTAAATCTAAAAAATCCCAAACAACAAACACCCCTCAACCCAAATATTTAATCAAGAGAGGTAGGTGGATACATATTTCTTCACTGCCAAAATTTTACAGCAAATAGTATGTTACTCCTTATCTATACCCTCCATAGACCAAAAAGAAATGAGATAGCTCAGGTTGTAAATGTCAGTAAACTGCTAGAGAACATAGTGAGCAGAATGATAAATAATTCTAGACCCTAATGCAGCCGAGGAAAGCTTCAGAGAATTGTGGCATTATCTACTTCCATGAACAGTGGATTGAATTCAAAGTATGTTCATCTTACTTACCGGCAGCTAAGTGGTTAAGTCAATAGAATTAGGAACGTTGAATTCAAGTCCTGCTTTGGACACTTGCTAGCTGTATCACTGAATAAGTCGCACCAACCTCTCTCCGCCTCGGTTTCCCTCTGTAAAATGAAGCAGTTGGACTCAATGTCTTCTAAAGTCCCCTTCTGGCTTGAAATCCATGATGCTGTGATCCCATTGACAAAACAAGGTTGACATTCTTTACAAATTCAGGCACTTATGTGGAAACCTGACATATCTGTGATGTTGAGTCCCTTACTTAACAACTGACATTTTGACTTCATGAATGCAGCTATTAC
This sequence comes from Trichosurus vulpecula, assembly GCF_011100635.1. Classification (NCBI taxonomy): domain Eukaryota; kingdom Metazoa; phylum Chordata; class Mammalia; order Diprotodontia; family Phalangeridae; genus Trichosurus; species Trichosurus vulpecula. The sequence continues at coordinate 21,482,556 of NC_050581.1, forward strand.
ATTGGTCCTGTTGAGTTCTTTTCTTTACAGCTCTTTTGCGTTTCCCCTACTCCACCTCCTTCAGTTTGGAAGGGGGTCTGTGTGGCTTTCTAATGACCACTGCTAGAGTTTTGCTAAGTTTGTGACTGCCTGTGTCCATCTGTCACTGAACACCAGACACAGCCACTCTCAGTCCTTTTGTGAATTTCTCTATTCTTATGGAAAGAACAGAGCTGAGGATGTTCTCAGTACAGTTGCATGGAAGAGAGCCCCAGGAATTTTAGGAACTGAAAGAGTCAATATTCACTGTTGGAGCTATTTATTGCCAAAGTACTCCACGTTAATCACAATAATAGAACTTTTAACTTTTCAGCGTTTTATATATTTTTAATCTCATTTGAGCCTCACATGTTTAAAAAATTATAAAGTAGCATTCATATGTTATACGTGTAAAAGTCTTCTATAACCTGCTACACCAAAAACAACCTCTTGCCACTCAATCACCTAGAATTTTCCTATAAAACCAATGAACTCAGATTCTCACTTCCTTTCGTTCTTCAGTTCTTTCTCCTTCAAAGCCTGATGGTTTATATGCTCATCATATAGGCTTTGTTAATTCTTCGTAGATTTCCTTGATGCCCCCTCCCTTTTTCTTTCCTCTTTGATTTCTTTTTGTACTTTCCACTTATGTCAGGATCTACATTTCCTTTTTGTAATCTGGTTTTTGTTTCTCTTTGTACATTTTCTTGGCAGCCTTCGCTATTCAGTTTATTTTCCTAACCTCTCTGACTTTTACCTTCACAACAAAGGTTGGACTGGGAAATTCCTATCAAGCTGAGCATGCATTCTAACCCTTTCCAATGGGACACATGCCCTTGTCCCTTAATAAAGGACACACATGACGAGTGACTCCTGTTTGGTCTCCTGATCCCTGTGACTAAGGTAGGGTGGAGGAATGGAAGGAAAGGTTGTGTTTGGGATGATTAGTGATTGAGCCAGAAGGACCTGTGTTCTCAGTAGGCTATAAGATCTACAGAAAGGCTTTGCTTCTTTCTCTCCTGGGTCTTATTCTCTTAGAACAAATTCAGCATCAGTTTTCCATTGGGGTCTGTCAAGGAGAGTGAAGAGGAGGATATTTCTATCTTCTCTACTCTCTCTAAAATCTATAATGGCTACAAATCAATAATAGGGCAATGAGAACATGTGCTTTCTCAAGTGAGCCCAAGATTAGACCTAAAGTCCTTGGATATTTCTTAAGATATTTTTTTCCTACAGCACAGGGCATTAGCTAGTGATCCTGAGAAATGGACTTTTTTTTCAGCCTCAGCAGCACCTTGTGAGTCTGAGAGTTCTTAGGTTCCTAAGTTAATGATGACTGCCAGGTGAAGTGCTTCCTGAAACTAGGCTTTGTGGAATTTATTAATTTGAACAAAAGATATCATTCCATATATTAGTTAGTAGAGTGATTGTAGGGAGGAGAGAGAGGCTGAGAGACAGGGCTTAATAGCATCTATGGTGCTTTGTCTCTCTTCCCATGTCATCATTACAATATATAAAAGGTGCTTTTAGTTCTCTGTATCAGTTAAGGTTTGTGGTTCATAATTCCTATTTATATGGCTATTACCCTAGGCCAGTACCTCTTTGTCTTTGTCCTCAACTATTTTAAAAGTCCAATGATATGTCTTCTTGCCTCAAATCTTCCTCTTCTCCAAGTCATTTTCCTCATATCTGCCAAAGAGATATTCCTAGAGTGAAGGTCTGATTATATAGCCCCATTGCTCAAAAATTCCAGTAGCTTCCTATTCACTATAGGATCAAATACAAACTTCTGTTCAGCATTTAAATTGACTCCATCTTTCCAGTACCATGCCAGGCCTGGTTGAGCAAAACCAGTGATAAGAGCTCAAGTACTGGAATACAGTGAAACACTTGTTTCATAAAATACAACAAAAACTTATAGCAAGGGATTAAAAAAGTATGTAACTATGAAAAAATAGATTCTATAACCTACCACATTTAATACTCCACAAACAACTACATCAAACTATATTAGAAAGGTGGGCAGAGCCAAGATGGTGGAGTAAAAGCAGGCACTAGCTTGAGCTTGCCCCTAAATCTCTCCAAATATCTGTAAAAAAAACTCTAAACAAATTCTTGAGCAACAGAACTCACAAAATGACAAAGTGAAACAAGTCTCCAGCTCAAGACAACCTGGAAGGTCAAGGGGAAGAGTCTATTGCATTGTGCTAGAAGTTGAGCACAGCCTAGCATGGGCTATGCCAGCACAGACCAGGGGGAGGAGGTGTCAGGGCACTTAATCACTGGCAGCTGTGGCAGTTTACAGACTCTTAAACCCACAAATGCCAAAGACATAGTAAAAGGCCAATGGGAAAACTCTCCCAGACCTGTGTAAAAGAGAGTGTAGTCTGGCTCAAGACTTGGGGTGGTAGAGGTGGATGCAGTGGCAGCAGCAACAGGCAGCAGCAGCTGCTGCTTCTGGAGCTCAGGTCCACAGACAGTGGGGGGTGGAGGGGGATCAAGTATCTGATTAGAGCAGGAGTGCAGTGATCTCTTTGCTGACACTGAGGCAGGATTCTCTTGCTTTGCACTGCTTGGATCTGGGTGGCAGTCCTGGGGTGAGGAGGAATGCTGGTGTTGCAGAGCTTCTGGTGACTGTGGAGAGAGGGAATCCTCCTCACAGTTCCAGGGCAGAGAAGAGTGCTTAAGGTCACTCACAGACTAGAGCACAGGCCAGAAGAGGAGTAAACATCTCCCCTTGGAACATACCACCTCAGAAGAACTGAAAATTTACAGGTGGCTTCAAGTAGCTCAGGAAAATAGCTGTGCAAAACCCCTGAAGCTCGGGACAGAGCAGTCTCTACTCTGGATGCAAATTCGTACCTTAACCAAGAGGTCAAAAGTCAAGTAAATGGCTGGGAAAATTAGCAGACAGTGTAAAAAACTGAGACTATAGAATCTTACTTTGGTGACAAAGAAGATCAAAACAAACAACCAGAAGAAGACAACAGTCAAAGATCCTACATCCAAAGACTCAAAGAAAAATACGAATTGGTCAAAGGCCATGGAAGAGCGCATAAAAGATTTTGAAAATTAAGCAATAGAAGTAGAGAAAAAATTGGGAAAATAAATGAGAGGGATGAAAGAAAATCACAAAAAATGAGTCAACAGCATGCTAAAGGAGACCCGAGAAATGCAGAAGAAAATAGCACCCTAAAAATAGACTAACCCAAATGACAAAAAATGCCCAAAAAGCTAATGAGGAGAAGCATTCCTTAAAAAGCAGAATTGGCCAAATAGAAAAAGAAGTCCAAAAGCTCACCAAAGAAAATAATTCCTTAAAAATCAGAACAGAGCAAATGCAAGCTAATGACTTTATGATAAATCAAGAAATTATAAAACAGAACCAGAAGGATTAAAAAATAGAAGAATTAGAAAAACCACTGATCTGGAAAATAGATCAAGGAGAGATAATTTAAAAATTATTGGACTATCTGAAAGCCATGATCAAAAAAGAAGAACCTAGACATCATCTTTCAAGAAACCATCAAGGAAAACTTCCCTGATATTCTAGAACCAGAATGTAAAATAGAAACTGAAAGAATCCACCAATTGCCTCTTGAAAAAGATCCCAAAAGAAAAACCCTTAGGAATATTGTAGCCAAATTCCAGAGTTCCCAGGTCAAGGAGAAAACATTGCAAACAGCCAGAAAGAAAGAATTCGATTATTGTGGAAACATAATCAGAATAATACAAGATCTAGCAGTTTCTACATTAAGGGATTGAACAGCTTGGAATATGATATTCTGGAGGTCAGAGGAGCTTGGATTAAAACTGAGAATCACCTATCCAGAAAAACCGAGTATAATACTTCAGGGAAAAAATGGATATTCAATGAAATAGAGAACTTTCAAGCATTCTTGATGAAAAGACCAGAGCTGAATAGAAAATTTGGCTTTCAAATACAAGAATCAAGAGAAGCATGAAAACGTAAACAAGAAAGAGAAATATAAGGGACTTATTAAAATTGAATTGTTTGAATTCCTAGATGGAAAGATGCTATTTGTAACTAATGAGACCTTTCTCAATATTAGGGTAGTTGAAGGGAATATAGAGAGAGGGCACAGGGTGAGTCGAATATAAAGGGATGATATCTAAAAAATAAAATTAAGGGGCGAGAGAGGAATATATTGGGAGAAGGAGAAAGGGTGAGGTAGAATAGGGTGAATTATCTCACATAAAAGAGGCAAGAAAAAAAGTGTTATAATGGAAGGGAAGGGGAGGAAGTGAAAGGGAATGAGTGAACCTTAAACTCTTCAGATTTGGTTTAAGGAGGGAATCACATACCCACTAAACTGGGTATCTCATCCTACAGGAAAGTAGGGGGGGAAGGAGATAATGGGGGAGAGAGAATGGTGGGCAGATTGGGGGAAGAGGTAGTCAGAAGCAAACACTTTTGCAAAGGGATGTAGTGGTAATCAGGGTGGAACTTTTTGCTATTCTTCTCAAGTGCCTTTAATGATTTTGGCCTTTGTTTGAAGGGGGCTGGTAAAGTGGGATATCTTTTGTCTTGAAATGTTTCTCAGCACTAAGACAATTGGGAGTCATTGATTGGAAACCATGTATATGGTGGTACTAGGGATTAACTAACTTTCCCACACCCTAAATGGGACTTTTCACTGTTCTTTGTTTGAGTGCTTCTCAGCACTGAGGTAATCAAGTACCCCAGGGGCCTGAGACAGGCATGTAAGATCCGAGGTTGGCATTTGACTTCTTCCTGGCACCCTCGATTACTGGCTTGCCTTAATGAGCAAAGTCCCAACAACAAAAAAAAAGTCCAAATAAAGTTCTCTTGGGGGTGTGTCCTCCTCACACTGCTCCAGTCCCCACTTCCAAGTCCTGAGGGGCATCTGGGCAACAGAGTCAACAGGGTGGATCCTTGGGGGTCTGCAGCACTTCCCCCTCTCCCCACCATAGACAACTCTGCCACACCCCTGGGTCCAAGCAACAATCCCAGGGGAGGGGAGCAAAAAAAACCACACACACTCAGCACCTTGCTGCAAAATTTTTATCTTGCCTTCCAGCTGAATTATGAGCATTGGGGTTCTTCCAACGAGTGAACCCCAAGCAAAATGCTAACCTCAGAGTACATATACACTTCTTCAGAGTTAGAGGTCATCACAGGTGTGTGACTCAAACCAATGTGACCTAGGCCTTCCCTGATTAAGCAGGTTATCAAAGACTCCCAATTAAAAGACTCTAGATTAAAAGAAAGGCAAGACTCAAAGGCACTTGATTGCCTTAGTGCTGAGAAGCACTCCAAAACAAAAGACAACAAAAAGTACAACCTTACTTACCATTACAGTGGATGTGATAGAAGTTAAGGTGTTCAAGAAATATTTTGTGTAAAATCTTGAGAGAGTAGCTACGTGGTATAGAGTGTAGGATCTGTAGTCAGGAAAACTCATCTTCCTGAGTTCAAATTCCACCTTAGACACTTAGTTTTTTTTTAAGGATCACAACCCTCTTTGCCTCAGTTTCCTCATCTACAAAATGAGCTAGAGAAGGAAGTGGCAAACTGCTATCTTTGCTAAGAAGACCCCAAATGAGGTCACAAAGAGTCTGACAAGACTGAATAACAAGTCATCAAAATCCTGGGAGGGTAAAATATCTGGGTAATTTAATTATCTCAGGATGATGGCAGAAAAAGTGTTGGGGAACAGAACTGTGAGCCTGTGTCCAAGGCACAGAATAGGTAAGGTAGATAAAGTAGATGGTAGTGACAAAGACTGGGAGAGGTGTTGCAGTATACAGTCAAATAGTAGGCACTTCAAAGGAGAGGTTGTGAAGTGATGGAAGAAGAGTATGAGAGTAGAAGTGACAGAAGAATAATTAGGACTATATTCTCTGTTTATCACTACATATAGACCTATTTAGTTTGAAACATAAGGTCCCTTCCTACCATATTTTTGGGAACTACCCAGTAATTTCATTTGCATAGGGAATTCCTGGTACAGAAACTTTTATCAATGTTCATCAGTACCTGCACTGAAACTTATAGGCATTGAGAGATTAATGAGTTGGGCTGTTCCATACAGCCAGTGTGTGTCAATGTTAAGACTTAAACATAGTTCTTTCCAACTCTGAGAGCAGCTTTCTATCCACTGCTATGCCTTGCCATCAGACAGCTCCCTAAAATACTCTAGCGGCAGCATTGGTGCCATTGACCTTCATGCAATTCAGATGCTCACTGTAGCCCTGAAAGTCATCTCTATCTATTGTCTTTCTGCTAGACTGAATAATCTTCCATGAATGTATAATAAGACAATATTTTCTCTCCTACATTCATGGGAGTTGAAATAGAAAATGTGTTCACTGAGACTCAGAAAGCATATTTAGTGGTAAGTCTGCCCTAAAATTCAGACCTTATTGGTAATACAGGAAACACCTGTGGAAGAGTGCCAATTCTTGGTCTATTAAAGAGCACTGCCAGATGTGAATGAAGGGCAGAAGGACAGAAATGAGTAAACTCTGAATGCATGTAAGTGAAGGTGAGCTGTGTTAGCTTTTGACATTCCTTTTGTGAGGAAGCCAAATACCAGTCCCTGCTCAGCAACTCTGAACTATGACATGATCAATTGAATAATTTTTAACTTCAGACCTCCAGTTCTGGGAAATTATATTAAACACTTTGTGAAAAAGCTTTTTCATTTCACCTGTATCTATTTTAAGTGTGTTAGTTAGAACTGAAGGTAGTATTTAAACTGAGAATATACTGATTTAGACAGTGGCATGCTTACATTGTTCTTGATCTTTCCTACTGATTTTCATTATTAGTGACTTAAAAAAATTCTTTAGCTAACTGTTACTTGGTGAGTTACCATCTTCTTTCAACAATTTGTGTGGGTTGATAAAGTTTTCTCTGCCTCCAGAAGGAAGATCATAGTAGTTAGGTGGGGCTACAATGTGGGGAGAAATCAAGGAAAGGGGATGGTTTCCTATCACAAGCATCACTGATTATGACCCATTTTTGTCCACAGTCTGACCTTTTAGAGAATGCTAGTGGAATGTTTGAAATGAAGAGAAGGTTAAAAACTGGCATCAAAGGCAAGAGGCCTATCCATAGTAGTTTGTGGTTTCTTAGAAGTTGGGGAGTAGAGATAATGCCCCCCACCAAAAGCTCTCATTTGCTTTCCTATCTTCCACTCTTTCTTATATCAAGCACCAAAAGTCACATAAAGTATTCCTTCCAATGAGAATTGTTTTCCTCCTGTCACAACTGGGTTGTGTCTACCATCTTGTTACTTGATTTGCCAACTAAATTTGGACTTTCTAGTGTCCTCACAGTCTTCCCTTTATCTTGATTCATCTTTTATAGACTAATTTTGCATCTCACTTTAGTGACCTTCCCGCTGGTTTCAGGATGCTTATATAATATTGAATACCATCACAATTTAGGACACGTGATGTATCAATTTAACCTTACATCTCCCAAGAACCTTCCTTGAAATTTAGCCCCACTGAGCAAAGGGTTTAAAGTCAGTTTCTATATATCACTATGTTCAGTTACTTGTTAAGGTAGGGGAAACTTGACAGCTAAGAAATGCTTTTGTAGACAAAATGCAATGGGGGAAAGAGCTGAAGCTATCCTTCTGTACTGAATCAATGTTTGTCAGCTAATTTCTCTCCATGTACTCACGCTGTATTGATAAGTAGAACTAAGTTGGTTTATGATAGAATGCTGTTGCGCGATCCCTTCCCTTTGACAAATTTCTTAACAAGAACAGAAACAAAATGAGTTCAGTGTTCTATACTAGCCTGCATCTAAAATATTTTTTTTTTCTGAGGCTGCTTTGTTTTTTTTAATTCTTAATATAGAAAATTATATTACCTGATGAGTACATCCCACTAAAATCTTTGCTTTGAAGTCAAAATAAGCAAACCATAGGACCATTTCTTGGATTTCTACTCTTCAAAGAGCCAAGTCATAACTCTATAGTTATTGCCAGTACTCCTACACCTTTTCTTTATAATGGCTTCTATCCACCTACGAGTGTCATTACATGGAATGCCCTTTTCCTGCTCTAGTATTTCTGTATTTAATAATGTTAGAGTATCAGGCAGACAGAGAATGCAGTTTTCTAACTTTAATTCTGAGAGTGAGGGATAAATGAAGTGTGGCTGTGATCAAGTTAGGCAAATAAACACAGCAGGTCAAAACTCGGTGTGTGCTCCAGGAACACTAGTGAATAATATGAGTCATATTGCTGTACCTGAAAATTTTATCCAAAAGAAAAGGAGTTCAGAGAGCAGTCTGTTTCCAGTTCTATTCCCCCATATACAGAGTTGGGGAAATCATGAAACTCTATGAATTTTGCCAACCTAGAAATGCTTTACATTTCTCCTTGTTATTTGGTGCACATCTTCTAGTGATCTAGGGAATGGCTGTGGTTGTGGGAGTGGTAATTTGGTTTAAAAGGAAGTAGCCTCAAGCTCCCTTTCTTTCTCCATCAAACTGTACTGTGAACTAAGAAGCTGATCATATCAACAAAAACATTGTTTGAGCAGAAAGAGGTTCTATTGTTAACATTTTTTCTGTTAATCTGAAATATGGGAGATATATCTTTGGCTGATTTGAGTTGACTGCCTAGCCATCAATTAATCAGGCATTTTTTGACCACTAACTATAAATCCAGCTCTGGTACCATGAGTTTGCTCTGTCAGAGCACAAAGCCTCTGGCATGGACATGTCTGAACAGAGAAGAACATGAACATTTTCTTGTTGCCTATACACAGCGTGGTTGCACCAAATTAGGTAGTATGGGAATGTGTAACTATTTCTGTGTTCCTGGAATTGTGCTCCAGATATGAAAGAAAGCATCCTTCTGTTGGCTGGTTATAGCACTTTTAGCATGTTTATCTTCCTGGTGTTGACTTGTTATTTTTGGCCTCTACTTTGTTCTTGCCTTCATCTCTTCAGGCATAGTTTGTTCCCCTTTTTCATTGACATAATACTGAAAAAGCTTGCAATCTCCCCTATGGAGAGTATTGCTCACTTAATTCCCAACTTATTGCTCTTCCTTGGTGACCTATGTCTTTAGCCATGATGTCTAACCTATAGGCATACCTCAGTAACTTTCCACTTTACTCAGTAGCTATTGTTTTTGTAACTTATTTACAACCTATGTGTCTGTTGTGTTGACAAGTACTTGTCTCAACCACTTTCTGTTTATGATTTACTAAGACCATGTGAAATCTCATATTTCTTGGCCTTCCATTCTCTATCTGTTGGTATTTTGGAATAACTACTGTCATGGAGAACAATATACTAGAGATATATGCTTGCTAAGGTGATCACCTCCATCATAGAAGATGTCTTGTGCAAAATCCAAATAGAAGAGGTATTCTGTACAGATGATGAATTATTCTGAAGCCCTTCTCAGCTCCAGATGCTCCTGTCTGCAGATAAAATTACTTCAATTGCCCTAAGTCCAAGAATGCTACAAGACATTCTCAACAAATCTATGGCCACTCAAAATAAAATGTCTTAATGTCTTAGGAAAAAAAGGATGATGAGTGCTTGTTGCCCATACTATGCTATGTAGCTAGATGGAAATCTCATTGAGTTGGTGCATTAGTTTATCTTGAACATGTGCTGCCAATGGACAATGAGTTGGGCCCACAATTAAATAGGAAAAGGAGAGCAGTTTAGATTGCATGTAAGACATTATCCCATGCCTTCAGTGATCCTAAGATACTTCTACACATATGTGCATGCACACATGAAAACATGCCCCCAACCTTTAATATCTACATGCTTCTAGTGATGGCATGTGATTGAAAATCATGAAATACAAGAAGATAATGCTATTTGGTTGATCAAGGAAAGCCATAATCTCAAACAAATCATAATTTCAAGTGATTCAAAAGAAAATTGAAAGGAAAAAAGGAGAGACAAATGGTGAGTGTTAGGTAGAGAGCAACATGTTAACAATGCTGATTTTTGACAAGAAGTGGTATAAAATATATCACAAAGGAAAAATACGAACAAAAAAATGTGGGCTAGCCATGTGGTGAGAGCAAGGTGTAACAAAAGAGACAATTCAAATGCTTCACTAGGATGTTAAGCAATTAAGAGAAAGTCCTCTGGCACATTGGATTTATGGGAGGACATTGATAAGAACTGCACAAAGTGAGAAGGCTTAGAGGGATGATAATCCAAATACTTTGCAGAAATACCCACTTTGATACGATTACATAGGCATTAAAGTATCTAGGTATATGTTTATGCGTATATATCAGTATATTCACATGTACAAATATGCACACATATCTTTATGTATTCATGCACATGCATGTACATAAGCACATCTACACTGTACAGAATCATAAGATGCAGAACTGGAAGAAAACTTAGCAATCATCATAGCTCAATATGCTTATTTTACAAATGTGAAAACTGAGGCCCAGAAAATGTCATTTGGTTTTGCATTAGTTTATACTTGACTACATTGAAGTTTTCTGTCAACAGTTTGCTGCCTCCTTGCACAAAAAGGTACAATTTTCTGCCATATACTTTTCTAGGATTGGAGTCAGGAAAATCTGAGTTCAAGTTCTATAAGACACTAGCTATGTGACGCAGGTCAAGTCACTTAACACTTCAGCTTGTTTCCTCCTCTATTAAATGGGGGTAATAAGAGCATCTACATTACAAAGTGGATATGAGGGAGGATCAAGTGAGGTGATATGTGTAAAGCACTTAGAAAACTCTAGAGCACTATATAAGTGCTAATTATTAATTAATATTATTGTTATTATTAACATCATCATCATAAAAGTCCAAGTTATCCTGCTACAAACGACAACACTATGCTGGGAACTATGGTTATAAAAGAATACGAAACCTGCTCCTGGCTCTTAAAGCATTCATAATCTAATTTGAGATTAAGACACAAGCCTATTATAGGACATATACATATATACATATATATATATATATGTTTTGTGTGTGTGTGCGTGTGTGTGTGTGTGTATGATAGCAAATAATATCAACCTAAATTGTGCCAAGTTCTGTGTTACTTTCAGGAAGTCGTGGGTTCCATGTTCCTTATGATGTTGTAAGGACATTTGATTGGTGGGATAACAAGACAAGAAAGACTAAAATCCTCACATAATCATGCCTGGTAGAGACAGATTTAGAAAATCAGATAAAAGATCAAATGCATAGACATGAGTCAGAAAAAGGAAAACCTCTATAGCTATACAACCTGGATAGATGATTCAACAGCTGACACATTCCACTGATGGCAATAAGCCTCAGAGACTCAGAGGCAGACAACCTCTGATGCTAGTGATCTATTCTGGCCACTTATCTATGCTTTGGCACAGCAGTTTATTATTGAATTAAATGTGCTATATGACATAGTTATGATAGTTTCTCATCCATAGAATTGAAATCACCAGACTCTAGTGTTCATTTGTTTTTTTATTTATTTTATTTTCAATTAGTGGAACAAAAGAAGCATTTCCATAATTTGCTATTCCCTCCAAACATACAAGAAAGTTATGTAAATTTCTTTTTTTCTTTCCCCCCCACCCTGAAGGCTGTCATTAGACACAATTAGGTATATATATGTAAAGTTATTATATACATACTTCTATTTATCATTTTTTCTCTGGATGCAGATGGTATCTTTCTTCATATGTCCTTTATTTTTAATGTGTATTTTTAATAGTCAAAATGACTTACTCACTCAAAGTTGTTCTTAAAACAATATCACTGTTACTGTATGTAATGTTCTCCTTGTTCTGCTCACTTTGCATTTCATCATTTTGTGCAAGTCTTTCCAAACCTTTCTAAGATCATTGAGCTTGTCATTTCTGATAGCGCAGTAGTATTCCATCACAACCATATACAACAACTTATTCAGTAATTCCGTAATTGATGGGGATCTCTGCAATTTCCAGTTCCTTGCCACCACAAAGAGAGCTGCTATAAACATCCCACTCACATTCAAAGTTAAAATTACCATTTGTGAACTTCCCTCTATCTTATTTTTACTCACTATTTTCTTTCTCAACCTCTCTTTTTACCCTATCCCTATTATCTTAACTTCTCCCCCACCCCCACTTCACCCACCCCTCCAAGAATCTCCTCTATCCCCTCTCCCCCAAATTCAATCCACAGACTCCTCCAAAAGTCCCCTACTTCCTCTCTCCCACTCCCAAATCCCAATCTACACACCCCTCTAAAAGTTCTTCCCCATCCATGTCCCCCAGTTTTTTCACCTCTTCTACACCCTTCCAGATGTACATGTTGCTTCTCCTTCAACCCAAATGATAGTAAGATTCCAACATTACCAGCCCTCCACCTCCACCTGCTTTCTTTGTATTAGTTCTTCCTTTCATGACTTATTTTTATAATATAATTACTCTCTTTTACCTTTTCCTACCCAGTTTTGTTTATCAGAATCACTCCATCATATACAACTCAGTCCCAACCTTTCTTTCAAACTACCTTAGTAATGATAACAGTTTTAAGAATGCTGATAACATTTTTGTATACATAATAAGTCAACAGTTTGACATTAATGAGGGCCTTGTAATTATTCTTTAATGTTTTCCTTATTTCTTCTGGATCTTTTATATCAAATCTTCCATTGAGTTCTGGTCTTTTTTGTTACAAATACCTGAAAACCTTTCAGTTTGCCAAATGTCTATTTTTCCCATTCATTTTAAAAAAAGAGTTCTGTGCTATTCCAGGGTTTTTGTTTGTTTTGTTTGTATAATTTTACAGCCTTTGAAAATTACAGAAGTTGTAATGATCTAATACTATTTTTTAGGTTAAATTATTTGTTTATTTTTAGTTTTTCAACATTTACTTTTATCAGATTTTGAGTTCTAAATTTTATCCCCTCCCTCTTCTCCTTTCTCACCAAAACTGCATGCGATCTGATATAGGCTGTACATGTATAATCATATTAAACACATTTCCACATTAGTCATGTTGTGAAAGAAGAATCAAAACAAAAGGGAAAAACCACAAGAAAGAAAAAAACAAACAAGCAAAAAAGAGAAAATGGTATGCTTCAATCTTCATTCAGACTCCATGGTTCTTTCTCTGCACGTGGGTAGCATTTTCCATCACAAATCTAAACATTCCCCCCCTCCCAACAACAATCCAGGGGAAATTTAAAAAGTCCCATAAAGATGCCAATTCAATATGGCCTCTACCCTGGCACAAACAAAAGTGGAAAGATAAGAAAAAACTGAAAATGACTAAAATGGGAGAGTTTTGAGAGGCTGGGGCATTGTTCTTGATCTGTACTCTCCAGGAGCAGTGCCTGTTCCATGCACTGATGCTGCTGGATGCCTTGTGTTCTCAATGCTCTCTCCCTTCTCACCCCACATCCTTCTGTGACATGACTTATGTGTCATGGAAATCCTTCATCAGGGTCTTCCTTTGTTACTCAGCTATGTCTATCTGATTCTTCAAGTCCCCTTTGTCATAGCTATCTGCTCACTCCACCTTCCATAAAAGATTCTCATTTTCTGCATCCAGCTGGGCCTGCTGGTACTCAAATAATTTCTTCCTAGGTCTACATTCCATGTAGCATGCATATGAATGTGTGTACTTCAGGGTATAATTATAGGACCTTTGCCACATTCTGCAGATACTGCCATTCAGTCTAAGTCCCCAGATTGTTTCCTGGATCTTCTCATGACTTTGCTGGTATATCTGTGCCTCTAGCTACATTCAGACTCTTACTGTGATTTTCCTACCTCTCAAAGTAGAACACTCTGGTTTACAATATCAGAATTTTCTTTGTACTGACCGTATTCATAGTATTCACTGCCATGGGTCTTCCAACCTCCTAGACACATCCAGGAGAAATCATGTTTATGCTTAGAACATTGCATGTGATTGCAGCTTCCATTCTTCTCAAGACAGATATTGCACTTGGGACAATAGTCTGCCATTTCAGAGTTGTCTATATACTTTATAAACCACTTCCAAATTGTGGTGAAGTCTGTAAGAGCCTGATACATCTGAAGACACTTAAAACAGAACACCTCATTGCATCAGTTGCACTGTACTTGTCAAGCTCTAGGCTCCTGTACCTGGACAACCATGGGGCAGTCTGCACCAGGACACAGACAGGGCTGATAATGGCTCTCCACATGGCCCAGGAAGAGGTAGTGCCTGTATTTGTCTTTCAGCTTTCAAGTTGGCAACTCAACTTTGCTAGGTAAGTTATTCTTGGATGCAATCCCAGCTCTATTGATTTTCAAAATGTAATGTCCCAGGACTTACGGTCTTTTGGAGTGGAAGCTACTAGGTCTTGTGAAATACTGACTGTATTTCTGCAGTATTTTAATTGTTTCTTTTTTCTTGTTTCTTGCAATATTTTCTCCTTAACCTGGGAAATTTTTAAAATTGGCTATGACATTCCCATGAGTTTTCTTCCTCAGATCTTTTTCAGGTAGATTTTTTTTACCCTCTTGTTCTAGAACTTTAGGGCAATTTTCCTTAACAATTTCTTGTAATATTGTATCCAAATTATTTTTTTCTTGTCATAACTTTCAGGCAGTCTCATAATTCTTATATTGTTTCTCTTTGATCTGTTCTCTAGCTCAGTTGTTTTTATAATGTGATTTTCAGATTCTCTTCTATTTTTTCTAGTTTTATTATGTTTTGATGTCTTATAATGTCATTTGATTTCTCTTGTCCAGTTTTAGTTTTGAAGTACTTATTTTTTCCCCTTAAGATTTTGGACCTCTTTTTTCAACTGGTTAATTTTCTTTTCAGAATTTTCTTTGATTGCTTTTTTTTTCCTAATTTTTCCTCTCTCTCTCTCTCTTATTTGATTTTTGAATTCCTTTTTAAGTTCTTCCAAGAACTCTTTCTGGTCTTGTGACTCTTTGGGGTAGGAGTAGCTTTTAAAAATTTCACTATCTTCATCTGAATATGAACCCAGGTTTTTTTTAGTCAAAGGAGCTCTCTATGGTTGAGTTTTTTCCCCTTTTGCTTAGCTCGTTTTTATTTTGTTTTATTTTATTTTTAGTAGCTAATTAATGTAATCAAGTTTTAATCCTGAGTGCTTATTAATATAATCAGGTTTTAATCCTGAGTTGTGGGTAATGTTGCCCTGGGCCTCAGGTCCTCCTTATTGTTATTTTCAGAGTTTTGTCCAGGGGTTCAACCTCAGGGGCTCCTTTCCTCCCCTAAGCCAAAGTTAGTGCTTCCAGCCACACTGTCCTGAAAATTTTATTGCTCCCCACAGTACTGTACTCACCTCGCCTATGCAAGCCCTGCCTTTCCTATAGCCACAGCTCAGAATCATCTTCTAGGCCTGGCTTCTGGAAACAGTGTGAAGGTCCTTTCCCACTAAGCAGTGTGCTGTTCTTTAGATAAAAGTTTGTGAGGTAAAATTTTGTGAGGTGTAAGTTCCTGAGGTGTGAGGTGGAAGTTAGTGAGGTGAAATTTCTTGAGGTCCTGAGTGAAGTAAAAGTTGAGGTGAAATTTAAAGAGGCCTTCTAAGCTTCCAGAAAGAGCTGCTCCCATATCTGCTATTTGTTGACTCAGTGGAGTTGGCCTGGAGGCATCTCCTCTTAGCTAAAGCCAAACCTAAGCCCCTGGAGCTTCTGTCTTTTCTGAGGTCCTCTCAAGTTGTCTTAGGAGGACAACTACTTTGCCCCTTTATTTTTGCTGCTCCTTGTTCATTTCGTGGTAACTTTCTGTCTGTTTGTGGAGGAATTCTAGACAGCCTGGAGATTTCTGACCTAGTCTGCCATCTTCCCAGAATGCCCTCCTTCCTGGACACCCTCCCCCAATTTTTCATTTGTGCAAATTTCTCTATTCTCTTTTGGAGCATGCCCTTCATTTTTGTTTCTAGGGAAGAATGTTGTGTCTATGTGTTCTAGGAAAATGGAGATTCCCAGGGAAATAGATCAATTAATCTTTTGTCTGTCTTTGGCCAGAGATCTGGTTACAGCTGACCAAGATGTGAAGGAGGACCCATTTCTGATGAAACATGGCTCCAGCCAAGACCAGGTTCTTTTAGTAAGGAATAGCTTCAAGATGTCCTCTCTCATCTTTTAAAAGACCATAGGATTTAGAGCTGGACTTGACCTTAGACTAAGGTCTAAGACTAAGACAACTAAGGTTGGGGGAATTAAATGACTTGCTCATGGTAACATGGTAAGTGTCAAATAAGGAAACCTCCCACTTATACACTCTGAGTGCTATTAGGAACCTGGAGGTTGATGAGGACTACAGTAATGAAGGAAGGCTTTATGGAGAAGAAAGAAGTTGATATAGGCATTGAAGGATGAATAGGGTTGTTAGGGAAAAAGAACAACAGGAATGAAGGAGGGGCATGGGAATGACCCACAATGATGTAGGATGGTTAGCAGATCAACCTCTAAGAGCACAATGTGTACTACACTATCCATGATCATACAAATTCCTACATTTAATGCCAGTCCCATTTACTCTCCTATATTTATATCTCTGGTTTCTCCCAAACATTCTGCTGCTTACAACAGCTCATGGGAAAGAACACTTCCCTTCAAAGAAGAGAGCTCATCTTCCACAGTCTGCCTGCTGAGGAGAATCCTTGTAAAATGGAATAGTTCTCCACTTTATGAGATTTCTCCAGCCACTGTCAATGTGAAGAAAGGGATGGCTGTCCATCTTGAGATCATATTTTAGCCTGATTTAGTACACTTATATGACATTGATTGCTCGGGTTGATGACAGTAGTTTGGTACCTCAGTAAACAATAGCATCACAATTTTTCCAGTCTCTTTGGGTTATTGTTTATTGATCTGAAATAGTAATCTTGGTTGTCTACAAACTTGTTCCTACACTTTTGAACTGGTATCTTAAGGAGAAAAAAGTCTGACTTGTCCCCTATCATTTTATTAGTGCAACCTCAGTCCCAAAGCCCATTGGTATGGGACATTTCTAATTGGTGGAGACCTATGTCCTGTATCTGTGTGAGGGGCTTAAGGGGCTGGTAGAGTTGGTGACAGAGGGAGAAAGTAGAGCTGTTTTAATAAAGTCACTCAAGTCTTTTCAGGTTCTTTAGGTTTTTCAGTCACTTCTGATACTCTTGGCTTCCAACTTTAAAGGAGAAGGAAGATGCCAACCCAACTTCAGATTTCTAAGGGAAAAGACCCTAGGAAGAAGCTGACATTCTAGTTAATAAAATTACCCTAATAATAAAACTCAGTGATAAAATAATAGACTGTGGGAAGAAGCCTGCAATGCTCATGTTGACTTTTTCTCATAGTCCTTTCCTTCAGCAACTTGAAGTGGGGCTGGCATCTTCCATCTTATTTCTTGAAGCTGAAGCCAGAAGTGCCTGAAGTGATTGCAGACCCCAAAGAGCCTGAAGAAACCTGAGACACTCTAAAAATGCTGAGCTCTCCTCTCTCTTAGGCTCTAGCCAATTCTGCCTGAAGCTCATGCAGGCTAGGGACTAGTTAGCCACCAATAAGGAGAGAGTCCCATACTAATAGACTTTGAGACTAGGGTTACATTGCACATGATTTGTAAGCAGCAACACTTGGATCTTGGCAGGTTTTAACACTCAGAGGGAGACAGAGTGGGGGTGAAGACATCAAGGAACATGTGTGTGTGTGTGTGTGTGTGTGTGTGTGTATTTGATGAAATATGCTCTGACAAGCTAAAAAAAGCTTCGTTGCTGAGCAAGCTGAAAAGACAATATGGGAAGATTGCATGGAAAGCACATCAGCACTACAAATTTATTGGTTTTTATTTTCTTCATCTCTTCTGTTTTGTCCTAACATTCCTAGTATGGTGCCTTTAATGCTTGTAGAGAGGAAGCTTTCAGCCACTCAAAAGCAAAAACCATTCCAACAGTCTCTGGTGCCAAAATCAGACATTGTTATGATCCCATTTTGCTGGGAGGTGTCAGTAATGCAACCACAAGAACCTTCAGAGATAGGTTGGTATAGGTCAGTCAGTGAAAGAGTAAACTCTGGCATTGAACAAAGAGATCAGTCCAGCATGCATTGCCAGCAGGAAGCTCCTGGCTATGAACACTTTTTTAGAGGGATAAAAGCTTCCCTTGTACAGTTCTAGGAATTCTAAATATTTCATGCCCAGGCTCTAGCAAAAAATTTGGTTTGAGAGGGTTGGCTTGAAGACATATAATCGCCTCGGTATTTATGACTGAAATTTCTCATTTATTTTTTTCTCCAGCCCACAACCACCAAAGTCAGAAAATCCAATTGCCATTGTACATTAGAAACTTCTCCAAGAGAATCTACAATCAAATTCAGTGAGCACCATGTAAGTGGTGCTATGGGCCAAACATTGGGCTAGGCACCTCCATTGCAATATGGCAGCTCTCTGTCTGTGCACATCACTTTTAAATGTCATAATAAAGATACAGCTCTCAAGATTTACAAATATCATACTCACATGCAGGGATGCAAATGGTTTGCCCTTATTGAATAACATGTTGGTTTTTTTCCTGTTTACCTTTTTGGTGATTTACCTTTTTGTGATTGATTAAGGTAGTCATTCATTCATCCATTCAGCAAGAAGGATATGTGTGTATACATATGTGTATATAAATATATATATACATATATGTATACATATGTATGTGTGTATATATGTATATGTATGTATAATTTGAGAGTTAGCTTCCTGTGCTAAAATGAGAGCTGAACTTGGAAGCAGAAAAGCATAGGCATGAAACTTGCTCCTAAAATTTGTTAGCTTTGTGACTATAACCTCTCTGTGTCTCAGTTACCTTGTCTATAAAATGGAGTCAATGAATCATAGTATCTGCCTCACAGCGTTATATTAAGGATAAAATGAAGCGAGGTGTACAGAGTGCTTTACGAACCTTAAAGTATGACATAGGGTTTTAATTATCTTTAGCATTATTTTTTAATGATTTCATCTTGTGAAGTGAAGGATGGGTTGGAAGCCACTTAATTTTGCACAAAGGTGAAAAAACCATCTATTGAGTGGCCTCAAATTCTGACCAGCCATCTTACAAAGGTGTGCTATTGTTTATAAATGGAAGTTATACTATCAAACCTGATTCATCTTTCCCCCTAACACGGGAAGCCTGAGGACTGCATGGTGATGGTGGCAGTGACAGAGACTTCTACTTAATTACATACCTCCTCCCCTGACAGAATGCCTTTTGGAGTGACGTGTCTGGCTGCTCCTCTACTTCCTTGGTAATGGGAGAGTCAGAATCCTTCCTAGGTTTCTGACTGGGGATTAGGTGAATACTCCTTATGATTCAGTGCTCCTACTTGCATCCTATGGAGGTAGAACTGATGGAATCTCCCAGATCCCTATTTCCAATTTGTTGCTATGGTATCCCACTGGGGATGAAGCAAGAAGTGTGACTGGTTCAGTACAAAACTTTGATGTGATTTGAAAAAAATAATTCAAAGTGCACAGTGGGATGGGAACATGATATATGCAGATGATTTATGCACTTTATTATTATTTCATTCAATTATATTATGCATTGAGTCAAATAAAGTGAAATGTTATGCTGACAGCAAAAAGTTTTATTTTCTCCAAGTTCAAAGTTTTGGAGATGGGAAAAATTTAATGGCAAAAGGAACAGACAATGCAATAATTATGACTTGTAATGCCTTTGTTTCCCAAGTTGGCAGATTGGCTGTTGAAAGCACCTTGGAAGGGTGACCAAGTCATAATGTCATCATCTGTCATCATCAAATCATCCTTATTTTCCTAACAGCCTGTATGGCCTCTAATGTATGTTGGGTCTGTGAAATAATCCTGAATCCTGCCTGGCCATTTTTGGGGGAATGCAAGGGAAATGAGGTTTGCTGATAGGCGTAAGGCTTGTAAGGACTTGTAACTTAATCATCACATATTGAAGAGTTTCAGAAGTGTGGAAGACTGCTCTTCACAATCCCCCATGGTACCACCTAGGTGGTACAGTGGATAGAATTCCAGGTCTAGAGTCAGGAAGACTCATTTTCCTGAGTTTAAATCTGGCCTGAGGCACTTACTAGCTCTATAATCCTGGGCAAATTACTTTATCCTGTTTGCCTCAGTTTCCTCATCTGTAAAATGAGCTGGAGAAGGAAATGGCAAAATACTCCAGTCTCTTTGCCAAGAAAATCCCAAATGGGGTCATGAAGAGTCAGACACAATTGAAACGAGTAAACAACAACATCAAATAGGGCTGTGAAATATGTGGTCAGGAGCTTCAGTTACTTCACCATAGTTTCACAGAAGTAAAATTATTCACGTTTGTCTGTTCATTTCATAGGAACTATGAGGTTTGGGGTGTGGACTACTGGCTAGTGGACTGGTCCTACCAATTCGATTCAGCAAACATTTATTAAGTACTTTACTTTGAGTGAGTTAGACCTAGGGCAGAAAAACTGGGCATTTCCTGCAGGGTAGGCAATTCAGAGGACACTGAGAATACTTACACTCATCTCAGGCACAGATGGGACCCAGTGGCCCAATGAAGCTGTGGAATCACGGTAGGGCATTTGACAGGACAGAATCCTCACATCTATCTCCTGGTTTCTCATCCTTCCTGCAGGTCCAGCTAAAATCTTGCCTTCTGTGGGAGGTGTGCTTTCCCTTTATCTCCAATTACACTGTACACGGTAACAGCAATATTGTCTGATGATCGACTTTGAAAGATTTAGCACAATGATCCAATACAATTCCAAAGGACTCATGATGAAAAATGCTATTCACCTCCAGAGAAAGAACTGATGGAATCTGGATGCAAATTGAAGTATGTTTTAAAAACAAAACAAACTCCCCCAAGACCCCTTTATTTTTTTGTTTTTTTCTCCTTTTTGGGTCTATTTTCTTTCACAAGATGGCTAATATGGAAATGTTTTGCATGACTGCACATGTATAATATATTTCAGATTGCTTGCCTTCTCAAGGAGAGGGAGAGGAAAGGGAAAAAATTTGAAAGTTGAAATTTTTTAAAATTAATGTTAAAATTGTTATTACATGTCATTGGAGAAAAATAAAATGTAATTTAAAAAAGATTACCTTTAATTTATCTTATTTGTATTGCGTTTGTACATAGTTGTTTAGATATCGTCTCTCTCATTTTATGTTCATTAAAGGCAGGCACTGGGTTGTTTGTTTTGTTTTTGTTTTTGTTATCCCCACCACTTGGTGCATGAATGGTACATAGTAGCGCTTAATAAATACTTGTCAACTTGGTGGGAGTTATAGTTGCAAGGCGGCTGTTACCAGTAGGACTGGGTAGGAAGTTCTGGCTCTGTCTTTCAGAATAGGAAGAGAGACAGGGATTGTGACTATTAGGACTTTCAGTTTGATACCAGCTGAGGGATGAGAAGGAAGCCTGGCCCTCAGGAGCTAGTTCTCTCATTGCTAGCAGTGAGAAGATAAGGGAGTATAGGGATAGGCCTGCACATCCTAGCCATCTGGTAATATCCTATTGCACCCCACCAACCCTGGGTCAGCCCCAGAGACTACTGAGCTTGGGCTGTAATTCACCGGGTAAGACCAAAGGACTGCCCCTCCTGCTCAGCCACTCCTTCTGAGTCATTTGACCAGAGAGCACCTGCACAATGTTCCACATACAAATCTTCCATCTCCTGCCACTGTCTATTCCTTCACACTGGCTGTGCCTCATGACTAGAAGGAATTCTTTCCATACTCCAGTCTTCTGGAATCCCTAGTTTTCTTTAAAATGTGGCTCTAGTGCCATTTTCTGTATGAGTTTTTTCCTGGTTCCCCCAGGTCTTAGTCCCCTTCTTTCTTTGTACCCTAAAGTTACTTTGTGTCTGTTTTATACAGACAGTTCTCACTTTACGGAAGTGGAGTGTTCTGAAGATTTCTACATAATGATTTTTACATAATGCAAATCTGCCCATGGATTGGGGAAGGGAAGAAACAGAGGCAGGAAGGGGGCCACAAGCATGGAGGTAGGGGGTAAGCACAGCTTTCAAGGACACATATGATCTAGGAATAGGGAAGTGAGAGCAAGAGAAAGGACACACAGGATGGTGTGTGTGTGTGTGTGTGTATGTGTGTGTGTGTGTATGTGTGTATGTGTTGGAACCCAAAGGAAAAAGGGGGAGCAGACAGGTGGAGGCTAGACATGGAGGCATACAAGAGAGGATGGGAGACCTGGGAGCCAGGCATAGAGCCACACCTAAGCATAGATGGGTGAAGACAGTGGGGGCCCAAACTTGTGGTCAGGTGGGCAAAGTGAGACAAAGGTCTCTCACTCTGGCCACACTGGCCATGGGGTTTCCTTGACAAATATGTTGTTATGGTTTGCCATCTCCTTCTCCAACAAATTAAAGCAAACAGAGGTTTAGTGACTTGCCCAGGGTCACACAGCTAGCAAGAGTCTGAGGCCATATTAGTACTCAGATCTTTCTGACTCCAGACCCAGTGCTGTATCCTTTGAGCCACCTAGCTTCCCCCTATTCCAATGACTAGTTAGGTACTGCTAAGCCGAGGCTGCAGAGACTGGCAAATTTTCCTTTACTCGACTTTGCAATATGCCCTGTCTTTAACTGCTCTGTTCTCACTTGGCTCCTCAGTAGGGAAACCAGGCTTATATTGCTTTAGTTCTACTCTCATTTCTGATTCCTGAAGAGCAATTCTATTTTTGGCTCTCTTTTAAGGAGTCCTCTCAAGCAGGGTGGAGAAGTGAAAAAAGATACCCAGGGAACAATTACAAACCAGGCATGGAAGAAGCAATTTTATTCTCCTCCAGAAAAGGGAATGCTGAGTACTAAAGAATCCTGAAATCATAATCATTTGAGAGGTTAGTATCCAAGCCTTGTTGAGATATTTGCAAAAAAGCTAATCATTAGCTATTTTACATCCCATGTCCACTGACTATACCCTGATCAACGCCAAGTGTGCTTTTTTTTCTTTCCAATAGTTTCTCTGAGTGTGACTTTTCTCATCTTCTCCAGTCTACAGCAGCCTCTGTTGTTGCCACTGTTCCTTTCACAACTACTCTGGTAGGAGTGTGTGTGTGTGTGTGTGTGTGTGTGTATCTCTACTTCTGGATGATTCTCTCTCCCTCTCTCTCTCTCTCTCTCTCTCTCTCTCTCTCTCTCTCTCTCTCTGTCTCCCCGCCCCCTGTCATACAATGGCAGAGTTAATCAGAGTTCTTTCAGAAACTTTTGTCTTCTCAATATCAATATTATAGTATACATTGTTTTTCTGGATCTGCTCACTTTACCTTGCATTAGTTTACAGAAGTCTTCCCAGGTTTCTATTAAACGGTCTCTTCATTTCTTGCTACACAAAAGCATTCCATTACATCCATGTACTATTGTTTGTTCAGTTGCTTTATATTCTTCTTGTTGTTTGACTTTTGTTTTCAAAGAAGACCGATGATATCATGAATGAATGAGTTTTTGACTTGTGTGTGAATTGAGTTCAAGTGAGGTAGAGTTGCACAAAGTCATCAACCTCACTCTCTCTTCCAGAGTCTTTAGTCAAGTGGCAAAACAAAAGTCAGGATGATTGGCTACAGGTGAGGATGTAGTGGGTGACTTTATCTTCTTTGATATTTTACCAGGCTCTAAGTGCTCCATAATACTTGCTTCAGCTCTCTTAGTGGTTGTTGGAACAAATTGTTCTCATCTACCCATTCCACCAGGAGAAGTCTTCACACACTTGTGGTAGGCATTCCCCTAACTCACCAACTTGTTTGAAACCTGTCAATTACCCTCAATCTGGTTTAGCCTCTCTGTCAAGACAGTTTACTGGAGTGTGGTTGCTGCATGCTACAGCTTCTTAGAGCCACAGGTAAGTTTTGGGTTGACAGGTGCACGCCAAAGGTGGGTGAGCAGTCCCAAAAAGGACTCAGCAAGCCCTCACACCAGAGGTGCTAGTCGTTCCTGCACACCCCATAAACATTCAGCCTCCTATATCTATATAAAAATGTAATTACTGTTAATTCCTCTTAAATAGGACCTTTATTCTCATAATTAGCTAGGAACCTGTCACAGTATTAATACAAAAATAACACAGTTAAAAGTTCAAATGCCCTACTAGAATTGGTACAAGTACTAAAATCCAGATGAATTTAATTAAGTATGTAAGCATCAGTTTAGGAACAGCTTAGGCTTTGATACCTCCTTTTCTAAATGGACTGAGCATTGTTTGTGGTGGAAAACAAAACAAAGAGCCTCTAGATCCCATTCTTACTAAGCCAAAACTTTACCACTGTGCTCCTGTGGCCACTTATTTGACTGTGACATCTACAAATGCAAGGAAGGTGTTATTTAAGAGAGAGTGAAGAAATGCCATAGACACTTGTATACTCTTCTAAAATTATATGTTCATTATTGTTTGTGAGAAATCCACACAGAACATCACCATGTCATGCTCATATTAAATTTGTCTGGGTTCTACCCTCAAACTCCAAGTGACTTGGATTAACATTGACATTATTTTTTCCATCAAAGATATATCTGGCTTTAACTGAGAGTTTATTGATTAGTACCCAGAGGGCATGGCTGGTAATCTTTTCAAAGGTTTGAACAGTCTCAGGCTTATTGTGTCATTTTCTGGACAGGATGAAGAGAGTCAGGGGGCTTGTTTGAAGGTCAGTGCCCATCTGATTTCTGTATGTTCGCGCCTTTGACAGGCAATAGAATCTTATTAGAAGAAAACGCTTTTCATTTCTTGGCCAGGAAGAAGTGTCCTGGGGAATTTCCTGGGATAGAAGAGAAGGCTCCCTAAAATGACTAACTGACTTCCTAAACCCACATTGTCTCTATCTTCTGATCATCTCCAAGAGCTTCAAGTTTTTATTATTATACTTATAATTTTTGCTATGTATAAAATAACTTACAAAATAACATGAATGTTTTTCTAGATTGAAACAGTCAGAGGAGCAAAACTGAGACACTGGCTTGGAGTGGTTGTGATTTCTTTGCCTTTGACAGGAAAAGGTTCACATATAACATTTCAATAAATTTCAGAATTAGGTTTTTACTTATCAAATTTGCTTTCTTCACAATGATCATAACTCATACTTATTTTGTACCTGAAATGTTAAGAAGTGATTTACATTTGAGTCTTACCAAAAAACCCACAAAAACAGCAACAACAAAACAGCTGTGAGGAAGTTACTAGTATTATTATCCTAATCTAACAGATCAATGGATCTTAGGTCTACAGCTACAAGAGACCTCAGAAGTCATTTAATCTAATCCCTTCACTTGACAGAGGAGAAAGCTGAGGCCTTTGGAGATTTAGCAACTTGCTTAAGGTAGTAAGTATCCTGGATGGGATTTGAATCTAAGCAATCTGCCTTCATGTCTCTCCCCACTTCAGTCCATTGTCTGCTCCCTAGTACCTCCAGGATAAAATACGAAATTATCTTTTTGGCTTTTAAAACCTTTCATAATCCGGGACCATTTTATCTTTCTAGTCTTCTTACACCTTGCTTTACTATGTATACTCCCTCAATTCAATAACACTGGCCTCCTTGTATTTTGTCCTTCCTTCTAGAAAAGGCCCAATGACATCTCGAAGGTGATATCTGGACTTGTGTGTAAACTGAATTTAAGAGAAGCAGAGCTATGCAAAGTTGTTAGCCTCACTCCTCCAGAGTCTTAGAAGTACAGTGGCTAGACAAAAAGTGATGGCCCGGGATACAATACATGACCTTGACCTTTTTAAATTAGGTCTTTCCCAGGTTTTAGTTGGTCTGAGGCAACACCCATTCAATGACTAAGGGCTAGGTAAGATTTGAGACAAAGCTGTTCTTCTCACAAAACATTTTATTTCCCCCCTAAGCATTTTCATGGCCTTCCCTCACACCTGAAATTCCCTCCTAGATTCTTTATTTTCCTATGCATCTCTGCTAAAATCCTCCCCTTTGTAAGAAACCCTTCTCAATTCTCCTTAATCTTTCTACCTTTCCTTTGAGACTACCCCAATTAATCCTAGTATAGATCTTGTTCATAATACAGTTAGTTGTTCATATATCATAGTCTACATAGACTGTGAGATCCTTGAGGAAAGGAACTATGTTTTCCCTTTCTTTGTATCCCCAGTGCTTAGCACAGTCAGGTACAGGATAAGCACGTAATAAATGCTTAATTGTTGACTTCAGAGCCAATGTTCTTTAAACTGTACTACTTACTACTTTGATGAGGAAACTGAGGCTTAATAAGTATCTTGCCCATGGTCAATACTTGTCAGAGATGAGGTAGTTTCCTGATTTGATTGCAATTTTATTGTTAAGTTTTAATAAAGTCCTTTTCCTGATGCTTTAAACTATTAAATTTTTCAAACGCAAAGGAGAAATCATCCCACACCTTTTACAAGGGGATTTAAACCTTTATATTTGTGTCATATCTTGACTGAAAACTGTTTCTTTACATACATATTTTAGCAGTTTTTAAAATATTAAACCAAAGTTCCTTTTCTACTCCTTTCCATCATAAAGCCGCTAATCTATTTAAAAAGTGATAACTAACCTTCTTTACTAGTTGATTTAATTATTTTTCTTTATGGAAAATATTTTTCTTCCCTTTTCAGCACAAAACTGCAATCTATGAAAAAAATGTTTGACACATTTGAGTAACTTAAGACAACATATTTTCACATATAGTTACTATATATTTGAACATTATATGACCATATTTGTAACACAAAACAAAACACACACACTCATGTGTGCATACACACACACACACACACACACACACACACATACCCCAGAATCCTGTTATTCATTTTTTGCCAGTTCAGATTACCTTTGCTTCTGGTTAATTTGGTCTTGTCTATCATATTTAATTCTATATGCTCACTCTCCAGTAGAAGACAATGTCATCTTCCAATAGAGCTCTTTAAAACTATAGGAATAAATAAATTAGTGTAGAAAGGAAAATTGATATTGAGGAGGACTACTCAGGAACAAAAACAACAGCTTCAAGGATAAAAGTAAATAAAATAATTTCATGACTTCCTTCAGGCTTTCATGGTGGCTATGTGAAGGCAAAAAGAAGGGAATTGAGGATAGTGACCAGTGAGGACTTGAAAATTAAAGGGAATGTCTGATTGATATTGAGATGCTTCCTTGTGAATTGTGTAGTCCTTAATCTATAGCTTCTCTGCCTTTCCTTGACCCCATAGCCTTTGGTTTTATTTTTCTCCTAATGTTCATTTAGTTCTATTTTGAGACTTGATCAAGAAGATTAAACTGAAGGTTTCCTTTAATTATTAAGCATCATTAGCTATCTGGTCAATAAACTGACATTTAAATTGCTTTATCTTGACATACTTGGGTCAAGGACTCACAAAGGAAAGGAAGTCAGATATGAAAAGTAAAGAAGGCATAGGGACAAGTGCAAACTTACAGGAAAAAAAAGGTTCCACAAATACATCTCCCTGGGAATGCAGGGAATTCTCAGATGTATATAGACTGTTTTTAAAATATGCAATACTTTATTCGCCTCTCAAAACACACATGGGCTCCTAGACGTGCAACCCAAGTTTGAAGCATTCTAGGTCATGGTAGGCTTAAAACAATAGCTAAACCCCCACCCTCATCAATGTGTATGTTGTAATAGCTAGCCAAGTGACACACTAAGCATAAAACAAAAGAATTTTATCAAATAGCAAAGCAAATAAAGAGATAAGAAGATCTGAGTTCACACATACATATATGTATATATATTTACAATTAGAGGGGAAGGGCACACACACGAAACCTACAAATGACCAGAGAATATTCATGGTGGGCAAAATATAAGGAACATGTGTTACTAGGAAATATATATGTAAGGACATGCAGCAGGAACTATATGATAAGAGTACATATGTGGAGGACACTAAGATTTTGGGGACATTATGTATTTACATGGATACATAGAAGGCCAAACACTAAATCATTTCTGGTCTGGTCAGCTGAAACTGTGGTATATGGAGAGTGACAGGGTTGGAAGATGAAAATTTCATTCATTCAATGAATCAACAAGCATTCATTAAGATTTAAGGCAGTCTAGTAGATATCAATTTATCTGGGTACAAATGCAAAAACCCTACCCTTAAGGAGTTGACATTCTCCTGGGTGGCTGGGGAGAGGAAAAAATAAATTTATAAATAAATATATTATAATGAATTATAATATTATAAATTGTAAATAAGTAAAATTATGAACACGTAAATACAAAACATGTAAAAATAATTTCAGAAATGGAGAACACTAATAACTGGGGAGTCAGGAAAACCCTTATGTAAGGATTTGTTCTTGAGCTGAACATTTCAGGGAGCAATTACTGGTCATTGAGACAGGAGATCAAATACTATGAATATTGAGTAGCAAGTAGGCCAGTTTGTCTGGAATATAAAGTATATGAGGAGTAAAGTGAGATCTATTTGAAAAGATAGGTTAGATCTAAACCATGATGGCAGACAGAGCTGTTTACATTTTATTCTAGAGTCATTCAGGAATCAATAGAACTTACCCAGTATTGTGGGGTCAGGTCTGGGCTTTAAGAATATCAATTTTTGGAAATTGAGGGGATGTATATCAATTGGTGAATGGCTGAACAAGTTGTGGTATATGAATGTAATGGAATACTATCATGCTATAAGAAATGATGGGCAAGTGGACTTCAGAAAAACCTAGAAAGACTTATATGAACTGATGCTGAATGAAATGAGCAGAACCAGGAGAACATTGTACACAGTAACAACCACATTGTGTGATGACTGACTTTGGTAAACTTAGCTCTTCTCATCAATGCAAGATCTAAGATAACTCTGAAAGACTCACAATGGAAAATGCTGTCCACATTCAGAGAAAGAACTTTGGAGTCCGAATACGATTTGCTCTCCTTTTCTTTTGTTGTTTTGTTTGGTTTCTTCTTTCTCATGGTTCCTCTCATTAGTTCTAATTCTTCTTTACATCATGACTAATGTGAAAATATATTTAACATGAATGTTTAAGTAGAGCCTATAGGCTCTCCATATTGGGGAGGGAGAAGGAGGGAGAGGGGGATAAAATTTGAAACTCAAAATCTTATGGAAGTGAATGTTGAAAACTAAAAATAAATTAATGTAAAAAAGAATGTCAATTTGGTAATTGGAAAGGAAAGACTGGAGGCGGGTTGATGAATTGGGAGATAATTACATTAGTTCAAGTGAGAGGTATTGAGAACCTGAATGAGGGCAATGGTCATTAGAATGGAAAGAAGGGTATAAATTATGATAATAGCTATATTATTATTATATATACTATATTATTATTATTATTAAATAGCTGACATTTATATAGCACTTTAAGGTTTGCAAAGCATTTTACAAATATTATTTCATTTTATCCTCTCAACAACCAGTAGGTTGTACGACCAGTTGGTGCCATTATTTTCTTCTCCATTTCAAACATTAAGAAACTCATCACCCTCCACCCCCGTCATACTGTTGGTTCATACTGTTTGCTGTCATTAATTCTTTTTCCTATGGTTAAGCCGATTATACCCCAGTGCATATTTGTGAATATTTTTTCTTCAAACTTGAGTGCCCTAAGAATGTTGTAAAGGAAAAAGCAAACAAACAGTAGCACTGGAAAGTTGTTTGAAAGATTTAGAGCTAGAGAGGACCTTAGCATTACAATTCCACAGTCACTTGATAAATCAAACAACTGATGAAAAGAGAAGCTGACAGAGGTTAAGTGACTTGCCCAGAGTCACACAACTAGTTGTTCTGAGACTTGGTTTGGACTCAGGTCTTCCTGATCAAAGATGTAGAGCTCTATCTACTGAGCCACTTAATTATCCAAGGATTTAAAAGATTTGGTGACTGATTGGTTTTTTTGTTTGTTTGTTTGGTGGGGGGAGGAGTAGTGAGGAAGAGTGAAGAATGAAGGATGTCTCAGAGTTTATGACCCTCCTGAATATATGAATGCAAGGATGAGTGGTACCTTTGAAAGAAATAGAAAAGCTTGTAAATAGAATGAATTTGGAGCAAAGTTTAGTGAATTCCATTTTGGACATGTTAAGTTTATGATGCCTACAGAAGATAAATTTGGAGGCCATTGGACCATATATATTACATAGGATCATAGATTTAGAAGTCATCTTGTTAAATCCCCTCCTTTTACATATGGGGAAACTGAGGTTCAGAGAAGCTGAGACTTTCCCATCATCACAAAAACAGTAAGTGAAAGAACCAGGATTCAATTTTAGTTCCTGTGATTTCAAGTTTACCAGTCAGGCCATTGGTAATGCAGGACTAGAGTACAGAAGAAAGATGGAGGCTAGATATATAGATCTGGGAATAATTTGCATAAAGGTGATAATTGAACTTGCTCCTTCTTAAACCTTTAATCCTTTGGGATCCTCAGGAACCCATTAGAAGATTACAGACCTTTCTGATAATATAGGGGAATTAGATCTCTCACCTCATCCAATACTGTGGAATTCATTGGAAGACAATTTTGTAACAGATCTCATTATCATATTTTGAACTGGAACCCATATCTTCTTTAGATTAAGCTCTACCCACATTGCCAATCAATTCTCATCCTCTGAGAAGGATCAAAAAATGGGAAAACTAGAATCAAGTACTCAATGAGCACAAGAAAAAAATGACCAGTGTGTATAAAAATGTTCTGCCAAGAAAAGAAAATGTCACTAGACAAAATTGCTCCTGGGAGGACAGAATTCAACATCCCATGAATTGCAATTTGAGACTGCATGGGAAAAGAGCCAACAAATTCAAAGCCAAATCAATCCAAAAATAACCCACTTTTAGATCAAAACTATCTAACACATACAACACGATTATGTTTTACAATATACCCAGCCAAAAAAAATTAATTGGCCCAGGCTAACTTTGAATGCAGCCCAGATTTGTACAAAACTTGCTGAACGATTTGTCTACCTCAAGAAAACTTTTGATGAACCCAGTCCCAAGTTTCAAATTTTTATAAAAAACCTGAAACCAAGCAAGATTTTCCTGGTTTAATGTTTAGTATAGAAGCACTGCATAGCTCTAATTATAAGGCCTCATGGGAAGACTGAGAAAGATAGGCAAGAGAAAGAAAAATCACCGATATGGGTAATTAAAGGGAAAAATAGGAAAACAAATAAGAACTGAAAGTATAATTTGAGGTGGGAAAAATCATTGGCAAGGAAACAGCATATTTATATTGAAAATTTGTGTGGGTGTGAAAATGGCATGTAAAGGGTATTCTGTGTTTTGTTTACTGTTGAAAGTATAGACATTTTCCCCCCAGAATGAATGCCACATCTGGACAGGCTGTGAGCTGGGAATAGAAAATTGAATACAGAACAATCCTCTTCCCACTCCTGCTAAGTGCCATGTTTTCTTCCAAAGATTGATTTCCATAGAGTTAATTCATTTTAAAAGGGCCTATTGTCTCAAACATGGGCCACATCAAAACAGAGTTGAGTATGCAAAAAAAGTCTGCCTAGAAGAGATGTAATGGACAAACAGCACAGTTTGATTTCTGTGTGGGTCGGGAGACAATTGTTTAGTTAAGGTGAGACTCTTTTCATCTTCCCAATGTATGATAATCTATCAGCATGACTAAATTAGTTTCACTTTTCCCTGGATCCCAGACTTTTCTGTATTTCCTTTTCAGTGGACTCTTGGCTGGGAAGCAGCCCAGATAAACAGATGATAGATAGTACATAAACAAATAGATACAGTATAGATCAGATAGAAAGTATTAGATAAATATAGATAAACAGATACATGCATATAGATAGAGCTTAACCGTTTTTGTTTTCTTGTTGTTTTGCCGAGTCATCCAGGTAGCAGTAATAGACAATACAGAGTGGTTGTAGAGTTTGCATCTGCTCTCAGACATATTTTAGATGTGTGTCCCTGAGCAAGTCACTTAATCACTTCCTGCTTAAGCTTCCTCATCTGTAAAATGGGGTAACGATAGAAGCTACATCCCAGGATTGTTGTGACAATAAAATATTTGTAATGTGCTTTGCAAACCTTAAATTACTGTATAAATGCTAATTATTATTATAATTATTATTGTGGTTGCTTCTGCTGCTATGTGTGTGGTTGTTGTCTGAATGGAGGATTTTATTACGAACACAATGTAATAGTGGAAAGAAGACTTAAAGGCAGAAGATCTAGGTTAGCATCCCAGGTCTCTACCACTAAGTAGCTATGTTGCCTTGGGATAATTCATATGCAACATAAGACCCTGCTTTGAGGAACGTAGGGGATAGGGTTACTGCCCCTGCCTATACTGCTTTCATTGTTAGAGGCATCTTCCTTTAATTAAGGAGATTCAAACGACTCCTCACTCCCCTCCCGACTTTATGCATTTTTAGAATCTCTTTGTGAGAAATGGTGGAAGCAGTTTTGTTTCCACAGAGTTGAAAGTATCTCCCCCTCCCCCAGCTTTAGCAGGTTGTAAGTCAGGTAACTGATTAGAACCAGTTCTAATCAGAGTTGTAATCTAGCAGAGACCAGGCTTCTGATTGGGTTAAAGGTTAGAGGTTTGTATGCATGCTGAAGGAGATGTTTGAGGGAGGCAAGATGTGGGCAGTTCAGGGGTTTGCATCTGGCCAATGAAGAGCCAGGTGGGAGATTTGAATTAGGAGCCAATAAAAGGACTGGCATTTGTGTGAGTCCCTTGTACTCCCCTTACTCTGTTCAGGGGACATACCCATTTATTCAGGAGGAATAAATGTAAGATATAATTTAAACCTTCCTGGCCTTCCAATGAGTACTGTTTATTCCTAGACTAAGTATGTTTCTAACTTCTTGATTTCTATGTATATTAAAACAGAGCTCTGTATTGATATACCTTGTTCCAAAGACATAGGATATATAGGAGGTTTGGTGGTAGTGGTGTTGGGATGTGATTGTATATTAAGAAGGTGCACTCATATGAAAGAAATCCAGGAACCTGAGGAAGAAAGAATGATGGGAAACATTTGGGAAAAGATTGATGGAGAAAGAAATAGAAGGGTTTTTGTCATTTCAATATACTACAGAGTGCCAGGACAGAAAGCAGAAACATATAAGTTCTGGGAATAGATCACAAGCATATCACAGAGACATGATAAATTATGCATAGGGATAGAGACTCGATCTGTTATCTCCTTGGTATAGTGGAGTCCTGGTTGAACAAACTCATTCTACTAATGTAAGTAAATGTGATTTCTAGCTGAGGATGGATAGGAAATTCTTCAGAATGAAATTTTGCACACAGAAAGGAAAACACTTTAAAAAGGAGGAAAAAGAGGAATTATCTTAGATACTGGTATGGATACACATAGAATCAACTAGCTTAGTTGGAAAAAAGGATAGAAGCAAGATGAGGTAACAAAGCATAACACAGTCCTGTAAAATTAATATCATTTAATGTAAATCCTCAGAAGAACTGAGGTTGCGGGAAAAACTAAGAACAAGAAAAAGCTTTATTATTATTAATACTTATTAATGCTCTTTGGGGAGTAAATCATAGAATCAAAAAAGGAAAAAAAACTTCTGGCAGTCTATCATACAATAATAACTGTCAACAAAGATGACAGAAATTTAAATTCTTCTTTTACTTTTGCAAACCATTAGATTGTGAGCTCCTGGAGGGCAAAGACTGTATTTTTTGTTTTGTTTGTTTGTTGCCTTTCTTTGTGTCCCCAGAACTTAATAAGTACATATTGACTGACTGGCTTCCGGTTTTTCTGCTAAGCAGAATGACCCGTGAATTGAGAATAACAGAATCATAATGCCTAAAAGAGTTCTGATAACCAGAAGAGTTGAGGAGACAGTGAGGGAGCTTTCTGTGAAAAATCCAAGTTACTGGCCCAGAAGAACTACATTCTTGATACTAAAAGGATTGGGCAATTTGATTGCTGAGACACTCTTAGTGATATTTAAAATATTTTGAAAACTAGGAGAGGTATACTGGAACTGGAAAATAAAATGTCCTCATAAAAAAAGGAAAGTGAATGAGTAAATGAAGTCTTGCAAACTATAGGCCAGTGAACTTGACTCCAATTCCTAGTCAAATTTTCAAATGGATGATTAAAACAATAGTTAATGACCATCTAGAAAAGGAAGTAGTGCTAGACTAACCACCAAATCCTTTTTTAATTGGGTTCACTAAACTAGTAGATCAAGGGAATGCTGTTGATATTGTTAACTTAGATTTTAGCAATACATTTGATGTAGTGTCTGATTACACAACTAGTTGGATTTGGAAGGAAGTTTGTGTGTGTGTGTGTGTGTGTGTGTGTGTGTGTGTGTGTGTGTGTGCTTTTTTCCCTTGATACAATATAATATCCTTCAGGGGATTGTTCAGTTTTTGGTTTTGTATTCTCAAGACCTAGTCCAGTGCCTGGCCTCAAGGAGCTTACATTCTATCAAGGGAAAGAAATATATCTTATATTTGGACTATTGTTTTCAATTTTGAATATTACAATTTAGGAAAAATATGGATAAATTAGAGAACACCCAGAGGAAATCAACCACTTGAAAGTTCTGGGACACATGGATAGTGTCTGAGTCAGGATTTCAATTCTGGTCTTTCTGACCTTTGATCCACAGTTCTATCTGCTATATCATAAATTGATAATTGTTTTCTTCAAATGTCTGAAGGGCTCTCCTATGGAAGTTTATCTCTATTTGGCCCCAAAAGACAAAACCAGAAGTGATGGGTGAAAGTTGCAAAGGGACAAATTTAGGCTTGATATAGAAGAAGAAAGGGAGGAATAGAAAGCTTTAATAACAATTAAAGCTGCCCAAAAAGTTGAATGGGCTGTCACAGCATATGGTAGGTTTCCTTTCATTGGACGTCTTCGTGCAGACTGTGAATGACCTCTTATCTTCTATCTTATTATCTTTTTGTAAGCATTCCTTTCAGATTTGGGTGAGACTAGATGGTTGCCAAGTTCCTATCCAACAGTAAAATTCTGTGTTTCTGTGAACTTACACCTGAAAAGATTACCTTTTGGATAACTCTTTTGGAAGTGTTCCTTTATATCAAACCTAATTTTGTCTCTTTGAAAGGGGAGGGGTGCTCTAATGTGACAGTCTTTCAAATATTTGAAGAACAATTATTATATGAGCCTTAAACCTTATCCTGACATGCATGACAAACATGCCTAGTTGCTTCAGCTGAGCCTCTTTTGTTACCTATTATATTATTACTAGGCACTAGGCAGTATGCTAAGCAATGGGAATATAAGAAAAAAAATGTCCCTTTTCTCAAGGCCCTTATATTCTAATGGGGAAACAACAATTTACAGACAGAGACAGAGACAGAGAGAGACAGAGAGAGACAGAGAGAGACAGAGACAGAGAGAGAGACAGAGAGAGAGAGAGAGAGAGAGGGAGAGAGAGAATAGAAAGTGAGCAGCTAGATGGTACAGTGGATAGAGTGCCAGGGCTGCAGTCAGGAAAACTCATCTTTGTGAATTCAAATCTAGCCTCAGACACTCACTAGCTGTGTGACCAAGGGCAAATCACTTAGCCCTGTTTGCCTCAGTTTCTCATCTGAAAAATGATCTGGAGAAGGAAACGGCAAACCACTCCAGTATCTTTGCCAAGGAAACCCCAAATGGGTTCACAAAGAATTGGACATGACTGATATGACTGAACAAAAACGAAGACAGAAGGTAACCTTAGAGAAGATGACATTAATGGCTGGTAGGGGGACAAGGAGAGGACTCCTGCACAAGGTGGTGCTTATGTTAGGTTTTGAAAGAAACCAGATCCTCAAAGGCAGAGGTGAGGTGAGAAAGCATTCTATACATGGGGGGCAGCCTGTGTAAAAGCACTTACACTGGAGATGGGGTGTCGTGTCTGTGGAACTGTAACTAGACCAGAACAACTAGATTGCAGAGTGTGTAAGGGGGAGTGGTGCTAAGAGAATTCAAAAGGTACAAAGGGACTAGGTTATGAAGAGTTCTAAACTTTAAACTTGGTTTTTATTTTTGATCCTAGAAGAAGTTGTTAGAGTTTATCGATTTGGGAGTTGATATGATTAGATTTATGCTTTAGGGAAACTTTAGGACTTAATGCTTTAGGAAACTGTGAGCCAGTGAAAACTGATTTGGCGGTATGGTCCCAGATTATAGCATGTATGTGTGTTACAGCTCAAGAGACTGAGACTGAGCATTGCTCCCCTTTCCAAACTCTTTTTTTGCCATGACACAGCTAAAGTTTCATGGTCCCTGCTGCTCATTCCTCATTTATTATTAGACAGTTTGGAAAATATCTTGATTTCAGTGGTTCAGACTATCTCACTATGTTTTCTCCCAAGGATGATGTGGTAGTCTACTATTAGCACCAATACTAACTCTTTGACTAAAACAATATAACTGAGCATTGTGTGGCTTGGGAACTTTTACTTGAGTATGGAGGTTGTTGAATAGCTAATCTAATAGCGGGTCTATCAAGCTGGAATAACAAGGAGGACACCTTTCTATGCTACTTCTCAATGGCATCTGTCCCCCTGCCATGGCCACCATCCCTGTTTGTCATTTCCCTTTCCTTTTGCCCTACAGGAAACTCTCAGGGGTCCAATTATAATGCTGTGGTGACGTTCTAGGCCAGAGGCAATGAAGGACCAAACTCAGGTGGTGTCTTTTTGAGTGGTTTGAGAAGAGGATATATGGGAGAGAAAGATGTATATAGAGGAAGAAATGACAAGGTATGTCAATTGATAGGATATAGAGATTGAGAGAATGTGAGGCACCAAGGATGAATGATAATGAGACTAGATGATATATATGTACTTGTCTCTCATATAATGTAGGCTCTTTGAAGGCAGGGTTTATTCCATTTTGGTCTACTCATCCTTAGTGTCTAGCACAGGACCTGGATCGTAATGGGAACTCAATAAACACTTGCTGATTGATGAAGGATTTAGTGTTGTATCATTATAGCATATGCTAACTGGCTTTATAACCTAACTGCAGTACTTGGTTCATGGTTATTCTGTCAACATAAACACTTCCTTTACTGACACATATCCCAACTTTTCTACAGTTTGGTATGCGGTCTTTGTGTGTCACTTGAATTGAAAAAATGCATTATTCTATTTCTAACCTGGTGATGAGCCTCCCTAAAACAACTAAGTCTGTCCTAAGACATATGGGCTATCACAAGGCCTCTCTCTGTTTGAAGGCTTTCCTGATCAGTAAGACCCAGAACTTTGTACTCAGCTGCCAAATCCTTCTAGAGTCCAGATTTACCTTTGGAACCTTAGAGAAAGTTTCTAATATTATTTATTTTAAAGAGTTGTATGAAAATAAGCCCTTGAAAAAAGAAGGCAGCTTTAAATTGTTGCTGAATCTTAGTTCAAAAAGTAACAACACTCTAAATTTTCTGCCTCACTTCATTTTCATTTTCTAGTACTTTGTAACCAGTACTCCTTCAGTTTTCTTCATTTCCCACTGTGTGGGAAAACTAATCAGTACTGATGCAGACTTCACCAATTAATTGGAGGAAACACTTGTCTTTTTCTCTGATTGCGTACAAAACCCCAGGACTCATTTTATCAGTTTATACAGGTTTGTTGCATGACTGCATCTTCAAAAAAACCAATAAATACATTTAGAAAAAAAATTAAAAAAAAACAGTTCTAAGTGAAAGTTTCTTTCTTCCTGTTAAACATTATTTCTGAATCCAAGCTTGCATGAGTCATAACTTGATATTTCTGGTGTTTCTGTTAAACTTAGCTTGGCGTTTTAAATGGCTCTCAAATTCATTTTCCCCTGGGGTTTTATTTCAATAATCACAGTAACGCTCAGCAACTTAACATGGAAAAACTCCAGTGTGAAAAAATATAGATCTAGTTATTTGGGGGAAACTGTTCATGATTGCCCTCCCTCAGAGTTTAA
This sequence comes from Trichosurus vulpecula, assembly GCF_011100635.1. Taxonomy (NCBI): domain Eukaryota; kingdom Metazoa; phylum Chordata; class Mammalia; order Diprotodontia; family Phalangeridae; genus Trichosurus; species Trichosurus vulpecula. The sequence continues at coordinate 21,520,425 of NC_050581.1, forward strand.
CAACCTAGACCAGAGCAACTAGATTGTAGAGTGTGTAAAGAGGAGTGGTGGTAAGAGAATTCAAAAGACAGAAATTTGAAGACATGCCATAAAACACTTTGAGAAAAAAATCCATGCAAATATTTTATTTATTTCTTGTTTAGCAAACACCTTCACAGAAACTTGAAAATCCCTTTAAAATCATATTTACATTTCTTTGTCAGCAATGCTCTCTTAGAAGCTAGAAAAACACCATGACATAGTAGATATTTTCTAGTTGCCCTGTATTTTTAATGGAGTTTGAAATTAACCAAAGCCAAACTTTACTTCTTTGAGCATTATTGTAATATTTGTGTTCTAAAAATACCTCATATGATTCTCATTCCCTTAATTCTAAAAAGTTTTTCCTTGTGTGGAGACTCCATTCATTTTCAAAGTATAAGGGTCCAAAGGGAAGACACAGACAACTGGAAAATCATGAATTTGAATTCTGGGCCCAGAAAATAATTCAGAGTAATTTTCTTATTCACAAAGTAGGTAAGACTAGAAGCAATTGCCCCCACTTATTATCTGAAGGTGATGATATTTATGCCATAACTTGCTGGTAAATGTGATCAGCATTATAATGGCTAGCAGAATTTGGGCTGCTGCCATTCCCCAATTGACAAATGATGAAAGGATATGGAGAGATGAAGAAATCAAAGCTATCTATAGTGACAGGAAGAATGGGGCCTAAATCACTTTTGACTAGAGAAATGAAAAGTAAAATAACTCTGAGATATTACTTCATACCTACCTAATTAGCTAATATGACAAAAATGGAAAGTGGTGCAATAGACCTTTCCTGTCAACCTTCCAGGTTGTCTAGGGCTGGAAATATGTTTCACTCTGTCTTTTTTGGGGTTCTGCAGCTCTACAATTTGTTTAGAGTCATTTTACAGGTATTTGGAGGGGTTTGGGGGAGAGCCCAAGCAAGTCTCTGCTTTTACTCTGCTATCTTGGCACCCATCATTTCTTACAGTACAATAGTGTTTCATCACAATCACCTACCACAATTTATTTAGTCATTCCCCAATTGATGGGCATGTTCTCAATTTCTAATTCTTTGCCCCCAGAAAAGAACTTCTATACATATTTTTGTACATACAGATCCCTTTCTTTTTTGTTTTTTATCTCTTTGGAGATGCAGACATAGTATTAGGATTGGTAGGTCAAAGGGTATGCATGGTTGCATAGCCCTTTGGGCATAGTTCCAAATTGCTCTACAGAATGGTTGAATCAGTTCATAACTCCACCAACAGTGCATTAATGTCTCCTTTTCCCCACATACTCTCCAACTAGCCTTTTCTGTCCTGTTAGCCAATCTAATGGACATGAGATAGTACCACAGAATTGTTTTAATTTGCATTTTTCCCTTCAGTGGTGAATTAGAGCATTTTTTCATATATAAATACATATACATACAGATAGATGATAGATAGATAGATAGATAGATAGATAGCTTGGATTATTTCATCTGAAAACTGATCACATCTTTTGATCATTTGTCAATTGGGGAGTAGCTCTTATTTTTATAAATTTAATGCAGTTCTCTATAGGTTTGAGAAATGATACCTATATCAGGGAAACTTGCTTCAAGTTTTCTTCACAGTTATTATTGCTAACTGTATTTCCCTCCCTCCTATTCTTCCCCCTTATTCATTCTATTCTCTCTCTCCTTTTGCCCTGTCCCTCTTCAAAAGTCTTTTGCTTCTGACTACCCCCTCCACCAGTCTGTCTTCCCTTCTATCACCCCTACCTTCTCTTATCCCCTTCCACTTCTACTTTCCTCTAGGGTAAGACAGATTTCTATACCCAATTGAGTGCATATATTATTCCCTCTTTGAGCCAATTCTGAGAATTGTTCAAAGTTCAAGTTCACTCACTACCCTTCACTTTCCCCCTCTTCCTCTCCACTGTAAATGCTTTTTCTTGCCTCTTTTATTTGAGATAATTCATCCCATTCTACCTCTCCCTTTCTTTTTCTCCCAGTACATTTGTCTCTCACCCCATAATTCTTTTAGATATCATCTCTTCATATTCAACTCACACCTGTGTCCTCTACCTATATTGTGAATTAAAAATATCATCTTCCTGTGTAGAAATGTAAACAATTTGACCCTATTAAGTCCCTTGTGATTCCCCTTTCCTGTTTACCTTTTTAAACTTCTCTTAAATCTTCTATTTGAAAGTCAAATTTTCTATTCAGCTCTGGCCTTTTCATCAAGAATACTTGAAAGTCTTCTATCTCATCGAATGCCCATTTTTCCCCTGCCTCAATTTTGCTGGGTGGGTGATTCTTAGTTCCAATTCTAGCTCCTTTACCCACCAGAATATCATATTCCAAACCCTCTAATCCTTCAATGTAGAAACTGCAAAATCTTGTGTTATCCTGACTGTGGATCCACCATACTTGAATTGTTTCTTTCTGGTTGCTTGTAATATTTTCTCCTTGACCTAGGAACTCTGGAATTTGGGTATAATATTCCTGGCAGTTTTCATTTTGGGATCTTTTTCAAGAGGTGATTGGTGGATTCTTTCAATTTCTATTTTACTCTCTGTTTCTAGAATATCAGGGCAGTTTTCCTTGATAATTTCTTGAAAGATCATTTCTAGGCTCTTTTTTGATCATGGCTTTCGGGTAGTCCAATAATTCTTCAATGATCTCTCCTCGATCTATTTTCTAGGTCAGTCGTTTTTCTGATGAGATATTTTGTATTGTCTTCTATTTTTCATTTTTTTGGGTTTTGTTTTATGATTTCCTGATTTCTCATAAAGTTATTAGCTTCCACTTACTCTATTCTAATTTTTAAGGAATTATTTTCTTCAGTGAGCCTTTGGACCTTCTTTTCCATTTGGCCAAATCTGCTTTTTAAGGCCAAGGCGGTATGATCTAAGGAGAAGTGTTTACTCTTTTCCTGGCCTCTGCTCTGGTCTGACCACAAACACTCTTTTCTGCCCTTTTCTGTCCTCCTTCCACTCTTGCCATAAGCTCTGCTATGCTAGTGTTCCTCCTTGCCCTGAGTCTACCACCTAGGACTGTGACCCTGATGTGAGTATAGGCAAAGCAACAGAGTCCTGCCTCAGTGCTAACTAAAAGACCCCTGTAATGTCCTTCTGACCAGTTGTTCAATCCCTTTACCATCTGTGGCCTGAGAGCTCTGGAAGCAGCCACTGCAGCTCCTGATTCAGTCACTCCCAAGGCCTGTTCCCGGTTTCTACACTCCACTCTCTCCCAGGTGCAATGGACCTTTCATGCTGACCTTCTGGGTTGTCTTTTATTTCCGCAAGCTGAGAGATCTGGAAACCTCCACTGCTACCAGTGATTCAGTTGTCTTGAGACCTTCTCTGGATTTCCTGTGGCCAGGTCTGTGTTGTGGCTTGCATTGGACCATACTTCTCTTTCAACCTGATGCAACAGATCTTTCTTTGCTGACCTTTCAAGTTGTCTTGGCCTGGAAATTTATCTCTCTGTCCTTTTGTGGGTTTTGCTGCTCTAGAATTTGTTGAGTCATTTTTAAAAACTATTTGGAGGAGTTTGGGGGAAAGCTCAGGTGAGTTGCTGCCTTTACTCTGCCATCTTGACTCTGTCTCTTGCTGCTGAGATTCTTAAATATAGATATGCTCTGAGATTGGCATAACAACCATCCATTGCACTCACCCCCTGAATGATCTCAGGCACAGCAAAATTCCAGAATTGTTTCACACCAGCATCAGATGGGCTTTGAGCTTAGACAACCATCTGTAGCACCCATGTTTTTGGTCATGAAGTCCTGTTATGAATCAAACTTGTCACATTGTTGCTGTTACCACTCATTGTCAGAGCTGTTGCTCACTGCACAGCAATTGGTATAAGTATTGAGATCTCCCATACAGCCTAGGTTTCCTCTTCCCCACTAGGGTTGAGATTCTGGCACATGTGTCCTTGCTTGCAAGCAGATTCCCTCACTTTGAAATTAAACTTCTGTTTGATTCCTGACTCTCCTGTCTGTGGCCTGCTTTGTGTGGCTCCAGCTACCCACAGGTTAGAAGCCAGTTCTGGTCTGGTTGACAGAACCTAGTTTGTTCCTTCTCACCAATACAGCCTGCATGCAAAGAGTAAGCTTAAAGTTAGGCTACCATAATTGTAGTGAGGCACACATTTGAGGAATATGTGTGACAAGGTTCAACTCAGAACTCCTGCTCTAGAAGTCCTTCTCTCTGTGTAGAGACTTCAGGTAAACTCTTGTTTTTGTGATTATCCTTAATTCTCAAAGAGGACCAATGACATCCCAAGGGTGTTATCTTGATTTGTGAGAGAATTGGATATGAGTGGGGCAGAACTGTGCAAAGTTGTCAGCTTCACTCTCTCTTCCAGAGTCATTGATGTCAGTGGCAAGACAAAGGAAGGTCAATACGACCTACAATGGCCCAGGGTGCAGTGAGTGACCTGGAGAGTGAGGGAAGAGAGGAAACAAGTACATACATAAGTATATAAAAATAAGAAGAATACATAGATAGATTACATAGATCAAACATTCATTAAACACTAATTGTATGCTAGGCATAGTGCTGAATTCTGGGAATATGATACAAGCAAAAACAAATTCCCTAGTTTCAAGGAGCTTCCATTCGAATGTAATTAACGTAATGAGAATGTAATTCTAATGTAACACAACATATAACAGGGAGCTGGGGTGGGGGCAAGTGAAAAATTCTGCAGAGTCAGTGGCAGAGGCAGGAAAGAAGTAATTATGGTGCCTTTTTAAAATATTTGTTCTGCATAGAAATACACCACTTACACCGGAGGGTCACAGTCCGGTGATATCTCCAGAGTGAGAGGGCAACTAGGGAGGGTCCAGGAGAGAAGTGAGGATGTATGGCCTGGGTACCTTCTTAAATGGTAGTTTTGGGCAGGGATTCACCAGAGGAGGAGCTACAGGAGCACAGGCATCTCCAAGGTGAGAAGCCTGCTGAGAAAGAGGTAGAAAAGTCCTCAGAGTCAAGAATGAAGTCTGGAGAAAAGTGTTAACTAGGTAGTTAAATACAAAGTAGTTAAATGTGAGAGAGTAAGGAAAGGCATTAGCATTTGGGCATAGGAAAGGCTTCATGTAGATGGTGTTGCTTCTGTTGTACCTTGAAGGAAGAGAAGGATCCAATGAGGAAGACTTGAGGAGGAAATACATTGCAGGGATGGGTTATATGCAGTGCAAAAATATAGAGACAAACTACAGAATGTATTATGTAAGGAATGGAGGGAAGCTCAATTTAATTGTAATATGTACAATGAGTCTAAAAAGAGAAGTTGGATTTAGATTAGGTTTTTAAAAGTTAAACAGGAGTTTATATCCTAGAGGCAACAGAGAGCCATTGGATTTTATTGAGTGGAAGAGTGACATGATCAGACCTATGGTTTGGGAAAATCCATTTTTTGTTTTGTTTTGTAGCATTGTAGTTTATAGGAAAGAGATAGATAGAGAGAGAGAGAGAGAGAGAGAGAGAGAGAGAGAGAGAGAGAGAGAGAGAGAGAGAGTTGAGGCAGAGACGCAAGTTAGGAGAATATGACAATAATATCCAAAAGACAATGAGGACCTACAGGGAATAGGTCAAATATGAGAGATGTTTTGGAGGGACAAATGACAATATGTGATGATTCACTTTGTGAGAGGAAAAAATTGAAGAGTTGATCGTGAAACCAAAGTTGAAAACCTGAGAGACTAAAAGAATGGTGATACTTGCAACAGAAATGGAGAAAGGAGGGGTGGATTTAGGGGAAAGCTAATAAGTTGGGGGGGCAGGAGGAAGATGACTTTGAGATATATTTGGGATATCCAGTTTGAAATGTTCAATAAGCTCATTCTCTAGGCAAGTTGATATTCATTTTATATCTTGCTTCATATTAATGGCAGAGCATTGTCAAACAAAGTTATATCTTTTAATAAATCTTATATAATTTTGATGAATGTACTTGACTGAAAATAAGGCTTTAAGGCAATGTTTTGCTGTGTGAAATTAAATGCTTGATTAGTAGTCTATGAAAAAAATTCAAGTTTATATCTATGATATAATTAGATGACTTGTTGATGGGAGAGAGTACAGTTTTTTTAAATGTGGTACTCATTGACTTTGGTATTGTTTTTACTCACCCCAGACTGTTAATGACATGGATAGTCATGTCTAAATTACAATTGAATTTACAAAAGTGACAAAAACAGGAACAAGTTGTACCTATTGTGGTAAGCCTACTCACAAATTCCTTTTAGTAAATTAAAATTAATACATTATGTATAGAAGGGTTGGAATGTATGGACTATAGCCATCTCTTCTAGTTAAAATTAATAATATAACTTGGATATAGATTTACATTATAGTTTTGACTTAAATGTTTTCCAACTACTTTAGGGAGATTTTATAATTTAAAATTATAATGCAATATAAAGAGACTTCAATTTGAGAATTGCCTAGTAGTTTTTACTGGCTGTGTGACCATGGGGATAGGTTATTTGACTGTTTAGGCCTCAAATTCCTTATCCTTAAACTTGGGATAATGATTCATATAGGTGTAGGTAGAATGTTTTGAAAATCCTGTTGTCTGCTATTCATTAAAAGGAACATTTCTGGTCATTTTATGTACTCTTCAGATAGTATAGGGAAATATTACATGAATTTGTCAACCTCACCCTAAAAACTTTATTTCAATAAATAAAGAGAACTAAATTGAGTTGGGTCCAGGAAAAAAATGCAACATCAGGTTGTCCTTCCTCAACTCACCATAGAGGACAGGAAAAAAAAAGTCAATGCCACCATGATCAAAATCACTTCCTTCTTTTCTCACAGTAATTCTTTTTGTCTGGAAAGAATATACCTAGTTGATTTATAAAGATATTCTGTACAACTACATAACTTGTGAATATGGAGATGAAAGATAATGTTTGCAAAAATAGGCTGAACATGAAAGAGGGAAGCAAGGACAAAGAATAATTCTCAGCTAACCTTAATCCGGCAATTCATGGAGCCATTAACAAAGTGATGGGAAATGGAAGAAATATTATCTTTTTTTTTCTTCCTGCCCTATGTCTTTTTGTTTATATAACTTATTTTTACAACTTCCTCAGAGAAGAGTTTAACCTGAGGAACCTATCAAAATTCCTAATGAGCTGATGATTATTCTTGCCCCGCTCTTGAGCCCCATCCTTGACAACAATAGAATGACCCGCCAAAAACATAATGATGTTAATAGGTCATCTTATTCAAGATAAATGGGCTTATAATAACTAAGATAGTTCAGTTAAATGGTGTATTTTAATGGGATTCCTGTTTTAGTCTCCTGCCAACTTGATCTGAAGGGTCACTTACTCATTTTCAAAGAGCTTATTTCTGGGAAAACAACTACTTGTTCAATCCCTTAATGGCCTATATCTCTGTCTGCCCAGGATACTTTCTCTCATCCCTTCCCTGAGAAGTGCATATATTACCCAGTAAAAGAGATGTGACTGGAACTATGGTGCTTCTGAAATCATACCATTCAATATTGCTGAAAGAACAATTTAGGAAAACTCCAGATACAATATGAGAAACAAAATAGGTAGCTGTAACTATCATTTCCTAGTTATCAAAACAACCTATTTTGAGGAAGGAGAGTCCTATTTCATCAATAATTGTAATATAATGGTAGAAAATACAGAAAACAATAGTCCCATTTGAAGGGAACTTCCATTGGTCAGAACATAACAATGCTTTTTTAGGTTTAACAAATATATTTCAGCAATGCAAAAATTTCTGGGTGAGTACTAATTAGGACTTGGTAATAACTGAAAGGGACAAATTGTATTAGGGGAAATAAGATAATAGAATGGATCAAACTATCAAAGCCTCTGGATCTGGAGGATGGGTTCAGTGGAGGTTCATTTAGTAGGTCTTAAATTCTACTCCTACTCACCATGATGACTACTTATTGTAGTTAAGATTTGAGTAAGATGCTAAGAGTCAAGGAGTTGAATTTATTGGGATAGCTGAATAAGGCTCAAAAAGCAAAAGTTAGATTAGTCTAATGTTTTGGAAGTTTTGAATAGTTCTTTTGTAACTAAAGTTGGGCACCATAATTAAAAATACTTTCATTTAAACGTCTTACTAATATTGACTTGATTCACATGCCCTATCCAGGCTACAAATTAATTAAGTTTTGTTTTGGCTGATGAAATCACAAAGACAAAAGCATTTTGAGGCATTAACCCTACACTTCAGTAAAAGAAATATGTATGTCACAGAGTTTTTGTCAACATCCCTGACATATTCTTTAAAAGCAACCCACTGCATATAAGATAAGCTTTGCCCAAGCTGTGGAAATTTAGGCTATATAACAAACATGGAATCAAGGACATATACGGCAAGTTTGGACATTGTGTGGCTTTTATGAAATGGGGAAGCTCAGTGTTTCACTACCCAACTTGTGTTAATGTCTATTATATTCCAGGTGAGTCTTGATGCTTCCTGCTATCTTAGCCTCTCCCACCAAGTTGAAGAAGCAGATAGCACATTCTTGATAACAAAAAACCATGTCCCATACTTTTTGCATATTCCATCAGTGTCTAAATTAGTACTGAGTTCATTTTAGTACAGAGAAGACTTGCTGATTGGTTGACAGAAGGTTTCATTGACTCATGTACTAATTTTTGTTTTGTTTTGTTTTCTTAAATTATAGGCTGATTATCTTTTTCTTTATTTGTTGCTTCTTCTGAACCAAAACCTTTACCTTTTTTGTTCTCCTGTCCCTACCACTATCAAGGTGGTTGAGAGGATTTTGATACAGCATAGATACACCACTTCTGACTATGTGATATTTAATCCGTGTCTATGAATATGCAGATCTGAACAGCAAAAATGGTAGAGCAAATTGGAAGGAGTTGGAATGATAGTCAGAAGCAGTATGTGGAATAGTAGAATAGGTGAGTAGGAAAGTCCCATTATCGAATTGAATTGAGCTGAATTGAATAGAATTGAAAATCATAGGGAAAGGTGAGTGGGCTAGAATTAGGTTGATGGGTAAGGTAGAGTTAGGTTGATAAATAAAGTACCAAATTAATTTAGGCAAAATGGGAAGACCATGTATTTATTGTGTACGTTCACTTAAGGTGTTCTAGGAAAGAGAATACTATCTTTAACTGTCAGTAATAGCACTCTTTTAGATAAAGTAGTAGCTTTGCTAAAGCCAATATTCTTATCAGGAGTTGTTGGCTAACTCTAAGGAACAAAACACTGGGAGGTAACTTTCTAAAGTGAAAGAAAATACATCCAATTCATAGTGAAGTCAAATTGGTACTAGCATAAAGCCAAAGAATATTTTTGAGTGAGATTTTATCACTTTAAATTTAACTAGCTAGAATTCTTTAAGTATGATGCTATTCAACATTTTGAAGAGAAAGATTTGCCTTTTAATTGAAAATCAGCACTTCTCATCATAAAGATGAAACAAAATACATTCAGCTGAATTATTTTTGGAAAAAGAGGACTTCAAAAAAAGTATTAGTCTCAACATGTAATGGACAGAGATGTCAGGTTTTCTTCTGTGTGCCAACCAAAGGCTATGTAGAAAAATAGGTCAAGATGGATGAAAGTATACCGGATATTTCATTATGCTACGTGGTACATATAGAATGCTATATAGTACATCCTATATGGACAGAGTGTTTAACCTGGGTTCAGGAATATCTGAGTTAAAATCTGGCCTTAGACACTTATGAACTGTCTGACCCTTGGCAAGTCACTTAAATTCTGTATGTCTCAGTTTCCTCAACTATAAAATAGGGAATTTTTAAATTCACTGTGTTTCTTATCCATGTTCCTCTAGAGGGTCTGCACAGAGACCCTCCTATAGGTCTTTTTACACTTGATGGGTACAAGTGTGGCATTTATGCTATCTATCCATTAACACTTGCCTTCATCTGATAACCACCTTTCCATTATTATATGATTCCTTGATGAATCCCCTTAAACACTTCCTGTGCATGTTATTTTTGTAAATATGCTACAGCATACTTGCATTATCATGAATTCCCCTACTACTCTTGAGTCAAAAATAACTGCTTCTATGAAGATTTGCATTCCAAAATTTTAATTCATTCAATGTCAATAAGAAAACTGTTGTAGTTTTTAAAAGGAGGGCATTACATGATCATTAAATGTGTCACACAGTTTTCCCAATGTGATTCAGACTGTTTTCCTCTTATTGCTAAATTCTGCAGGCAGATCACTGTGAATTAACAAACATGTATTAAGTATCTATGAAGGAATGAGAGAAAGAAAGAAACTTACTAAGTACCAAACACTGTGTTAACAGCAAGACAATACCTGCTTTTGAGGAGCTCACATTTGAATTCAAGGAGGCAAAATATAGAAGAACGTATGGTTACAGGACAGATGGGAAGGCTTAGAAGTCCTAATATTGCAGAGGGGAGGTTGACAAGGTCCAGGCATACTTATACTAAATCAGTAGATTATTAGGAATTGACTTCTGGGGACTAAAATGGTGGAGTAAGTAGTAAATTGAAGTCACTCTCCCATATCTACCTCTAAACAACTATAAAATTGTGCCTCCAAACTCATCCTGGAACAGCAGAACCAGCAGAAAGATGGGATAAAACAATCTTTAAACCCAGGACACTTGGAAAATTGAAAGGAAAGGTCTGTTTCACACTGGCAAAAGTGGAGCACAGTCCAGGACAGGAAGCATCCAAGCAATATAGAACCAAGCCTCACCTCAGCAAACCTGCAATAGATCCTGAGCCCCAGTGTGGTGGAGCATGCAAACATCAACACCAGCATCAACCCCCCATGCCTCAGCATAGCCAGGGGACTGGGCAAACTCTAGCTCTAAAAACCCCCACAGTATAGCTTCAGTATAGCTCCTGATAAACAGACATCCTCCAGTGGCCAGACTTCCACATGCTTCAGCATAGCCCCAGGCAAACAAGCAACCTTCAGCAACCAGACATCCACCTGCTTCAATATAGTCCTAACAAAACAGGTAGAAGCCTACCTTGCAGGTGCATAGGCAAACAGGCAGTTGCTAGTGGCCAGTCTTTAGTATTTACCTGGGAAAATGCAGAAACACCCACCAGCCTCAGCACATGCTGACACCATTACTAGGACTCTGGCTCAGCAGGAGATAAATTACCAGACCCCTACAGCCTTCAGCTGCACCAGCCACCCTTACGCTACCCCCTCAGCACAGCACCAGACATGAGGGTCCCAAGTGGTCCTTAGGGCAATATCAGTGTAGCAACAGGTAAATAGCCAGGGTCTGTAGCCACTGGCACAAGAAGCCTGAGACAGTGTCTTTCCCAAACCAGGAGCATAGCTCAAATTTAAAAGAAAGGAAAAAGGCCAAAAAAGATGAGCAAAAAAACTACAAAAAAGAATCTGACCATAGAAATTGATTATGTGACAGGGAAGATCAAGACACAAACTCAGAAGAGGACAACAATGTGAAAACACCTATGGGAAAAACCTGAAAAGAAAAACAGGAAGTGGTCTCAAGCCCAGAAAGAACACATGGAAGAGCTCACAAAGGTGCTTAAAAATCGTATGAGAGAGTAAGAAGGAAAATTGTGAAAAGAAATGAGAGTGATGCAAAAGTGTTATCAGAAAAGAGTTGACAGCTTGGAAAAAGCAAAGAACTACTTAAAAAGTACAATTGACCAAGTAGAAAAGAAAGTACAACGGTTAAGTGAGGAAAACAATTCCTTGAAAGTTAGAATTAGGCAAGTGGAAGAAAGTGACTATGAGACATCAAGAATCAATCAAACAAATTTAAAAGAATGAAGGAAAAATGGAAGAAAATGTGAAATACTTGGAAAATACATGGAAAAACAACTGACCAGGAAAATAGATCCAGGAGAGATGATATCAGATTTATTGTACTATCTGAAAGCCATAATCAAAAGGAGGACCTAGACAGCATCTTTCAAGAAATCATTAAGGAATACTGCCCTGATGTCCTGGAACCAAAAGGCAAAATAGGCATTGAAAGAATCCATCTATCACCCCCTGAAAGAGATCCCAAAATTAAAAACCTCCAAGGCACGTTATAGTCAAATTTCAGAGCCATCAGGTCAAGGAAAAATATTTCAAGTGGCCAGAAAGAAACAATTCAAATATTGGGGAGCTACAATCAGGATTAGAAGGATTTAGCAGCTGCAAGATTAAAAGATTGTAGGTCACAGAAACTGATATTCCAGAAAGCAAAGGAATTAGGACAACAACTAAGAATCATTTACCTGGCAAAATTAAGCACAATAATAAATGGTCATTCGATGAAATAAGAGGATTTCAAGTTTTCATAAGGGGAAGAAAACAATTAAGTCAAAACTTTGATGGCCAATATCAAGACCCAAGAGAAACATATACAGGTAAGAGGGAAAAGAAAACATAAGGTATTCAATAGAGCTAAATGGTTTACATCCCTATATGGGAAGATGATAGTTGTAATTCTGAAAAACTGCATACTAATAGTATAGCTGCAAAGAATATACATAGACTGAAAGTATGGGTATAAGGTGAATTTGAGGGAATGAAATAAAAATTATTAAGGGATGAGAAAGAGCAGTACACTGGGTGCAGGAGGAAGAGAGAGGTAGAAGAGGTAAATTATTGTACACAAAGCACAAAAGACCTGTTACAGTGGAGGGGAAGATGGGAGGGTGGGTGATTGGAATTGCTTAAACCTTATTCTCTCAAAGAGAGAATTAACTCAAAGAGGGAACAATATACACAATCAGTTGAACATAGAAATCTTACGTGACAGGGAAGTAGGAGGGGAGGAGATTAAGTAAAGGGGTCTGAGGGATTGACAGAAGAGAAGACAGACCCAGGGAAGGTGGTAGACAGAGGCAAAACTGGGTGAGGAGAGAAAGAGTGAAACTAGAGAGAAGATAAACAGAAAGAAAAATAAGATGAAGGAAATACACATTCAGAACTATGAATGTGAATAGGATGAACTCTCCCATAAAGCAGAAGTGGATCAAAAACCAGGATCCTACATCATGTTGTCAATAAGAAACACACTTGAAACAAAGAGACACAGGGAGAGTAAAGGTAAGGGGAAGGAGCAAAATCCATTATGCGTCAGCTGAAGTAAAAGCAACCCTGATCTCAAAGTAAAAATAAAAATAACCCTAATTAAAAGAAATAAGGAAGGAAACTACATCTTGCTAAAAGTTACCATAGACAATGAAGTAATATCAATACTAAACATATATAAACCAAGTGGTATAGCATCCAAATTCTTAAAGAAGTTAAGTGAGTTACAGGCATTAGGAAACGTAAAGTAGGTAATTTTGAATCTATTAAAATGAAAAGCTTTTATACAAACAAACCCAATGCAACCAAGATTAGAAGGAAATCAGAAAGCTGGGAAACAATCTTTACAGCAAGTATCTCTGATAAAGGTCTCATTTTACAAATATATGGACAATTGAGTCAAATTTATAAGAATATAAGCCATTTCCCAATTGATAAATGGCCAAAAGATATGAGTGTGCAGTTTTCAGATGAAGAAATCAAAGCTATCTTATAAGCATATGAAGAAGTGCTCTAAATCACTTTTGATTATGATAATGAACATTATAACAACTCTGATGTACCACCTCATACCCATCAGATTGGCTAGTATAACACAAAAGGAAAATGATAAATATTGGAGAGGATGTGGGAAAATCAGGACACTAATGCACTGTTGGTGGAGTTGTGAACTGATCTGACCATTCTGGAGAGCAATTTGGAACTATGCCCAAAAGGCAACCAAACTATGCACACCCTTTGATCCAGCAATGCCACTACTTGGTCTGTATCCCAAAGAGATCATAGAAAGGGAAAAGGACCTATATGTGCAAAAATATTTAAGGTAGCTCTTTTTGTGGTGGCCAAATATTAGAAACTGAGGGGATGCCCATCAATTGGGGAATGGCTGAACAAGTTGTGGTACATGAACCAATGGAATACTATTGTTCAATAAGAAGTTAAGAACAGGAAGATTTCAGAAAATTCTGGAAAGATTGTATGAACTGATGTGAAGTGAAACAAGCAGAACCAGGAAAACATTGTACACAATATCAACAACATTGTGTGATAATCGGCTATGAATGACTCAGCTCTTCTCAACAACATGATGATCTAAGACAAGTAAAAAAGACTTACAAAGGAAAATGCTGTCCTCATTCATATAAAGAACTGATGGACTCTGAATGCAGATGGACACATATTTTTTCACTCTGTTCTTTTTTGTGCCCCCCCACCCCTTTTGGTCTGTTTCTAGAATATGAAACATGCTAAGTAAATTCAAAATAATTGGTGGGCATGGGAGTGGCGGGGGTGGGGTAGAAAGGACATCACCTAGAAGATGAATTTGAGCTAAACTCAGAAGAGGTGGAGGGGATATCTTCTGGGCATAGAGAAAATCCTATATACAGAAGGAAACCAAGAACCAAGAGTGTGTGATGGGGATTAACATATAATAAGTCTGGAAAGGTAGACTAGAGACAAATAATGAAGGGATTTAAATTTCAAACAAAAGACTTTGTATTTAATGTACTAGGAAGTTGGGGGCCATTGCCAGTCATCTTGACCTATGTCTTGCCACTGGACTCCAAAGACTGGAGGAGTGAGGCTGACGACTTGGACAACTCTGTCTCACTTTAAACTAATTCACTTGTAAATCCAGATGTCACCTTCCTGATGTCATTGGTCCTCTTTGAGAATTAAGAAGGAACAACAAACAACAATAACGAGCGACTGGAGGTTACTAAGGATAAGAGTGACATGGTTAAACCTGTGCTTTAGTAAAAATCACTTTGGCAGTTGTGGGGAGAACAGACTGGAGGAGGAAGAGCCTTGGAGAAGGCAGAACAGTTAGAAGACTTTTATAATTGTTTGTCAGAAAGGGGATGACAGCCTAAGTTAGGGGATGCTATTCTGAGTGGAGAGAAGGGGACAGGTGCAAGAGACTACATGGGAACTGATTAGTTATAGAGGCTGAGGAAGAATAAAGAGCTGAGGGTAACTCTAAGGGGCAATTAAGTTTTGTTTCTCTTCAAATTATTTTGCATTTATTTTCTTTGTACATATTGTATTCTCCCAGTAGATGTTAAATTCCTCAAGGGCAAGGAGTGTTTTCTAATTTGCTTTGTATCATAAAGGGTCTATCACAGTTGCCATGCACAGTGAGTGCTTAATAAAAGCTTATTCAATTGAATTGAATGTAAACGCTCTATACAGTGATCATCATTCATTAGATAAAGTAGTAGTGTTAATCAAGCAAATAGTGCATTTTTAACAATCATTCTATTTAGTTTTGGTGACAATAATTGATAATTTGAGATATTGCTTTAGATATCAGATATCAGGCTAGAACACTTAAAAACAATCTCTGCAGATTAATGTTCAATGATTACTGTTTCTGACAATCCCATTGTCAATTTCATCACTCTTCATAGTATCTGCAAATTACTTCCATAGGAATATGGGCCCACAGAGTCATTTCATAAGCAACAAGAATGTTAAATGTTCAGTAAACAACTTTTACATATTCAGTTCCATGGCTAAAGCACTGAATGCCAAGGATGACAGTGGCATACCACTAATTCTCCTTACTAAGTTTTACATATTTTTGTAAAGAACTGGAATTGAAAATTCTCAAATCCATGGCATCAAGTGGAAAATTCAGAGAAAATATCTAAAACAATTATTAAATACATTCATACATTGCTACAGACTTTGTCTATTTAGTTTCTAGAATTTGATTTATTAATATTTTAATATGGATGATTTAATCTTAAGGAACTTTTGTGACTTAGATTACTGTGGCTAGCTGATTTAAACTATGTTTCACTTCTCACCTGTCTAGGTAATCTTGATATCTTCTTTACTGCTACCTTTTTTTCTCCACCTGGTGGTGTGCCCTCCATACTAGTTTTCCTGAGGGTATTAACCTATTCAGTTCTTGGTCTTCTGCCCTGACGCTGAGCTGTGTGTGAGTTCAAACTCACCCAGCCAATAGGTAGCTATTCCTAGGCTAGAGCATTACATCTCATTTGACTTGCTACTTTTCATCTCTTCTGTTGAGCACAGTAATTAAATTAATACTACCTTTGCTCCTGTAAAGATAGGGTCAATCAACTTTCTTCAATCAATACTTAGAGCAAAATTCCATTCCTGCCAATTCCCTTGGTATGTGTGTGGAACTCACAGTCTAGAAACTTTCATTATTCAGTCTAGAAACTCTCACTACTCTTAACAAGGCAATCCTCCATTGATTGATGAGTCTAGGAATATGGTTTCAATTACGTATCCTTCAAGTCCCATAGCATGGGAAAACATACTAAGGTACAGAACAGGCAAGGTTTTATGAACTTGTGAGCAGTGATTGTCTGGTAAATGTTTAAAAATCAGCTCTCTTAAATATGTATTAACATTTTCTCCATCATTTCTTAAATCTAAAGAATCAATAAATAACATTAATTTATTGCATTTGCTGATTTATGAGGTGTAAATGCTCCCACTGAAAAATTTAATAATCATCTCTTAGGAGGCAGTTGGAGCTGGCACCAGCATACCTCTGCTTGTGGGAATTCTCCACTAACACAATAGCATTCTATGTATACACTGACACTTTCCAAAAAGCATAAGAAAGAGTTGGAGTGAGTAGCTGTGGGAGTCAGGGACTGTGGTAGGGCAAAAGAGGAGGCAATTGAAGAATACATTATTTTTTCTGTGCAGACAGAATTCAGCAGCATAATGTGTGATCAGAGTTTTAACTTCTGTGAGTGACTTTAAAAGGCTTAGGATTATGAATTATATATAAACTATGTCACGTAACTATGACAGTATTTTACATGCTGCAAAACTTATCTTTATAATGTCTCAAGTTTTGATTCCCTCTTTCACTCACTTCTACCCCCCTAGTCCCAAGAATAGCAAAACCATCCTTCAGATAGAGTGACTGACTGAAGAGTATTTAAAAACACATATGGTTATGAGACCAATTTTATTTTATTTTAGGGTATATTTAACTTCTGATGAAATCACTGTTATAATTGCAAGTAGAGATCCAGGGAAAATGAATAATTATTAGTTTAGATGAAGTAGGGAAATATAACATCCAGATTCTTCTAAATATCCATAATTTCATCAGAGTGGGAACTCTGTCTTTTGAGGATAATCATCCCTTTCATCTTCTATGTCTTCTTCATCCATGTTTTCCCACAAATCCCTATATTCCTTAAGGACACATAGACATGCTAAATATAAAAAATAACACTCACAGCTGAATGGGTTGGGTCTCTTTTTTAAACACAGGTATAAAACTCTTCTTAAGGCTTTTCATTATTCTAAAGTAACATCTTTTATCAATTTTTTTTGGATTATTGCAATGATTTCACTGGCATAAGGAGCTCCTAAAAAACTCAATAATCCCAATGCCCTCTAAAATCTTTTGTGCCCCCAACAATATAATCCTAGAAACTCTAAGGGGCACTAGGATGAATGAGTTGCTTGGGGTAATAGGGTATATAAGAAAGAGGCAGGCCTTGAAATGGGGTTTTCCTGACTGAAGCTGGCTCAGTATCAACTAGCATGCAAGATTATCTCTCTTATTAGGATTATGGTGAGTATTTTAGCTGATTATCAGGAAGTAGAGGCAATGGGGCTAGGTTATAGGAGATAGTCTGAGGAATAAATGAAGATAAAGGCAGTAGTGATAGGGTTTATAATGTGGGAACCCCTTTGAACCCCACTCTAAATCTTCCCACTTGAGCTTTTCATGCCCAAATAGCCTAGCCTAGCCTTTCATTGTCTGGTTACCTCCTGATTGCCTTGTGGCTGTTTCCCACACATGATTGTATCAAAATATCTATGTCCAAGTCAGTTACCCTAGCCCTCTGTTGTCTGTAATCTCCAGTTGTCCTTCAGCTATTTCTCACCCTGGAGTCTGACCTTACCCCAATGACCCCAGTCCACCCTAAACCCCTCCTCGCATCACCTCAGACTACTGGACCACCCTAGATCCCTCCCAGAATCTTTCTGTATATAAGCTCCATCTTGCCTCCATGCCACTCAGATTCAATCTAGCTCAGCTCAGATGAATCTGGCCCACAGGCATAAGTGTCCCAAATGCTTAGGCTCCCTAAGAGTCTACCCAATATGGCAAATCTTTAATAAACTTTGTCTTTTTCTTTGGCTGAGAGGCCTAGAGTCGAATTCATTCAGCAGGACTCAGTGCATTGATATTTTGGGGTCTCGAGCACCCCTCAACCACAAACCTCAACAGTAGGAACTGATAATATGATTGGATATCAGAAGTTCTATGTAGAATAAGTTATATATTTGG
This sequence comes from Trichosurus vulpecula, assembly GCF_011100635.1. Taxonomy (NCBI): domain Eukaryota; kingdom Metazoa; phylum Chordata; class Mammalia; order Diprotodontia; family Phalangeridae; genus Trichosurus; species Trichosurus vulpecula. The sequence goes on from NC_050581.1 coordinate 21,538,801, forward strand.
CATAGCTAGATGGCATAGTAGAGACAGTGCTTAACCTGGAATTAGATAGATTTGAGTTGAATGCTTACCTCAGACACTAATTAGGTATGTAAACCAGAATCTCCTTTAATCTCCTTTTTCCTATCTGTAAAATAAGTATATAATAGCCTATACCTCACAGGGTTGTGAGGATAAATAAAGCATTTGTTGTTGGATTAGTCTGATGAGGACTGTGTGTCCTCTGTGCTAAATGAATACACACACGCACGTGCACGCACACACACACACACACACACACACAGAGTGAGCCCATTCCATTTTGGGGGGACAGATGTAATCATAATATTAAATCAAAGGTCTGCTTCCCTGTAGTAAATTTTGGAGTTCTGTCCTTTAGTGCTAAATGAGGTGAATAGCATAAACAATGTATCCCCAGACACCAGGGACCCCTACCTCTTGAAGAGATTAGGTTTCTGATGGGAGCCTCTAAGATAGCAAATGGGAAGATCAGAGAATTTCACATTTTCAGAAATTTCCAAATTTTAGTTATAAGCGACATAGGCTATTTAGTCCAAACTTTATAGTATTCTCTCTGAATTATCATCTCTGACAAATACTTATCTAGCCTTTGCTTGAAGACTTGAAGTGATAGAGATCACACTGTTTTCCAAAGCAACCCATTATACTTTGGGACAAGACAAGATCTTTTTTTCTTTTCTTTAAGCTGAAACTTATTTCTGCAAATTCCTTCCATTGTTCCTTATTCTATCCTCTAAAACAAGAGAGAGCAAGTTTAATCCTTCTTCCATATGAAAATCCTTCAAACATCTGAAGACAGTTATCATTCAACTGATCCTGATGTCATAGTCCCTAGCCCCTTCATTGTCCTGGACAGTCTCCTATTAGCACTATTATTTGTCTAATTCCTTTCTAAAATGTAGCCATCATAGATACATCCAATACTTCAGACATAATCTGATGAAGGCAGAATACAGCAGGTCTCACCTCCCTCATTCTTGACACTGTGTCTCTTATAATGCCTATCGTTGCATTTATTTTTCTGGCTGCCATTTCAAACTGACTTGTATTGAAACTTTAGTTTGTTGGTTACATTTCTACATTGTTTGTGGGGTTGTGAATTCATCTAGGTATTCTGGAGAACAATTCAGAATTATATCTAAGAAGTCATTAAATTATGCATACCCTTTGATCGGAGGGGGAGCCCATAAACTGGGGAATGAATGAACAAATTATGGCATATGTACTTTGTAAGTGCCATAAGAATGAATGAATGAATAATGCAGAAAGCATTGTGCTAAGTGTGGGAAAAACAAATAGAAAAGTAAAACAATATCTGTTCTCAAGGAGATAACATTCTAATAGGGTAAAATATATCTGGAAGGTTTCAGCTACAAGTCAGATGGAGAAATCCCATGGTTATAAGAATGAAATGGGAAAACAGATAGATGGCAATACTGCTTCTTTAATGTTGCTCCCACTGATTAAATCATATCTTTTTCTGATATTGAACCATTTGACAGTACCAAAGACTTTGTTGACAGAACTTTCTTTTCTAGGTCTTCAATAGACGTAAATGTAAAAGCAGTTGCCAGGCTTCATCTCTGCTGGGATTACTCTCAGGATGATATCTGAAGGCATCAGGATGGAAACACTGTCATTTGCAAGGTTTTTGGATTCTGCATCCTGGGCTATCTCCATATGGGTCACAGGGGAGATGGTGGTCAAAGTAGTAATTTGGTTTATTAGTAGTGGTTTGATTTTCCTGCACATGCTATCTTCTGGATTTCCTTCCCAGGATGCTTTGTTGCTTCAGCTAGGTTGGTTTGTCTGCTCCATGAATCTCACTTGGTGGAGAAGATTGATCATTTCCATAGGAATTGTTTCCCAAGACTGATGTCTATGAGGCCTCTAGTGGAAGCAGGGCTGGTGATCTGGAGGGTGCTGCCACTCTCATGGTTCCTGTGCTTAACTGAAATGAGGAAAAAGATAGTTTCAGAGAAAAATGGTATGACCTAACACAGATTGAAATGAATGGAAACAGAATTATTTTTTCAATGACAAAATTGTAAAGATTAAAAAAACCTGAAAGACTTAAGAACTGTGATTAATGTAATTAGAAACCATGATTCCAGAGAATGGATAGTAAAGTCTGCTACCTGCTTCTTGATGGAGAGGTGATGGATTCAAAATGTAGAATGAGACATAAATTTCTGGGTATGGTCAATGTGAGGAATTGTTTTCCTTGGTTATACATATTTGTTACAAAAGGTTCAGGTTTTCTATTCCATTTGAGGGGATTAAGGACCTAGGGTCAATCACAAATCATCCCTTTGTCCTTCAGGTGAGAAAACCAACCTTTTCATGGTTCTTATCTAAGAACAGTGCACATATATACATGCACATGCACAGACACTCACATATTTTGGACTTAGAGGTAGCTGGGGTGCTTGCCCTCTCTATTCAACTAAAATTCTTTTGCTATTATTTCAGTTTTGGGGAGAGAATAGTCTTCTGGGATTAGGAAATATATAGGACTCTGAAATTTCTACAGAGATCCATGCAAACACACAGGAAGTTCACTGGAAGATCTGAACCAAAAACCTCCAAAAAGTCCAAATACCAATACATGCCCTAATGCAGTTGTTTTTGTTTTTTAGCTTAAACTTAGAATTTTAGACTTAACCTTATTAAATTTCATCATTCTAAACTTTAGAGAACATTTGGGATGCTCAATCTATAATTGAATTTGTCTCCCCCAGCTTTGCTTGTTTGAAAATTTTATAAACATTCCATCTATTGAAGCCTTTCATAAAAATGTTGAGCAGTCCAGGACTAAGAACAGATCCCTGGCACATGTCAGCTGAGAACTGCCAAACTGACATCAAAGCATGTTAATGAATCACTGCTGTTTCATTCTGGACATTAAAACAGTTCTGAATCTACCTTTCTATGTGGCATCTAGCACAAATTTCTCCATTTTCCCCACAAAGATAGTATGAGAGCCTGCCAAGTATGTTGCTGTTATCCAGGTATTTTAACTTTAATACTTGTCACAATATACCATATTGCCACAAATATCACCATGTATTTGGTCATATAATTAAACCGGATAAAATAATAAGAAAAAGTAAGGAATAAAAGTGTAACAATTTGACATTTCTTTAAAAACACACACACATAGAAGGGGGCAAAGCCAAGATGGCAGATTAGAGGCAACCCAGATGAACTTTTTCAACAGTCCCTTCCAAAAAAACCTTAAAATACATCCAAAAATCAAATTTTGGAGCAACAGGGCCAACAACAGGTCAGAGTGAGACATTTTCCAGTCCAATAAAAATTAGGAGATCATCAGGATAAGTTTGTGACACTGGGGTGGAATCCCGTCTGGCTTCTATACATCTTGCCACAGCAAAAACTGCCACAGCAGTAACACCAACTTTAGGAGCTTTCAGCCCAGAGATGGTAAGGAGGTTGAACAGCTGGTCAGAAAGAGATTATAGGGGACGCTTTGCTGGCACTGGGTATAGCAGGCAATGATTGGCAACTCTACCGGCCATACAGAATTCTAGGTTAGAGAGGAGTGCTGGGGGTCGATTACAAGGGAACATGGACCCTAGTTATAGGCTCAAGATAAAGAGAGCACTAAGACTTGTGGCTTTGGGGGACCAGGGGTCCTTCCTGGGCAAAGATCAGACTGCAGATGGGGAGAGTGGTGAGCAGACCTCTCCTGGGAAGATACCACCTTGGAAGCACCAAAAACTTGCAAATCCCCAAAACTCACTCTGAAAACAGCAGCATGAAAAATCTCGAAGCTTGGGACAGAACTTCCACACCTCAGGTTCAAAGTCAAGACATAGGTTGGGGAAATAAGCAAACAACAGCAGCAACAAAACAAAGAATTTGACCATTAAAAGCTACTGCGGTGAAAGGGAAGATAAAGATACACTCAGAAGAAGACACCGATGTGAAAACAGCTACATACAAAGCCTCGAATAAAAATGCTAATTGAACCCAAGCCCAGAAATAATTCCTGATGGAATTAAAGAAAGAGTTAAGAGTGGTAGGGTAAAAACTGGGAAATGAAATGAAAGTGATACAAGAAAATTATGAAAAGAGAATTAATAGATTGGTAATAGAGGCGCAAGAAAGCTGAAGACACAAAAACACCTTAAAAAAACAGAATTGGCCTAATGGTAAAATTTTAAAAAGGTACAAAAAATTCACTGAAGAAAAGAAATCTATAAAAAGCAGAATAGGCCAAATGGAAAAGGAGGTACAAATATTCATTGAAGAAAATAATTCCTTAAAAATTAGAATTGGGCAAAGGGAAGCTAATGACTCCATGAAACACCAAGAAAGAATAAAACAAAGTCAAAAGAATGAAAAAAAAATAAAGGAAAATATGAAATATTTCATCTGAAAAAACCGACCTGGAAAATAGACCAAGGAGAGACAGTTTAAGAATTAGTAGATTTCTGGGAGCCAAGATGGTAGAATAAGCAGTAAGTCAGTCTCATTCTCCCTTCTATGAGGATTAATGAGAAAGGTGCCCCTTGCTGTGGCTGAAGGGGACCAGTACAGGATGGAAGGTGTCCCTGTAAGCCAGCAGCAAGCCCCACCTCAGCAAACCAGTGTGAGATCCTGAGCCCCAGGGTGGTGGAGCAAGCAAAGTGCCTACACCAGTACTACCATGTACATTTGCACAGAACTGGCTGACACCAGCCTGGGGAACCATCACTTGCACAGCAGATGGACATGCATTAGCATCTGAGACCACCCATGCTCTAGTGCAGGCCCTAGTAAGGAGGTGACCTCCAGTGGCCAGGCTACCCCCACCCCCACCCCCACACCTCACCCTGCAAGCTTCAGTGTAACCCCAGGGAAATGCAGAAAACCCCCACCTGGCCTTGGCACACACTTCTACCACTACCAGCTCCAGCTCAGCACCAGGTAAGCTACAGCCTGTACAGCCTCCAGCTGCCAGAACCTGAGGCCTGAGCACCCAAAGCCAGTAACCAGGTCTCTACCCCCAGCACGAAGAGCATGGAACAGTACCCTCTGTGACCCAGAAAGAAAGATCCACTTTAAAAGCCAGGAAAAGGCATACGCCACAAGCAAAAGGCAACGTAGAAAAACAAAGCCCATAGATTCTTACTACGGGGACAGGGAAGATCAAAACACAAATTCAAAAGATGACAGCATTGTCACTATGAACTGGTGTCAAGCCCAAAAAGCCTTCTTGGAAGAGCTCAAGAAGGATTTTAAAAGCCAAATTAGAAAGCTAAAAGAAAAATTGAACAATTCCTTTAAAAATACAGTTGACAAAATGGGAAAAAAGTACAGTGAAGAAAACAACTCCTTAAAAAGTAGAATTAGCCAAATGGAAAAGGAGGTACTAAAGCTGACTAAAGAAAACAAGTCATTAAAAATTAGAATCAGGCAAATGGAAACTAATGACTCTATGAGATATCAAGAATCAGTCAAACAAAATCAAAAGAATGAAAAAAATGGAAGAAAATAAGAATACGTCATTGGAAAAATAAATGACCTGGAAAAATAGATCCAGGAGAGATAATTTAAGAATTATTGGCCTACCTGATAGCCATGATGAAAAAAGGAGCCTGGACAGCACCTTCCAAGAAATCAGTAGTAAGGGAAAAGGGAAAGAAAAGGGAGAAGGCTTACAGAAGGGAAGGAGGATTGAGGGAGGTGGTGGTCAAAATGATACTCTTTTGAGGAGGGAAAGGGAGAAATAAAAGCACAAACAGCAGTGGGGAGGATAGCATGGAGAGAAAGACACAGATCGTAATCATAACTGTGAATGTGAATGGAATGGATTCTCCCATGAAACAGAAGCAGACTGCAGAATAGATCAAAAATCACAATATGTTGTTTACAAGAAACACATTTGAAACAGAGAGCTACACATGGGGCCAAGGTAAAAGGCTGGAGCAGAATATATTATGATTCAACTGAAGCATAATTTCTGTGTGAGAAGATGATGTATGTAATTCTGAAGAATTTTACCATCATTAGGGCAGTTCAAAAATGTTTAGATAGAAGGCATGAAGTTGAGTTGATTACGTTGGAGTGACCTCCAAAGGGATACAATAGGAGAAGATGGAAGGGAGAGGTAGAATGGAGAACACTTGCTTGCATAAGAGAGGCATACAAGGAACAGCCTTCACAGTGGAGGGGAAATGAAGTGGTGGTGACAAGCAATGTTTGAACCTCACTCTCATGGGAATTAATTCAAGGAAGGGTGTGTGTGTGTGTGTGTGTGTGTGTGTGTGTGTGTGAGAGAGAGAGAGAGAGAGAGAGAGAGAGAGAGAGAGAGAGAGAGAAAGAGAGAGAGAGACCATGTGTTTTATGTCTATATCTATCTATATATCACACATAGTCAGTTGTATATAGAATATAATTTATACAATAGGGAATTAGGAGCAGAAGAGGATTAGACAAAGGCAGAGATGATGATAAAAAGGAGGATAGATTCAAGAAGGCAGTAGCTAGAATCAAAATAGACTTTTGAGGAGGAATAGGATAGAAAGAAATAAAAAACAGAAGAAAATGACATGAAGGAAAATATACAATTAGTAATTGTAACCATGAATGTGAATGGAATGAGCTCAGACATAAAACAGAAGCAGATAGCCAAATAGATTAAAAAACAGACTCCAACAATATGTTGTTTATTAGAAACATACTTGAAACAGAAGGACACACACAGAGTTAAAATAAAGGGCTGAATAAGAATCTAATATGCTTCAGCTGAACTAAAAAAAAAAATAGGGGTAGAAATCATGATCTCAGACACTAAAAGCAAAAATAGTCCTAATTTTACAAATAATCATGGAAAGTATTTTTTTTTTGCTAAAAAGGTACCATAGATAGTAAAGTAATATTAATAATTTTAGAGCAAGTTTCTCTGATAAAGCCCCTATTTATCAAATATATATTGAGCATGGAACTGAGCTAAATTTAAAAAAATGAGTCATTTCTCAAGTTATGAATGGTGAAAGATATTAAACAGTTTTCAGAAGAAGAAATCAAAGCTGTCTATATTCATATGAAAAATACTCTAAATCACTACTGACTAGAAAAAGGAAAATTAAAACAGTTCTGAGGTATTACTTCATACCTATCAGAAATCACAAATTCTGGAGTGGATGAGAGAAAAAATTGGTACACTAATGAACTGTTGGTATCTGGAGAACAATTTGGAACTAAGCCCAAAGGGCTATAAAACTGCACATATTCTTCAACCCAGCAATACCACTACTACATCCCAAAGAGATCAAAGGAAAAGGAAAAGGTCCTATGTGTATAAAATATTTATAGCAGTTTTTTTGGTGGTGGCAAAGAATGGGAAATCAAAGGGCTGCTCACCATGGTTGAGCAAGTTGTAGAATATAATTGTGATGGGGTACTTTTGTGTAATGTGAAATGACAAGGGTATTGGTTTCAGAAAAACATAGCAGGACTTTTATAAACTGATGCAAAGTGAAGTGAGAACAACTCATTGTGTGCAGTAACAGCAATGTTGTAGTTATGATCAATGGTGAAAGATTTGGTTACTCTGATCAATACAATGATCTAAAACAACTTCAAAGAACTTATGTTGAAAAAATGCTATCCACCTCCAGAGAGATAACTGATAAACCCTGAGTGCAAATTGAAATATAATTGTCTCACTTCCTTTATTTTTTCTTGCTTTTGTTTGAAATATGCCTAATATGAAAATATGTTTTTCTGACTTATGATTGATATATTATTGTTTGTCTTATCAGTGGATTGCAAGGGGTTAAGATGGAGGGAGAATTTGAGACTCAAAATTTGACAACAAAATAAATATTATTTTATAAATGATATAAATAATAAATAAAAATAAATAAGTACAACAATATAAAAATTGTAGTAGAAATAATATCCAATTCTTCTTTAGAAAAATTAAGGCAAATTATCACTTCACAGATAATAATTTATAAAAGGGGCAAAAAGCATGCTTCACAGTTATATGTCTATAACATTCCCCTAATTGATAACTTTAGAAACCTTGTCAGAATAGGAAATGACATTACTTTCATAGGACCTTTCCCAGATAAAACATGTTAGCTCTTAGTAATCATTACTTCATTTTCTAAATTCTTAAATGCTATCCATTTAATAATCTATCCTAGAACTTTCTAAGAATTTATGTTAAATGCATCAGCCTATAGTATGAAGGCTTTAGATTCCCTTCATTCCATTTTTTTTCTTTTAAGAAATGAAATAATATAAACACAACTACATTTCTGGGGTATGTAAAGCCAATCAGTAAGTGAAAGATCTTTCCCAGTCATTGAACAGGTTTCAGGTGGGGCTTCAGGTGGGGCCAACAAAGGGAGGTCTAATTAGAGACTGGCCCACACCCTTTTACTAATTAGGTTTGAGGCCCCAGGCTAGTTAGCAAGCTAGTTTGCTAGTTTGAGAGAGGCATGAAGCCCTCAGGCCCCTAAGGAGAGTTGCTAAGACCAGAGCCAATGGCATGTGCCTGAGTTCTAGTCAAACAGAGGTCTAGATGGCTAAGGACTGTAAAAATAGAGAGAACAGAATCTGCAAAAAGCAGAAAACTGAGGACTGAGGACTGAGAGTGGAACTGGACACAAGGGAGCCAGAAGCAGCAGAGCCGAGAGCAGCAGGATTCAGAAGCTGAGGGCCAGCTTCCAGAGTGTGCAGAGTGGAAATCACTGAACACAAGAGGGAGTTGCAGAACTCAGAGTCGGCAATGCTGCAGGAGACAGTGCTGAGCAGGGAGTTAGGATTCATGAGTGATCTTATAGGAGGTCCCTAGCATTAGAGGGAAGCACAAATATGGCTTGGTTTCCTGCTATAATATTTTGTTATAATCTCCTTGTTATTATAGTGAGGTGGGATTATTGGTTTTGGAATGTTATTGCCACAATACCAAATTGGGGGCATTGGTCCTTGAGTCAGATCCTTTGGAGTCTAAATATAAATGTTATGCTTCCTCTGCCTTCTATGAAGAGAATTCCTTGTACTTCATGATTCCAAACCATTCAGGCATGCCCATGGCCCTCTCCGAGGTCATGAATTTTGCCTTACTGATACAGTGTATTCCTTTCAGTCTCTATAATCTTTAAAAAAAATTCTAATTATGGTTCAACAAATATATCTAGCAATTCTTTTCATGCCTTTCCTTGTATCCTTTCTGCCCTCATTTGTTGAATTCATTGAGAAAAGGCATTTGCTCTCTGTTTCCTGAGTTACCTTCAGATTCAACTACCTGATGGTAGCACGAACTCCCACTAGAAATATTCAGGTTCAAAAGGTTTTGTGCACATAGACACAAGAAAGAATTACATTAGAGCCCAGAGAATGACAGCATAGTCCTATTCATCTCTCTACCCCCAAAGACCTACGTGGTCCCTGTGATTCACATTATGACCATGGTGTCTTAATGTAGATTTAGGTAAGTTTGGAATAAAAGTATTCCAATATAAGTAAAGAGGGCGCACAAAGTAGTAAATCCAGTTAGGTTTTTAGTATTTTTAAAATTTATTTTGATAAATATTTCCCAGTTACATGTAAAACAATCTTAAAATATTTTTTTAAATTTTGCTTTGCAAATTCTTTCCCTATCTCCTCCCCTTTCCACTTCCCAGAGGCAAGCAATATGATATCAATTATGCATGTGAAGTCATGCAAAGCATATTTCTATATTGGCCATGTTGCAAAAAAACACAACCAAAAAAATAAAACAAGAAAAAGAAAGTTAAAAAATATACTTCAATCTACATTCAGAGTTTATCAATTCTTTCTCTGGAGGTGGATAACATTTTCATCATGAATTCTTTGGAATGGTCTTGAGTCATTGTCTTGATGAGAGTAGATAAAGCTTTCACAGTTAATTTTCCTTATAATATTGCTGTCACTGTGTACAGTATTCTCCAGGTTCTACTCATTTCACTTTTATATGAGTTCGTTTGTCTTTCCAGATTTTTCTGAAACCATCCTGCTCATCATTTCTTATAACACAACAGTATCTCATTATAATGATACACTACTATTTCTTCCTGTAATTAATTTAACTTTTCCTTGAAGAATTTGGATTTGATGCCATGTGTTGCATATTATGTTTAGTATTGATATTACTTCTTTCCCTGAATATTTCCTTTAAGCTTATTTTTGCTTTTGTTTTGTCTGAGATCATGATTGCTACCTGTGCATTTTTTACTTTAGCTGGAGCATAACAGATTCTGTTTTAGCCCCTTATTTTAACTCTGTGTGTATCTCTCTGTTTCAAGTGTTTCTTGTAAACAAAATATGGTTGTATTCTGGCTTCTAATGCATTCTGTTATCTGCTTCTATTTTACAGATGACTTCATTTCATTCATATTCACAGCTATGATTACTAACTGTACATTTCCCTCCACCCCAATTGCTTTTGTTTATCCTTTGCTCTCTCTCTCTTTATACTATCCTGTATCTAAAGTCTATTTTGTTTCTGACCACTGTCTTCTTTTATCCCTTTCATGACTCTCCATTTCTGTTATCCTCTTTCCCTCCTATTCCCCTGTTGAGTAAGATAGACTTCTATTACCAATCGAGTATGTAGATATTTTTTCCTTCTTTGAACCAATTTAGATGTGAGTGAGGCTCAAACATTGCCTGCTCCACCCTCATTTTCCCCCTGCAACGTAAATCTCTTCCTTGTGTGCTTCTTTTATGTAAGATTATTTTCTTCATTCTTCCTCTCCCTTCTTCCTTCTCCCAAGATGTCTCTCTTTCTTGCCTCTCCATTATTTTACACCATCCTAACATAATTGACTCATTCCCATGCCTTTTTTCTGTATATAATCCTTCTGACTTCCCTAATAATGATAAAGGTCCTAGAAGTTATGTATATCATCTTCCCATATAGGAATATAAACAGTTTAAGCTTACTGGTTCCTCTTGCATTTTTATCTTTTTATACCTCTCTTGAGTCTTCTGTTTGAATGTCAAATTTTCTATTCAGCTCTGGTCTTTAATACAGGAATAGTCTATTACATCAAATATCAATTTTCCCCCTGAAGGATTATACTCAGTTTTGTTGGGTAGGTTATTCTTGGTTATAATCCGAGCTTTTGGGGGTGGAGCCAAGATGGCCACATGAAGGCAGCGTCTTACCCAAGCTCTCTCACAAGGTCTGTCAGATTCCTATAAAAAAGTGAATTTGAGCAGATTTGAGAGAGTCAGAAACCGTGAGCAGAAAGCCGGAGGCACGAACCTGTAGGCCCAGAGAGTGCTCCGTGCGGAGCTGCTCCAGACCAAGGCAGAAGTGGCTGGCTGGGAAATCCACGTGGGAGACGGGCTGGGAGAAAGCTGGGCACCCGAAACCGGCGGAGATCTCCCGGCCTCCCAACACAGGATGGCAGTCTGTGGAGGCGAGGAGAGTGCAACGCCACTGGCCGTGAAACACCGACTTCTGAGGCTTACAACCCAAACGTATTAAATGCGGCTTCTTGAACTTCCGGGACACACAATGGCCAGGTAAAGGGCTCTAATTCCTCCCCTCCCCACCCAGAGAATTCCTCGAGGGAAAAAAAAAAGAGAAAGCTGGAACTGAGCAGAAAGTAGTGGGGCTTCAGTGGTCAAATAGTAGAAGTTCATCGGTCCCAGAGGGGCAGAGTTGGCAGGGGTCAACGCCAGGAGCCCAGACGTAACTTTGCTCCCCCAGGGGAAGTTCCAGACATCAGCTCAAACAACAAACAGCTGAGACTATTGCTGATAAGCAAGTGCTGGAGAGCACCCATAGGGAGTGAGAAGCCAGGGAGCCAGACCCCTCCCCCACACCTCAGGAAACTGAAGGCTAAAATTCTAGTCTCACAACCCCCAGAATAAGAAAGCTGGGACAGAAAGCCCTGAGGCCCAAAGGTAGAAATTCATTGTAAAGCCAGAAAAAGGCAATCCAACATGAAGAAGAACACAAAAAAACCGAGGACAATAGATTCCTTTTACGGAGACAGGCAGGATCAAAATACCAACATAGAAGAGGTCAGCAATGATACTGTAGATACATCGGATACCTCAAAAGGTAATATGAACTGGTCTTCAGCCCAAAAAGCATGGCTGGAAGAACTAAAGGAGGATTTTAAAAACCAAATTAGGGAGCTAAAAGAAAATATGGAAAAAAAGATTGGCAAAATGGAGATTCAGAATCTAGAGAGAGAAAATGACACCCTGAGAGGTAAAATCAACCAATTGGAAAAGGAGACTCAAAAGCAAAATGAAAACACTAACTCATTAAAAATTAGAGTTGAGCAAGTGGAAGCTAATGAATCTATGAGGCACCAAGAAGTAGTAAAACAAAACGTAAAGAATGAAAAAATAGAAAAAAATGTGAAATATCTGATTGGCAAAACAACTGACCTGGAAAATAGGTCCAGGAGAGACAATTTAAGAGTTATTGGTCCACTGGAAATCCACGATGAAAAAAAGAGCCTTGACAGTATCTTCGAAGAAATTATCAAAGACAACTGCCCAGAGGTCCTAGAACCAGAGGGCAAAATAGTCATTGAAAGAATTCACCGATCACCCCCTGAAAGAGATCCCAAACTGAAAACACCAAGAAATATTATAGCCAAATTTCAGAGCTATAAACTCAAGGAGAAAATACTGCAAGCAGCCAAAAAGAAGCAATTCAAATATCGGGGAACTACAGTCAGGATCACGCAGGATCTCTCAGCTTCCACATTAAAAGACAGGAGAAATTGGAATATGATATTCCGAAGAGCAAAGGAGCTTGGACTACAACCAAGGATCAACTACCCAGCAAAACTAAGCATAATTTTCCAGGCAAGGAGATGGACATTCAATGAAATAAGGAAATTCCAGACCTTCCTGATGAAAAGGCCAGAACTCAATGGAAAATTTGATCTCCAAATGCAAACCTCAAGAGAGGCATAAAAAGGTAACCAGGGGGAAAAACCCCACAAACCTCATTAACCAATAAGGGCAGGTTGTTTACATCTTTATGTGGGATTATATCATCTTATGTATGTTTTATATATATATATACATATACAAGTCAGTCTTGAGAATGGTACAGCTATTATGATAATTGAAAGGGATACACATAGGTTGTGAATGCCTGTATAAATTAACTGATGTAAAGATATAAAATAAAAGTAAGAGATATAAAGGGAGGGCTATGAGAGAAGCAGCAAGGAGGTAGTAGAAATGGGTAAACTTACACCAAATGAAGTGGCACAAAAACATATTATAGTAGAGGGAAAGAAGGGAGGGAGAAGAGCAGTATTTGAGCTTTACTGTCATCTGATCTAGTTCAAGAAGGGAATAACATACTTTGATAAGTTTAGAAATCTAACTTGTCATATGGGAAGTAGGAGGGGAAGGGGGGAAAAAGGGAGGGGGTGGTCAGAAGGGTGAGGAGAAGTAGCAAGTGGGAAACGGTAAGATAAGGGAGGGGAATAAAGAGGGAGGGTTATCTGAGGAAGGAGGCAGTCAAAAGCAAAACTTTGTTGAGGAGGAGAAGGGGTAAGGGAGAAATAAGCATAAACAGGGGGAATTAGGATGGAGAAAAAGACACAGATAAAAATCATAACCCTGAACGTGCAGGGGATGAACATTCTCACAAAACAGAAACAGATAGCAGAATGGATTAAAAACCATAATTCTACAATATGCTGTCTACAAGAAATGCATTTGAAACAGGGGGATACACATAGGGTAAAGGTAAAAGGCTGGAGTAAAATATATTGTGCCTCAGCTAAAGTAAAAAAAGCAGGTGTAGCAATCCTAATCTCAGACAAAGCAAAAGTAAAGATAGATTTAATTAAAAGAGATAAGGAAGGACATTATATCCTGCTAAAAGGCACCATAAACAATGAAGCAATATCATTGCTTAACATATATGCACCAAGTGGTAAGGCTTACAAATTCTTAGAGGAGAGGTTAAGGGAGTTACAGGAAGAAATAGACAGCAAAACTATAATATTGGGAGACCTCAACCTCCCCCTTTCTGAACTTGATAAATCTAACCTCAAAATAAATAAGAAATAAGTGAAGGAGGTAAACAGAATTTTAGAAAAGGCACATATGATAGACCTCTGGAGAAAACTGAATGGAGATAAAAAGGAATATACTTTCTTCTCAAAAGTACATGGCACATACTCAAAAATTGACCATGTACTAGGGCATAAAAACCTCACAATCCAGTGCAGAAAAGCAGTAGTCAATGCATCCTTTTCAGATCATGATGCAATAAGAATCATTTTTAATAAAGTACAATGGAAAATAAGCTAAAAACTAATTGGAAACTAAATAATTTAATTCTAAAGAATGAGTGGGCCAAAGAACAAATCAGAGAAACAATTAATAACTTCATTCAAGAGAATGACAATAATGAAACATCATACCAAAACTTATGGGATGCAGCAAAAGCAGTTCTTAGGGGAAGTTTTATATCCCTAAATGCCTACATGAATAAAATAGGAAAAAAGGAGATCAATGATCTGGGCACGCAGCTGAAAAAGCTAGAAAAAGAGCAAATTGAAAACCCCTAATTAAATACCAAATTAGAAATACTGAAAATCAAAGGAGAGATTAATAAAATTGAAACCCAGAAAACTATTGAATTAATAAATAAAACAAAGAGCTGGTTTTATGAAAAAAACAATAAAATTGATAAACCTTTGGCCAATTTGATCAAAAAAAAGAAAGAAGAAAATCAAATTACCAGTATCAAAAATGAAAAGGGTGAGGTCACCTCTAATGAAGAGGAAATCAAAATAATCCCAGCTTTTTTGCCCTGTGGAATATCATATACCAAGCCTTCCAACTCCTCTAATGTTAGCTGATAAATTTTGTGTGATCCTGACTTTTGCTCCATGGTATTTGAATGATATTTTTCTGGCTGCTTGAAGTATTTTCTCTTTGACCTTAGAGCTCTAGAATTTTGCTCTAATATTCCTGGGACTTTTCATTTTGGGATCTCTTTTGTGTGGGGATAGGTGGATTCTTTCAATTTCTATGTTAGCCTCTGGTTCTAGGATGTCAGGGCAATATTCCTTGATTTCTTGAAATATTACGTCTAAGTACTTTCTTTGACTATGGCTTTCAGTTCATCCAATAATTCTTAAATTATCTCTCCTGGATCTATTTTCCAGGTCAGTTGTTTTTCCCATGATATGTTCCATGTTTTCTTCTATTTTTTTCATTCTTTTGACTTTATTGTATTGTTTCTTGATGCATTAGCTTCCACTTACCAATTCTAATTTTTAAGGAATTATTTTCTTCAATGAATGTTTGTTTCTCTTTTTCTATTTGGTCAAATCTATTTATTAAGGTATTATTTTCTTCAGTATTTTTTTTTGCGTGTGCCTCTTTTACTAAGGTATTGAATTCTCTTTTCATTATTTTCTTCCTTTGCTTTTATTTATTTACCTAATTTTTCTTCTACCACTCACTTGATTTTGAATAACATTTTTTAGCTCTTCCCAGAATTCTTCTTGGGCTTGTGTCCAATTCACACTCCCTCCCCCCCCCCCTTTTGAGGCTTAGCTTGTAGCTATTTTGACTTCATTGTCTTCTTCTGAGTTCGCACCTTGATCTTCCTTCTCCTTGTAGTTGATTTTTATGGTCAATTTTTGTTGTTTGCTCATTTTCTCACCCTATTTCTTAATTTGGAACTTTATGTTAATGTTCATCTCTGTTCCCATTATGGGGGTAGGGGTGAGGGGCTCTGTCTCAAACTTCAGGCTTTTTCCCGCTGCTATTTTCAGAGCTAGTTTTGGGGGTTTGGAAGTTTTTAATGGATCCAAAATGGTATGACCCATGGAGAAGTTCTGCACTCGGGGCCTTACCTGGGAAAGGCCCCCAATTCCTGGGGCCTGCAATTAATACTGTTTTTCAGGATCCCTGATCTCTTGTGACCAAAAGTGACATTGACCCTCAGGACTTCTGCCCGTCTTTGATTCCTCTTCACCTTTGAATTGTGACTCAGAAGTGGATATAAGCAATGGAGATTCTGAATAGTGTCTGATCCTTTGTCCAGGGCTAGCACAGGGGTCCCCTGTAATCTCTTTCTGATCAATTCCCAGATCTCCTTTCTGTATCTGGCTTGAGAGTTCCCAATGCTGCTGCTGCTTCTGTTACCACCAACTAGTTCTGCCACTGGCACTTCATCCATGTGAGCTTTGGGCCAACCTCCACTCCTATGTTACAGATCTCTCTTTCTGACTTCCTAAATTGTTTTGGGCTGGAAGAATGTCTCATCCTGATCTTTGGTTGGCTCTGCTACTCCAGAATTTGATTTGAGGTGTTATTTTAAAGTTGTTTGAAGGGAAATATGAGACAGCTCAGCTGAGTGCTTTCTCTAGTTTTCCATATTGATCCTGCCCCCAGAAGATTAGTTAGCTCTGTTCAGAGGATATACACTCAAGGGCAGTCAGAAAGAATGATGGAATTGGGAGCACCACAAAGAGAACCCTAAATGCCATCTTCCAGCAGTTAAGACTCATAGGTTTTTGTAAGTTTCTTATCTGAGAATAGTATGGGCAGGTATTTGGGAAAGGGGGTGATGTTGTTGCTACCTGGTAATGGAAAGAGAGAAGACTCCTGGGGATATGGCAGCTAATTGATATTTAAGCACACTACCTTAGGAAAAGGGACTTTGAGTCCTTCTGCTGTCTTATTCTGATATGGTGACTTCAGAGTTCTGTACTTTTCCCAGGGCTTCTTAATTTACCAGGGTGGAAAGGTTGCTTTGGTCTAGGTAGGGATGCCAAAAGGGATTACAGTACTTTAGCTCCCCATTATTCACCAAAGTAGTTCTAATCCCAAAAGTACCTATCATTGATTTGTCTAAATGCATTTTTTTTTACTTTTGGCTGGCATTATGGTCCTCACGTCTGTCATTATCCTCAATTTTGTTTTGCTGCTTGCTACTATTTGGCTTTGCTTCCACAGATCCTCCACTGCTCTGCTTGCTACTCTCTTCTATTTTGGTAAGCGTTGTCAGTCCTTTTCCTTGTTTTTTTTTTTTTTTAAGGGACCTTCGATCTTTTTTTTTTTTTAACTTCGCATTGAATTAATTTATGTTCTAGTCAAGTCGTGGAGAAGAATTTTGACCAATGGAATGAATCATGAGAAAGAAGAAACAGAACCAGAAAAAAAAAACAAAAAAAAAAACCAACAAAAAAAAAACCCAAAAACAAAAACAAAAGAGAAGCAGAAAAGGCGAGCATGTAGTGTGCCTCAGTCTGTATTCAAACTTCGCAGTTCTTTTTCTGAATGAAGATAGCATTCTCCATCGTGAGTCCCCTGGAGTTGTCCTTGCCCCTTTAGGTTGCTGAGAGAAGCGCAGTATGTCAGGGTTAGTCCTCACGGAATCCACATATCTGTGGCTGTGCACAACGTTCTCCTGGCTCTGCTCCGCTCACTCAGCATTATGTCGTGTAGGTTTTTCCAGGTTGTTATGAAGTCTGCATCATCCCCATTTCTTATGGCACAATAGTATTCCATCACCTTCATATACCACAGTTTGTTCAGACATTCCCCAATTGATGGGCATCCCTTTGCTTTCCAATTCTTGGCTACCACAAAGAGAGCTGCTATAAATATTCTTGTACATATGGGTCCTTTTCCCGCTTGCGTGATTTCTTTGGGATACAACCCTAGAAGTGGTATTACTGGGTCAAAGGGTATGAACATTTCTATAGCCCTTTGGGCATAGTTCCACACCGCCCTCCAAAATGGCTGGATCAGCTCGCAACTCCACCAGCAATGCAACAATGTTCCAATTTCCCCACATCCTTTCCAGCATTTATCATTCTCCTGATTTGTTATTTTAGCCAATCTGACAGGGGAGATGTGGTATCTAAGAGTTGTTTTGATTTGCATTTCTCTAATCAGCAGCGATCCAGAGCATTTTTCCATATGCCTGTAGATAGCTTTAATTTCTTCCTCTGAAAACTGCCTGTTCATATCCTTTGACCATTTCTCAATTGGGGAATGGCTTGTATTCCTATATATTTGGCTCAGCTCCCTGTATATTTTAGAGATGAGGCCTTTATCAGAGATACTAGTTGCAAAGATTTTCTCCCAATTTTCTGCTTCCCTCCTAATTCTTGTTGCATTGGCTTTTTTTGTACAAAAACATTTCAATTTGACATAATCAAAATTATCCATTTTGCATTTTGTAATGCTCTCTATCTCTTGTTGGGTCATGAATTCTTTACTTTTCCACAAATCTGATAAGTAAACCATTCCTTGCTTTCCCAAATTACTTAGAGTATCAACTTTTACTCCTAAATCATGAACCCATTTTGACTTTATTTTGGTATATGGTGTAAGATATTGGTCTATGCCCAGTTTTTGCCCTACCATTTTCCAATTTTCCCAACAGTTTTTGTGAAATAGTGAATTATTAGCCCAGAAACTGGCCTCTTTGGGTTTATAAAAGAGTAGATTGCTAAACTTGTTGATTTCACCTACTTGTGTACCTATCCTATTCCACTGATCCACACCCCTGTTTCTTAGCCAGTACCAGGCAGTTTTGATGACTGCTGCTGTGTAGTACAGTTTAATATCTGGTGTGGCTAAACCACCATCTCTAGCATGTCTTTTCATTAATATCCTAGATACTCTAGACCTCTTGTTTTTCCAAATGAATTTTGTTATTATTTTGTCCAGCTCAGTAAAAAAATTTTTTGGTAGTTCGATTGGTATGGCACTGAATAGATAGATTAATTTAGGTAGAATTGTCATTTTTATTATATTAGCTCGGCCTAACCATGAGCAACTGATATGTCTCCATTTATTTAGATCTGATTTTATTCGCGTGAAAAGTGTTTCATAGTTATGTTCATATAGGCCCTGGGTTTGTCTTGGCAAATAGACTCCCAGATATTTTATAGTGCCTTCAGTAACTTTGAATGGAATTTCTCTTTCTATCTCTTGCTGTTGGGCTTTGTCAGTAATGTATAGGAATGCTGAGGATTTGTGTGGGTTTATTTTATATCCTGCAACTTTGCTAAAGTTGTTTATTGTTTCAAGTAGTTTTTTACTTGATTCTCTAGGATTCTCTAGATAAATCATCATATCATCTGCAAAAAGTGATAATTTAGTTTCTTCTTTTCCTATTCTAATTCCTTCAATTTCTTTTTCTTCTCTTATTGCTACAGCTAATGTTTCTAGAACCAAATTGAATAATAGGGGTGATAATGGACATCCTTGTTTCACCCCTGATCTTATTGGGAATGCATCTAGTTTATCCCCATTACAAATAATGCTTGTTGATGGTTTTAGGTAGATGCTATTTATAATTTTGAGGAAGGTTCCCCTTATTCCTATGCTTTCTAGTGTTTTTAATAGGAATGGGTGTTGTACTTTGTCAAAGGCTTTTTCTGCGTCTATTGAGATGATCATATGGTTTCTGCTAGTTTTGTTGTTGATATGGTCAATTATGCTAATAGTTTTCCTAATATTGAACCAGCCTTGCATTCCTGGAATAAATCCTACCTGGTCATGGTGTATTATTCTCGTAATGAGTTGCTGCAATCTTTTTGCTAATATTTTATTTAAAATTTTTGCATCAATATTCATTAGAGAAATTGGTCTATAATTTTCTTTCTCTGTTTTAACTCTACCTGGTTTGTGTATTAGTACCATATTTGTGTCATAAAAAGAATTTGGTAGGACTCCTTCTTCACCTATTTTCCCAAATAGTCTACAAAGTATTGGAATTAGTTGTTCTTTAAATGTTTGATAGAATTCACATGTAAAACCATCTGGCCCTGGAGATTTTTTCCTAGGGAGTTCGTTGATGGCCTGCTCAATTTCTTTTTCTGATATGGGGTCATTAAGAAATTTCACTTCCTTCTCTGTTAGTCTGGGCAGTTTATGTTTTTGTAGATATTCATCCATATCTCTAAGGTTGTCAAATTTATGGGCATACAGTTGGGCAAAATAATTCCTAATTATTGTTTTGATTTCCTCTTCATTAGAGGTGACCTCACCCTTTTCATTTTTTATACTGGTAATTTGATTTTCTTCTTTCTTTTTTTTAATCAAATTGGCCAAAGGTTTGTCAATTTTATTGGTTTTTTCATAAAGCCAGCTCTTTGTTTTATTTATTAATTCAATAGTTTTCTTGGTTTCAATTTTATTAATCTCTCCTTTGATTTTCAGTATTTCTAATTTGGTATTTAATTGGGGGTTTTCAATTTGTTCTTTTTCTAGCTTTTTCAGCTGTATGCCCAGATCATTGATCTCCTCTTTCCCTATTTTATTCATGTAGGCATTTAGAGATATAAAACTTCCCCTAAGAACTGCTTTTGCTGCATCCCATAAGTTTTGGTATGTTGTTTCATTATTGTCATTCTCTTGAATGAAATTATTAATTGTTTCTCTGATTTGATCTTTGGTCCACTCACTCTTTAGAATTAAATTATTTAGTTTCCAATTAGTTTTTAGCTTATTTTTCCATGGTACTTTATTAAAAATGATTCTTATTGCATCATGATCTGAAAAGGATGCATTGACTACTTCTGCTTTTCTGCACTGGATTGTGAGGTTTTTATGCCCTAGTACATGGTCAATTTTTGAGTATGTGCCATGTACTTTTGAGAAGAAAGTATATTCCTTTTTATCCCCATTCAGTTTTCTCCAGAGGTCTATCATATGTGCCTTTTCTGAAATTCTGTTGCTTCATTGTTTATGGTGCCTTTTAGCAGGATATAATGTCCTTCCTTATCTCTTTTAATTAGATCTATCTTTACTTTTGCTTTGTCTGAGATTAGGATTGCTACACCTGCTTTTTTTACTTTAGCTGAGGCACAATATATTTTACTCCAGCCTTTTACCTTAACCCTATGTGTATCCCCCTGTTTCAGATGCGTTTCTTGTAAACAGCATATTGTAGGATTATGGTTTTTAATCCATTCTGCTATCTGCTTCTGTTTTGTGAGAATGTTCATCCCCTGCACGTTCAGGGTTATGATTTCTATCTGTGTCTTTTTCTGCATCCTAATACCCCCTGTTTATGCTTTTATTTCTCCCTTTCCCCTTCTCCTCCCCAACAAAGTTTTGCTTTTGACCGCCGCTTTCCTCAGTTAACCGTCCCTCTTTATTCCCCTCCCTTATCTTACCGTTACCCACTTGCTACTTCTCCTCTTCCTTCTGCCCTCCCCCTTCCCTTTTTCCCCCCTTTCCCTCCCACTTCCCGTAGGACAAGTTAGATTTCTAAACTTATCAGAGTATGTTATTCCCTTCTTGAACTAGATCAGATGACAGTAAAGCTCAAATACTGCTCTTCTCCCTCCCTTCTTTCCCTCTACTATAATATGTTTTTTTTCCACTTCCTTTGGTGTAATTTACCCTTTTCTACAACCTCCTTACCACTTCCCTCATAGCCCTCCCTTTATATCTCTTATTTATATTTTATATCTTTACATCAGTTAATTTATACAGGCATTCACAACCTATGTATATCCCTTTCATTTGTCACAATAGTTGTACCATTCACAAGAATGACTTATATATGTATATGTATATATATATATATATATATATATATATATATATATATATATATATACATAAAAAACATACATAAGATGATATAATCCCACATAAAGATGTAAACAACCTAAGCTTATTGGTTAATGAAGTTTGTGGGGTTTTTCCCCTGGTTACCTTTTTATGTCTCTCTTGAGGTTTGTATTTGGAGATCAAATTTTCCATTGAGTTCTGGCCTTTTCATCAGGAAGGTCTGGAATTCCCTTATTTCATTGAATGTCCATCGCCTTGCCTGGAAAATTATGCTTAGCTTTGCTGGGTAGTTGATCCTTGGTTGTAGTCCAAGCTCCTTTGCTCTTCGGAATATCATATTCCAATTTCTCCTGTCTTTTAATGTGGAAGCTGAGAGATCCTGCGTGATCCTGACTGTAGTTCCCTGATATTTGAATTGCTTCTTTTTGGCTGCTTGCAGTATTTTCTCCTTGAGTTTATAGCTCTGAAATTTGGCTATAATATTTCTTGGTGTTTTCAGTTTGGGATCTCTTTCAGGGGGTGATCGGTGAATTCTTTCAATGACTATTTTGCCCTCTGGTTCTAGGACCTCTGGGCAGTTGTCTTTGATAATTTCTTCGAAGATACTGTCAAGGCTCCTTTTTTCATCGTGGATTTCCGGTAGACCAGTAACTCTCAAATTGTCTCTCCTGGATCTATTTTCCAGGTCAGTAGTTTTGCCAATCAGATATTTCACATTTTTTTCTATTTTTTCATTCTTTACGTTTTGTTTTATTACTTCTTGATGCCTCATAGATTCATTAGCTTCTACTTGCTCAAGTCTAATTTTAAATGAGTTAGTGTTACATTTTGCTTTTGAGCCTCCATTTTCAATTGGTTGATTTCACCTCTCAGGGTGTCCTTTTCTCTCTCTAGATTCTGAATCTCCATAGCCATTTCGCCAATCTTATTCTTTAGGGACTTTTCCATTTTTTCCATGTTTTCTTTTACCTCCCTAATTTGGTTTTTAAAATCCTCTTTTAGCTCTTCCAGCAGTGCTTTTTGGGCTGGAGACCAGATCATATTAGCTTTTGAGGTATCTGATGTATCTACCGTGTCATTGCTCTCTTCTTCTATGTCAATATTTTGATCCTGCCTGTCTCCATAAAAAGAATCTATTGTCCTCGGTTTTTTTGCGTTCTTCTTCATGTTGGTTTGCTTTTTGCTGGCTTTACAATGAATTTCTATCTGTGGATCTCAGGGCTTTCTGTCCCAGCTTTCTTATTCTGGGGGTTGTGAGTCTAGAATTATAACCTTCAGTTTCCTGAGGTGTGGGGGAGGGGTCTGGCTCCCTGGCATCTCACTCCCTGTGGGTGCTCTCCAGCACTTGCTTTTCAGCAATGGTCTCAGCTGTTTGTTGTTTGAGCTGATGACTGGCGCTTCCCCTGGGGGAGCAAGGTTACGTCTGGGCTCCTGGCTTGGTCCCCTGCCGACTCTTCCCCTCTGGGACTAATGAGCTTCTAGTATTTGTCCTGTGAAGCCCCGCTACTCTCTCCTCTGTTTCAGTTCTCTTTTTTTTTTTCCCCGAGGAATTCTCTGGGTGAGGGGGGGAGGGGTTAGAGCTGTTTACCTGGTCATTGAGTCTTACGGAAGTTCAAGAGGCCGAGTTCCTGGGTTTTTCTAGCGTCAGGACTGGGTGTTTTCGCGGCTGGTGGCGTTGCGCTGCCTCTCGTCGCTCCCAGAGACTGCCGTCCTGTGTTGGGAGGCCTGGGGATCTCTGCCGGTTTCGGGCGCCCAGCTTTCTCCCAGCCCGTCTCCCACGTAGATTTCCAGGCCAGCCGCTTCCGCCTTGGTCTGGAGCAGTTCCGCACCGAGCAGTCTCCGAGCCTGCAGGTTCGTTCCTCCGGCCTTTCAGACTCTCCCGGCTCGGAAATTTGCCCCACGCAGACTGCTCGCGGTTTCTGACTCTCTCAAATCTGCTCAAATTCACTTTTTTATGGGAATCTGACAGACCTTGTGAGAGAGCTCCGGTGAGACACTGCCTTCATGTGGCCATCTTGGCTCCGCCCCTATTCCTTGTTTTTAAAGGTCTCTTTATTACAAGTTTTCCGAGGGTTGATGTTACTCCATGGGAAAACATTGGCCATGACTGTTCATGTTTCTCTTCCTGTTTTGTACTGAAATATTTTCTTTGTTTCTGGTTTGGTAGATAAATGTGGGCAGTATCTTTTCTCCTCTATTTTCAGTTTAAAGCCCTCTGAAACAGTTTACAAATTTAACCCCTGTTAGGTATACTGCATCCCTAATTGAGAATGCATCTTTGTTGTATTATAAGCTGTGGTTTAGAATTACAAGTCATATTCTCACACACTGACTTTCTCATTACCTGTTTGCTTCCTTAATTTGCTTTTCAGTGGAAACCTCTATCTTCAATTGGTAAATTATGATTTAAAGCCTGATGAACAGGCAAGTGTCTTATTGTAAGACAAAGTCTGCTATAAAAAGTGACAAACAAACAAAAAGAACTGATTTATATCAAAGCTTTGAGACACAAGATTCCATTATATGCTGTTTGTGGGAAGGTCTTAAGTAGAAATTAACTTCTACTTCCATCTTTTCTCTCCCCCAGCAGCCTGAAACAGCTCATATAATCTTTCCTTTTTCACTTTCATCCCCATTGCCTTATAAACTACTACTTTATTTACAACTGGCCATGTATTGTATTCCACTCATTATTTTAGCCATTTATGACATAAATTCTGCTCTCATAATTCTCATTTCTCTTTTTAACCACTTAGGAATAGGGTATTGTGGTTCCATGTTCTCCTCAGATTCCATTAGGTCATCTGCCTCATCAAGTGTTGGATACTTCATTTTGTCATATTTATTCATTGATACCTGAACTTATTTACTATATCTGGTAGCCATATTTCCATCTGCTGTTACTGTTTTTCCTATTGATTATCCATTTCTGTTCAAGTCTTTGAGATTTATCCTTTCTGGAATCTTTGGTACATTCAGTTTTCACCTTCTCCCTTTAATTTCCCCCTTTATTTTCTTTATTGCTCACTTCTGAATTTTTCCCCTCTGATTGTGGTTTCCTTGGGGACTCAATTTCAAAAAACCTCAGCCTTCTAAATTGGGTAATTCACAGTTCACCAACCTAGGTCTCTGCCCCAACTGAATTTGAGTGGTCAGAACTGGTCCTAGATTGAATGCTGTGTGCTTCCCTCAAGCTTGGTGGAATAATGTACAGTTTCCTATACATATAATGTCCTTTCCTGGTGACCTATACCTTTCCATCTGTTCCTTATTTCTCTGGCCTGGCACTGGTAGTTTAGAGCCTGCTGGCACCAATAGTTCAGAGGCTATTTTTTATGGAACTGATTGGGTCTGCTTTCCTTGAAACCTGCTGAATCTGTTTTCCATTGCATTAGTATTAGTGCTTCTGGGTTTCAGCTCCCAGCAGGTTGTTTCTCCTGAAAGGCTATGGACCAAATTGGCTGTTGAGGCCTGAGGAAACTTCTACAACCAGGAGCAGGGAGTCCATGGCACTGGAAAGACACTAAAAAAGACAGAGGGGCACCAAGATGTAGGGGTGGTTTTTGACATCATGTGTGCTAGTGCAGCCTCATTGCTAATAGTATGGGAGGTGGGGGAAGGGTGAGATCAGAGTGAGATGCACTGAACAACGGTTCCTGGGTATTCTTTTTATCTTGTTTTTTTTAAACCATCTTTTGGATTCTGGGTGTCCTATTCCATGGACATGGAATCCCAAATCATTTGAATAAAAATTTGGTGCCCTCTCCACTCCACTATTACCTGAAACCACCCATACTTCAGGGACCAGTCAGTACAAATGCAGAAATGCATTTCCTAGTGCCTTTTTTGATTTAAAGAAATAGATTGACATTTCATTCTCTGTGATACTGCAAGCACTATGTGCCTTTCTAATGATATTTATTGCTTCATATCAGAGAGGCAATATTGCATAGTGGAAGGAGTTCTGAAGTCAAAGGACCTAGATTAAAAGGCTCGGTTACTAGCTAGGTGAACTCAGGGAAGTCACTTTATCTCTGCGCATTAATTTCCTCTTTTTTTTAAAAAAAAAATACAGAGTTGAACTAGGTAACCTCAAAAATTCCTTCTAGATGACTCTAGGGTAATTATTTTTTTACTTGCCTTATCTTCATGAATAGCCTGAAGGCTCCTTGATGTGGGGTGGGAGTGGGGGAGAGGGTTATGTCATTTGCACCTCTGTGCCTCCTATAATACCTTTCATAGAGTAGACATTTGATAAGTATTTATTGAATAAGGGTATGAAATACTATATATTGGCAATAAAAAGTAGAAAATAATACTGTTCAATTTTGGCAATTGATGAGAATAGATAATACAATGAAATAAAAGAGGTTTTTGTTGTTGCTTTTAATATTGAATTCTAGTTCTGTGGAAAAGCAGGTTTAATTAGAGGGAGATTAGCAGGTAGATGAAGACTTTTGTGGAAATTCTGTAAGGAATGTCGGGGCACTTCAGTGGTTGACACTTCTTTATTTATGTCTAATTTCACTTCAAAACTTACAGCTTTCTTTGTCCTTGATAGAAGAGTGCAATTAACACCATTCTTATGCTTATCAGTCATGATTAGGGTCATCTGGGAAGCTCAAAAATGGAACAAAGGGAGGGAAAGAAAAATGCTTTCCTAAAGAATATGGACAAGAATTAGAATCCAGAAATA
This sequence comes from Trichosurus vulpecula, assembly GCF_011100635.1. Lineage (NCBI taxonomy): Eukaryota > Metazoa > Chordata > Mammalia > Diprotodontia > Phalangeridae > Trichosurus > Trichosurus vulpecula. The sequence goes on from NC_050581.1 coordinate 21,565,055, forward strand.
AAGGATGGAGGGAGTTAAAGACTATGCGCACATACCTTTGAAAATGAGATTGTCTAACAGGACATTAAATGAATAGAGAGTAATGAAAGACCAAGAACTGGAATATAAGTGTTGGAGAAAATACATTCACTCAACATTAATTTGTTATATTTATTCTGAATTTGAACATTAATAAAAGCATTTACAAATACAGTATAATATGAAAAAGATGCTGCATGAGACCATGTATATTCATTTCACGTAAATTATACAAATTACTTCAGTAGTATCCTACTTATCTGAGTTTCCTTCTGAATTTTCTTCTGTTCTCTTTGCTGCATTTTAAAATATTATGATGATAGTCTTTTTTTTCCCACTGTCATCACTATTGCTGAGTCCCTTCATCTCTACTTTCCTTCCTCTTCCCATTGTATTGATAAAATGACCTAGGAAAATTATACTAGAATTATTGATTTCATTTTTTAAAGCAGGACATCTTATGCATTAAAAGAAGGGGGTACCATATTTCCCCATGTATAAGAATTACCCTTTTTCAAAAAATTTGGGGTCTAAAAACTGGGTGCATCTTACAAAGTGGTTGTAGATTTTTTTTACTTGCATTTCTGCTTTTTTGTGCTTGTTGTCTTTGCACTCATTTCGCATTTGTTACCAGTATATTAGGTTATGTTTTGCCACATTCTGCCCAGAAATGGATCACAAAATATTTTTGTACAGTGCTGAATTCAAGTTAAAAGTAATTCAGGAAGATGGCAGCTGAAAAGCAGGAACTTGCATGAACTCCTCGCCAGGTCCCTCCAAAAACCTATAAAAATGGCTCTGAACAAATTCTAGAACTGCAGAACCCACAAAATAGCAGAGGGAAGCAGGGATCCAGCCTAGGACAGCCTGGATGGCCACTGGATGAGGTCTATCATGCCCACAGAGCAGAGGGGAGTGGAGCTCAGTGTGGGTGGCGGCAGGACCAACCAGACCAGCAGCAGGCTGGAACAGGCCCTAGCGCCCTGAATCAGTGAGCTGTGGCAGTTACCAGACTTCTCAACCCATAAACACCAAAGACAACATAGAAGGTTAATGGGAAAAGATGTGGGGGACAGAGTTTTCAGTTCGGCCACCGCCCCAGGGGCAGTGGAGTAGGTGCAGCTACAGAACTACAGCTGCAGTTACTGCTGGTCCCAGGCCCACCTGGTGGGAGGAATTAAGTGGTGGACCAGAGCAGGAGTGCAGAGCCTGCTTAAGATTTGCATCAGGTCTGGGTTGGTGGTTCTTGAGGAAGGAGGAGTGCTTCGGTGGCAGAGCTGGCTGTATAGAAATAGCTCTGAAATCAACAGCGCATCCCCTCAAGCTTGGAACAAAGTACTCTTTGCTCTACAAATAGTCATACCTGGCTGAAAAACTCAAGGGTCAAGTAAATTGGCTGGGAACATGGCCAGGCAGTGAAAATGCACTCAGATTCAGTCTCAGACTTTGGAATCGTTCTTTGATGACAAAGAAGACCAAAACACACAGCCTAAAGAAGTCAACAAATTCAAAGAGCCTACACCAAAAGCCTCCAAGAAAGACATGAACTGGTCTCAGGTCATAGAAGAGCTCAAAAAGGATTTGTAAAAGCAAGTTAGAGAAGTAGAGGAAAAATTGGGAAGAGAAATGAGAAGGATATGAGAAAACCATGAAAAATAAGTCAATGACTTGCTAAAGGAGACCCCAAAAAATACTGAAAAAAATATGAAGAAAACAACACTTTAAAAAATAGACTAACTCAAATGGCAAAAGAGCTCCAAAAAGCAAATGAGGAGAAGAATGTCTTGAAAGGCAGAATTACCCAAATGGAAAAGGAGATCCAAAAGGCCACTGTAGAAAATACTACCTTAAAAATGAGATTGGAGCAAGTGGAAGCTAGTGACTTTATAAGAAATCAAGATATTATAAAACAGAACCAAAGGAATGAAAAAGTGGAAGAGAATGTGAAATATCTCATTGGAAAAAACCACTGACCTAGAAAATAGATCCAGGAGAGATAATTTAAAAATTATTGGACTACCTGAAAGCCATGATCAAAAAAAGAGCTTAGATATCATCTTTCAAGAAATTATCAAGGAGAACTGCCCTGATATTCTAGAGCCAGAGGGTAAAATAGAAATTGAAAGAATAGAGAAAAATGTATTTGCATGACTACAAACATATAAGTTATGTCAAATTGCTTGCCTTCTCAGAGATGGGGGAAGGGAGGGAAGAAGAGAATTTGGAACTCAAAATTTGGGGAAAAAAGAATGTTAAAGTTGTTTTTATATGTAATTGGGGCAAAAATAAAATATCAAATGAGGGGGGAAATATTAGCATTCTCCAGTATTCATTTGTAAGAGTTTTACCTCAATCAATATTCTATCTTTTTGTCTCATGAATTCAGCCAAAATTGTTCTACACATAGCACATAAATCCTGTCAGGTATTTTTTATCTTCTTCCTTCTTCTTTCCTCTGGGGTAAGATACCCAATTGAGTGTGTATGGTATTCCCTCCTCAGGTCAAATCTGATGAGAGCAAGATTCACTCATTCCTCCTCACCTGCCCCCTCTTCCCTTCCTAGAGAACTGCTTTTTCTTGCCACTTTTATGTGAGATAATTTACCCCATTCTATCTCTCCCTTTCTCCCTCTCTCAATATATTCCTCTCTTATCCCTTAATTTGATTTTATTTTTTTAGATATCATCCCTTCATATTCAACTCACCCGGTGCCCTCTGTATGTGTGTGTGTGTGTATGTGTGTGTGTGTATGCATGTATGTATACATACATGCATACACACACATGTATATATACACACACCTACATATATACATACATAGACACACATATGTATATATATGTATACACACATATATATGCATATTCCTTTCAGCTACTATGATATTGAGGTCTCATGAATCATACAGATCATCTTTCCATGTAGGAATGTAAACAAAACAGTTCAACTTTAGTAAGTCCCTTATGATTTCTCTTGTCTTGGTTCATTGTATTGCTGAGAATAGCTAATTTATTCATAGTAGTTCATCATACAATATTGCTGTTGCTGTGTACAACATTCTGGTTCTATGCATTTCACTTTTCATCAGTTTGTTTAAGTCTTTTCATGTTTTTTTCCCCTGAGAGCATCCTGCTCATCATTTCTTAAAGCGTAATAGCATTCCATCACAGTCATATACAATAGCTTCTTCACCCATTCCTCGATTGATAGACATCCCCTCAATTTCCAGTCCTTTGCCACCATTAAAAGAGCTGCTATAAATATTTTGTATACATAGGTCCTTTTCCTTTTTGTTTTTATCTCTTTGGGATACAGACGTAGTAGAAACATTGCTTGATTGATGAGTATGCATAGTTTTATAGCCTTTTGGGCATAATTCCAAATTGCTTTCCTGAATGGTTGAATCACTATACAACTTCACTAATAGTATATTAGTGTTTTAATTTTCCCACATCCCTTCCAACATTTGTCATTTCCCTTTTCTGTCACATTAGCCAATCCGAAAGGTATGAGGTAGTAGCTCAGAGTTGTTTTAATTTGCTTTTCTCTCATTAATAGAGATTTAGAGCATTTTTTTCATATGCCTATAGATAGCTTTGACTACTTTCTTTGAAAACTGTCTGTTCATATCCTTTGACCATTTATCAATTGAGGAATGGCTCTTACTTTTCTATATTTGAGAAATGAAGTCTTTATCAGATAAACTCGCTGCAAAATCTTTTTCAAAGTAATGATTATCAGCTATGTATTTCAATCCATCCTATTCCCTCCCTATTGATCCTACTCTCTGTCTCTGTCTCTCTCTCTCTCTGTCTCTCTGTCTCTCTGTCTCTCTGTCTCTCTCTCTCTCTCTATATATATATATATATATATATATATGTATATATGTATATATGTACCCAGTCCATTCTCAAAAGTGTTTTGCTTGTGACTTCTACCTACCCCAAACTTCCCTCCCTTCTAGTAGCTACCACCCCCTTCTCTTGTCCCCTTCCTTTCCTACTTTCCTATATGGTAAGATAGATTTCTACAGCCACGTGAGTGTGTATATTTTCCCTCTTTGAAACAACTCTGATGAGAGTAAGGTTCATGTTTTCCCCTCCCTGTTTCCCCTTTTTCCACTGTAAAAATCTCTTTCATCTCTCTTTTATGTCAGATAATTTATCCCATTCTACTTCTCCCTTTCCTCTTTTCCCAGTCCTTTCTTCTTTTTCATTTCTTAATTTCATTTTATTTTTTAAGATAATCATACCATCACATTCAACTCACATATCTGCTTACTGTCTATGTATACTCCTTGTAACTGCCCTAATAATGAGAAAGTTTTTAGGAGTTATTAATATGATTTTCCCATGTAGGAATATAAACAGTTTAACCTTATCAAATCCCTTATGATTTTTCTTTCCTATTTACTTGCTTATGCTTTTTTTGCATCTTGTATTTGAAAGTCAAATTTTCTATCCAGCTCTGGTCTTTTCATCAAGAATCTTGAAAGTTCTCTATTTCATTAAATGACCATGTTTTTCCTCTGTAGGATTATAGTCAGTTTTTCTGGGTAGGTGATTCTTGGTTGTAATCCTAGCTCTTTTGTCCACCAGAATATCATATTCCAAGCCCTTTGATCCTTTAAAGTAGAAGCAGCTAAATCTTGTGTTATCCTGATTGTGGCTCCATTTATATGAATTGTTTCTTTTTGGCTGCTTGCAATATTTTCTCCTTGATTTGACAGGTCTGGAATTTGGCTCTAATATTCCTGAGAGTTTTCATTTTGGGATATCTTTCAGAAGGTGAACCGTGGATTCTTTTAATTTGTATTTTATCCTCCAGTTCTAGAATATCAGGGCAGTTTTCCTTGATAGTTTCTTTTTTTTCCTTTTAGACTCAAAGGCCAGAACACAAATACTGAATAGAGAAAAGAAACAAAAGCATATCATAAATTTAAATATTGGAACTTAATACAAAGTAATTTATTTTATACTCATATGCCAGAACACAAATACAGAATAGAAAAAAAAACCAAAAACATATAATAAATTTAAATATTGGAACTTAAATACAAAGTAAAAAAGAAAAAAAAAACATGCCATGTCCATAGCAGAACATAAGAGAAAATTCAAAGTATATGACAATAAATTTTCATTTCAAGAAAGCCTGTATGATAAGTAATACACTTTGTGGGGGGAACTGTCCATCTTTTTTTGCTTCCTTGTAAGTTTTCTTTTGTTCTCTACTGTGCACTTTTTTACTTTCTTCTTTTTTTCCCTTCCTCCCACCCCCAGAAGGTTACAATTAAGTTTGGATATGTTTTTCTCTATAGCTATAGATATATACATATACATACATATATAGACCCATGCTTTCCCAAACAAATTTTACTCCTGATCTTTGTTTTTATGTTTGTGCATATCTCTTGTTTCTTGTCCTTCCTGCCTCTTCTACTTTATTTCTACTCACTACCTTGCCCTCTTATTAGTTACCTACCCCCTCTCCAAGGATCCCTCTCTGTCCTCCCATTCTCATAAATCTAAACACCCTTCTGTACCCCTTTTTACCTATTCCCTCACCCCCTCCTCTAAAGATCCCTTCCTTGTCCTCTTTCCCTTCCCTATGTCCCTACCATTGTATTTCTTCTGAATTTAGAAGATTTTAAACTCTTCTAAATACATGTGTATTGTTCCCTCTTAAACCCATTCCTGATGAAAGTAGGTTACCAGAACTACTAGCCTTCCTCCCCCATCTAATTCCTCTGTATCAATTCTTCCTCTTGCACCTCATTTGTGTAAAATAATTATTCTTCTTAGCTGTTGCTAAATGGTTTTACTTTTTAAATTCATATCATACTCAGGTTTTCCCCAATAATTCTTGTGAGTTACCCAATTATTAATAAGAATCTTAGACATATGTTTTATATTTTACATATATAAAAAGTAAATGGTCTGTCCTTATTGAATCCCTTATAATCAATCTTTGGCATGTACCTTATATTTCTCTTAGCTCTTGTATGTCAAATCTTCCACTAAGTTCAGGGTTTTTCTTTAAATAAAGTCTTGAAATATGACAGTTGATCAAATTTCTGCTTTTTTCATTGATGATTATGGTTAACTTTGCTGAGTATGATATTTTCAGCTGGAGTCCCAGTTCTTTTGCTCTTTGATATATAGTGTTCCAAGACCTATTGTCCTTTAATCTCTATACTGTAATGTGTTGCATGATTCTAATTATGGCACCGTCATATTTAAAGTATTTTATTTTGTTGCTTTTAATATTTTTCCTTGAACTGCAGGTTTCAGAATTTGATAATGATATTCCTATGAGTTTTCCTCATAGGATCTCTTTTAAATGGTGCTCGAGGGATTTTTCTATTTCTACTTCCCCCTCTTGTTCTAACACTTCAGGACAATTTTCTTTAATTATTTCTTGTATTATTGTATCAAGATTCTTTTTTTGATCATAACTTTCAGTTACTCTGATTATTTTTATGTTTTTTTCCTCTTGATCTATTCTCCAAATCTGTTGTCTTTCTTATGTTTTACTTTCTCTTCTATTTTTTCATTATCCCTATTTTGTTTAATTATTTCTTTATCTCTCATAATTTCATTGGCTTCACCTTGCCCAAGTCCAATTTTCAAGGTATCATTTTATTCCTTAAGATTCTGTATCTCTTTTTCTAATTGGTTGACTTTCCTTCCATAATCTTCTTGTTTTTCTTGGATTATTCTTATATTTTTAATTTTTTCTCCATTTCTGTCATTTGATTTTTAAAGTCTTTTTAAAGATCTTCTATGAATTTTTTGGGGGCAAGTGACCATTTGATGTTACTCTTTGGGGGTTTCTTTACTTCAATATCCTCCTCTGAAGATGAACCCCAGCCTTCTCTATTCCCATGATAGCTTTCTATAGTTGGATTCTTTCTCCTTTGCCTGTGCATTTTTTGTATCAATAGCTTGATTTTTGTAATCACCTCTAGCCCTGGGGTATGGGAGATGGTGCCTCTTGCTCCAGATCTTCAGTTCTCCCCTCTAGCCTGGAACCAAAGCCAAACATCCAACCTCCTGTAAGTGCCCACAGCCAGGGGTTTTCTGCCCCATTGCTTCTGCACTCACTGGGCCTGTGCTGGTTCCTTCTTGCCCCTGCTGCTCTTCACAGCACAACCGGTTCTGGCATTCCTTGTCAGCAGAGGTTCTGTTGATCTTCTGGGGCTCAGACTCCCAACTCCCCTCACTATCCCAGAGGCAAAAGTTCCTTCCCCTGGGGCTGAGGCAGCCTCTCAAACCACCTAACCCTAGGGCTTGCTGCTTATTGTCAAAATTGACCCTAGCCTAGAAGTGTTACTCTTCACAGGGACCAAACCTCTGGTCCTGCGATTTTTCTTCTGATCTCAAATTATCCCAGGAAGACCCTTATTTTGCCCCTCTTCTTATTTATTTTTAAAATTCCCCCCCCTTCCTTCCACACACACTTTGCCCTAAGGTGCTATTTTGTCTCCTTTGTGGGGGAAAATCTTGAGAACTTGGAATTTTCTGACCTACTCTGCCATCTTCCCAGGATTCTCTGATAATTTCTTGAAAGATGCTGTCCAGGCTCTTTTTTCAATCATGGTTTCCAGGTAGTCCAATAATTTTTAAATTCTCTGTTCTGGATCTATTTTCAGGTCAGTTGTTTTATCAATGAGATATTTGACATTGTCTTCCATGTTTTTCATTCTTTCGATTTTGTTTGATTGTTTCTTGATGTCTCATGAAGTCATTAGTTTCCACTTGCTCAATTCTAACTTTTAAGGAATTATTTTCTTCAGTGAGCTTTTCTACCTCCATTTGGCCAATTCTACTTTTCAAGGCATTCTTCTCTTCATTGGATTTTTGTGTTTTTTTTCCCCATTTGTCTTATTCTGGTCTTTAAGGTGTTATTGTATTCAGTACTTTTTGGATCTCCTTTAGCAAGCTGTTGACTCATTTTTCATGATTTTCTTGCTGTCATTTCCTTTCGCAATTTTTCCTCTTCCTTTCTTACTTAATTCTTAAAATATTTTTGAGCTCTTCCATGGTCTGAGACCAATTCACATTTTTCTTGGAGGCATTGGTCGCAGGGATTTTGACTTTGTCGTCTTCTTCTGAGTGTGTGTTTTTATCTTCCTTGTCAGCATAGTAACTTTCTATGGTCACAATTGTTTTTTTCTGTAGCTCATTTTCCAGCCTTTTTTTAAAAAAAAAACTTTTATGCTAAACTTTATGCTAAAGTGGGGCTCTGCTTCCCAAGGAGATGGGGCACTGTCCCCAGCTTCAGTTTTTGTGTGTGTGTGTGTGTGCAGCTGTTTATAGAGGTAACTCCAGAGACCTGTAAGTTTTTCACTCTTCAAAGGTGGTGTCATCTAGAGAGTGGTGTGTTTACTACCCTCCTGGGCTGTGAACTAGCGTATGAGTGATCACAAGCACACTTTTCAACCCTGGAACTATGACAAGAGTCCCTACTCCTCTGCAACCACAAGATCTGTTGTGCTAGTGCTCCTCCTCATGCTGGGACTAAGACCCAGGACTGCAACGTAGATCCAAATATAGGTAATGCAACAGATTCCTGCCCTTGGTGCCAGCAAAGGGACCCCTGTAAACCTCCTTCTGACCCATTGTCCAATCCCCTTACCATCTGTGGCTTGAGAGGTCTGAAAACTACCACTGATGCCTCTGATTCAGTTGTCCCAAAGCCTTCTCCTGATTTGCTGCCACCCAGCCCTCACTGACCTGGTCTGCACTGGCATGACTTGTACTGGACTGTGCTCCTCTCTCATCCTGGTGCAACACACCTTTCCTGCTCATCTTATGAGTTGTTGGGACAGAAAATTGTTTCACTCCATCTTGTTGTGGGTTCTGCCACTCTAGAATTTGTTTAGAGTCACTATTTAAAGGTATTTAGAGAGGTTTGGGGGAGAGCTCAGGTGAGTCCCTAACTTTACTCCACCATCTTGGCTTTGTCACAAAAGAGTGCTAATCTTGAAAGTGTTCACTTAGTACCTTTACCCATTCACATCTTGTGACACACAAACTTAACTGCAGGCTTACATCTGTCCATCTTGGGAATGTCTCCCTGCTGCAGGGACTCTTCTGGCACAGGCAAACCCCTGCCTACCTCCTACCCTATAACAAATTTCAGACACTGATACTTCTCAGCCATATAAGGAGGGCAGGGGAAAGAGTCATTTTGTTTTCTAACCAGTCCTTAGAATAAGAGTACTCAAGGCTACAGAAACTGTTCTCTGAATTCTCTCCTTGCCATTCCTCCCAGTTACAAAACAAAAACAAATAACAGCATTCAGTCTCAGCAGAGTAGAAAAGGAGGAGAACTGTGGCAAGAATTGAGATAAAGGGCTAGTGTGCTTGGCTCTGTAGGGTCCAAAATAAATAGTGATAAATTCATGTGGAACCTGTTTCCCCAGGGGCTTTTCATGGCAGGTACCCAGATTAGCAAACTTTCTTTCAGCATGGAAGAAGTCTGAGGTAATGAACTCATAAGCAAAGAGGAAGGAATCAAAAAGTAAATTATAGGAGAATATAAGAATAGTTGAAGCACTAAATATTTCAAGAGGAAAGCCCTTAAAAACATCACAGAGAATCAACAGACAACTTGACAGAAAAGATACTGAAATCAGAAGGAAAGAATTACTAATTCCTTAAAGAGATAACAAAGTCTTCTTAAGAGTTATAAGCAAAGGAAAGTAATCAAATACTGGATGAGTTACAGGACCCCATGGGCTCTCAAGAGAATAAAATAACAAGAAATTCCAGAATTATTCAAAAAAGAAATGAATTTCATGAAAAAAGAAATTAAATCAATAAAAGAATAAATAAATTTCAGAATTTAGCACTCTAGGTACAGATTTTAAAAACTCAGCTAGTAAAATACAAAAAGAAAGAATCTATAATAGTTGATAGAATAGAAAAAAATCAATCTTCAATTAACAATGGAATGAATCCTGTCTACATCAGTGAAAGGGAGATGAACGAATTTGGTACCCCAGAATACTAAAGTAGAGGAAAAATTGGCAGAAGAGATAGTTCTTCTGTCTTCATGTCAAATTGATCATCGACAACAGGTCAAAGTAGTCTTCAACTCTGTGCTGCCTTATCTATTTCTTAGATTCATGGGATGGTTATGTTATGCTGGCAGAGGTTGTACCACAATTAGTGGTATTGCTAGGACACAACTGGCTATCATATCAGACTTCCTGTGAAGCCTTCATAGTTAAAATAGCAGTTCTCTAAATATCTTACCTTGGCTACCATTTTCCTGCTTGGCCTTTCTCCTTCCTCACAATGTGGACAATGAATTGGATTTTCAGAAGATTTGCTATAATTTATTTTTTATTATTAGGCTGCAGTGTCACAATGTTTACTTAATTGAATTTGCAGTTCATTAACAACCCCCAGATACTTTTTACAGACACTATTGCCTAGCTAAGTTTCTTTCATCCTGTACTTGAGAAATCTTTTCTGTTGAAAAATGTTTTAAATCCAGGTGGAGAGTTTTTACCTCTATCTCTATTCAATTTCATCTTATTCTATTAAGCCATTCATTCTAACCAGTTGGGATCTTTTTGCATCCCAACTCTGTCATCAAATATGTCAGTTACACCTCTCAGCTTTGTGTTGTCTTCAAATTTGATAAGTATGCCATCTATTACTTCATCTAGGGCAGTGGTAACAATGTTAAAAAGCATAGAGCCAAAAACAAAAAAAAAAGTTTTTTGCATGCAACTAGAAAACAAGATACACAGGCAATAGGGAGTAGAAATTTAGCTTGCTCTACAAGAGAGGAAGGGAAAAGGGGATGGGAGGGGAGTGGGTTGACAGAAGGGAGGGCTGACTGGGGAACAGGGCAACCAGAATATAAGCCATCTTGGAGTGGGGGGGAGGGTAGAAATGGGGAGAAAATTTGTAATTCAAACTCTTGTGAAAACCAATGCTGAAAACTAAGTATGTTAAATAAATAAATTAAATTTTAAAAAAAAGCATAGAGCCAAGCAAGGACAAATTCCTGGAGGACTCCATGAGAGATCTAACTCTAAGCTGAATTTGAGCCATTACTGACTGCTTTTGAAGGCTAGTTATTCTACTAATCTAAACCACCAGTACTATAGGTAAGTTAGTTAATTTCTTTGGGCCTCATTTTCCTCACCTATAAAATGAAGTTGACATAGATAACATATAATTTTCCTTCTAGCTCTAAATCTAAGATCTTATTATCTAGCCACTAGTTCTTCATCTCATCTACAAGGACAGCATGAGAGATTTTGTTAAAAATGTTCTTAAAATATAAGAATGTTATATTTACTGCATTTTCCTGTGTGGGATCACACTTGAGGAAAAGCCATTAAATACAGTATTAAGTGACAAACCATAAAAATTTTAACTCTGTGAAAGGTGGAAGCCCAAACATAGTGACTTGTTAAAAATCATAACTTAGATCTTCAATTTAGACGCTAAGTCAAAACTTAGATCCTATGACCTAGGAAGGCCATAACAAGAATATTCATAACCCATATGTGACTAGTACATGATCAGTACACAAACATGTTTGGGCATAACATTGACTTTATGCCTAAGCTCATTACTAAGCAGAAAACCAAAAATATCCACCAATCAGTAGTGATGCAATCTCTAGCTCCTCCCCCTCTATTTGTTTTCTACAGTGGGGATTTTGGGAGTTCTTGGGTAGGGATTCACTGAGCTATCTGACCATCACACCTGACCAAAGATTGCCCCTGTTTTGAAAGTACTCATAATGATTGATTAAACTACTATCTATAATCAATCTTGGTCTCTTCCTTTGGTATCAAGAATACCCCATGATTATGGGGGAGATACAAGATTCCCCAGCTGGAGGAATTCCAGACTCACACCTCATGTCTGGTATGGTTCTCTGTCCAAAAAAAAAGGAAATTAGTTTGGTCTGTTATATGCTCTTCTTGATGAAGCTATGCTGACTTTTAACTATTTTTGCCTCCCTTTATAAGAAACCTCAAAACTTTTTCTCGACATGTCCTTCAATAGCAGAAATGATGGTCAAGCTTACTAGAGCTTCCAATAATCATTCTGAAAGGCAACATAATGCATGAGAAAGAGGGCTGGATTTGGAATCTGGGAAGTTTGGTTTAAAGCTTGGCTTTGCTGCTTGCTCACTCTAATCTTGAGTAAATCACTTAAATTCCATGGGCCTTAGTTTCCTCTAAGATTCCTTATAGCTCTAAACCTATGATCCCTCTTCCATTTTAGAAAGTCAGGCAGACTTTGTCTCTCAGAGCATAGTACTTTTTTCCTTTATCCAAATTCATTTGAAATATGACGGTAGCTCATCGATCACATTGTCCAGCTCTTTTACAACCTTAAGATGCAGTATTTCTAGGGGTATTGACTTGAACTCATCAAAGGCAAATAGATGCTTTCTCACCATTGCCTCACTTATCTTGTGAGGCAGCAAGTTGGAACAGTGGATAGAGAGCTGGGCCTCAAGTCAAGAATATTGCAATATCCTAGGTCAGGGGTTGGAAAGGGATGAGTGAATGGAGAGAAAGGTACATGTGCAAGAATAATAGAAATATGGTAGAAAAAGAAATTACAAAACTTGGCAACTGATTGGAAACACAATACAATCTAGAGTGAGGAATCAGACATTCAGAACTGGAATGACCTCTGAGTCTATGTAGTACAACCTTCTTATTTTGCAGTTTTGGAAACTAGGGCATGGGGAGGTTAAGTGACTTGATTGATCAATCTCATAGAGCACATAGGTAGGAAGTGTCACAGGCAGGATTTGTAAGCAAAACCTTTGACTCTGCACCTGTTATTGTTCAGTCTCTACTCTTCATGACTCCATTTGGGGTTTTCTTGGCAAAGACACTGAGTATTTTGCCATTTTAAGCTAGCTATTTGGAAACAAGGCAATCAGAGTGAAGTGATTTGCCCAGGGTCACACAGTTACTAAGTGTCTGGGGGTAGATTTGAACTCAGGAAAATGAGTCTTCCTGTCTCCAGGACTGGCCTTCTAATCACTGCACTACCTAGCTGCCCCCAACTCTATATCTAGGAAGGACTCTTTCTTCTATATTATTTGTTGCTCTCTCTCTCCCCCCAGCCCATCTCTCTCTATTTATGTATGCATAGATAATATTTTATATAAAGCAAATAAAATATAGAATTTTGAAAATGTCTAAATAGTATTTTACAAATAATTTACAAACACATTTACAAATAATTTCATAAATAACTAATTTATTGTTTGACAGTGATCTTTATCCTCAAAGAAAACATCGAAATATACAGCATCAGAATATACACGAACATTTCCAACAGTATTAAAATTGTATCTTGTTCTTGTTCCCCTTAACACCACTATCCTTATTTCAGTAAATTTATAAGTAGATGACATAAAGGAGCAATAGCAGTAAATAAGATTGAAAGAAGAACCTGGAAGTCATATACAAATCATCCCAAAGATCAAAGGAGCCTAATTTGCAAATTTTATCATATATTAACCAAAATTCAAATCCTGGTAATATGTGCTGAATCAGAAGAAGCCATCTAGGTGCTCTTTGTCAAGGATTTTGGTCCCATGATAGGTAAATTCCAGATAAAATCCACATAAAATCTTCACAGTTCCAGACCCCTAGAATGTCAAAAAAAAAAAGTGTTGAGAACTTTGATACATAGGTTCAAAATTTTACTGATAACTTTGAGATGATTTGCATACGTTAGTGAACTATCCAACAAGGTGGCACAGAGAGAGTTGGTCTGTTTCCCAAAATATCCTATAAAAATGAGACTTCAAACTCCTGCCCTTCCTCCCCAGCCTCTTCCATCTTCATCTGGGTCCAGGCTTCCAAATTTTCTCAACTGTGATCCATTGTTATATGAGTAATATTGTCTGCTTCTCCCTTTCTTCATCTTTTCCCCAATATTGCCTGTCTTCTTTGATCACCCCATGCCCTGTTCCCATGCAATCATCTGCCTCTGTATCTACTTTTCAATACTTGCTTCTACCTTTCTGTACTTCCCCCCCACCCCATACCCCCTGTGTTTAATTAAATTATCATTTGTCCTCCATTTCTACTCCAATCATGGTCTTTTCCAGAAAGTACCCAAAGAACCAAGCATGTCTGCCTCTATTTCATAATTTCATAAATCATTTCATCAACTATTCAGTTTCCTTATTTGTCTTCCTCAGATCCACTTTGACAGTGACATTTTAGTTTCTGTTCTTAGATCTTGTAATCTTCTATGTCTGGTTTGTTGGTGCTCACGATAATATTTTTCACTGTTTTTTTTTTTAGTTTTGGGACCTCCAGTCTCATACTCTGCCCATGGCTTTACCTGGAAACTTAATTGTTTCCAAGGATAGACTTCTTTTATTAACATACAAGGCAACATACTTTTGTGGTCCTGGAGTCCTTGTTAATAACTCTTGTGTAACCATCAAGAGGGCCAGACACAGCATTGTGGACATGCTCCTAAGTTTGACAGCTTGAAAGTTTTTCAGCTGTGAACAATGTGTTCCAAATGGAAACTGAAACATAGTCAAGGGAAAAACTGCATTTTAGAAATAGCTAATTCAGATAGTCAAAGAAAGTATTAAGGAAACCTGGGGTGACTCCTCTTGTATCTGATAAAGGAAAATCAGTAGCTTCACAAAAAATAACAAATTACCTGGACCATTTGTGGTCATATCAGCCTAACTGAATAGCAGAATATCTAGGGTTTCTAAATCAAGATGGATAGTCCTATATCTATTGGTGTTCTCCATCATGGGAGCAAAGAGGTTTTTTCATGAAAAGACTAAGAATCTCACAGATAACTCACATTTTGGAAGAAAAACCATAGAAGAAGTTAAGCAGCACAGAAAGGCCTCACACTATCACAATGTTGTTGCAGTAATACTTTATGTATTGATATAGTAGTTTAAGTAGATTATTGTAAAAGTGTTGATTTCACAGTTTTCTCTGTTAATGGATATATCTGTTGCACTGAAATGCCACAAGACTTCCTGGCTTCTTACCACAAGTTTATTTTCTGTTATTTCCATGATCATCAAAATATGGTGCCAAGCCATATAGAAAACAGAAACTTATGTAGCACTGGAAAATTCTGAAGGCAAGAGAAAATATGAACAGAAGGCTCTTAATTCAGAATGTTCCTTGATGAGTGATGATTATTTGGGCTTCTGTGGGTGCAGCATCAACAACTAGTGTTGATTAACTCGATCAAGGTCAAGTTTGGCAACTGCCTCCCATTCAGCAAGAACAGCAGGGAGTTGATTGGAAGCATGCACTGAATATCGGTACTATTCAAGTGGCTTGTTAAGGTTGTACTCATTGTCTGCACAAAGTCTCATCTTACTTTAATACCAACATAGTTCGCAAACACTATCAGTTATATATAATTGTTCTAAGGACACCTCATTTGATTAGACACTTAGTACCTTCAGCATTTTCCCTTAAAGCAAAAAGAACTTTTCTAGTGGTCAATTAAGTTAGTTCATTTATCAAATCTGGATGAATGGCACTGAATCTCTTTGCCATTATAAGCTTCCAGGTCCACAGAGAATGTCCTAGAAAATCTATTAGCAACTTCCTTGCAGAGAGTTGTATGAATTTGTTGGAAACTTGTTCTTAATCAGGAGAATCAGAATCACATAACTTACGATTTGGAAAGGACTTCAGTTGCCATCTAGTCTCACTATATGTGTGTGTGTATATATATATATATATATATATATATATATACATCCATATATTATGTATGTATGTATGTATATTACACTATAACACTATAACATGCCTGATGAGTATTCATCTGGCCTCTGCTTGAAATCTTTCAGAGAAGGAGAATTTTCCATCTCTCAAGGCAGATTATTCTCCTTTTGGACAATTCCAACTGTTAGAATGTTTTTCCTGACATTGAACTTAAATTGGATTGTTTGCATCTTCCATCCATAGCTCACATTTTGCTGAGATAAAAAAGAACAAATCTAATCCCTCATGCACATTTCAAATGTTAAACTCAGCCCTCACATGCCTTGTCCTTAAGAGTCAGATTTCTCATTCCTAGTATGGCTTCTAGCAATATCAGTCATAGTCATTTTGAAGAACTCATGATGACTACAACTCTCTCCAGTCTTTTTTATCCCGGTCTCTATCTACATTTGTTCCTTTCATGCTGCCTATAAATGTGTCCATTTCTTCCCTTTCTTAAACAAACCAACAAAAACAAAACAAAACACTGTCACTTATTCCTACCATTTCTGCTAGCTCTCATCATATGTTTCTCCTCCCCTTTATGACAAAACTTCTTGAGAAAGTCTTTCACACTGGGTGCCTTCCCTACTATGTTAACAATGATTTTAATTGTTGAATTCAAAGGCTTTTTCTCAATATTTTTCCTGATGTCTCCTCAACATTTGAAACTTTTGACCACCTTTCCCTCCTAGATAATTCTCTCCTGTCTAGGTTTTATAATACTTTTCTCTTAGATCACTTCCTATATGCCTAACTTTTTTGCAAGCTTGTTTGCTGTTTATGGACTCTATCTTGGCCCCCTTTCTCTTTTCACTCAATGCTGGCTCAGTTATCTTTATGCAATATTTATCCAAGATTTATATATTTATATATCCAGACCTAGTCTCTCCCCTGAGATATACATACACATATACAATATCTTTTTGAATATCTCAAACTGGATGTCCTGTAAACATCCCAAACTTAACATGGCCAAAATAGATTTAATTTCCTCCACCACCCCTCCTTCCTCTGTGACTTCTTTATTGTTATGGAGGGTACCAGCATCCTCTGGGTCACCCAGGCTTACAAGAGCAGTGTCATCCTAGGTTCCTTACATTCACTCATGCCACCTACACAATCTGTTGCCAAATCTTGTTTCTCATTTCTTTTTTTTTGGTTGTACCTGTAACAATCATGTTAAACATTAGTCATGTTGAGAAGGAAGAATCAGAACAAAAGGTAAAAGCCAAGAGAAAGAAAAATAGTAAAAAAATTAAAATAGTGTGCTTTGATCTGTATTCAGACTCAGTTCTTTCAATGGATGCAGTTAGCATTTTCCATCATGAGTCATTGGAATTGTCTTGGATATTGCTGAGAAGAGCTTAGTCTGTCAGACTTAATCATCAAACAATGATGCTGTTGCTGTGCACAATGTTCTTTTGGTTCTGCTTACTTCACTCATCATCAGTTCACTCAAGTCCTGCCAGATTTTTCTGAAGTCTGCCGGCTCATCATTTCTTATAGCACAATAGTATTCCATTACATTCATATACCACAACTTGTTCAGCCATTCCCAAATTGATTCCCTTCAATTTCCAATTATTTGCCCC
The DNA here is from genome assembly GCF_011100635.1 of Trichosurus vulpecula. Taxonomy (NCBI): domain Eukaryota; kingdom Metazoa; phylum Chordata; class Mammalia; order Diprotodontia; family Phalangeridae; genus Trichosurus; species Trichosurus vulpecula. Next base: position 21,582,444 of record NC_050581.1, read on the forward strand.
CAGAAAAGAGCTGCTATTTTTGTACATATAGGTCCTTTCCTTTTTTAATCTCTTTTTGGATACAGACCTAGTAGTGGTATTGCTGGATCATAGGGTATGAACAGTTTTATAGCCCTTTGGGCATAATTCCAAGTTGCTTTCCAGAATGGTTGGATCAGTTCATAACTCCACCATGCATTAGTATTCCAAACTTTCCACATCTCCAACATTAATCATTTCCTTTTCTGTCATATTAGCTAATCTAATAGGTTTGAGGTGGTAGGTCAGAGTTGTTTAAATTTGCATTTCACTAATCAATAGTGATTTAGAATATTTTTTCATATGCCTATAGATACCTTTAATTTCTTCATCTGAAGAATGCCTGTTCATTTTTTTGACCATTTCTCAGTTGGAATATGACTGTATTCTTGTAAATTTTACTGAGTACTCTATATATTTTAGAAATGAGGTCTTTATCAGAGACACTGGCTGATTTCTGCTTTCCTTCTAATCTTTGTTGCATTGGTTTTGTTTGTGCAAAAACTTTTTAATTGAATACAATCAAAATTATCCATTTAGCATTTCATGATACTGTGCATCTCATTTGGTCATCAATTCTTCTATTCTCTATAGATCTGACAGGTAAACTATTCCTTGCTTTCCCAACTTGATTATAGTGTCATCCCTTATATCTAAATCATGTACCCATTTTGACCTTATCTTGGTATAGGGTGTGAGATATTGGTCTATGCCTGGTTTCTGCTGTACCATTTTCCAGTTTTCTCAGCAGTTTTTTTTTTATCAGATGGTGAGTTCTAATCCCAGAAGCTAGAGCCTTTGGGTTTATCAAATGGTAGATTACTATAGTCGTTAACTACTGTGTCTTGCGCACCTAACCTATTCCACTGATCCATTTCTTAGCTGGCACCAAGTAGTTTTGATGATTGTCACTTTATAATACAGTTTTAGATCTGGTATGGCTAGTCCACATTACTTTGCATTTTATTCCATTAATTCCTTTATATTCTTGACCTTTTATTCCTTGAGATGAATTAATTTTTTAGTTGTATAAAATATTTTTGGTAGTTTGATTGGTATGGCACTGAGTAAGTAAATTAATTTAAGTAGAATTGTCATTTTTATTCTATTAGCTCAGCCTACTTATAAGCAACTGGTATTTTTTCCAATTGTTTAAATCTGACTATGTTTGTGGGAAAAGTGTTTTGTGATTGTGTTCATATAGTTCCTACATTTGTCTTGGCAGGTAGACTCCGAAATATTTTATAATGTCACCAGATATTTTAAATGGAATTTGTCTTTATATCTCTTGCAGCTGGGCTTTGTTGGTAGTATATAGAAATGCTGATGATTTATGTGGGTTAATATTGTATTCTGCAACTTTGCTAAAGTCGCTAATTGTTTCAAGTAGTTTTTTAGTTGGTCCTCTAGGATTCTATAGGTATTCCATGATATCATCAGCAAAGAGTGATAATTTTGTTTCCTCATTGCCTGTTCTAGTTCCTTCAATTGCTTTTTCTTCTCTTATTGCTAAAGCTAACATTTTTAGTACACTATTGACTAACAGTAGTGATAATGAACATCCTTCTTTCATTGTTTCTAGCTTATCCCCATTACAATGCTTGCTGATGGTTTTACATAGATGTTACTTGTCATTTTAAGGAAAATTCCATTTATTCCTATGTTGGAACAAGTGCTATATTTTCTCATTAGCTTTTCTGGTATGTATTGAGATAATCATGATTTCTGTTAGTTTTGTTATTGATATTGTCACGTATGCTCATAGTTTTCCTAATATTGAACCAGCTCTGTACTCTTGGTATAAATCTCGCCTGGTCATGGTGTATGATGATAAATTGCTATAATCTCTTTGCTAATGTTTTATTTAAAACTTTTACATCAAAATTCATTAGGGAAATTGGTCTGTACTTTTCTTTCTCTGTTTTGGCTCTTCCTAGTTTAGGTATCAGCACCATATTTGTGTCATAAAGGGAATTTCATATGCTCCTTCTTCACCTATTTTCCCAAATAATTTATATAGTATTAGAATTAATTGTTCTTTAAGTGTTTGGTAGAATTTAGTCATACATACATCTGGCCCTGGTGATTTTTTTCTTAGGGAATTCATTGATTGCTTTTTCAACTTCTTTTTCTAAAAAGAAGGTAAGTATTTTATTTCCTATTCTGTTAATCTAGGCAATTCATATTTTCTCAAATATTCATCCATTTCACTTAGACTGTCAGTTTTATTGGCATGCAGTTGGACAAAACAGCTTCTAATTACTGCTTTAATTTCTTCTTCATTGGTGGTGAACTCACCCTTTTCATTTTTGATACTTATAATTTGGCTTTCTTTTCACTTTTTAAAATCAAATTAATCAAAGGTTTATCGTTTTTGTTCTCCACCCCCCCCCATAATACCAGCTCTTAGTTTTATTTCAACTATTTAGTTAAATAGTTTTCTTGATTTCAATTTTATTAATCTCTCCTTTGATTTTTAGAATTTCTAATTTGGTATTTTGGAACATTTTTAATTTCTTCTTTTTCTAGCTTTTTAAAGTTGCACACCCCATTTATTAACCTTCTCTTTCTCTATTTTATTCATGTAAGTATTTAGAGATATAAAATTTCCCCTAAGAACTGCATTGGCTGCATCTCATAAATTTTGGTATGTTATCTAATTATTGTCATTCTCTTTGCTGAAATTATTGATTTTTTCTAAGATTTATTGTTTGACTCACTTGTTCTTTAGGATTAGATTATTTGGTTTCCACTTAGTTTTTAGCCTATCTTTCTGGACCCTTTATTACACATCATTTTTATTGCATCGTGATCTGAAAAGGATATATTTAATATTTCTGCCATTTTGCTTTTGATTGAGAGGTTTTTATGCCCTAATACATCATTAATTTTTGTTTAGGTGCCATGTAACACTGAGAAAAAAGTATATTCCTTTCTATCCTTATTCAATTTTCTCTGAAGGTCTATCATTTCTAACTTTTCTAAAATTCCATTCCCCGCCTGAACTCTCTTGTTTATTTTGTGGTTAGATTTATCAAGGTCTGAGAGGGGAAGGTTGAGGTCCCATACTAGTATAGTTTTGCTGTCTATTTCTTCCTGTAATTCACTTAACTTCTCCTCTAAGAATTTGGATGCTATACCAGTTGGTGCATATATGTTTAATATTGATATTACTTCATTGTCAATGGTACCTTTCAGCAAGAAGTAGTTTCCTTCATTATCTCTTTTAATTAGATCTATTTTTTTTTGCTTTTGCTTTTTCTGAGATCAGGATTGCTACCCCTACTATTTTTTTGTACTTCAGCTGAAGCATAACATATTCTGCTCCAGCCTTTTACCTTTACTCTCTTGGTGTATCTCTGCTTCCAGTGTGTTTCTTGTAAACAACATATTGTAAGATTCTGGTTTCTAATCTACTCTGATATCTGTTTCCATTTTATGGGAGATTTCATCCCATTAACTTTCACAGTTATGCTTACTTACCGTATATTTCCCTCCATCCTATTTTCCCCCCATTTATGCTTTTTTCTCTCCTTTCAACTTGTCCCTCCTCACCAAAGTTTTGCTTCTGACCACCACTGCCCTCAGGGATTATACGGTTTTAATCCTATCTCCTTTGACCTCCAGAATATTATATTCTAAGCCCTCAGATGTCTTAATGTAGAAGCTGCTAAATCTTGTATTATCCTGATTGTGTTTCCACAATACTCGAATTGTTTCTTTCAGGCTGCTTGCAATGCTTTCTCCTTGACCTGGGAACTCTGGAATTTGGCCAGGAGTTTTCCTTTTTGGGATCTCTTTCAGGATATGACTGGTGGATTCTTTCAATTTCTACTTTACCCTGTGGTTCTAGAATATCAGGGCAGTTTTCCTTGATAATTTCTTGAAAGATGATGTCTAGGTTTTTTTTATCATGGCTTTCAGGAAGAACAATAATTTTTAAATTATCTCTTCTGGATCTATTTTTCAGGTAAGCTGTTTTTCCAATGAGGTATTTTACATTTTCTACTATTTTTAACTCTTTTGATTATATTTTACTAATTCTTGATGTCTCACAGTGTCATTACTTTCCACTTGCTGAATTCCAATTTTTAAGAAATTATTTTCTTCAGTTAGCTTTTGTACCTCCTTTTCCATTTGGCCAATTCTAATTCTAAAAAATTAATTAATTTTTCCCCAGTTACATGTAAACCAATTTTTACATTTTTAAAAAACAAAACTCTGAGTTCCAAATTTTCTCCCTTCCTCTCTCCTGCCTTCCACCCCCATTGAGATTTTTAGTGGTTTCATATCGGTTATACATCTGTAGTCATATAAATCATGTCTGTAATAGTCATGTTGTAAAAGAAAACATAGGAAAAAAACTCAAGAAAAATAAAGAAAAGTTTTTAAAAAGTGTGCTTCAATCTGTTTTCAGACACTATCAGTTCTTTCTCCGGGGATCGATAACATTTTTCATCATAAACTTTCAAAGTTGTCTTCGATCATTGTGTTGCTGAGAATACCTAAGTCATTCACAACTGATCATCTTACAATATCACTATTATTTTGTACATAATACATTTCACTTTGCATCAGCCCATGCAAGTATTTCGAGGTTTTTCTAAGAGCATATTACTCATCATTCCTTATTGTACAATAGTATTCCATCACAATCACCTATCACAATTTATTCATCCATTCCCCAATTGATGGGCATCCCCTCAATTTCTATTTCTTTGTCCCCAGAAATAAGCTGTTATATTTTTGTAAATATAGGTCCTTTTCCTTTTTTTGATCTCTTTTGTGATACAGACTTGGTAGTGGTATTGCTAAGTCAAAGGGTATGCATGGTTTTATAGCACTTTGACCATAGTTCCAAATTGCTCTACAGAATGGTCGAATCAGTTCACAACACCACTAACAGTACATTAATATCTCATTTTTCCCCATGTTCCCTCCATCATTTGTCATTTGCCTTTTCTGTCCTACTAGCCAATCTAATAGGCATGAGGTAGTACATCAGAACTGTTTCAATTTGCATTTCTTTGAAATCAATAGTGAGTTAGAATTTTTTCACATGGCTATAAATATATCACCTTAAAACTGATAGAATTTTGTGATCTTTTATCAGTTGGGGAATGGCTTTCACCACCACAAATTTGACTCAGTTCTCTGTATGTTTGAGAAATGAGGCCTTCATCAGAGAAACATGCTTCAAAATTTTTTCAGAGTTACTATTACTGTATTACTCTATCTCCATCCATCTTATCTTCTCCTCTCCCTTTTATTCTCTTTTTTCTTTCACCCTACCCCTCCTCAAAAGTCTTTTGCTTCTGACTACTCCCTCCCTCCAATTGCTCTCCCTATAACCTCCCCCTTTTCTTATCCTCTTCCCCTCCTACTTTCCTGTAGGTTAATATAGATTTCTATACCCAACTGAATGTGTATGTTATTCCCTCTTGGAGCCAATTTTGATGAGAGTAAGGTTCCCTCACTCTCCCTCACTTCCTTCTCTTTTCCCCTCCCTTCCCCTCCATCTCTTTGTCCCAGTACATTCCTCTCTCACCCCGTATTTTTTTACATATCATCCCTTCCTATTGAACTCACACCTGCACCCTCTATATATGCTCCTTCTAACTACCCTAATAATAAGATGGGTCTTATGAGTTACAAATATCATTTTTTATGCAGAAATGTCAAGAATTTAACCTTAATAAGTTCCTTATTATTTCCATTTCCTGTTTACCTTCTTATGCTTCTCTCAACTCTTGTACTTGAAAGTCAAATTTTCTATTCAGCTCTGGCCTTTTCATCGAGAATGGTTGAAAGTCCTATTTCACTGAATTTCCTTTTTTTTCCCCTGAAGGATTGTACTCACTTTTGCTTGGTAGGTGATTCTTGGTTGTAATCCCAGCTCTTTTGCCCACCAGAATATCATATTCCAAGTGCTCTAATCTTTTAATATAGAAACTGCAAAATCTTGTGTTATCTTGACTCTGACTCCACCATATTTGAATTATTTCTTTCTGGCTCATTGTAATATTTTTCCTTGACCTGGGAACTCTGGACTTTGGGTATAATATTTCTGGTAGTTTTCACTTTGGGATCTCTTTCAGGAGGTGATTGGCAGATTCTTTCAATTTCTATTTTACCTTCTGGTTTTGGAATATTGGGGTAGTTTTCTTTGATAATTTATTGAAAGATGATGTCTAGGATCTTTTTTGATCATGGCTTTCAGTTTGTCCAATAATTCTTAAATGATCTATTCTGGATCTATTTTCCAGGTCAGTTGTTTTTTCAGTAGGATATTTCACATTGTTTTTCATTTTTTTCCTTTTTGTGATTTTATTGTCTATTGATTTCTCATAAAGTCATTAGCTTCCACTTGCTCCATTCTAATTGTTTTTGGCTTTTTTGGCAGGGTAATTGGGGTTAAGTGGCTTGCCCAAGGTCACACAGCTAGTACATGTGTCAAGTGTCTGAGGCTAGATTTGGACTCAGGTCCTCCTGACTCCAGAGCTAGTGGTCTACTCACTGAGCCGCCTAGCTGCCCCTCCATTCTAATTTTTAAGGAATTATTTTCTTCAGTGAACATTTGGATCTTTTCCATTTGGCCAATTCTGCTTTTTAAGACATTCTTCTCATCATTGACTTTTTGGACCTCTTTTAACACATGGCTTAGTCTGTTTTTTAAGGTGTTATTTTCTTCAGTATTTTTTTATTTCTCCTTTCCTCTTTTTTTGACTTGTTTTTTCATGATTTTATTGCATCACTCTCATTTCTCTTCCCAACTTTTCCTCTACTTCTCTTACTCAATTTTCAAAATGCTTTTTGAGCTCTTCTATGGCCTGAGACCAATTCATATTTTTTCCTGGAGGATTTTTAATGTTGGAGCTTTGACTTTGTTGTCTTCTTCTGAGTGCACATTTTGATCTTCCCTTCACCATAGTAACTTTCTAAAATTAGAGTTTTTTTAACCTCTGTTTGCTCATTTTCCCAGCCTATTACTTGACTTTTAACTCTTTGTTAAAGCAAAGCACTGCTTCCAGGGTGGAGGGCACATTGTCCCAAGCTTCAAAGGTTTTGTGCAAGTGTTTTCAGAAATACTTCTAGGGACCTGTAAGTTTTCAGTTCTTCCAAGATGGTATGATCTAAGGAGAGGTGTTTACTACTCTCCTGGCCTGTGCTCTTGTCTGTGAGGGATCACAAGCACTCTTTTCTGCTCTGGAAGTATGAGGAGGGGCCACCCCCCCCCTCCACTCCTACCATAAGTTCTACTATGCTAATTCTTCTTCAAGCCCTGGGACTGCCACCCAAGATTGTGCCTGGATCTGAATATCAGGAAAGCAACAGACTCCTGCCTCAGTGTTAGCAAAAAGACTTGTGTAAACTCCTTCTGACCAGTTTTTCAAGCCCCTTACTATCTGCGGGTTGAGAGCTCCAGAAGCAGCTGTTGCTGCTTGATTCAGTCACTCCCAAGGCCCACTCCTAGTTTGCTGGACTATACTTCTCTCTCACCCTAGTGAAACAGACCTTTCCTGCTGACTTTCCAAGTTGTCTTGGGCTAGAAATTTGTTTCACTCTGTCTCTTTGTGGGTTTGCTGCTCTAGAATTCATTTAGAGTAATTTTTAAAGGTATTTGGAGGCTTTGGGGGAAGAGCTCAGGGGAGACCTTCCCTTTCCTGCACCATCTTGGCTCTGCCTTCCAAATATAGTCTTAATATCTGCAGATGCTCTTTGATGAATCCTCAAAAGACAACTTTCCAATTCTATACTTAAAGGAGTTGTTTTCTTCAGTGGGTTTTATTTTTCATCTGACCAATTCTGTTTTTAAGTAGTTTTCTTTAGTCAGTTTTTGTACTTTCCTTTCCAAGGTGTTAACTCTTTTTATTTTATAATTCTCTTGTGTAACTCTCATTTCTTTTCAAATTTTTCTTCTACATCTTTTACTTGATTTTAAGATATTTATTGAGCTCTTTGAAGATGCCTTTTTGTGCTTGAGACCCATTCATATTGCCATTTAGGGCTTCACATGTTGGCATTTTGACATTGTCCTCTTCTGAGTAGGTGTTTTGATTTATCCTGTCCCTATAGTCACTTTCTTCGGTCAGGGTTCCTTCTGTTTCCTACTCATTTTTCATCAAATGTTGTAATTTTTAAAGTTGAACACTGCTCTTGGGCACAGGGGGTACTTTCCCAAGTTTCTCATGCTTGGTGCCAGGGGCTTGCTCACTGCTTTTTCATGCTGGGGCCTCAGATGCTTGTGACTTGCCCACCGTGCTGGCATGCTCCGGCTTGGTCATGCTTTTAGTTCTGGTGTTCTGGGGCTTGCAATTTGCCTTCTTTGTTGGGACCAGAAGATGCATTGCTGGCCTGTTGAGCCAGGACTGAGGGGCCTTGATTGTTGCCTCCTGCTGGCAGCCCAGACACCTAGTCTGTGCTAGGCTATTCTCCTCTTTTGCCTGAAACAGATCTTTCCTTGAAGAACTTATAAGCTATCTTGAGCTGTAAGGTTTTTTTTCACTTCTTTTTGTGGATCTGTCTCTCCAGAATCCATCTAGAGGCTTGTTTTTAAAATGTTTCCAAGGGAACCTGGGGAGAGCTCAAGCAACTTCTTGGCATCTCTCCTCCATTTTCTTGTTTCTACTTTCAAAACATATCTCCTATATATCACCTTCTCTCCCCTCACATAGCCTGGTATCACCACCTGGACTACTGGAATAGCCTCCTACTTGGTCTCTCTGTTTCAAGTCTCTTCTCACTCAAGTCCATTTTCCAATCAGGTTCCAAGGTGACTTTTCTTAACCATAGGGCTGGTCTATTCCAGATGGACCCATTCAATTAACTCATTATCTCCCTTAAGATGAAATTTAAAGGCCTCTGTTACACGTATAAAACTTTTCATAACTTTCCCTTTTTATACCTTTCTAGTATTCTTATGCTTTGTTATCCTTCACACACTCTATGATTTACTTACACTGACTTCCTTGCAGTTCCTCAATGTGAAATTCAATATCCATCCTCCATATCTTTGCACTTTTTGTCCTTCATGCCTGGAATGTTCTGCCCACCTTACTTTCCATTTCTTGTTTTCCTCAGCTTCTTTTAGTATTAATCTCAAAGCCCATCTTCTTTAGAAGACTTATTCCAGTCCTTCATTGCTGCTAGATTATCTTCTATCTATACTTTGTATTTATCTTATATGCCTGCTGTTTTTTATATGTCCTCCCCATTAGAATGTGTACTCCTTGAATGTAGGGGCAGTGTTTTTGCCTTCTTTATATGCCTAAAACCTAGTATCGTCCCTGGCATGTAGTAAGTATAGTAAATATTTAAGAAATGCTTGTTAACTCCTGAGTGAATGACACAACAACTTTGGCAGTGGACCTTTTGAAAATTGCTTAGAAAGATGTGTGAAAGATTTTTCCTTCCACTGATGCAGGCTACAACTTTCCTATGACAGTAGAAAACTTTCTAGGCAGTTGAGTGTGGAACACAGATATAAGGCAACTTGAAGTAAGTATATAGGTTAACCAGCATTTAGTATATGCCTTTATATGCTAGATACTGTGCTAAGCACTGAAGATACAAAGAAATGCAAAAAGATCTTGCCCTCAAATGCCACACAATGGAAATTGAATACAATACTCCAAATGTGTTTATACCAGGGCAGTGTAAATTAGGGGCATTATCTCCCTCATTCTGGAAACTTTGTCTTAGCTTCAACCTTTTTGACCACTTTGTCATACTGTTGACTTACAGTGAGTTTTCTGCCACATAGTTCTTTCTCTTGCTGCCCATCAAACCCCCAAATCTTTTTTTCAGGTGAATAGCTATCTAGACAGAACTCCTCTACTTGTACTTATGAAGTTTTTCTTCCTCTTTAAACCTCTTTAAACCTCCTAGCTTTGTGTCAACTTCATATTTGATGAGCATGCCATTTATTTCTAGGGTCAAGTCAGTGATAAAAATTTAAAACAAAATAAGACAAGAAAATATCCCAGGGCACTTCTCTTGAGACCTAGTTGACACCAAAATATTAATGAATTCTTTAGGTCTGATCATTCATTCATTTCCAATTCTTCCTATTTCTACCATCATCCCATCTATATCTCTCCATTTTACTTATTAGGATATCATAGAAACCTTGTCACATGTTTTACTAAAATCACTTTAAACTATATTTCTAGCATTCCTTTGATCTACTGGTTTAGGAACCCTGTAAAAAAAAGGTAATGAGATTAGCCTGGCATGACTTTTTTCTGATGATGCCATGATGACTCTGAATCAACTTTCATCTTCTTCTCATCACCTTTCATAAGCATTATGAATATATATTGCATTCTTAGGAATATTGCAATTAACCCTCTAAATATATGGTATGCAGAGCTGACACATTACATCTTTGCCCAGGGGGCCAGGCCAAGCTGCTGTATTTATAAGCCAAGTTTACTTACTTTTTAAATGAATAGATCAAAATTTGCTCTCCAAAGTCCACTTAGCTATTCTAATGTGATTATTGGTATACAAGATAGGGGTTAGATCTATGATTTCATTGGAATAAGGAACTCCTTGGATGTAGAAATTCCCTTTTCCAATTCAAGTTGGCACATTCTCTACAATTTATGTTCTTAAAGGTTTACCTAGATTGCTGAGAATTTAAATAACTTGCTCAAGGTCACACAGTCAGCATATGCCAAAGGTGGGGCCTCTGAGGTGAGTTCTGCATTCACTAAGCCACACAGTTTTTCATCCATTAAATACTATCCTATTCCTCCCTTGTGTGTATAGGCTACTTACTGCCTGGTGCTGATACCAGGACTGGCCTTTTATTCACGATATCTGTATCTTACTCTATGGCTTCTCCTCACAGTCACACATCTCCAACTGCCTTTGGAAATCTCCAATTGAATGTCACATAGGCATTTCAACTTCAATAGATCTGAAACAGAACTCATTATCTTTTGTTTAAACTCTCACTTCTTCTAAATTTCCCTATTATTATCAAGGTCACTACCATTCTCCTAGTCATAGAACCTCAATATCATACTTAACTCCTCATTCTCATTCATTCTGCATGTCCATCTCTTTGCCAAATTTTGTCATTTTTACCTTCACATCTCTTGTGCATGTTCCATTCTTTCCACAACCTTAGTTTAAGCCCTAGTCACCTCTTGTATGGATTGCTGCAGTAGTCTTCTATGTCATATCCCTGCCTCAAGTCTTTCCCTAATGCACCCTCCACTCTGCTACCAAACTTCTTTTTCTTTTTTGTTCTTCTTTATTTATTTAATATTGTTAGTTTTCAGGATTGATTTTCACAAAAGTTTGAATTACAAACTTTCTCCCCATTTCTACCCTCCCCCCACTCCAAGATGGCATATATTCTGATTGCCCTGTTCCCAAATCAGCCCTCTCTTCTGTCACCCCACTCCCCCCCATCCACTTCTCCCTTACTTTCTTGTAGGGCAAGATAGATTTCTATGCCCCATTGCCTACACATCTTATTTCTTCATTGCATGCAGAAACTTTTTTTTGAACATCTGCTTTTAAAAGTTTGAGTTCCAAATTGTCTACCCTCTTCCCTTCCCACCCACCCTCCCTAAGAAGTCAAGCAATTCAACATAGACCACATGTGTATCATTATGCAAAACCCTTCCCCAATACTAATGCTGTGAAAGACTAACTATATTTTGCTCCTTCCTATCCTATCTCTCTTTATTCAATTTTCTCCCTTGACCCTGTCCCTTTTCAAAAGTGTTTGCTCTTGATTACCTCCTCCCCCTAACTTCCCTCCCTTCTATTGTCCCCCCTTTTTTATTCCCTTCCTCCTTCTTTCCTGTGGGGTAAGATACCCAATTGAGTGTGTATGTTATTCCCTCCTCATGTCAAATCTGATGAGAGCAAGATTCACTCATTCCCCTTCACCTTCCCCCTCTTCCCTTCCAACAGAACTGCTTTTTCTTGCCACTTTTATGTGAGATAATTTACCCCATTCTATCTCTCCCATTCTCCCTCTCTCAATATATTCCTTTCTCATCCCTTAATTTGATTTTTTTTTTAGCTATCATCCCTTCATATTCAACTCACTCCAGAATATCATATTCCAAGAAATTTGATCCCTTAATGTAGAAGCTGGTAGATCTTGTATTATCCTGATCATGTTTCCACAATACTCAAATTATTTCTTTCTGAGTGCTTGCTGTATTTTCTCCTTGATCTGGGGGCTCTGAAATTTGGTGACAATATTCCTAGGAATTTTCTTTTTGGGATCTCTTTCGGGAGGTGATCGGTGGATACTTTCAATTTCTGTTTTACCCTCTGGCTCTAGAATATCAGGGCAGTTCTCCTTGGTAATTTCTTGAAAGATGATATCTAGGCTCTTTTTTTGATCATGGCTTCCAGGTAGTCCAATAATTTTTCAATTATCTCTCCTGAATGTATTTTCCAGGTCAGTGGTTTTTCCAATGAGATATTTCACATTGTCTTCCACTTTTTCATTCCTTTGGTTCTGTTTTACAATATCTTGATTTCTCATCAAGTCACCTGCTTCCACTTGCTCCATTCTAATTTTTAAGGTAGTAATTTCTTCAGTGGTCATGTTTTCATGTAATAAATGCCCTTCAGGGGGGCAGAGCCAAGATGGTGGCTGGAAAGCAGGGACTAGCATGAGCTCCCTGCCAAGTCCCTCCAAAAACCTACAAAAAATGGCTCTGAACCAATTCTAGAACTGCAGAACCCACAAAATAGCAGAGGGAAGCAGGGCCCCAGCCCAGGACAGCCTGGATGGTTGCTGGGTGAGGTCTTTTGCACACAGAACTGGGAGAGGAGCAGAGCCCAGCATGGGCTGCGTGGACCAACCAGATCAGGAGCCAGCTGGAGCATGCGCTAGCACCCTGAATCAGTGAGCTGTGGCAGTTGCCAGACTTCTCAACCCACAAACACAAAAGACAACAGAGAAGAACTGCAGAACCCATGAAATAGCAGAGGGAAGCAAGGCTCTAGCCCAGGACAGCCTGGATGGTCTCTGGGTGAGGTCTATCCCACATGGAGCTGGGAGGGGAGTGGAGCAGAGCACAGTGTGGGTGGTGCAGACCAACCACACCAGGAGCTGGGCGGAGCAGGCCCTAGTACCCTGAATCAGTGAGCTGCAGCAGTTACCAGACTTCTCAACCCACAAATACCAAAGACAACAGAGAAAGTCAGTGGGAAAAGCTGCTGAGGACAGGGTGATAGAGTTCGAGGTTCAGCCACCAACCCAGGGGCAGCAGAAGTGGGGCAGCTACAGAACTACAGCCCTTCTGGCCCCAGGCCCACCTGGTGGGAGGAATCAAGTGGCGGATCAGAGCAGGAGAGCAGAGCCTGCTGAAGATCTAAGTCCAGTCCAGGTTGGGGGTTCTTGGGGAAGGAGGGGTGTCGGTGTGGCAGAGATGGCTGTAATAGCTCTGAAATCAAAAGCGCATACCCCCAAGTTTGGAACATAGTACTCTTCACTCTACAAGCAGTCATACCCTGCTGAAAAACTCAAGGGTCAAGTAAGATGGCTGGGAACATGGCCAGGCAGTGAAAACACACTCAGATTCAGTCTCAGACTTTGGAATCCTTCTTTGGTGACAAAGAAGACCAGAAAATACAGCCAGAAGAAGTCAACAAAGTCAAAGAGTCTACAACAAAAGCCTCCAAGAAAAACATGAATTTGTCTCAGGTCATACAAGAGCTCAAAAAGAATTTGCAAAAGCAAGTGAGAGAAATAGAGGAAAAATTGGAAAGAGAAATGAGAAGGATGCGAGAAAACCATGAAAAACAAGTCAATGACTTGCTAAAGGAGACCCAAAAAATACTGAAAAATACACTGAAGAAAACAACACCTTAAAAAAGAGACTAACTCAAATGGCAAAAGAGCTCCAAAAAGCCAATGAGTAGAAGAATGCCTTGAAAGGCAGAATTATCCAAATGGAAAAGGAGGTGCAAAAGACCACTGTAGAAAATACTACCTTAAAAATGAGATTGGAGCAAGTGGAAGCTAGTGACTTGATGAGAAATCAAGATATTATAAAACAGAACCAAAGGAATGAAAAAATGGAAGACAATGTCAAATATCTCATTGGAAAAACCACTGACCTGGAAAATACATTCAGGAGAGATAATTGAAAAATTATTGGACTACCTGAAAGCCATGATCAATAAAAGAGCCTAGACATCATCTTTCAAAAAATTATCAAGGAGAACTGCCCTAATATTCTAGAGTCAGAGGGCAAAATAGAAATTGAAAGAATCTACCAATTGCCTCCTGAAAAAAAGACCCCAAAAAGAAAACTCCTAGGAATATTGTCACCAAATTCCAGAGCTCCCAGATCAAGGAGAAAATACTGCAGGCAGCCAGAAAGAAACAATTTGAGTATTGTGGAAACACAATCAGGATAAAACAAGATCTGGCAGCTTCCACATTAAGAGATTGAAGGGCTTGGAATATGATATTCCGAAGGTCAATGGAGCTAGGATTAAAACCAAGAATCACCTACCCACCAAAACTGAGTATCATGCTCCAAGGCAAAATATGGATTTTCAATAAAATAGAAGACTTTCAAGCTTTCTCAGTGAAAAGACCAGAGCTGAATGGAAAATTTGACTTTCAAACACAAGAACCAAGAGAAGCATGAAAAGGTAATCAAGAAAAAGAAGAAGAAAAAGAAATTGCAAGGGACTTACTAAAGTTGAACTGTTTTGTTTACATTCCTACATGGAAAGATGATGTGTATGATTCATGAGACCTCTGTATTAGGGTAGCTGAAGGGAATATGCATATATATATATATATATATATATATGTGTGTGTGTGTATGTGTATATATATATATATATATATATATATAGATAGATAGATAGAGAGAGATAGAGAGAGAAAGAGAGAGAGAGAGAGAGAGAGAGAGAGAGGGAGAGAGAGAGAGGGCACAGGATCAGTTGAAGATGAAGGGATGATATCTAAAAGAAATGAAATCAAATTAAGGGATAAGAGAGGAATATATTGAGAGAGGGAGAAAGGGAAGGATAGAATGGGGTAAATTATCTCACATAAAAGTGGCAAGAAAGCAGTTCTGTAGGAAGAGAAAAGAAGGCAGGTGAGGGGGAATGAGTGAATCTTGCTCTCATCAGATTTGACCTGTGGAGGGAATACCATACCCACTCAATTAGGTATCTTAAACCACAGGAAAGAAGGAGGAAGAAGATAAAAAAGGGGGGATGATAGAAGGGAGGGCAGATGGGTGAGGAGGTAATCAAAAACAAACACTTTCAAAAAGGGACACAGTAAAGGGAGAAAATTGGATAAAGTGGGATAGGTTAGGAAGCAGCAAAATATAGTTAGTCTTTCACAACATGAGTATTGTGGAAGGGTTTTACATGATAGGCATGTGGCCTATGTTGAATTTCTTGACTTCTTAGGGAGAGTGGGTGGGAAGGGAAGAGGGGAGAGAACTTGGAACTCAAAGTTTTAAAAACAGATGTTCAAAATCAAAAAAAAATGTTTTTGCATGAAACTAGAAAATAAGACACATAGGCAATGGAGTGTAGAAATTTATCTTGCCCTACAAGAAAGGAAGGGAAAAGGGGATGGGAGAGGAGTGGGGTGACAGAAGGGAGTGCTGACTGGTGAACAGGGCAACCAGAATATACGCCATCTTGGAGTGGGGGGAGGGTAGAAATGGGGAGAAAATTTGTAATTCAAGCTCTTGTGAAAATCAATGCTGAAAACTAAATATATTAAATAAATTAAATTAAAGCTAAAAAAATGTCCTCCCCAATAGCTGTACCAGGTAGGTCAAGTCAAAATAACCCTAGTCAATATTGTGACATGCTACTTCCTTTGGGAATGAAAACTTTAAGCAGGAAAAAAGTAAGAGTATATTAACAAATATTTAACAACCAGCTCTCTGAAAAGGCACAGCAGTTTTAAAAATTTGATCTGAATTATATACATTTTTTCTATTACTTTGTTAAGTCTAGACAATTAAAAAACAAGTAATCAAGAAATCAAGCCCTAATTTGTAGCATTTGCTGATTTCTCAGGTATAAATGATCACACTGAAAACTTTACAATTGGTTCTCTTGAGTCATTTTGAACTGTCTCCATTACACCCCTAGAAAAAAAGTTGTAATAGAGGTAAGAAAATGAATAGAAATGGAAAGCACAGTAATTAGTGCTCATTTCACTTGTGGATAATTGGAATGAGATTTTCAATAAAAATTCAGGATGTTAGAATTCATAACTTGTAGATGTTATCATGCTTGAGATATAAAGACTGAACAATTAGTTGATGTGATATTTTTTTTGCCCCCAAGCTCAAACAACTTGGTGGAAAAAAAAACCCAAATGTTACATTGGCTGTGTACTTTAATTTGCCTTTTTATTGAGTAGATTTGGTAAATTTGGACAAAAGTCTTGATCTAGAGGTAGCACCTTTAGGCCTAGTTTCAATATACTTGTTATTATCATTTGAGACATAGAGAAACAATATACACCTTCACTTAGCCAAGCATGATGTTATATACTTACTTATACTGAATTTTCTACCTCAGCACATTATAGTGATAGTATGAGGTTGTAGATAAAGTGCTAGTCTTGGCATCAGGAAAATCCAGGCTTAAATCCTCACATTTACTATCTGTCTGAGCAGAACACAGTGCTTGACACAGTTAGTGCATAAAAATAACAGCTTACATTTATATAACAATTCACTTTAAGTTTTAAACCTCTTTTAATTATCTTGTTTGGTCCTCATAACAACTTTGGCAGGTAGGACCTAGCTATCCTATTCTCATTCTCGGATGAGGAAACTGAGACTAAAAGAGGTTATGTGACTTCCCCTGGGTCATATAGCTAGTGAATCAATAAGGCAGGATTAAAATCTGGTTCCTCTTGGCTCCAAGGCAATGCTGGATCCACAGTGTCCCCTTGCCACCCCATAATAAATGGTGATTATTTGGTAGTCTGCATCATTCAATGGAACATTAACAATAATTTGAGTAAATACGATGAAACAATGGCTCCAGGGGGTCATTGGAAATTAAATCCCTCGGTACTTGCCTATTGTCAACTAAGAGAATGTTTGAGGAAAAACATGGAAAAATGAAGATTTGAATCTCTCAAATCCTAAGGACATGTTGAGACTTCTTGTTTTTCTTAAACTTATTCTTTCATACTTATCTCAGTGAATTACACAATGTGAAAAATGATTTTTTTTCTAATCAGTACCTTGGAGACTCAGAGCTTCCCTCAGTCATACCAGCCCCTGTCTCCAAAGTTCTTCAGGAAGACATTACTAATAATGATATTGCATTGAAAGTTGCTTAGGTGGAGACAGCCTAGACAGCCCAAGGCTGGGAGTGTTCTGGTATGGTAGGGGGGTGATCTGATAAAACAGATATTTCCTTTGTCAGGAAGTAGAATGATGGCAGGGTGATATCAGCCCCTGTTGAAAAGCTACATAAACTGGGCACCCCAACTTTCAAATTGTGTCAATTCTGGACTGGGCCCCATGGGGGGTGCAGTTCTGTACTGTAATTCCCATGCAGTGCATGTCAAGCCAGTCTGAGAGAAATAAAAACATGGATACATAATAGTTCGTCTTTCTTAGATCAAACTCTATTTTGGGGTCAACAGCATCTACATCTATAAGGTATAACTGTGTGTACTTCTGTTCATCCATATTAGACATTATTATCTGTATATTGCCTTCTACTAAAAGGTGACATTTCTTATTGCCTCTGTCAGCTCCCTAGTCTATTTGCTTTAATCTTAATGTCCTGAGTGGTTTTTCATCTTCTCATTCTAATTGCTGCATTTTTGGATGCCAGACCTGATTGTAATGGGCAGCTGAAATGGCATATAGTAGGTGATTGACACTACCTATATAAATGCCTATTCTCGTAAGCACATGCCGTGTCATGATTGTCAAAGAAAATTTATTACTAGCTCCTTTTGAAAATTTTAATTGAAGCTTGATGCTCTCTAGTCAATCATAAGTTCATAAATTAGGATCCAGATAGATTCCACTCAGGATAATATAGGCCACAATTGAATTTTTTCTGATATTTAAATTAATTCCAGTTAAGAGATCACGTAACTATTATGCTTAGTAGAGTGCCTAGCACTGTGTATTGATCAAAATGACTGCTCAATAAATATCATTGATTCAGGGATATTTTTTCTTCATTTAGAGATGAGTAGTAGTAACTAGTTCAGAGAATAGAGGGAAAACCAATTTTTCCCCCAAGGAGAAAGAGCAAGAAATCATGCATGATCGAGAAAGCCTTGAGCTAATCTAAAATCATTCCCAGTAACTACTACAGTAATTCAGCTATTATTCAATCATAAGAATAGCTATGCAAAGGGACTAAGCTAAAACCAAATGTGATTCAACACATTTTCATAGTACATGGCACATAATAGGAATTGAATAAATACTTGTTGATTGATTGATGGATGGATAGTCAAATTTATATGCCAGATGTCTCCACCAGTCACCAAAGAATGATGATATTTCTCTAACACAGCAATTTTATATATCTTTAAAAACAGAGATATATTTTATTCTTATTTAAAATGCCCATGTCTCCAGAACACATTCTTTTTACAAATCTACCAGCACAACAGCCTGAGGTATCTTAGAAGATGTCAAATGAAATTTGTAAAATCATAAAATTTCTAAAAAGAAAAACAATCATGATTTGAATGTTCATTAGGAGTCATAAGTCTTCTGCAGCATGGCGAATTTTCTATGTACATTTCTAAATTCAGATTTATAGTTCAAATAGATAATGGCTGTTTCTGCATTGAGCCCTCCTTCACTCAATGTACAATAGTAAAATTTGGTTTTGAAATGAACCTCATCAGTATTAGAATAGCCTTCTGTTGGAAGATGACTTTACATAGTGTCCCCAGAGGTTACATGAAAGAGACAAACCTATCTACTCAAGTTTTTGAGACAGAAAAGAAGCCAAGATTGCATGTACATGTTTTAACCCAATTCTACGAATTCGAGTCCTCAAGCATTCATTAAATGCTTACTATGTTTGAATGCTGTGGATAAGTTCACCTACCTTGGCAGTATACTTTCCAGGGATGTCCACATTACATGCACCCATTGCCAGGGCTAGCTTAGCACTTGACAGGCTTGAAAGAAAGTGTGAGAGAGAAGAGACGCTGAGCTGCCTACCAAACTGAAGCTCTACAGAGCTGTTGTGCCGATTTCATTGTTGCATGCCTGTGAAAAGTGGACAGTCTACCAGTTCCATGTCAGAAAACTGAACCATTTGAATTATCTTAGGAAGATTCTGCAAATTACCTGCTAAGATAAGAATGCGAAGGTCCTCTCTTGAACTGAACTCTCAAGCATTCAACATTTACAGCAGAAAGCATAGCTCTAATGGGCTCACTACATAGCCTGAATGCCAAACATAAGCTTACCTAAATGATTATTTTTATGGAGAACTTGCACAAGGTGAGTGCTCATACAGAGGTCAGAAGAAACAGGACAAAGACCTTCTCAAGGTCTCTTAGAAGAATCTTAGTACTGATTGTGAGATGTGGGAGATATTAGCACCAGATCTCCCAGTGTGGCATGCCTACATTAAAGAAGGCACTGTGCTCTATGAGCAAAGCAGAATCACAGTAACACAAAGAAAACAAGATGTACAAAGGTAGAGACATTTCTATTCCAAATGTTCAAATGGACTATTTGTGCCTGACCTGTGTTAGAGCTTTCCAAGTTCATATTGGACTAATCAGCCACAGTCAAACCTAGACCTTAATATTGTAATGTCATTGATCCTCTTTAAGTGTGAAAGATGAACAACAATAACTACGTGCCAGGTACTATGCTAGGTGCTGGGGTTATTAAGATAAGCAAAAAAGCCCAAGGAGGAGCATAGAGGGCATGATGGTGAAATCTGGAGAATGAAATGTAGCTAATCATTTGGGAAACACTGACTATTTGACATTGGAACATAGGAACCAGTTCTGGCTTAAGGGCTTGTAGAAAATAAGAAAATTTAGTAATGGTATGAATAAGTTTTAAACTCAGTTATTCTTTTGCTCTGCCCCACCCCCACCCCTCCAAAAAAGGAAAAAAAAAGAAGAATAAAAAAGCCAACCTATAGTGCCAGTGCCTACTGTGGTATGAAACAGACCTGGACAAACAGGCAAACTTCCTCTTTTAACTCTTTTATTCATTTTGATAAATTCCTCACTTTCTCTTCCTCCCACAAGTCTCATGCCATACAAGTAAGATAAAGTTGCTAGTTGTGAGAACTTGAAGATGAAATCAGGGAAAAAATAATTCCCTAAGGCTGATAAAAATTGAAGAAACTCTAGTTATTACCTCCCCATTGCATAGTTTTTGTTTTGTTTTGTGTTGCATTTAGAAACAAGCCTGGGTAGAGGCCTAATTGAACATAGGGCTATACCTGATAAATGTTAAGTAACAATTATCATCACTCTAATAGACAAGCAATTATTGGTTAGACCCAGAATAAATCTAAAGTATCATACTGAAATGCAGCAGGTAATGATTTCTAATTGTCTTGTACAAGAATATTCACAGAATTTCTATGAATTATAAAAGGTGTATAAACCAGTCACAGTAATTATGTTTTTATTTCTTTCAAAATTTCAGTGAAAATAATATTTATTTGATTGAATCTATACCCTGGGCTTATACCACTATAATTAAAATGAAGATAATTAAAGGTTTTAACACTCACAGAAATCCTTCAATGGGAAAAAATTGTACCTCTAGGATGAGCCATGCCTGAAAAGGCCAGTTTTATGCTATGGCCTAAAAGTTACCAGGTTGGGGCTTTATTTGGACCACTCTCAGAATCACCTATGTGACCTAATTTCCACAGTTCACCTTTGGGTATCATTTTTTAGTTGCTGTTATCAGTTGCCATGAGGGTGCATAAGAAACACGTCATTGACATGGTAAATCAGCAGCCCTATTAAATAGTTTTGGTAGAAAGGAGTTCATAAATTTCCTGACCCTGCTTTCAGAGACATTTTCATTCAAAGAAATTTTTAGTCCCTTATGAAGGAAAGATGTGAAACCAATTTCAATATCTAGAAGTACTTTGAAAGCCTTTCTCATTGTCTAAATTTGCAACAACTACCTGTAACATTAAGCGACTGCAAAAGTGACTAATCAAAGCTGGCATTTATATAGATTTTGACATCTATTATATTATTTAAGCCTTAGAACAACCCTGAGGTATAGGGATATAGGCAGCATATATGTTTTTTTCTGTTTTTTTAAAAATTTATTTAATATATTTAGTTTTCAGCATTGATTTTCACAAAAGTCTGAATTACAAATTTTTCCCCATTTCTACCCTCCCCCCACTCCAAGATGGCATATATTCTGTTTGCCCTGTTCCCCAGTGCACCCTCCCATCTGTCACCCCACTTCCCTCCCTTCCCCCTTTCTCTTCTTGTCTTGTAGGGCAAGATAAATTTCTATGCCTCATTGCCTGTGTATCTTATTTCCTAGTTGCATGCAAAAACTTTTTTTGTTGTTTTTGAACATCTGTTTTTAAAACTTTGAGTTCCAAATTCTCTCCCCTCTTCCCTCCCCACCCACCCTCCCTAAGAAGGCAAGCAATTCAACATAGGCCACATGCGTATTATTATGTAAAACCTTTCCACAATACTCATGTTGTGAAAGATTAACTATGTTTTGCTCCTTCCTAACCTATCCCCCTTTATTGAATTTTCTCCCTTGACCCTGTCCCCTTTCGAAAGTGTTTGTTTTTGATTACCTACACCCCCATCTGCCCTCCCCTCCATCATCCCCCCCCTTTTGTTTCTTCCTCCCTCTTCTTTCCTGTGGGGTAATATACCCAATTGAGTATGTATGGTATTCCTTCCTCAGGCCAAATCAGATGAGAGCAAGGTTCACTCATTCCTCCCTCCCCTGTCCTCTCCCCTCCTCCCACAGAACTGCTTCCTCTTGCCACCTTTATGCGATATAATCCACTCCATTCTATCTTTCCCTATCTCCCTCTCTCAGTATGTTCCTCTCTCATCCCTTAATTTGATTTTATTTTTTTAGATATCATCCCTTCATATTCAACTTACCCTGTGCCCTTTGTGTATATATATACCTACATATATATATATATATATATATATATATATATACATAGACACACACAAATATATATATGTATACATATATATATATATGCATATTCCTTTCAGCTACTATGATATTGATGTCTCATGAATCATACACATCATCTTTCTATGTAGGATTGTAAACAAAACAGTTCAACTTTAGTGAGTCCCTTATGATTTCTCTTTCTTGTTTACCTTTTCATGCTTCTCTTGATTGTTGTGTTTGAAAGTCAAATTTTCTATTCAGCTCTGGTCTTTTCACTGAGAAAGCTTGAAACTCCTCTATTTTATTGAAAATCCATATTTTGCCTTGGAGCATGATACTCAGTTTTGGTGGGTAGGTGATTCTTGGTTTTAATCCTAGCTACATTGACCTCTGGAATATCATATTCCAAGCCCTTCGGTCCCTTAATGTGGAAGCTGCCAGATCCTGTGTATCCTGATAATTTTTCCACAATATTCAAATTATTTCTTTCTGGCTGCTTGCAGTATTTTCTCCTTGATCTGGGAGCTCTGGAATTTGGCGACAATATTCCTAGGAGATTTCTTTTTGGGATCTATTTGAGGAGGCAATCAATGGATTCTTTCAATTTCTATTTTACCCCCTGGCTCTAGAATATCAAGGCAATTCTCCTTGACAATTTCTTGAAAGATGATATCTAGGCTCTTTTTTTGATCATAGCTTTCAGGTAGTCCAATAATTTTTAAATTATCTCTCCTGGATCTATTTTCTAGGTCAGTGGTTTTTCCAATGAGATATTTGACATTCTCTTCCATTTTTTCATTCCTTTGGTTCTGTTTTATAATATCTTGATTTCTCATCAAGTCACTAGCTTCCACTTGCTCCAATCTCATTTTTAAGGTAGTATTTTTTTCAGTGGTCTTTTGGCCCTCCTTTTCCATTTGGGTAATTCTGCCTTTCAAGGCATTCTTCTCCTCATTGGCTTTTTGGAGCTCTTTTGCCATTTGAGTTAGTCTATTTTTTAAAGTGTTGTTTTCTTCATATTTTTTTCAGTATTTTTTGGGTCTCCTTTAGCAAGTCATTGACTTGTTTTTCATGGTTTTCTTGCTTCATTCTCATTTCTCATCCCAATTTTTCCTCTACTTCTCTAACTTGCTTTTCCAACTCCTTTTTGAGCTCTTCCATGGCCTGACACCAGTTCATGTCTTTCTTGGAGGCTTTTGGTGTAGGCTCTTGGACTTTGTTGACTTCTTCAGGCCATATGTTTTGGTCTTCTTTGTCACCAAAGAAAGATTCCAAAGTCTGGGACTGAATCTGGGTGCGTTTTTGCTGCCTGGCCATGTTCCCAGCCAACTTACTTGACCCTTGAGTTTTTCAGCGGGGTACGACTGCTTGTAGAGTAAAGAGTACTTTGCTCCAAGCTTGAGGGGATGCACTGTTGATTTTAGAGCTATTTCTATACAACAAGCTCTGCCACCCCAGCACTCCTCCTTCCTCAAGGACCACCAACCCAGACCTGATGTAAATCTTCAGCAGGCTCTGCACTCCTGCTCTGATCCACCACTTAATTCCTCCCACCATGTGGGCCTGGGGCCGGAAGCAACTGCAGTTGTAGTTCTGTAGCTGCACCTCCCCCGCTGCCCCTAGGGTGGTGGCAGAACCTTGAACTCTGTCCCCCGCAGCTTTTCCCACTAACCTTCTCTGTTGTCTTTGTGGGTTGAGAAGTCTGGTAACTGCCACAGCTCACTGATTCAGGGTGCTAGGGCCTGTTCTGCCCGGCTCCTGGTCTGGCTGGTCCTGCTGCCTCCCACGCTGAGCTCTGCTCCCCTCCACTCCATGCATGATAGACCTGATCCAGCGACCATCCAGGCTGTCCTGGGCTGGATCCCTGCTTCCCTCTGCTATTTTGTGGGTTCTGCAGTTCTAGAATTTGTTCAGAGCCATTTTTGATTGGTTTTTGGAGGGACGTGGTGGGGACGGCAGCATATATGTTTTAAAGATAAAGAAACAAGTGTAGCTCAGAGAGGATCAAATAAGCTTAAAGTTTCAAGAGACTTTTGAGATCCTCTCATCCAATGCCTTCATTTCATAGATAAGTAAACTTAGAAGATAAGCAAACCACTCCAGTCTCTTTGCCAAGAAAACCTCAAAAGGGGTCATGAAAAGTCAGACACAACTGAAATGAATGAACAGCAACAACAAAAGTGAGAAGAGATGTGACCTGCTCAACATCACACAATAATGAGCTGAATTATAGACCATAGAATTTGAGAGTTGGATGCAACCTCAGAAGTCACCTAGTCCAACTCACATACAAACAGAATCTACACCATTATGAACCCAATAAGTACAAATGGTGATTTAGCCCCTACTTGAAGGTGTCCAAGTAGTGTGTATCCACTTTCTCAAGGAAAAAAGAGGGAACTCATCCGTGATTTTTTAAGGCACTTTCCATATTGGAAGCTGTTGTTAACATCAAACCTCCAACTGCATCTTCTACCATATGCTCCTAATACTTTTCTCTGGAACTGAATAGAATGAGTTTAAATTTTCTTGCTCATGATAGTCCTTCACATATTTGAAGACAGTTATCCTGTCCTCCATGAGGCTTCTCTTCTGCGGGCTGGAAGTTTTGAAAGTAGGTCATATAATATACACACATATATGTATTTATGCTTTTCCCTATATACATATGTTTGTATATATACACACATATTTGCATATTGATAAGTAAAAGCAAACAGCCTTATCATAGATGAAATAAGGGAATTTGAAACATTTGAACATCAAGAGCCACTAAATGAACACAGTGATAGAGAAATACCCAAAACATTCAATAAAGCTTTTCAACCTCAATACAGGGGTTACCATGACAACAAAAACTCAAAAATCTCTCTTCTTCATATAAAGTTATAGAAAAAAAGACCATGCTGGAAGCAGCATGGCATCCTCAAATTTATAACTACTGAACAAATGTATAAAGAATCTTTAAAACATTGGATAAAATGTGGGTGGCAAATTTTAATGTCTGGCTTTGAAAAAAATAATAATAGAGACAAAACCCCAAGTCACTTTAATCTATTTTCATTTTTTTTGTTTCAGGATTTGTATCATTTTTAAGGATTACATTCTGTTTTGCAAAGTCATTTTTTTAAAAAAAGAAAACTGGGTAGCTTATAATGACCTAATGAGAAATGTTAGCAGTATTGATCTTATGGTGGGCATGACAAATGTCAGAATGTCAGAAAGGTCTGTATAACTTAACCAAAAAAAGGCAGATAGCAGATTGCTGCTGACTCAGCATTGCCCTTATAATCTCTTTTCCCCAGGGAAGCTTGAACTATGCAAATGCACACTCCACTAGCGGAAATTGCTCTGATTATGATATTTGTGCTCTCATACGGATTTTTTTAACGTTAAATAATATGTGGTTTTATTACTTTTGATATTCCTTCCATTAATGCAGATTACAACCCTTTAACAGTTGCCTGGCTGACAAAAATCCATCTGCTAAAGGCCAACTCTCTGATGATGAGGTTTTCTGCACTTAACTATGCTAAGTCCTCGGACAATAGACACACATTCTGCCGCTGGCCTTGTATGCAGAGTGTTCTGTGTTTGGTGGACTGTGCCAGAATTTGTACTTCACTATTTCGGCTTTGAAAAGACCATGTCACCTCTAGGCCATAGTGAGGTACTGGAGTGGATCTTAAGTGGCAGGCGGTTTCTGTATATAGAATATAAATGTATTACAGCTAGAAACTAAGAAGTTTTTCAATTAGAAATGGTCACGTCAGTGACTCCCTGGGTTTTCTTCGTAATTATATGGCTCATAATTATGGCCTCCCCATTATCTTATTCCTCTGTAGCAACAGCAATAAAATGAACAGGAAAAATAAGGAAGACAATCTTTGTGCATTAAATGTGTTAAGGGAAATATCTTCATAAAACTCCTGGATGTTAAAGTTTACCTTTGAACATTTATTAACAGATATACACAGTAATCACTGAAAAGGAACATACGTGCTATTTGCACATAGTTTTCATTTTGACAGAGCAATAGCTTCAATGTAAGTTCAAATGGATATTGTTTCTGGGCAGGGATATAACTAAGACATGTTGACCAGAACTTTGACACAAAACAAACAGTTTGAGATGACATCGTCAGTATTTTCATTTTTTTCCCAGTTTAGAAATAATTCAATATCTAATTAGTAAGGTAATGTGTTAAAATAGGAAGCTATCCCCTTTATACCCCAACCAAATTTAAGGAGCACCTCAGCAGCAGCCTCAAGGTATACCATTGTTTCTTCCTCCCTCCCATTCCCACTCTAATGTCTTAAAATCTGATCTGAAGGCATGTGTTGTGATACTTGCCTTACATACCGATATTACTGGTTATGACTGTTTCTAGCTACTAGTGGAATTATTTTTTTCCTTGCATTTTTGCAACTAATGTTTTGTCAGGCTATGTGCAGTGAAGCATCTATTTAAGCCAGCTTTAATTCCAAACAGTGTAGGAATGAATAGGGTGGCTATTTTGTTTTATTTTTTCAATTTTGAAACCTCTACTTTCTTCCTTTCCCCCATACCTTTAAAAAAGAAAAAAAAAGAAATTCGAAGTGCTTGTATCATTGAAGCAGAGTAAAAAAATCTTCATATTGGCCTTAAGAAAAAAATATTTTTTTTCATTGTTTGTTAGCCTATCACTTTTCTGTAATAAAGTGATCAGCATCCTTTATCACCAATCCTCTGCAAGAGGATTACTACCATTGTCAAACCATATGGAATAAACAAAAGGCTAAGTATGGTTTCAGGAAGATTTTTCTTGTGTGATTATGCCCCTCCTCCTCCTCTGAGCAGATACTTGATGGTATTCTAGTGTAGCATATTCAGGTGTATTCAAATATAATCTTTCTTATGAGAATAATAATGGTGTTACTACTTATTGGGATGGTGATAGATGAAAAATGGTGGATGGATTTTTCCACATGAAAATAAATTGTTTTCTAAAATGTAGTGCTGAATTCTTATAATATGGCATCCCACTGATTTTCAGTTAAAATCATCTTCAAAAGAAGATACTCTTTTGGTGTTCATTGTATGAGCAGCTTTGTTGTTCTCATATGTTTGGAGCAATCATGATCCCGTCAAGCAGAAGTAGATAGAGAGCTGAAATTGGATCCATGAAGCCTTGGGTTCAAGTCCTGCCTCTGATATGCACTTTTCATGTACCCTGGGTAAGTCACTTGCCCTCTCAATGCCTTTAGAAACTCTCTAAGACTTAAAATTGCAGAGAGCATGCCATTCTACATTGGTAGGAGTTTCCTCATTTGGGAATTCTTCATATCAATGAAATCACAAGTCTAGTCCCTATTCCATAATCCAGTCATTGTGTAGAACATTATTAAGGATTTTGACGCAAAGTATGAGGTAATTTGGAACCAAAAAAAAATGGAAAAACTATGGCTAGTAAACGTAATACCTAAGGGAAGTTCAATAAAACACAAAACAACAAAATCTATTAATTGCCTTACTGTGTGCCAGGTACTGTGAAAAAAGTGTAATAGTCCCTCCCCTCAGAGATCTTATACTCCATTAAGGGAGCTAGCATGTACATATATAAATATATACAATATACACAGACACACAGATGCCCCCACTCCCATATATATGTATATATACACACACGTATATGCACATATGTGTGTATATGTACAGATAAACACACATATATATATATATACACACACATACATATATATGTCATATTCCTATTGCCACAACTTTTATTATGCCACAAGGAAATAATTCCACCTTAGGTATCACTTAGTACCTTAGTAAAGATGAATAGAAATAACACTCTACGTAGATACAATTTGAGAGGAAGAGAGGGAGAAAAGCTGAAAAGAGCTGGTGAGGGAACTTGTTGGGTGGTGGATTAGAGCTGCAATGACCTAGGCTAAAATAACTGCCATTGAGATTCACTAGCTGTGTGATGCTAGACAAGTCACTCAACATCTCTGGGATTAAATTTTTTCCACCTAAACAAGGGGGATAATAATATTTGTACTACCCACCTCACCAGGTTATAAGGAGAACTATTTACAGACTTTAAACAACTATATACTGTCAGTTATTATCATTGGTCTCTTTCATATATTGATGCTAATAAAGAATACCACCTTTGGTTTGGAGTGGAAGCCAGTATTTAGAATCTTTCACTACTAAAGAATGTTCATTGGGCTTGTGTATCTTTCTGATGTCTCAGCTCAAGAAGACATACTCAAATGAAAAGGTGCCATAAGTGGTAGAGGGCAAATCTTGCACTAGGCTTTCCTGGTGCCCAATTACCATAGGAGATATATTCTTTTGGCAATGAATATCTGACTCACTTTTTTCTTAAATGTTGAAAGATTTTCTTTAAGTCCCTTATTAAAATACAAATACATTTGGGATAATTCATACCATAAGCTTCTGTGGGCTCAGCATACACAGATCCTACCATAAATGGGCATTTCACCTGAATGCAGCAAAGCTGCCATTTGATGAAAACTCTGCTCCTGAATGAGTCTTTGTTTACCTGGATCTTAATTCCTAATGACAAGTTTAGGTCTAATCCCAGTTCTTGCATCTGTACTAGATCCCATGGAATGGCCTGTCCTGAATTCTCTCTGTAGCTGCATTCTATGGCTAAGAGACTTTCTAATTCCAACCTTCAGTATCTTGTTGATTCCTGTGCTAAACTTATTTTTTCCCTGCCATTTTTTTTTCTTTTTTAATCCACTGTGTACACATACGTCTGCCTGTTACCCAGCTGGTAACCATTTCAGACAAATGTCAGCTGGCAAAAATCCAAACCAAACCAAAACAAGAAAACAGACCTTTGGATCATCTTTTCAAATTGGATCAGTATATTTGAAACATTTCTTCTGACTACATGGTTAAAGATTGCTCCACTGCCCCAGTACTTCCAGTGGTATTGCTTAAGTTAGAGGGCAAGATAAAAGATCTAATGATTTTTGTTTGTAATGGTAGGGGCCACTAATTCCACAGTTCATCTAGAACAAGAATTCTTAAGGTAGGGTTCATAGGGTTCTGTGAATAGATTTCAGGGGTGGGTCTATGAACTTTGATGGTAGAAAGCACATATATTTTCCCACTAACCTCTAACTGAATCTAGTATTTCCTCTAATTAGTTAAAAAAGAAGGTTTCCACAGGCTTTTATAGCCTATCCAAGGGGTCTGTGATACAGATTACAGAGATCTACCAAATGAAGGTGTCTATTCTTTTGCTTGTTTTACATGAAAACTCTCTCCAATAACTTATCAATGGCCTTCATTAGTTGCTATGTCTCAAAAGTTCATCACACAGTAGCCAACTTAATGATTAACCTCTTCATTTTCAGCTAGCCTGATCTTGGTCACTAGACTAATTTTCTACTACTGGGCCTATAGTCAAAGCCTTTCTGGTTTGGTAGAATCTGCAAGAACTTGGAACCTGCTCTTATAGTTTTTGATAATCCAGCATCATCTTCATGGTACAGTGATGACAGTAGGGTGGGACTTTCATGGAGAAAGTAGGCAGTATAGGTATTATTGTCCTTCTTCCCTACATTAAGGTCCTGATGATGCATAAAAATGTTAAGTATTCCTCAATCACATAGGCAATAAGTGACAGAAGTGAAACTTGAATGTTTTAACTTCAATGTTCTGTCGTAATATATATATACATACATATGCACATACATGTACATATATACACACATATGTATATATATATGTATATGTATGTGTGTATATATACATATACATACATACATACATACATATATATATATATATATATATAAGATTAGCTTTCCACTCAACTCTTTCCCATTCTAGTCACTGAAGCTCCCAAGTTTGATATAATCTTGGATTTCTCACTTCCATTCAACTAATATATCCAATCTTTTGCCAAATCTTCTTCCTACCTTCATAATATCTCTCATGTGTATGCCCTTCTCTCTACTCACATAGCCATCACTCTGGTTTAGTTCCCCATCACCTCTCACTTAAACTATTTCAATAGCCTTCTGATTGACCTCCATGTCTCAAATCTGTCCCCAGTCCATTTCAACCTCCATTCAACTGCCAAACTAGTTCTCCTAAAACAGATCTGCCCATTACTCAATAAATACCATTGGATCCTTACTATCTTGTGGTTCAAATATAAAATGCTTTAATGGCATTTAAAATCTTTCAGAACCTGGATCCTTTCTAGTTTTCCTTGCAGTTTTCTTAGACTTTATTCTCATGCATGTATTCTTTTATGTATCTACTCTGACCAATTTGTTATTTTTGGAAAAGGATGCTTTTATCTCTTGACTCTTTGCCTTTGTGCTGGCTGTCGCCCATGCCTGAAATGCTTTCTTTCCTCATTTATGACTCCGTTTCCCTGGCTTCCTTCATGAGTCAGTTCAAATCTCATATTCTTCAGGAGGATTTTCCTGTTCTCTCCCCTTCTCGCTGAGTTAATGCTTTCTCTCTGAGATTATCACAGACACACACACAGACACACAGACACACAGATGCACACACATACACAGAGTACACAGGTCATTATTTACATATGATATACATAGACATTGAATATAAATGATGGTCTATTCATTGTCTACAACTAGAATGTTCTTGAGGTCAGTAACAATGTTTTTGCATTTCTTTCTATCTTTAGCACTTAGCATAGTGCCTAGCACATAGTAGTTACTTAACAAATGCTTATTTATTGACTAGCTTTAAAAAGATGGCAATAAAGCACTATTTGACCTCATAGCCAAATTGCCTGTAAAATTCTTTTTAACCTAATGATCAAATAAGATAGCTCAGCATGGACTGATCTAAACAAAACAAAACAAAACTGGTCCTGGAATTTATATTGTATTGGCATAGCTTTAACTAATTAAAAAAAACTAGGTAGCCTGTCTCTTTTTCTGATTTATGTTTTTTGATTAAAAGGTGATGTTTGTATGTCTGTCTATATATCCTACTTAAAGAGCCATCTCAGAAAGTATTAAGCAACCAAATTAGCCCTTTGATGGGACAAAAAGCAATGACAGATTTATATAGCATTTCTGAACTATGGATATTTCATTTACTTTGTTGACATTTTTTATGTTTCTGATCGTTCTAATATAGAGCCAGTTCTGTGTTCACTCTCCCAATTCACAGTGAATTGTCAGGTAAAGTTTACAAAATGGAGAATATCACCTTAAGATTCTAAGAGGAAATCTGAAGGGGTGGTAGTTACCATTCACAGGCCCCTAACTACTTGCCTTGCCCTGCCACCCCAATATCAATCAAAGAATAGAAATCTCTTAGCTTAGAGTCTAGAAAAGAGTATTGATGGAGATGTTATAGCAAGAGCTGCAATTAAAAAATATTCTCCCAAAACTCAAGTCATCCTTTCCCCTTGGACATGTAGATGATCCTTACAATGAGTTGGCTCACATTGTTAGTGAAGCACATATATAGACAATATCTGTGGCCAGGAGTTGCTACCAACTTCTAGCCCTGGAAATTCTTTTATCCCTTTTGTGAATTTCTCAGAAAGTTCCTCTGATCTTTCAAACATTTTGTATGCAAACTCAGTTATTCCTTATCCTTTCCTGATTCATCGGTCTTTTGGGCACCAAAGCCAACAGTAAGACTTTTCATCATTACATAGTCCTAATTCTGAGTCTTCTTGGTTAAGATAGTTATTGAAATTCCATGTGTTGGATTCGCAGGGAGCAAAATAAATAAATTATGCACACACATACACACGCAGATAGATAGTGTGTATATGTGTTTATATGTAGTGTGTATATGTATTTATATGTAGTATGTATCATAGGAATACATAGTGTTTTATATATGTATGTATGAAGATATAAATATAGTGTGTGTGTGTGTGTGTGTGTTTAAAAGACTAGACCCTCATTGGCTAGACTCTTCATTATGGGATAGCTTCTTATGAGTTGATCATTTTGGGTTAAATTTGGTATATTACTAAAAAGCACCAATGAATAATTTAAGTCCAATTTATTTATCAGCCTGGTTATTTTCAAAAGAACAAGTACAAATATTCCATATTCCATTGCTGGGTGATGCCATGAATGGAATGACAGGCTCAGAGTCAGGAAGAGACCAAATCTGCCTTCAGAAATTTACTAGCTGTGTGACCCTAGGAAAGACACTTATCATCTGTTTGCCTCATTTTCCTTATCTGTAAAATGGGGGTAATAAAAGCACCTACCTACCAACAACCTACAGGATTGTAATGAGGATCAAGTGAGGTAATAATTATAAAGCACTTAGTGTAGTGCTTGGCACATAGTAAGTGCTGTATCAATGTTAGCTGTTATTATTTTGTTTTCTGTTATGGTGCTGGTAAATTATACCGTTACAAAAATAAATTACAGGAGAGAAGCAGCTTGTCTGACAAAACACTTTTATTCCCTAAAAGATAAAAATGCCTTGAAAAGACTCCTGAATCTTTGTAGCCCTATAATGTGGCTTGTTTCTCTAATATATGTCTAAGTGCATATTGCATGTGTAGTGTAGTACCTGAGTATGGTAAAAATATAGCATTTAAGTTCTCTATACCTATCATGATGATACTATTGGATTTTCAGGAATAATTCTAATTTAGAGAAAAGAAAATAAAAACCAGCATGCCATGGTGGAATGTGAATTGGATCAGGAGTCCAGCAAGGCTTGTGTTCCCTTCCCTTCTCAAGGCCTATGTTTGCTTCCCTCCTCAAACACTGGTTTAAGCATAATCATTTTTTTTTTAAATTTTAATTATTGAAACAAATACACAATAAGAAAAGAAACATAATATAAACTCAAACATTGAAACTTAAATATATAATAAGAAAAGAAAAAGAAAAGCATGTCATGTGCACAGCCAAAAACGAGAGGATTCAAAATATATAGCAATAAATTTCCATTCCAAGAAAGCCTATATAATAAGTACTACACATTGTGTTGAGAACAGTCCATCTTTTCTTTGCTTCCTTGTTAGTTTTCTTTTGTTCTCTGCTGTGTGCTTTTTAATTTGCTTTTCCCTTCCCTTCATACTGCCCCCCACAAGAAGGCTAAAATTAAGCTTGAATATATTTATATAGATACATAGATACACATATAC
Organism: Trichosurus vulpecula; assembly: GCF_011100635.1. Lineage (NCBI taxonomy): Eukaryota > Metazoa > Chordata > Mammalia > Diprotodontia > Phalangeridae > Trichosurus > Trichosurus vulpecula. The sequence continues at coordinate 21,615,747 of NC_050581.1, forward strand.
TTGTACATACACACACACACACACACACATATAGACATATATTTTCCCTAACAAATTCTACTTCTGATCATTTTTTATGTTTGTGTGTATCTCTTATTTCCCATCCCTCCTAACTCCTCCACTTTATTTCTACCCTCTACCTTGCCCCTTTATTACTTAACCTAGACCCCCTCTAAAGATCCCTCCCTTATCCTTCCATTTCCTTAAATCTAGACAGCCTTCTATACCCTCCTTTCACCTATTCCCTCACCCTGCCCTCTAAAGATCCCTCCTTTGTCATCTCAAGGATTCCTTACTTGTCCTCCCATTCCCATTAATCTAAACACACTTCTATACTCCCTTTTAACCTTTAATCTATTTCCTCACCCTCCCCTCTAGAGATTCCTCCCTTATCCTCCCTATCCTTTTGGTGTTTTATTTCTTTCTGCATTTAGAAGACTTTTATTCTCTTCTAGATATATATGTATTGTTCCCTCTTGAACCCATTCTTGATGAAATAGAATAGAAAATTTGACTTTCAAACACAAGAATCAAGACAATTTCTATTCAGCTCTGGTCTTTTCACTGAGAAAGCTTGTAAGTCCTCTATTTTATTGAAAATCCATATTTTGGCTTGGAGCATGATACTCAGTTTTGCTGGGTAGGTGATTCTTGTTTTTAATCCTAACTCCATTGACCTCCAGAATATCATATTCCAAGCCCTTCAATCTATTAATGTGGAAGCTGCTAAATCTTGGGTTATTCTGATTTTATTTCCACAATACTCAAATTGTTTCTTTCTGGCTGCCTGCAGTATTTTCTCCTTGATCTGGGAGCTCTGGAATTTGGCCACAATATTCCTAGGAGATTTCTTTTTGGGATCTATTTGAGGAGGCGATCGGTGGATTCTTTCAATTTCTATTTTGCTCTGTGGCTCTAGAATATCAGGGCAGTTCTTCTTGATAATTTCTTGAAAGATGATATCTAGGCTCTTTTTTGATCATAGCTTTCAGGTAGTCAAATAATTTTTAGATTATCTCTCCTGGATCTATTTTCCAGGTCAGTGGTTTTTCCAATGAGATATTTTACATTGTCTTCCATTTTTTCATTCCTTTGGTTCTGTTTTATAATATCTTGATTTCTCATAAAGTCAGTAGCTTCCACTTGCTCCAATCTCATTTTTAAGGTAGTATTTTCTTCAGTGGTCTTTTGGACCTCCTTTTCCATTTGGGTAATTCTGCCTTTCAAGGCATTCTACTCCTCATTGGCTTTTTGGAACTCTTTTGCCATTTGAGTTAGTCTATTTTTTAAGGTATTGTTTTCTTCAGTGTATTTTTCAGCATTTTTTGGGTCTCCTTTAGCAAGTCATTGACTTGTTTTTCATGGTTTTCTCCCATCCTTCTCATTTCTCTTCCCAATTTTTCCTCTACTTCTCTAACGTGCTTTTCCAAATCCTTTTTGAGCTCTTCCATGGCCTGAGACCAGTTCATGTTTTTCTTCGAGGCTTTTGTTGTAGGCTCTTTGACTTTGTTGACTTCTTCTGGCTGTATGTTTTGGTCTTCTTTGTCACCAAAGTAAGATTTCAAAGTCTGAGACTGAATCTGAGTGTGTTTTCACTGCCTGGCCATATTCCCAACCGACTCACTTGACCCTTGAGTTTTTCAGCAGGGTATGACTGCTTGTAGACTAAAGAGTGATATGTTCCAAGCTTGGGGGGATGAGCCAGTTCTGACACACCAGCACTCTGCCTTCCCCAAGAACCCCCAACCCGGACTCGACTTAGATCTTCAGCAGGCTCTGCATTCCTGCTCTGATCCGCCACTTAATTCCTCCTACCAGGTGGGCCTGGGGCCAGAAGCAACTGCAGCTGTAGTTCTGTAGCTGCCCCACCTCCACTGCCCCCAGGGTGGTAGCTGAACTGCGAACTCCTTCCACTCCTGCAGCTTTTCCTACTAACCTTCTCTGTTGTCTTTGGTGTTTGTGGGTTGAGAAGTCTGGTAACTGCCGTAGCTCACTGATTCAGGGCACTAGGGCACGCTCCACCCATCTCCCGGTCTGGTTGGTCCACGCTACCCACGCTGGGCTCTGCTCCGCTCCCAGCTCTGTGTGGGATAGACCTCACCCAGAGACCATTCAGGCTGTCCTGGGCTGGAGCCCTGCTTCCCTCTGCTATTTTGTGGATTCTGCAGTTCTAGAATTGGTTCAGAGCCATTTTTATAGGTTTTTGGAGGGACTCGGCGTGGAGCTCACGCTAGTCCCTGCTTTTCAGCTGCCATCTTCTTCAGAAACATTTCTAGGGACCTGTAAGTTTTCAGTTCTTCCAAGATGGTATGATCTAAGGATAAGTGTTTACTACTCTACTGTCCTATACTCTTCTCTATGTGTGACCAAAAGCACTCTTTCCTGCCCTGGCACTGTGGCAAGGGTCCCTGCCTCACTGGTGTTCTTTCCTTCCCTGGGACTGCCACCCAGGACTGTGACCAGATCAAAGAATGGGCAAACCAACAGTGTCCTGCCTCAATACTAGCAAAGAGATCTCTATAATCTCCTTCTGACCTCTTATTCAACCCCTCTTATTGTTTGTAGGATGAAAGATCTGGAAACTGCCACTGCTGCCACTCATTCAGTTGCCCTGAGGAATGCTTTGCTGCTGCCTGGTCTGCCCTGGTGCAACCTGTGCTGGACTGTACTTCTTTCTCAATCTGGTGTAATAGATCTTACCTGCCAACCTTCCAAGTTGTCTTGGGCTAGAAAATTGCTTTACTCTGTCTTTTTTCTCATTCTGCCATGCTAGAATTTGTTTAGATTCATTATTTAAAGGTATTTGATGGGGTCTAAGAGAAGTCAGGTGAGTCCCTGCCTTTATTCTACCATCTTGGCTGTGCTTCCCATAATCAGATTTCTTTTTTATGTATATATATTTTCCTTTTATTTTTAGTTTGCAACACACAGTTCTACATAATTTTGAGTTCCAGATTTTCTTCCCTCCCTCCCCAAGACGGCATGGAATCCCATATAACATCCATGTATAACTTCGCATTGAGTTAATTTACACACTAGTCAAGTTGTGGAGAAGAATTATGACTAAGGGAATGAATCATGAGAAAGAAGAAACAGAACCAAAAAAAAAAAACCACAACCCAACAGCAAATACAAAAGAGGGAAAAAAAGGAGGGGAGAAAAAGGCAAGGATGAAGTGTGCCTCAATCTGCTTTCACACTTCATAGTTCTTTCTCTGGATGTAAATAGCACTCTCCATCATGAGTCCTTTGGAGCTGTCTCTGCATATTGTGTTGCTGAGAAGAGCAAAGTCTATCAGGGTTAGTCATCACAGAATCCATATATCTGTGGTTGTGTATAATGTTCTCCTGGCTCTGCTCCATTCACTCAGCATTATGTCATGTAGGTTTTTCCAGGTTGTTATGAAGTCCGTATCATCCCGATTTCTTATAGCACAATAATATTCCATTACCTTCATATACCACAGCTTGTTCAGCCATTCCCCAATTGATGGGCATCCCCTTGATTTCCAATTCTTAGCTACTACAAAAAGAGCTGCTATAAATATTTTTGTACATATGGGTCCTTTTCCCACTTGTGTGATCTCTTTGGGATACAACCCTAGGAGTGGTATTGCTGGGTAAAAGGGTATGAACGTTTTTATAGCCCTTTGGGCATAGTTCCAAATTGCTCTCCAGAATGGCTGGATCAGCTCACAACTCCACCAGCAATGTAACAATGTTCCAATTTTCCCACATCCTCTCCAGCATTTATCATTTTCCTGTTTTGTTATTTTAGCCAATCTGACAGGAGAGAGATGATATATCTAAGAGTTGTTTTGATTTGCATTTCTCTAATCAGTAGTGATTTAGAGCATTTTTTCATATGCCTATAGATATCTTTAATTTCTTCCTCTGAAAACTGTTCATATCCTTTGACCACTTTTCAATTGGGAATGACTTGTATTCCTATATATTTGGTTCAGTTCCTTGTATATTTTGGAAATGAGGCCTTTATCAGTGACACTAGTTGTAAATATTTTCTCCCAATTTTCTGCCTCCCTCCTAATCTTTGTTGCATTGGCTTTTTTGTACAAAAACATTTCAATTTAACATAATCAAAATTCTCCATTTTGCATTTTGTAGTGCTCTCTATCTCTTGTTGGGTCATGAATTCTTTTCTTTTCCATAAATCTGATAGGTAAACTATTCCTTGCTCTCCCAAATTGCTTATAGTTTCAGCCTTTACTCCTAAATCATGAACCCATTTTGACTTTATTGTGGTATATGGTGTAAGATATTGGTCTATGACCAGTTACTGCCCTACCATTTTCCAATTTTCCCAGCAGTTTTTGTGAAATAGTGAATTCTTAGCCCAGAAGCTGGCCTCTTTGGGTTTATCAAATAGTAGATTGCTGTAGTCGTTGACTTCTCCATCTTGTGTTCCTATCCTATTCCACTGATCCACAACTCTGTTTCTTAGCCAGTACCAGGTAGTTTTGATGACTGCTGCTCTATAGTACAGTTTAATATCTGGTATGGCTAGGCCACCTTCTCTAGCATTTCTTTTAATTAATACCCTAGATATTCTAGACCTCTTGTTCTTCCAGATGAATTTTGTTATTATTTTATCCAGCTCTGTAAAATAATTTTTGGTAGTTCAATTGGTATGGCACTGAATAGATAGATTGATTTAGGTAAAATTGTCATTTTTATTATATTAACTCAGCCTAACCATGAGCAACCGATATTATTCCACTTATTTAGATCTGACATTATTCGTGTGGAAAGTGTTTCATAATTATTTTCATATAGGCCCTGGGTTTGTCTTCACAGATAAACTCCCAAATATTTTATAGTGTCTACAGTAACTTTGAATGGAATTTCTCTTTCTATCTCTTGCTGTTGGGCTTTGTTAGTAATGTATAGGAATGCTGAGGATTTATGTGGGTTTATTTTATATCCTGCAACTTTGCTAAAGTTGTTTATTATTTCAAGTAGTTTTTTACTTGATTCTCTAGGATTCTCTAAGTAAATCATCATATCATCTGCAAAGAGTGATAATTTAGCTTCTTCTTTGCCTATTCTAATTCCTTCAATTTCTTTTTCTTCTCTTATTGCTACAGCTAATGTTTCAAGTACCAAATGGAATAGTAGGGGTGATAATGGACATCCTTGTTTCACCCTTGATCTTATTGGGAATGCATCTAGCTTATCCCTATTACAAATAATGCTTGTTGATGGTTTTAGGTAGATGCTATCTGTAATTTTAAGGAAGGCTCTATTTATTCCCATGCTTTCTAAAGTTTTTAATAGGAATGGGTGTTGTATTTTGACAAAGGCTTTTTTAAACTTTTTTTAATCTTTTCATGTATCAACCTTTTATTTTCTAAAGTGGGGATATAGCACCTATAGTATTTACTTTAAAAAGTTTTTATTGATATTTTTTGTTTCTTGCATTATCATAGTTCTCTCAGGCATCCCTCCTTCTGGCCCTCTCGGAGAGCCATCCAGTATAACAAGTAATATCTTTTAAAGAGGAAAAAACTGCCAGTGTAACTTATGGATATATTGAAAAAGTCCAAAAATGTGATATGTAACAACTGTGGACCTCTAACTTTCATGAAGAGGTAAGCTAGGGATATCTTCTTACATCTCTTCATTTGAAGAACATTGCATAACTCAATGGTCAAGAACCATATCACTTAAGAGAAAGAAGGAAAGAATGAAGCAAGTATTCGTTAAGCATTTATGATCGGCCAGGTACTGTGCTAAGTGAATTATCTCATTTTATCTCCATAACAGCCTGAGATATAAGTGTGATTATTATTTCCATTTTACTATTGTGGAAACTGAGGAAGGCAGAAGTTAAGTCACACAGCAAATAAGTGTCCAAGGCCAGACTTGAATTCAGATCTTCCTGATGCCAGGCCCAGTGCTTTTTCTATCTAAGCGCCTAAATAGGAAACAATAGGAATAAATAGTAATTTTTTTGATGAAGGATGCTTTTTCCATACTATGATACAGAACTAATTTGTCTAAATATCTATCCAGATTTGTCTGTCTTGGAAAGATACTATGGATGGACCCAGAAGTGAATAAGAGGAGGGCAGTGGCCTGGCTTATCCTTCAAAGTTCCTTTTTTGAACATAGCCATTCCCCATGAACAAAGATATATTTTAAAATAAACTACTATTTCATTTATATTGTTATGTGTCTATGAATTATATGATTTAATAATCTTAGAGTGCAATAGAGAAGCTTGTGAGGTGGTGGTTCTGTGTGGTATAAACAGATAACAACAGCAAACAAATAAGGTACTTTACATTATTTGGAATAATGGACCTCAACAGGGAATAGTAAGATTGAAAAAGTTTGGCAGGTCACATGATGAGAGGGAGGGCTAACAAGTAGATGATCCAAATAATATGCTGGTATTCTTATGATGTCAGAAAAAAAATAAAGAAACCACTTAGTACATTAGATAAACCTCCTGTGATAAATGTACGGATGGCTTGGGTAAGAATCTTACATAATCAACTGGATAGTTATACAAATCAATAAAATCACAGATCTATTTGAGTATTTTATTACTTGCCTCCCTGGGTTGTTGTGAGATAAAATGGGAAATTGTAGGTATACTGCTTTTTCAACCTTAAATGATTGAAACAAATCATCTATAATTAGTTTTGGCTTTGCTAAAAGAATATCCTTTTTCAAATTATATATCATTTTCTTATAGTGTTCAAGAAATGTAGTTGTCACATCTATACTTTACAGAAAGATATGATTTCATAGAATATAATATTCTTTTTATGATACTAGTTCTAGATTTCTAATTATTACTGAGGTTTAACAATTGATTTGTTTTACCTGTGAAGTAAAGGAGAAGACAAAAATAGTTTTCTTTGAGAATTTGAAAATGGGAAGAGAGGATGAACTTTATGTGTCTCCGGAAGGCAGAACTAATACTGATGAATGAAAATTATAGGGAGGCAGCTTTTTTAAGATCAATATAACTAAGACTTTTCTCAGAGTTAGAGCTGTCAGATCAAAACTTCCTAAGAAAGTTTAGCCCATATAAATCAATCACCACAATGAGAATACCAAAATCATTAGAAATAACCTCAGCCAGCAAAAACTTGATCTCCTTGTCAAACAGAGAAATATTATGGCCAAGGCCAACACTGGCTTAGGTCATAAACTCATTTGTAAAATTTGGCAGAGGAGGATGTTAGAAAAGTATGTACAGAATCATTTCACAAAACTACAGAGACAGAGAAGGCATGAATTAGTTTAGAGAAAGGTTGGTGAGACACATCTAAGTCATTATCACAAGAGCTTTTAAAGGAAACTCAAGGAGAAAAACAAAAAAGTGGAAAAAGATCTATAAATATTTTATGACAAACTTTATCAATGACAATGTAAATACCATATTTGGCATCTAACATGGTAGCCCTTGATGTACTATATCAAGAATTAGAAAGAATATAAAAATGAGAAGAGTGGCAATACTAGGCTCTGAATACACTGAGAAGGTCAATGCCAGAAGCAACATAATTTTCAGAACATCAAGAGAACAATTTTCACTATATCTGAAAGAAGGGAACTCTTGGACAAAACCATGGAATTTATGAGGGGAGAGAGACTTTGATTAAGAGACACTTAATTCTTCAGAGACTTTGGTATTCATTGCTCATAGGCATACATTATTACTACAAGATGATTGATGTGTGTGTGTGTGCGTGTGTGTGTAAGAGAGACAGAGATACACAGAGAGAAATCAACAATTACCTTCCTTATCTCTACAATTTTTTGTAAAAGTAATCTACATATATACCCAAACATAAGTTTTCTTCATTAAGTTATAAGAAGAGAAGGATTTTACAAATTATATTCTGTAGTAGATCACTTCTTAACAGTCATACGAAGGAAAGATCCCACTGTATTTATGGTTTGTCCATTATAAAAACATTAAAAAAAGTTTGATTTGCTATATCAAAGACCTTAAAAACTCTCGTTCAGCAACAACAACAAAACTCTCCTTCCTGTGTTTGTGCCAAAATCATACAAGATTATTTATATTTTTAATGGTAGAAATAGCTTTGACTTTCTATATATAGCAAGCATAGACTAAAACAGGGAGACTGTCATATTTGCTGCTGTCATGGAAAATGTTCAGTACAGAGTCCAAGTAGAAGAGAGAGTCCCTGTAGACAATAAAAATCCTCTAGAGGATCACTTCTGTAGTTGACAATGAGATGGTTGCATTGAATCCTGGAACATTCTAGAGCTTCTTAAATAATGTCCGAAACAAATCATGATTTAGTTCAGTTTAGCCATCCACATAAGAAAAGACGAATGAAATGTGCTTATTATCTAGAATAGGGTAATACATTGGATGGACAAAAGTTGTCCGTATGTATAACGATGATGATGATAACAACAGGAATTATCATTCATATGGCGCTTTAAAATGTGCACTTTATGCTCACAACAACCCTGAGAGGCTAGGTCTGTTAATATCCTCTCTATACAAATGATGAAACTGAGTCAGAGAGAAATCAAGTTACTTGCCCAGGGCCACAAAACTAGAAAATGTCTGAGGCAGGATTCAACTTAGGTCTGCATTGCAGAGGGATGATGAAATAGACTGATGATTCAATAGGAAAAGGAGGTTGGAATAGATTCCATTTGGGAAGTTGTGTAGTGCTTTTGAAGACTCCAATTCTCTCTCTCACTCTTTCTGTCTGTCTCTTTCATACACCGCCGCCCCCCCCACATCAATCATCTTACAATGATGGTGTATACCTATGAGTAAAGTCTTTAAAGAAGTACAGTAGAAAATCACACAAAGGTCAAAGGAAACACACATAATGGCAATGCATAGTTTTCAACAGCTTAAAAATGAGACATTGTGCAAAAAAAGTGTACAAAGATATTTATGGCACTGCAGAAGAGAAGTGGTTCACAAAAAAATATAGCTAGAAAAGGAGGTCATGTGATGAAAGCCAGGGATGTCTAGTGGAGGAACTACATACTCTACTGATATCTATGCAATTTCAAAAATGATAAAGACTTTCTGCATTTTGGTGATCCATGTGGAAGAATTCTAGGAGAGCACTCATAAAAGTTTCAGAAGATTATTGAATGAAGGATTAAAGTAAAAGCTATTTGAAACCTGACTTGACTAGTTAGGTAATGAGTTCCCAATACATAGAAGTATTTGACCAGAAAGTAGATGACCATCTGCTATAAATACTCTAGACAGAATCCTTGAAAGGCTTCAGACTGAAATAGACAACCTTTAAAATTTTTTCTACTTCTTAGCATCTATCATTTTACATGACAAAATAATAGTGAAGGTAAAATTCTATTGTTAACTAACTGATAGTTACTTACTAGTAGTAGAGACTAAAAAATATCTAATTTACTTTGAAGTAAAAGCAATTGCAGAAAGAAAACACATTGATCTTATTATACACACACATATGTACATATACCTGTATACATATGTATGTATACACTCTTAAATAATGGATATGTGTGCATATTATTATTATATTATATTATACATTATTATAATACTGTAAAACACAGATACAACATTGTATATTTATATTAAACATGATTCTGCTATAGAATATACATTCCATAGCTTTGGCTACAGAGGAATTTTAGTCAAGCAAGAGATAGAGGTAATTAGAAGAGATAAAATAGACAATCTTAATGACATGAAATTGAAAAACTTTCATATGAACAAAATTGATTCAACAAGGAAAAGAAGGGAAATGTTTGAGGGAGGGGAAAAAAGCAACACTAAACAAATCTTTGTATCAAATATCTTTGTTAAAAGCACAAAATACATAGAACAACTAACAGAAATATATAAGGCCAAATGTCATTCATTTGGATGAACAAATAGTTTTTAGTGGAAGAAGCACAAACTATCAATAATCATGTGAAATAATGCTTCAAGCCAATAACAATAAGAGAAATACAAATCTGAGATTTCATTCACAGCCAGAAAATTGGCAAAGATGACAGAAGATGAGACCAGTCAATTTTGGAGGGGATTTAGAAACATGGGCATGCCCATGCATTATTGGTAGATCTTGGTTGACTGATTCATTCATTCTGGAAAACAATCTGGAGTTATATGAAAAGAATGACTAAACTGTCCATATTCTTTTATCTAGAGATTCCGTTGTTGGGCATATACCCCACATAAGTCAGTGACAAGAAGAGAACATCCCCAAATATGCCAGATATTTTTAGTAGCATTTTTTGAAATAACAAAGAAATAGAAACAAAGTAGAGACCAAAGATTAAAAAATAAATAAGCTGTAGCACAAGTAGAATATTACTGTGCTATAAGAAATTATGAATAACATAATAACAAAAATCCTAGGAAGACTTACATGAATTAATGCAAAAGGAAGTAAATATAAATAAAAGGAAGTAAATGATATATCTAATTAATACAACAATGTACATAGAAGAAACTTCCCAACAAAATAATTTTATTCCTTTGATATTATAATGACTAAACATGTTCCCAAAGACAAGATATAAGGAGACTCCTCCTTCTTTGTAAAAGTGGGGTACTGTGCTTGTTACATGCAGATATAAAGATAGACTGGGAAATGTGCAGTAGGTGATGTGAAAACAAAAGATAATGATAAAATTTTATTTAAAAAAACTAAAATCATTCTGCTGGGTCTGAATTAGATTATATTCTAAGGATTTGTTGCATTGAAAACAAATTGGAAACCTCTGCACTAGATATAGACATTCTTTTGAATTTTCTTTTAAGACTCTATGTCAACTTTTTCAAGGAGAAGGCAAACAGGAAGTGTTACTTAGTGGAAAAATTTCTAGCAACAGTGCTGAACTGGGAGACAGGAGACCTGTCAAGCCAAGAATTATGGTGTGACCTTGGGTAAATCACTTAACCTATCTGGACCCTAGTTTCTTCTGGACCCTTACAAAATTATTCCATTGAGAAGGTGACCAGAAAGGTGTTCTTCTAGCTCTGACTTTTTATGAGGAAAAAAAAATCTTTCACATTCATTCATTCTAAGTTCTTTTCTTTACACTACTTCCTAACTCTAAAATGCACATATGTCTGGCTTTTTCATGAATATTGCCTATTCATGTGTTGGTTTAGTATTCTGCTACTTGCATATTTATTTGTTTCTACTTCAGGATTGTTTGTCTTAAATGCTAGGCTCCAAAGGAGGGACTATTTCTCTGAGTCCATTGGGCTTTATTTTTTTTAAACACTGAGTAATTCAGCATCTAACACACTCTATTTTAAAAAACATAATGGTGCTATGTAATATTATTATTATTAATGCTAATGATAATAATAACAATAATGGTTCATTTGCATTTATTTAGTTTCTTAATGTGTACCAAATGCTTTTCTGATTCCAACCCTGTCAGCTGAGTAATAGAAGTATTATTCTTCTTCTTCTGCAAATGAGGAAACTGAAACTCCAAGAAGTGATTTGTCCAGAGTGACACAGAACAAGACTCAGTGGTCTCTAAGGTCTCTTTGACTTCTAAATTTCTGTTCTCTGAGTCAGTGCCTATAATTGATCCCTGGTTTTCTGATGGATTTATATTCTTCTTTCACTGCACAATATTTAAGTATGTATCCCTTCTTTAATGCTCTCTCCCTTTTTCTCACAGTCATAGACAATTACTTTCATCAAAAATAAATCTGGGCAGATTATTTTCAGGGCTCTTTCTTTAACAAAATGCTCATTTTTGGCTCTGATCTTAGGGATATTAATTTAAGGGTTCCTAACTTGAGTTCTGTGATTTAAAAAATCTATCTATCTTTCATTAATTGTATTTTACTATAACTGATCTCCTTTTTAATTCTACTTATTATATTTTATGCATTTAAAATACTGTTTTGAGATGGGATTCATAGGCTTCACCAGATTACCAAAGGGCTCCATTTCACAAAAATACTTAATAATGCTTTAACTGAGGTTATTAAAGGTATTAAAATCCACATTTATTTTCTCCATCTTCAGAACCTCTCACATTTTAAATTAAGTTGTGTTTAAACAAATTGTCTCATTTATTTGTCTTTCAAAACTCAGTGTAATTTTTTTAAATTAAAAAACAAAACAAAACAAAAACAATCCTAGGCTTATATTTGGGATATTATTTGTAGGATTGAAGTTATTTCATAATTTCACAAAATTTTACATTTTGTTATTCGTTTTTTCCTCCTTTAAACTGATTAGAAAATAATTAGACCACCAAAAATGAATGGATTGCTTACTTTCCATTTACCACCATTTTAAGTTTAATATGAACATGTATGGCTTCCCTCAGTTTGGAGAGCAGTTGAAGATGAATCATTTTCCCAATAGAGGGCAGTGTGGATTTGTTAACCAGCTCAAGCTGTCTCACATTCTCTGAACTAGCTGAAGAGCAGAAAGGACACTAGAAAACAATTCTCCCACTGGTGTCTTCTCTGTTTCATTATTGTAGCTTAAGAATGCGAATGCCATTTTTATGAAGATTAAAAAAAGAAAATTTGCATTTTGTTCACATCAAGGAATTGGGGACAATGAAGGAACAGCCTGCCCAGAGAAATATGAATGATCAGTTGTTCTCTGAGACATGCTGAACACCTGTCAATTATTGCCCCAGTCTCTGCCTTATTAAATAGCTTTAAGATAAAATGATTTCATGTTGGAGTGGGGTGCCTTGGCTGTTCCTTAGATAGAATTCGTAGAGTTGCTACTTCCCCCAACTTCATTCCCCCAATGTGCTAGGAGGTTGGGTCGTATGTTGCCTATAGCTTTGCTGGTCACAATGTTTGTTAATGCCACCTCCCATCCCCAGTTGTCTGCCCTAAGAAGCACCACATTCCTGTCCAGAAATCCTGGTGAAAATCCTGGTTGCCTAAGGTATCATCACCTGAAATATTTTTGATTCTCATTCCCTTCTCTGATTATAATAATAATGACCTCGGTCTAGGACAGGGATGGGGGACCTCCTCAAGTGTGGCTAAGGCTGCAGGTTCCCTATTCCTGGTCTGGGGCATTGTTCTGGAATTAATAGGGTGAATTCTTCTCCCTTGTGTTGTGGCACTTCAGGTATTAATCTGAAAAATAGTCTATGGACTCCTCTTTCATGGAAATGCTTGGTTTTTCCTTACCCTAATATGTACTCTTTGTTTTTGTTTGGCTTTTAACCCCTTTCTTGCTGTAGAGAGATGAAAGGACCAGAGAAGAATCAAGGATTGATCCCTTTGTCTGAATATTTTCTCAGACTTAGGGAATTCTCTTCATCTGTTCCCTACTTTCCTTTCCCTACAAGCCTATCTATAAAGCACACAAGTTGGGTGGGAAAATCTATATAACGGCAAAGGCTGGAGAATTTCAGCATCTATAGGAAGGAGATTTATTTTAAGAACAAGCTGAAATAAATCCTCAAGAGTGGAAGCTATTAGGTGATTCATCTCTAAGAGCTGTGAATAACCCAAAGGGTATAGCCACAATAAAGAAATCAATATCATTTATTCATTCATTCGGTCAGTCAGTCATTGAATTCATTTAAAAATCAACTCTTAAATGACTGTTTTGCTAGACATTAGGGGGAGAAGCTAAGGTTACAAAATTTTGCCTTCATGGAGACTACAGTCTAGTAAGAAACATACTCATGCTCTATTGATTAGACCTATAATTCTGTCGATGTAGAAAATGCCAAATAAGGAATTCCTTAAGTAACTATTCTGTAACTTGTCTTCTTGGAGAATTGCACTGAGAATTCAAGGCCCAGGGTTATATCTTAGGCAGGATTTGAACTCAGGTCTTCCTGACTTCCAGACCAGCTCTCTATCCACAGTGGAGATATTTACATATTCAGTAGCTAATATTGCCTACTTTATTCATATATGCAATATTAGCCATTGGAGCTGAAAGTGTCTATATTTTTTGATATGATCACAGCACCAGAGTAGGACATGACATAATGTACCAAGTAGAAATAACTTGTTGGTGTCTTGAACTTTTTTTATCTCCAAATCTATTGTTAAAATGAGATTCTGCTTTTGGAAGAGTTATTGTCTTGGCATGGGGAACATCTTACTATTCTTGCAAACTTTTGTGATTTCTTCTAGTTTGCAAACACAAGTATGGGCCTAGGCAGGTCAGAGGTAAAAAACAAAATGCATTGTTTTCAATCTCTGAAACAAATGAGATAAACTGTATTTCATATCCCAACCCAGATGTGACAGTAGCCAGCTGTTGTCTTAGCTAAACAAAGTCCTCAAAAGCTAGGATCCAGGTGGAAAAGGGAGAAAGTGAAAATAACTCCCATCACACTGAACCAAAAATGACAGATCATTCAAAGTAAACCCTAGAGGAAGTAAACGTTAATGAGCTGAAAGTCCTTGTAAATGACCCCTCTCCCACCTACCTCTTGAGAAATCATAAATCAAAATGGCCTATCCTCTCTATTATTTTAATAGCTTCTAAGGCTGACTCATTCCATAGCAAAGCTGTACCCTTTTCCCTAGATTACACTAAAAATGGATTTGTCCATAGCCATATACTTTCCAAAAAACATTCTTACTTCTATATTCCTCAACAAGGAACTCTTCCCTTTACTTCTTTCTAAGTTCTATATAAACATGCAAACAGTTGCAATTTTCCACCCTTTAGTGGGAATGGGAAGCAAAGAGCATTTTGAACATTGACTAAAAGATCCAATTTCTTGTTCCCTTCATCATCTAGTCACCTAGAATAATTTTTGCAAATACCAAGAGCTGCTCTAAAATGCTGTTCTTTTCAGCAAACCTATTCAATCATTCTCTCTCTTATCCGATTTTGAAATTTGCTATTGTTCTTCAAAATTTATTTTTCATTTGCTTTGTGTGTTTGCTTTTTATTTTGAACTCTGGTTGGGGGAGGGGGTCCTATTTCTGTTATAACTTGATTTCCATTCAGCTATCAGATGTCCCTGTTTGCTCTGCTGAAGCTGGATCTAAATTGACTTTGGTTTTAAACTTAAGGTGATTTGCAGTTTGGCTCTGCTACTCATCTCCCCAGACAGACTGACTAGCCCTTGTTTTTGCACGTAGGCAGATAGAGACAAAGATAGAGTAAGCTGAGGATGTTGAATATCCTTTTGTACTTTTTGAAAAGGGAACAATTTGGGAAGGAAATATTTAGAATTGGTTACCTTTTTTTTCTTTTGGTTTTAGTCTGCTCCATCTTCGTATTCTCCCTCTCTCTGCCCTCATCTACCCTGATGCTTTCCCAATTTGCTCAAATAAAGCCCTGGTATTGTCCTTTCTGACAAGCAGAGAGGAGATGAAAGAGGACTGGTTGGAACAGCTTGGTGTCCTAATTGGCTTTCCATTTAACATTTGTTAAATTCCTTTTTTCCATTTAAGCCTTTTCTTGCTTGAATTTAATTTGCTTAATTTTGCTTTTCAGAAATTTGGCTTTGGGGCTTGAATCTCCTTCACTTTTGCCCTTTGCTACTTCTCCTCATTTTGCTTCTGGTTGTTTTAATTCTTTTTCTCTTTGATGAAGCATTCAGCCTCAGTCTCTTAATTTTTCCCCTCCTGTCTTTGTTGTTTTTGTCTTGGCCTCCCTTTCATATTTATTTCTCTTGCTTGGGGTTTACATTTCTGGGATGCCTGTAAGAGTAGTTTTCAGGCACTTCTCTCAATACTTTTGTCCTGAATTCTTGTTTTAGGGTTAGGGATCCTATTTGGCTTTATTCTTAAAAGCCTGTCTATTGTCTGTTTGCAGCTCAGTGGCATTTCTCATCACTGGCAAGTCCTTCTGATCTCTGCTTGCATGTTTGTAGCTCTGTGTATGAGTTCTGTTAATACTGGGCAATTGTAATCCTTGCACCTACCACTGATTTTCAGAAACACTAGATTCTACCACATTGAACTGGCTTTTTCTGGGCATTGTGTCTAGTCATCTACCGTGACTAGAGCAGAGCTACTTGTCGTGCTGCAGTGTCCAAGTTTTGTTCTTAGCTTTCCCCTTGCAGGACCTATTCCTGTTTGGAGAGATAGCCCAGCTACTCTGTGTCTCCAACGTTGCATTTCTCATTGCCTAAAGTGACCATACAGATGAACAGCTAATGGGCACTAGTGGAATAATTTCTGAGAAGAGGAATTAATTTATTACCCTCCTCTAGAGACACTAGTCCAAATCCCAAGTAGGATAATTGGGTATGGAGGGAAACCATTAAGTTGGGTATTATTATACAGGGAAAAGAGCAATGACAGTCTAAGCCTCCCAGAAGATTTTGTCTAGTGGTCTGTAATTATAGGATTTGCCCACATGCTTTGTGTCACTTAGTGACATCAACCCATTGATTGATAAATACACACATACACGCATGCACACACACACAATAATCAACAGTGCTAGTTAAAGTGTTCTAAAATACATAGAATTTGAATTATTCAGATATCTTTTTAGCCTCCTTATTTCAGGATTCCTAAGGTGTGCATGGACAACAGGTGGCTTGCTCCAATTATATCCAGGCAAAAGCTGCTCTTGTCAAAGCACATGTTTGACCTCAGGCAGGAAGGCCCAGGTAATAGCGTCTTCTAGTTTGGACTGTAGGCTAAGAAATACAGGAAGTGCTGATTAGATTTGAAGGTTGAGCTCGTATTTACCTGGGGCCAACCCTGAGGTTTCTACTTTAAAATTGAATCTTACTCATTTTTGAACTTCAGAAGCAAACCCAGTTTCAGAAATATTATTACAATTTTTTTTGCAGTTATGACAACTTGCAATATTTTGCTCAATGTGAACATGATTATGGAGCTGGTGAAGAGTTTCAGCCAATTAAAATCCTATATATTGTTATACTAACCTTGTAACATGCATAAAATAGTATATTTGCTAGATTTGGATTCAGGAAGCTCTGAATTTTTCTTGATTCAGGCACCTAATAGTTGTGTGACCTGGGGCAAGTCACTTAATCTTTCTGAGTCTTAGACAAATAACTAAAACTATAAGTTATTTGTTGATATAAACTAGGTACAGAAATTATTTCAAATATTTGACTTGTATAGTGTCCAGATAAACTGTGGCTGGAAAACTGGCATAGTTACAGGAGCAATGAATTTGGAGCTATATGACCTAGGTTTGATCTTGGCTCTGCTATTTAATATCTTTGTTATTTTGTGCAAGTCACAGCTCCTCTGAGCCCTCAGTATTCTCATTTACCAAAAGAAGAGTAGAACTAGATGACTTCTGATTTTTTTCTTAATTTCTAAATCCTGTGATTTAAACAGTGAGGTAGTGATTTTATAGAATTAAGGAAGCCCTTTTATTTTAAATGCAAGAAAGATTTCGAAAAACTAGAGATTTATCCTAAATCTCTTAAGGAGGTCACAGGCTTGAAAATGCATATATTCTTTTAAAATAACCCTTTTATTTAAATGGATTAAAAAGGCCACTTTCTCATGTTGGGAAAGGCTTGGAGTAGAGAGATTGAAATTTTAAATGGATGAGACTAAATTCTATTTCTTATTCTAGATGGAATTCTAGGTACTAGGACATTTTGTGAGGACTTACTCTGTATCTGTGACTGGAAATCAACATGACACTATGGAAATAAAAGAAAACACTAGTGAAGGAGAAACTTGAAAGATTTCTCCCTTTTGGTTTTTAGGGAATTTCCATGGACAAATCACAATTGTTCCCATCTGTTAACTATATCCTTTTTGGAAAATGACTGATTGTGTTTGAATATAGGAAGAAAGAAGTCTCCAAGGAGAAAGACCTTTTTTTTTCCCAAATGGGAAGTAGTATTAATAACTTACATTTCTGTAACTTTTAACACTTTTAAAGTATATGATATGTAATCGCAAAGTTACTGAGTTTGGAAAGGATCTCAGTGGCCCTCTAGTTCAAACCATAGCAACATAATGGTCAAATGCTTATACAGCCTTCACTTACAGACCTTCAATGTGGGCAAACCCACTGTCCCTTCTCATTATCTCATTTTAATGTCATCTAATTTTATCCTCACCACAACTCTGTGAGGTAGGCACAGGAGACATTTTTACAGGTAATGAAACTGCAATTCCATGCGTAGCTGGAAGGAATGTTCAAGGTTGTCTAGTCATGCTCCCTTGTTTTATAGAGGAGAAAACTGATACAGAGACATGAGATGACCTGCTCAAGGTCACATTATCACAGTTAGTGTTAAGTACTGAATTTAGGATCCAGATTTTCTGACTCCTATTATCCAAGATACCACATTTCCTTTTTAGAACATAAAAACAAAATAGGATGAGAGATTAGGGTTTGAGCAGAGAAGTGGATAACAGGGTTTCTCCTATCAGTAACATTTTTTCCTCCCCAATCTCCTGACTTCATACCTTAAATGGCCTCTCAGGTCCCTTTCAGATCTTAATCTATGATAATATAATCCATTTATGCTGTTCATCAGGCTATTTATATATCCAACTGTTTATATTTTTATGTATCCAGCTACTAATTGGACTTGGCTGTATTCAAAGGCTTAATATAATCAATATTTGCCTCCAAGACTGGCTGCTGTCATCGGTCAGAGCCATCTTTCAAAGGAGAAGGGAATAAAAAAAATTAATGTTGATTGAAAAGTAATCTGGGCCAACAAGTGTTGGTACTACAAGCTCTTATATTTAGTATTAACAAATAGTGTAGAGGAAAGTATATTGAATGTGGGGTCAAAAGACCAAGTTCAAATCTCAGTAGTTTAGCCCTGCTATTTATTATTTATGTGACCTTGATCAGTATGTCAATATGTTTAACCATTTTAGGGTACATATGTAAAATGAGGAGATAGGACCAAGATTCCTTCCAACTTTAAGTCTTTTGATATCCCTATGCTTTCCTGCTCTCGGTCAATCACAGCATATTTATTAAGCGTCTACTATGTGAGGTACTGTGTAGATAGTGTAGATACAAAGACACTCTCTCTCTCTCTCTCTCTCTCTCTCTCCCTCTCTCTTTCTTTCTCTGTCTCTCTCTGGGTCTCTCTCTGTCACAGGGTCTCTCTCTCCCTCTCTCTCTCTCTCTCTCTCTCTGTGTGTGTGTGTGTGTCTCTCTCTGTCTGTGTCTCTCTCCCCTTCCCACCCCACACACTTTGGGATAGGATTTATGACTTGACTCTTGTAACTCCTAGATTTTGACCACTATTGCCAGTATTTAATACAATTGTTTGCTCTTGTAGTTATTATTAACATTCATTGGCTTCATCTAATCCACCAAACAAGAAATAATTGTAAGGAATTGGTAGAGGGGTTGTTACGCAGGAAGAAGAGATTTTATTTTTTAGTCAGAGAAATGAGTGGAGGAAAGTAGATTGGATCTTTAAGGTCAATATCATCTCTAAAGTTTGCTTATGGTTTGGAAAGAAGAGAGCAGAGCTGAGTATTTAATAGTAGAAGGAAGACATGCATTAGGGAGAATTTAGATCTGGTTTTAATTTTTCTCTCCATATTAAATGTGTTGATACTAGAAGGTCAACATAATTAAGTTTTTAACAGTTGGGGAGTCAGAAAACTTGCTTTGAGTTTTGGGCATGAAAACCTTTTATTCTTTAGAAATTCCTTTGACCTGGCTAAGCTTTTGAAAACCATCTACTGTCATGTATTATGTGGCTATGACATACAATCTGAAATGTGGGGTTTGAGTATGGTAGAAAGGTAGCTTTGGGAAAAGGTCTGCATCTTTCTCATTTTTATACAGCTCCAGACTAACAGGTGTATAATAGTCTGAAACAGATTTTAATATTGGACCTCAATACCTCCAATACACAGTACAGGAAAAATCCTTGAATTGGACTTTTTATTTTAGCAATTGAAAGTATTTTCTCCCTTGGCTCATTCTAGGTGGAGGACATTTTCCCTCGGCTCTAAAGACATCTATAGAAAAAAAAAAAAACAACTTTGGTTCTCTAACTGGGCTGGTAAGTCAAATGGAAAAGAAATCTCAAAGATATTGTTACCTTTTTCAACTTCTAGATCATGTCCTCTCAGAGAAGGTGCTTTGCTCTATTATGCTCAGATCACCATCATCATCTTATGTTTTGGAATCATTTCAGAAACCAGTATTTCAAGATTCTTGTCATATCATCAGGAAATTTCTATTCTGTGCTCTTCTAAGTCTTCAACAATTCATCTGAATAATAAATACAGGTTATCACAGTATCATTATTTTCTCTCTGAGGAGCTCTAGTAATTTAAAATTATTGTTACTGCTAAACAACAAAAACAACAAATGTGTTCCAACTAAATCTATGAACCAAGGTAAAACTGAGGTATTTTTGACAAACATTATCAATGTCAATGAGGCCTGGAATTTTTGTTGCTTCTTCCAGACAAGATTAAAAATATCTCTCAGATAAACACTATTTTATCATGTACTTCCTCAGGGTTGAGATGGGAAGTTGAAAATGGAGAATTAATATTGAGCCCAGGTCCTAGGGAATATTTTTGAGGGCAAAATGACTGGGGAGCCACTGGCATGGCAATAAGAGAAAATATTATTGAATGAGAAGGCTTTAAAGTTTCTTTCCTTTTCATTTTGAGGGGATTTCTGTTTGTAAATTCCAGTGGTTTCTAAGGAACATAAATTTCCCCTCTGGATAAGTT
Source organism: Trichosurus vulpecula (assembly GCF_011100635.1). Classification (NCBI taxonomy): domain Eukaryota; kingdom Metazoa; phylum Chordata; class Mammalia; order Diprotodontia; family Phalangeridae; genus Trichosurus; species Trichosurus vulpecula. Next base: position 21,636,381 of record NC_050581.1, read on the forward strand.
TCCTGTTAGAGACAGTATATGGAGTTAAGAAAGATTCTACCCTTTTAAAATTCTGAACTATTCATTGGACTTTGATATATCAATTCTTAGACAACATTGACAGAACTGTCATTACAAAAATATTCATAGGTAACCTAGTAAGCACAAAGCATAATGTACCCTCTCATAAGAAATACGTTGAGCTCAGGAAAAGGGCAGAGTTGCAAATATGTAATGTCCCTGAATGGAAATTATGGATACCATCCATAATTCAAAGTTAATGTTAAGACTTAAGGGCAGGATTTTGTTAAGCAGATTAGTAACAAAGTTGAGCCTGAAACAAGAAATGGTACAACCTACTGTTTAAGCAATTTGTTTTCAAAGCTTTCTGACAACCTTCTGACCAGACCAAAACAAGAATAAGTATTTATTTCAGCATAAAACTCTAGCATGCCCTTTCCAAACAGTTGGACTTACAGATTAAGGTGGTGAGTAGTGGGGAAGACTTCTATAGAAATCCCTTTCAGGAAGCAGTTCAAACCTGGATCTAAGAAAACAGGAACTCCAACAGCTCCACTTTTACTCTCCCTTTTCCATCCTCTTGAAATATTTACCTTCATCATGATAAAAAGGGATGGCATTAGTTTCTACAGGGAAGTGATGGGATTGAAAGTCAGAAGAAACCTTTGGGACAGAATGAGGTGAAGGGGGAGAAATTGAGAACATTTAATTTAGATGTTTATCCTGGGGAAGAGAAGTATGATAGTTTTCTTTTAATATCCAAAGGGCTGCCATATGGAAGAGGGATTAGATTTGTTCTTTTGGGTCCCAAAAAGCAGAGGCAGGAGCTAAGGGTGGAAGTTCCAGAGAGGTAGATTTTGGCTGTGTGTGAGGCAAAACTTTACAACCATTGAAGCTGTCCAGATAGCACCTCCTTATCACTACAGGTTTTGAGGCAAAGAAGGGTGGATGTCCACTTGTCAAGGATATTAGAGAGGGGATTCCTCTTCAGGGACAGTTTGTTCTAGAATCTAGAGGACTTCTGAGGGCCCTTCTAGCTCTGGGATTCCACAATTTGAATGCTCATAAAAGTTTCAGGCATGCATCCAGATGGAACATTTTCAGCTTCCCCCCTTAACCCTGATGAAGTACAAGACAAGATAGTGTTACAGAGGTACTGATTTTTTTAACCCATTCATCTGAGAGAGGTTTTTAATCTCGTCTTGAAGAAGTAGTAACAATTCCATGGCTCCAATAGTTTCCATAAACATTAATGGTAGTTTGTCAAAAATGCTCGGCTTTACTTTGGCATTTAATCTATCACAGAAGCCATTTATTGCTTCAAATTCTCACATGCCATGGACATTGTCACTTAATTAACTCACTGTTCAGCTGGATGTTTAAAACCATCTAGTGGAAAGCAAATTCAGCTATGCTTTATGATTAATAAAAAGCTAAAATCTTATTTTGGGACAGCCACATAACTGGCACCTGAACAAGAACTGCCAAAGTTGCTGATTGTTATTTGGTTTTTAATTACATAGGCTGGCATCAAGGGAAAGATTCATTTTTACTTGTTCCTTAAACTGAAACAAACAAAAAAAATGCTCTTTCCTTAAAGTGACTGGACATCTGTTTTTAAGGTGTTGGTTTATATAATTAAATTTGAAAACTATGTTGTGTCATTGTTATTAATTTTGAGGATGTTCATTTTTATAATTCATTCATTAAAAAGTTTTGATATTATACATGTGATATGTAACTTTGGTCACATCATCTTAAACTTTCTGGAACTTGGTTTCTGCATCTAAAAAACAAAAATTGGTTCACATCAAGCAAGAGTATTGGACTAGATGAATTCCAAGGACCTTTATTGCTTTAAATCTGTGATCCCCAAAATTATTTTGTTCATACCCCTTGACTCAAAGACTTCTACGTTGGAGTTACGCCCTGGGGGAATATGGACAGCACTAAAAGATCCATCCATATAAAAGTATTCGTAGTAGCATAACTTGTGACAACAAAAAAATGTATCCAGAAATTGGGAAATAAAAGGATAAACTAAACTATACGAATGTAATGGGATATTACTGAGCCACAGGGAGCAATGAATATGAAGAACTGAGAGAAACACAGTAGTTTAGTCTTGTTTTAGATCTCCAGGAACAAAAGAAAACAGTTGCTCCTGTTCTAAGAACCTAACTATTGTGTTTACGGATATCATACAAATATATCATACGAACTTGTAAGCAACAACACAACAAAACAAAACCTCCCCCCAAAAAACAAGCTGCAAGGAGACATGTACTACTTCTACCTAATTGCCATCCCAGGGTTCTAATTCTGCAAAATGAAATTGAGCTGGTAACTGAAAGTCTGGAATTTGTCGCTTCCAAGAGCTATGGATGCATTTAGATTGGGCTAAGAAATTTAGTGTCTATATGGTTTTATATTGAGATAGGTAAAAGGAAGTAGACTCTTTTATGGAAGTACCAATCTAGGGTGAGTAGGCCCTAGAATCTAGGGCCTAGACACTTTTGAACATATCAATTAAAATTAAATCAGATAAGGATAAACTCAGGAGTTGGTAGACTTCATTTACTATCAAGGCCTGCTCCTATAAACTTGTCAGTCATTCCAGTTCTTTCTAGTTAACTGTCATTTTTTGTTAACTGTCATTTTTCTAACTCCTAGGGGAAGGAACGTATTTTAAACCTGCATTATATGGAAAGCCTTATCAGAAGTGATGCAGAATGAAGAACAGTAAGCATAATGAATACAGCAATGGAAATAAGGACAAAAGAAGCAACAAAACAACTATTACTTTATTACTGATCTTGTATGGTTACTTCACCTCTCTGGGCCTCAGTTTCCCCATTTGTAAAATGAAGAAATTGTACTACATGACCTTTAGAGTTTCTTCCAGCTTCTAATCTTTGATCCTATGGTCTCAAGCACAATGATCAAAGCTTATAACATACTGTCAAAGTTTAAGCACATATCCTTTCAGTTAATGACGAATAAACTACATAATTTTTTTTAAACTGAAATATAAATTAGATGTTTTTGCTTAGCTATTTTCAGGGAATGTGCTTATAATATAGTAGAGTTTCAGTGCTGTTGATAATAACAGTTGTGTCAACATAGAATATGGATACTTTTTTCCCCTTTAAAGTAAGTTTTTCAGGTTTCATGCTTTCTTGTCAGGTCTTGAGCATGTTATGAAAAGACCAGTATGCTTTAATTAAGCCATAGGGAGAGTTGAGTGTTCCATAATAACTGGTGTGTGTGCGTATGTGTGTGTGTGCATCTGTCTGTGTCTCTGTGTAAATCTGTGATTTTTGTGATAAACTATACTCTTGGTGGGGATTTGCTCAACCAATATACAACCCAATTCATCTATTATTCAACATCTTGGAAAACTGCTTTCTTGAGAGGTGAAGTAACTTGTAAGTAGTCACACAGCAAGTGTGAGTCAGAAGAAAGACTTGAAACCAATGTATTTTTGACTCCTGAGCCAGCTACTTATCTACCATGCCATGTTGCGTGCAAAAACTCTACATAATAACTTAATGTATCATGTTATAAGCAAAACCTCATTGAGTAAAATCTTAGTAAAATATCCTATGGTAGAGCTCCATTCTTTTTTAATAGTATTTTATTTTTTCCCCCAGGACAATTTTTAGCATTTGTTTTTACAAGATTTTCAGTTCCAAAATTTTCTCTCTTCCTCCCCTCCCCTCTTCTTAAAATGGTAGGCAATTTGATATAGATTATACATATGCTATCATGTAAAACATATTTCCATATGAGTGACAGTTGCGACAGAAGAAACAGATCCTAAAAAAGAATGAAGCAGGTGAAAAATATGCTTCAATCTGCATGCAGATACCATCAGTTCTTTATGTGGACATAGACAGCACTTTATTCTGAATCCTTTGTAATTGTCTTAGATTATTGTGTTACTGAGAAGAGCTTAGTCATTCATAGTTGATCATCACACAATGTTGCTGATACTGTATATAATGTTTTCCTGAATCTGCTCATTTCACTTTGCATCAGTTTGTACAAGTCTCTCCAGGTTTTTCTGAAATCTGCCTGTTCATCATTTTTACTGTAAAATAGTACTCCATTATATTCATATACCAGAGCTTGTTCAGCTCTTCCTCAATTGATGAGCACCCCCTCAATTTCTAATATTTTGCCACCACAAAAAGTGCTGCTACAAATATTTTTACACATGTACCTACTTTTCCCTTTTAATTATCTCTTTGGAATACAGATCTAGCAGTGTTATTGCTGAATCAAAGGTATGCAGTTTGGTTGCCTTTTGGGCATAGTTCTAAATTGCTCTCCAGAATGGTTGGATCAATTCACAACTCCACCAACTATTAGTGTCCCAATTATTCCACATCCTCTCCAATATTTATCATTTCTCCTTTTTGTCATATTAGCCAATCTGAAAGGTGTGAGGTGGTCCCTCAAAGTTGTTTTAATTTTCATTTCTTTAATCAGAAATAATTTAAAGCAGTTCTTCATATGCCATATTACATGGTCAATTTTTATTTGGTGCCATACGTGGCTGAAAAAATGCATATTCCTTTCTGTTCCCGTTCAGTTTTCTCCAAAGGTCCATCACATCTAACTTTTCTAATATTCTATTTGCCTACTTAGTTTCTTGTTTATTTTTTGTTTGGATTTATCAAGTTCTGAGAAGAGACAGTTGAGGTCCTCCACTAGTATTGTTTTGCTGTCTATTTCTTCCTGAAACTCAATTAATTTATCCTCTAAAAATGTGGATGCTATACCACTTGGTGCACATATGTTTAGTATTGATATTGCTTCATTGTTTATCATACTTTTTTGCATGATGTGGTTTCCTTTCTTATCTCTTTATAATTAGACCAATTTTTGCTTTTACGTTGTCTGAGATCAGGATTTCTACCCCTGCTATTTTTTAACTTCAGCTGAAGTGTAATAGATTCTGCTTCAGTCCTTTACCTTTACTCTGTGTGTCTGTCTGTTTCAAGTGTGTTTCTTGTAAACAATATATGGTTGTCTTCTGCTTTTTGGTCTACTCTGCTTTCTGCTTCTGTTTTATGGGAGAGTTCATCCTATTCACATCACAGTTATGATTACTACCTGTGTATTTGCCTTCGTACTAATCTTCTTTTTTGTCCTCTATCTCCTTGCACCCTTTCCCTCCTCTCCAGTGTTTTGCTTAAGTCTACCACCTCACGTGGTCTGCCCTCCCTTCTGTCAGTCCCCCAACACTTTATTTAATTTCCTCTCCTCCTACTCCCCTGTTGGGTAAGATAGATTTGTATATTCAACTGATTGTGCATATTATTCCCTCTTTGAAGCAATATTTGATGAGAGTAAGGGTCAAATAAGGACCATCACCCACCCTCCCACTTTCCCCTCCACTGTAATGGGTCTTTTGTACCTTTCCATGTGAAATAATTTACCCATTCTACCTTTCCCTTCTGTCTATACTTACTGTACTCCTCTTTTCCATCCCTTAATTTTTAAATGTAATTTCCTCTACTTCACCTTATAACCATACCCTCTATGTATATTCCTACTAGCTGTACTATTAATGAAACAATTTTTAAGAATTGCAAGTATTAAACTTCTGATGAAGGGATGTAAACCAGTTAGCTCTATTGAATCCCTTATGTTTTCTTTTACCATTTTACCTGTTCATGTTTCTTTTAGGTCTTGATATTGGAGGTCAAATTTTCGGTTTAATTCTGGTCTTCTCCTTAAGAAAACTTGAAATTCTTCTATTTCATTGAACAACCATTTTCCCGTTTCTATGTATCATGCTTAATTTTGCTGGATAAATGATTCTTGGTTATTGTCTTGGCTCCTTTGCCTTCCAGAATATCATGTTCCATGAGCTCTGATCTTATAGTGTTGCAGCTGCCAAGTGCTGTGAAATCCTGATTGTCATTCCCTGAAGTGTTTATTTCTGGCTACTTGTAGTATTTTTTCCTTTCCTGATGGTTCAGAAATTTGACCATAATGTTCCTTGGAGTTTTTATTTTGGGATCTCTTTCCTGAGATGGGTGGATCCTTTGCTGGATACTTTTCAATGCCTATTTTGCCCTCTGCTTCCAGAATGGCAGAACAATTTTCCTTTATAATTTCCTCAAAGATATTATCCAGGTCCTTCTTTTGATTATGGCTTTTCATGAAGTCCAGTGATTTTGATCTTGTTTCTCCTGTACATATTTTCCAGGTCAGTTGTTTTTCTTTTGAGGCATTTTACATGTTATTCCACTTTTTCATTTTTTGAATTTGTTTCATTGACTCTTGATGTCTCACAGTCATTATTTTCACTTGCCCAATTCTAACTTTCAAGGAGTTGTTTTTGTTAATTAACTTTTCTACTTTCTTTCCATTTTGCCAATGGCATTCGTTAAAGAGTTGTCTTCTTCAGTGGATTTTTGTTATCTCCTTTTCCATTTGGCAATTCTAATTTTTAAGCAGCCATTCTTTTTCCTGAACTACTGACTCTTTTATTCATAATTCTGTTGCGCCACTCTCATTATTTTTCACAGGTTTTCTTCTTTCTTATGTGATTTTTTAAGCTCTTTTTTTGAGCTCTTCTATGAGTTCTTTCTGGGTTTGTGACCACTTCCTATTTTCTTTGGGGTTTTACCCATAGGTGTTTTGAAATTGTTGTCCTCTTCTGAGTTTGTGTTTTGATCTTTCTCATCACATAATAACTTTCTATGCTCAGATTCATTTTTTATTGATTTTTGCTCATCTTTTTTGGTCCTTTTTCTTTTCTTTTAAATTTGAGCTCTGCCCCTGAGCTAGAAGGATCACTGTCTCAGGCTTCTTGTATCAGGGGCTGCAGACACTGACTGCTTACCTTGTGCTGCACTGATGTTTTCTTGAGGCCCCCAGAGGACCCTCGTGTCTGGTGCTGGGTTGAATGGTTAAGGTGCGGCTGGTTGGTGCTTCTGGCGGCCATAGGGATCTGGCAGCTTACCTGGTGCTAAGCTGAAGTTCTAGTGGTGGTATCTGATGTGTGCTGATATTGGTGGGTTGTTTCTGTGTTTCCCTACACTGAAGCACATGGAGGTCTGGCTGTTGGCAACTGACTGCTTGCCCAGGGCTTTGCTGAAGCATGTGGTGGGTGCCCAGCTCTGGCAGCTGCCTGCTTGCTTAGGTACCCTTATGGTTGACATCTATCTGTTTGCATAAGGCTACACTGAAGCAAGTGGAATCTGGCCCCTGGAGGTTGCCTCTTTTTCTGGGTCTATGCTGAAGTAAGTGGCAGTTATCACAATTGGAGTCTGCCCATTCTACTGGCTATACTGAGGCACATGGGGGATCCTGGTTTTGTCATTTGCTTGCTCCACCACACTGTGGTTCAAGATCTACTGATGATTTGCTGAGGTGGGGCTTCCTGCTGGCTTGCTGGGCTGCTTTCTGTCCTGGACTGTGCTCCCCTTTTACCTAAGTGAAACAGACATGTCCTGTCATTCTTCCTAGTTTCTTGGGCTAAAAGATTATTTCATCCCATCTTTTTGCTGGTTCTACTGTTCCAGGATTTGGTTTGGGGCTCTATTTTATGTTTTTTTCGAGGGTAATGTGGGAGAGTTATGTCAATTTACTGCTTACTCCACCATCTTGGCTCCTAGAAGTCCAATGCCATGATTCTACTAACTTTCTCCCTGATTCTATTGACCATCAAAATGGCCAAGCACTGCCTTGTACAATTCTAATTAGTAATAGATATTGTTTCTTGAAATTGTATGTAAAGCAAAAAGATGATGATACTTAATGCATTGTCTTGTTTGAATTCCTTTTGTTCTGTTTTCCAGGAACGCATCTAGGAGTGCATGCATGTGTGTGCGTGTGTGTGTGCATGTGCATGTGTGTGTGTGTGTGTGTGTGTGCGTGTGTGTTAGGGGGCTAATGGGGGAATGGAGGAATGTCACATAGCCTTCTGGGAAAGACTTAACATACAAATCTAATGGTAGATCTTATGTAGCTAGATCAGTAGAGTTAAACTCAAATAGAATGTGATTCACTAATCTATAATAAGCAATCCTAAAAGCTCTATATCACCTTAGAAAATGTTGTCTTAACATTATCTATGTTCTTTTTTATTTTTACATATTTTCTTCAATATTTATAAATTCCACTTTAATCTGGTTTGGGCAACATTTAGAAGCCTTAAGGCTTGGATCTCAGGCTGCATATTTGACCCCTCTCTTCTAGACCATATTCCATAGCTTTTACATTATGATTTCATCCTCTTCGTGATAAGACTTGCAATACACCAACTCTTTAGTGACCTCAGTTCTAGAGTGTTACAATGTTACCATCTTTATTGTTATTGGTGCTGTTGTTACTGTTGGTGGTCCTTTGTTCTCAAAGAGGATCAATGACATAGAGACTGATGGATAGGTACCTCAGTGGACTCTAAGCAAAAGAAAACACCAGCCAGCGGTGCACAAACTTTCCAACACAGATAATGGCACAGAAATAGACATTTCAAATGAAGAAGATTCTGTGTACAACAAGCAGCTCAGGTAATGGGACAGGATTGGTAGGTTGCTTTTGCAGGGCTCCCTCTAGTCTCTGAGGCTATTCTGTAGGTAATCAATTTGCACTGTCTCTCCATACTAATATGGAGTAGCTTTCAAGAAATCTGCTAACTCGAGTACCTCATTAACGCCCATATTTCTCAAACAAATTGTCATTTAGATGAAGATCTTGACAACAAATTTGAGCATTGCATCATGAATTGTTTCTGTCAGCATTTTTTCTGGACTCAGGATGTTCAAAGTCTTCAGACATTTCTCTCAGTTGAGGGAGACACTTGGTTGTAGCTTTCTCTTCTTTGACTATAACCACAGAATTGTCCTTTGGGAGTCTTCCAGCTGATAGTGAATGAATTAATAGTTGGCTAGTACTGCTACCCATCTCTGGGAAGTAGCATCTAACAGTGCACTGGTTAGAACATGTCAGTGGATTGTTTTTACCCCAAACTTACGACATCATTCCAAATACATGGCCTTTGAACTTCTCACTGACAGTTCGCTTCAAAGCCAAGAACTGTAGCATAGCTATAGGGTTGAATCTCACTATCACTCAAGCCATTGTTGGCAAATAAAATTAGTTTTCTGGTTACCATCAGTATCTTGGTAGTTTACTAGTCTAAAGCTCTCTAAATTGGTGTCTCTAAACAGGACAAAAGGCTTGTTTAGGTCTGCATCTGCTGCAGTTTAAATGATTACTACACCTTTTAAAATGACTGCATAAAAAAGGAACAAAAAACAAAAAGGAACAACAAGAAGAATAACTTAATGTTAGCATGACCCCTATAGCCTTGATGCAATTCTTGGCTTTGAAGTGGGCTATCAGTGAGAAGTTCAAAGACCATGTGCATGGTGTGAAGTTGTAAGTTTGGGCTGATGACAATCCATGGACATGTTCTGACGAGTACACAGTTAGATTCTACTTCCCAGAGATGGGTGACAGTACTGGCCAACTACTAAATGATCAGTTTTTCAGTAGGATATCATATTACTGATGATGGGAAAATCATCATGGTATAGTGGATAGAAAGCCAACATAAAAGTCAGACAGAGCTGTACAGGTTCAAGCCTTGCCTCTGCTTCTTACTGGTTATCATCCTGGGTAATTCACTGAACACTCAGGGCTCCTACTCAACTCCCTAAGCCTTTGAAAGGCAAGACATTTGGATTCTTCATTAGTATGGAGAGCTTTCTCATAGAAGTTTCCTGCACCAATGAAATCATATGTAAAATAAATCACAATGGACTCTATTTATAGAACATATTTGCAGAACACAAATTGGTTCTCGAAGAGGTTAGTCACAAAAAGCCACTTCTAGTAACAGTTAGGCTCATAGTTATTTATTCTACCACTGATAATTTTATGTGTTCTTCATTTTGAGCAAAGACTGCATCATGCCTTTGACTTGGGGTCAACATTGCCAGGGTAGAAAATAGCTTCCAGTCATTTGTTCCTCTAAATAGCAACATTTTAATGCCATTTTGTCCCTTGTTATCTTCTAGACTGGCGCATATAGGGAAGAATATGTTTCAGAGGATGGAGACATATCAAGGAGGACCAATTCCCAGGGTTTCACTTTTCCCATTTATATGTTAATAATCAGGAATCTTTTCCAAGACAATTCTGAAGGACAAATAATGGAAAAATCTGTGCACTTCCAGAGAGAGAACTGATGAACTCTGAGTAGAGACTGAAATATATATATATATACTTGATTTTTCTTGCATTTTTTTACAACATGGATAATACAGAACATATATTTTGCATGATTTCACAAGTATAATTGATATATTGCTTGCCTTTTCAATGAGGGAAGGGAGGGAGAGAGAGAATTTGGAACTCAACATTTTAAAAAATGAATGCTAAAAATAAGTAAATAAATTCATTAAAAATGATCAGGAATCTTTGAATAGATTAGAGAGGATCTTAGATTTAGAGTTAAAAAGGATTTTAGAGGTCATCTAGTTTGACCTCCTAATTTTATTAAAGAGGAAACTGGGGCCCAGAAAGGTTAAATGATCTGTCCAGAATCACATAGTTAATAAGTGTCAGAGCTACAATTTGAACTCTGGTCCAGTGACTACAAATGCAACACTCCAAATTCAGCACTCTTTCTATTATGATATGATGCTTTCACTGTTGTCAAAATTCCCTTTATTGAGGCAGATTAAAAATCTGTCTATAACTTATTAGATAAATTTTAAAGGCTTGCCTGAGGTCCAGAGAGAGGTTAAGTGTTCTGCTCATAGCCACACAGCTGGTAGGTATCACAATTGATATTCAAATCAAGTTCCAAGGCCAATAGTCTATTGGCTAGGCCATGCTGTTTCCTTGCTTCTCTAGGAATGAACTACCCACCCCATGATTCACTTGAGGGAAAGTAAAAAGAAAAAGAAAAAAATCTATGAATAAAATGTCAGCACAAATCAATTTGCAAATGAGGTGCAGCATAAGAACTTAATGATAACTATAATAAAAATAATAATAATGGAAAAAATTCCTTAACTAGACAGGGCAATGCTTTTGTAAACCTATGATTCATCCTCCCTATGTTCTGAAGTGATTACATGATGGTAACAATTTTGAGTTAATTGGCCATTGTGATACACATTTTAAGCCTATGACTTCATTAATTATGAGCCATTGTCTATGTCAAACTGCCTCATGTTGCACTTATTTACATAATTAAATGCTGTACTATTTTTTCCCAGAAAGTGCACTTGCATTTTTCATGATACTTTATGTAGTTCCCTTGATATCATTGGCATTTGCGTTATCAGTGCAGATAATCCTCAATCATCCAGGCATTTCATAAGAAATCTTGTAGGCAGAACATAAAGTCTCAAAGTTAAGGCAGCAAAATTTGCTTTCCTGTGTCAACCCAGGGAAATTAAGGAAATTAAAAGGAAAAAGTGTTTAATTTTTCTTCCTAGTTGAGATTACAGTCAACTTTTTGTGGCTTAGAATAAGAGGAAGTTTCCTGTTGCCTGATAAAAGTCAGATTCTAAATACTTCTAACACTTTGCCTGAATTTTCCTTTAGAGGTTTCTTTTTCATTCATTTTTTTGGCCAAATCTTTGACCCCATGCAGATCAGTAACTGTTCTACTTATGTCTTAGAGAGTTACCTGGGCATACTTAGATAGTTAAGTGACTTGCCCAGAGTTGCACTGCCAGTATTTTTTCAAAGTGGGGTTTGAACTGGGTAGGATCATTTATTCCAAACTGCTTCTTGTTTCTACAGTGAATATATTGCAAATTTCTCAAGAGAAGGACCATACCAGAGAATCACAGAATCCTTGGATTCTGAAGTGTCTCAGAGGTTATCTAGTCTTACTTGAATCTGCAGCTCTGTAACTTCTACCCTTTGATCCTAGATCCCCATTGTAGTTCATTCATTTAACTCATATCTGACTCTTCATGACACCATTTGGGGTTTTCTTGGCAAAGTTACCATTTTGCCATTTCCTTCTTCAGCTCATTTTTTAGATGAGAAAACTGAGGCAAACAGGATTAAGTGAATTGCCCAGGGTCAGATAGCTAATACGTATCTGAGGCCAGATTGGAACTCAGGAAGATGAGACTTTCTGACTCCAGGTGCAAGATAGCACTTTATCCATTGTACCACCTAGCTCCCTCCCTGCTCCTCTCAGCTTCCTAGATCTCTAGAGCTAAGCAAAAAATCTTATCCTTATTCTACATGATAGTTTTTAAATACTTAATTATCATAGGAGGCTAGATTTAGAACTAAAAGGGACTTCTGAGGCTGTGTAGTCCAAACACCTCATCTTATATATGAGGAAATTAAGGCCCAGAGAGGTTACTGACTTGCCTAAGGTCACAAATGCAGTAAATAGCAGAGATGGGATTTGAACCCAGGTGATCTCACTCCAAATACAATGTTTTTCCTAGTAAAACATGCCACCTCCTCTAAGTAATATTCCTGTCAGAAATGGGATATGGCCCCACACATCTAGGGCTATTCTCATTTAAGTTTTCTCTCCTATAGACTAAATTGACTAATTCCTTCAATTGACCCTTGTATGATATAATCTTCAGTCCCCTAAATTAGGATTACCCCTTTTTAGACATCAAGGTCCACGTTGTCACTGTCCTTCTTCAAAGAAGTTGCTAAGCATTGAATTTCAAACTTGAGATGTGGCCAACTAGGGAATTGTATGATTTAACTATTTTATGGTTCTTTCCAAATAGCCTGAAAACTGTCTTTTAAAAAACAAAACCCTTTGCATTATCTATTACTGCACTGACATTTTTTAATCTTGAATGAACTGAGAGCAAGTATACAAAGTATACAAAGCCTATCCCAAAGATATCCAAAAAATAAGTTTAAACAAAAATTCCCATTCCCTCTAACTTCTTGGTTTTCTAATTTTTTTAATTGATATTTCTATGATTCAGTCCAGCTCAAAGGCAAAATAAGGAAAATAGTTGCTCTTTCTTGGATTGCCAAATTGTATGTATCTCCTCTTGCCTGAAACTTTTATTATTAGTCATTCTTTAGGATTAGTTTTGAGATCTTTTTTTCATACTCTGCTCACCATACATAAGCACAGTGAAGAGGTAATATATTGTAATGGAAAACACTTTATACTTGTACTCAAAAGGCCTTGTCTCAAGCTTAGACTTTATGTGTTTCTTAATATCTCTGAGTTTGTTTCCTCATTTGTTAAATTAAAATGATATTTGTATTACCTAGCTCACAGAGTTCTTGTAAAGAAAGTTCTTTGTAAAAAAAAAATAGTACAGTATGTGAGTTAATGTCATAGTATGGTACATATTTCACATAGTAGGAAACAAATAAGCATTTAATGAATAATGAATGAACAATAATGAATATAAATAAATGAATGAATATGAAATAGTAATAAATATAAATAAAACATAAATGAATATAAAATAATGAATAAAAACATTATTCTAAGAAGGCTTGAGTTCACTTAATTTGTACATTATTTCAGCAATTTCAGTGCAAAGGTTATATAGATTTGGTTCCAAAGCCTATTTCTTCAGTTTAAGTTCTACGTTGGAATGAAATGAAGTACTCAAAAGTCACTGAGCATTTGTCCCAATGAAGCATGAACGTACAAGAAGGATGCAGTGGCACTTAGCTTCTCTGGAAGGGGGGACCCTCTATTTTGAAAGTTGTTTCATCAGTGTGTCTTTAGAGTATGGTAACTGACATAGTCTTAGGCACCCACCAAATCTGAGTGGCCCTCGCTATACTTGATAAGGACTTTTTATGCCTCTAGACCAGGAAGCTTCACTAGGGAAGCTAGGGCCAATCAGGTTGCATGGTGTAGTAACAATCTTGCCATTAGCTGCTGTGGGGGTATAAGATCCACCAACAACCAGCACCCAGAAAGCTGCTAACACATGTATGTTCTTTGATCTGCTTTACTAAGGAAAGTAGCATTAAGAGGTTAACAAACTTATTTCAAACTAACATACAAATATCATTCACAGTTCAGGAGAAAAAATAAGCCCCCTAAACTTCAAGGCAAATACAAATGCAAACTACAAATGTCAACAGACAGCCCTTGTCTGATTCAAATCACAATATATAGTTACCAGTGCCAATTTCTGGGTTGCAAAGCTGGGGGGCAGGTTGCAGCTTGCCCAGAGTCTTAACATTCCTTCTACGAGTGTGCTCCAAAAGTCAAATGCCAAACTGTCCTCAATTATATCCTGTTCAGAGCCCTGAGGGCTCTGACCTCACTCAGGCTGGGTGTGGGGTAGTTCCCCGCCCAGTATCACATCATATACAAATCAATGACTCCCAATTGTCTCTGTGCTAAGAAATAACCAAGACAAAAAGACCCCACTTTATCTGCCCCATTCAAACAAAGGCCAGAATCATTAAAGGCACTTAAGAGAAGAAAAGCAAAAAACCCCACCTTAATTACTATTACACATGGGAAGGAGGAACCTACATCAGGAATGTCAGGGAAGTTGTGTCATGAAAACATTGGGCCTATCACAGGATGGAAAAAAAAATCTATGTTGGAAAATGTGATTTGGGATTAAAAAGTGAATGACGCCAATTGCCTGTAGGTTACTCATAAAACTCATGCTCATATTTCATGAATACTTTCCTGAAGAAGGGTGTCAGAAGACACTAAGCACTGTGAACACTGAGGAATATGGCCCAAAAAAATGAAGTTGGCTATATCATAAATTACAAAACAACTGGTGACTAATGTTAGTGATTACTAAATCAGCCTCCTGTGCAGTCAAACCCTCAATTTATTTCCTTGATCCCATCCCTTCCTATCTTTTCCAGCAGAAGATTCCCTGAATCACGTACTCCTTCCCCCTTTAATCTTTAACCTTTCCCAATCTACTGTTTCTTTCCTTTTTAGTGTCAATCATGCCTCAATTTCCCCAAACATAAAAAGGAAAAGCAAAACAAGGGGGGCGGAGCCAAGATGGCAGCTGGAAAGCAGGGACCAGCCTGAGCTCCCTGCCGAGCCCCTCCAAAAACCTATAAAAAATGGCTCTGAACCAATTCTAGAACGGCAGAACCCACAGAACAGCAGAGGGAAGCAGGGCTCCAGCCCAGGACAGCCTGGAGGGTCTCTGGGTGAGGTCTATCCTGCACAGAGCTGGGAGCTGGGAACAGAGTGGAGCAGAGCCCAGCCTGAGCGGCATGGACCAACAAGACCAGCAACCGGGCAGAGCATGCCTTAGCGCCCTGATTCAGTGAGCTGTGGCAGTTACGAGACTTCTCAACCCACAAACACCAAAGACTGCTGAGAAGGTTAGTGGGAAAAGCTGCGGGAGTGGAAGGAGTTTGCGGTTCAGCTTTCAGCCCCGGGGGCACCAGAGGTGGGGCAGCTACGCCTGCTGCTGCTGCTTCTGGCTCCAGGCCCACCTGGTGGGAGGAATTAACTGGGGGATCAGAGCAGGGGTGCACAGCCTGCCGAAGATCTGAGGCCAGTTCGGGTTGGGGGTTCTTGGGGAAGGAGCAGTGCTGGTGTGGCAGAGCTGGCACCTCCCCCCCAAACGGGGAACATAGAACTCTGTAGTCTACAAGCAGTCATACCTCACTGAAAAACTCAAAGGTCAAGTTAGTTGGCTGGGATTATGGCCAGGCAGCGAAAACGCACTGAGATTCAGTCTCAGACTTTGCATTCTTTCTTTGCTGACAAAGAAGACCAAAACATACAGACAGAAGAAATTAATAAAGTCAAAGAGCCTACAACAGAAACCTCCAAGAAAAACATGAACTGGTCCCTAGGCCATGGAAGAGCTCAAAAAGGATTTGGAAAAGCAAGTTAGAGAAGTAGAGGAAAAATTGGGAAGAGAAATGAGAAGGATGTGAGAAAACCATGAAAAACAAGTCAATGACTTGCTAAAGGAGACCCAAAAAAATACTGAAAAATACACTGAAGAAAACAACACCTTAAAAAATAGATTAACTCAAATGGCAAAAGAGCTCCAAAAAGCCAATGAGGAGAAGAATGCCTTGAAAGGCAGAATTAGCCAAATGGAAAAGGAGGTCCAAAAGACCACTGAAGAAAATACTACTTTAAAAATTAGATTGGAGCAAGTGGAAGCTAGTGACTTTATGAGAAATCAGGATATTATAAAACAGAACCAAAGGAATGAAAAAATGGAAGACAATGTGAAATATCTCCTTGGAAAAACCACTGACCTGGAAAATAGATCCAGGAGAGATAATTTAAAAATAATTGGTCTACCTGAAAGCCATGATCAAAAAAAGAGCCTAGATATCATCTTTCAAGAAATTATGAAGGAGAACTGCCCTGATATTCTAGAGCCACGGGGCAAAATAGAAATTGAAAGAATCCATCGATCGCCTCCTCAAATAGATCCAAAAAAGAAATCTCCTAGGAATATTGTTGCCAAATTCCAGAGCTCCCAGATCAATGAGAAAATACTGCAAGCAGCCAGAAAGAAACAATTTGAGTACTGTGGAAACCCAATCAGAATAACCTAGGATCTGGCAGCTTCTACATTAAGAGATCGAAGGGCTTGGAATACGATATTCCGGAGGTCAATGGAGCTAGGATTAAAACCTCGAATCACCTACCCAGCAAAACTGAGTATCATGCTCCAAGGCAAAATATGGATTTTCAATAAAATAGAGGACTTTCAAGCTTTTTCAGTGAAAAGACCAGAGCTGAATAGAAAATTTGACTTTCAAACATAAGAATCAAGAGAAGCATGAAAAGGTAATCAAGAAACAGAAATTGCAAGGGACTTACTAAAGTTGAACTGTTTTGTTTACATTCCTACATGGAAAGAGGACATGTATGATTCCTGAGACCTCAGTATTAGGGTAGCTGAAGGGAATATGCATATACATATATATATATATGTTTATGTATATATATATGTGAATGTATATGTATGTATATATCTATGTGTATATATATGTGTGACACAGGGTGAGTTGAAGATGAAGGGAAGATATCTAAAAGAAATAAAATGAAATTAAGGGATGAGAGAGTAACATACTGAGAGAGGGAGATAGGGAGAGATAGAATGGGGTGGATTATCTCACATAAAGCTGGCAAGAGGAAGCAGTTCTGTGGGAGGAGGGGAGAGGGCAAGTGAGGGGGGAATGAGTGAACCTTGGGCTCATCAGATTTGGCCTGAGGAGTGAATACCATACATACTCAGTTGTGTATCTTACCCCACAGGAAAGAAGAGGGAGGAAGATAAAAAAAAAAATAAAAGGGGGGGGATGATGGAGGGGAGGGAAGATGGGGGTGGAGGTAATCAAAAACAAACACTTTGGAAAGGGGACAGGGTCAAGGGAGAAAATTCAATAAAGCGGGATGGGTTGGGAAGGAGCAAAATGTAGTTAGTCTTTCACAACATGAGTATTGTGGAAGGGTTATACATAATGATACACATGTGGCCTAGGTTGAATTGCTCGACTTCTTAGGGAGGGTGGGTGGGAACGGAAGAGGGGAGAGAATTTGGAACTCAAAGGTTTAAAATCAGATGTTCAAAAACAAAAAAACAGTTTTTGCACGCAATTAAAAAATAAGATACACAGGCAATGGGGCATAGAAATTTATCTTGCCCTACAAGAAAGGAAGGGAAAAGGGGATGAGAGGGGAGGGGAGTGATAGAGGGGAGGGCTGACTGGGGAACAGGGCAACCAGAATATACGCCATCTTGGAGTGGGGGGGGAGGGTAGAAATGGGGAGAAAATTTGTAATTCAAACTATTGTGAAAATCAATGCTGAAAACTAAATATGTCAAATAAATAAATTTAAATTAAAAAAAAAAAACAAAACTCTTCATTGCAGCCTATGATCCCCTCAAGGTATTTTATATCTCCCCTCTCTTTCTGGAATGTTTTGCTTTTTGGAAATTACAAAGGACCTCAAATAACCCTATCTTACTATGAAAATAAAAGCTATTTTTCTTATTACTGAAATTCTACTGAAACTTTTATATGGTAATAAGACATAGGATAAAACAGTACTCATTTTTTAACAATGAATATCATATAGATGGGAATGGAGAGACACATAGTAGGTGTCAGTAGGCTGCAAAATAAAACCAGTAAAGAACTATGAAGAAGAACAAGAGTAAAGGATATCCTTAAGAAGTTGTATGATATGCATAACCTATATTGAATTGCTTGCCTTCTCAATGATGGGGATGGAGAGGGAGAAAGGGAGGAAAGGAAGGACAGAATTTGAAGCTCAAAGTTTTAAAAACAAATATTAAAATCTTTTTTTTTACGGGTGATTGGGTAAAAAATTACTAAACAGAATAAAAACAAAGAAATTCTATGATACAAGCAGAGCCAAAATAAGTAGAGAAGCCCTCAGCTGAGTTCTCCCAAATTCCCCTCCAAACAATTCCCAAAAATTTATGCCTGAAACAGAATTCTAGAGGAGCAGAACCAACAAATGATTGAATGAAACAATTTTCCTGTTCAAGATAATTTAGGATCTCTTAGGAAAGGTCTGTCTCATTGAAATGGAGCTAGGCTGAGCTGGGGGTGGGGGTGGGGTGGCTACATTAGTGGCAGCAGCAGCAGCTTTGGGAACTCTCAGCTGTAACGCTAATCAACACAGCACACTTGAGTGCTACTGCTGTGAACAAATGTATATATTTATTTAGGGTCAAATTGCATAGTATAATGAACTCTACTCAAAACTAAAATTTATTCAAGAAACTAAAGCTACATAACAACTTATTACCAGGGTGGCACATGGATCATTCAATATATAACATGCTGTCCCAAAATACTTGTTTATACAATCACATCCCAGGCCAGGGTCTTCCCTTAAACTCCACCTCTAGGTCACAGTAGGTCACAATCCACTCAGTTCCGACAGAGTGTCCAAGTAAAATCCTCTTAGAGGTGTGTCGGAGAAAGACACTAAGAGACTAAGTCTTAACACTCTCCAGCCTCAGCTTACAAGTCCTGAGGGATGGCTGTGAGACAAAGTTTTCATCTTGACCCAGGGCTTAATTCCAAGCCCTGGGGCTACAGGTCTGTGGGCCGACTTCTCCAGGCTCCCACCTGGATCTGGATGCAGACATCCCTCTGCTCCTGCTCTATGTCTCATCTTGTGGCTCCACATAAACTCTGTCTCTGATCATAGCCTTGGTTCTGAGAAGTTCGAAAGAAACTAATCCCCTGGCTCCTGCATTAGCTCTATAAAAGCTTTAGCTACAAAAAGTAACACAATGACTGGGAAACAACAGACAACTATCCCAGTCTCACCAAATCCCATTACTATGCAAGCTTCTGCTGCTCAGCGAGTTCCTGCTGCTACTGCTGCTGCCACTGTTACCAGCTCTTCCAATGCTAAATGCTAAACATTCATTCTCAAGAGTTCTCAGACAAAGTATTCTTCCTATGAGTGAACCCCAAAGTGATATCAATTTTCCAGCTCAGTTTTTATTTAGTTAGTTTTACTAATTGGCTCAGCACAGAGAGCCCACATGCAGAGCTCAGGTGTATATTACCTGATTGGTTAAGCCCATGTGTGTAGCCCCTGTGTGTTATTTCACATAAAAGAGGCAAGAAAGGAAGAGCCTTTGCAACAGAAGGGAAGATGGGAAGATGGGGGATGTTCAAAGCTTGAACCTTACTCTAATTGGAATTGGTTCAAAGAGTGAATAATATATACTCTCAGTTGGGTGTAGAGATCTATCTTACCCCACAGGGAAGTAGGAAGGGGAAAAGATCAAATAACAGGAGGAAGGATGGTAGAAGGGAGGGTGGATTAAAGGAGGTCACAATTAGAAGCAAAACAGACTGTTGAGGGAGGATAAGGGGAGAGACACACATAAACAGAGAGAGAGAGAGAGAGAGAGAGAGAGAGAGAGAGAGAGAGAGAGCAAATAAGATGGAGAGACATACAGAGTTAATTATCATAACTTTGAATGTGAATGGAATGAATTCACCCATAAAACAGAAGTGAATAGCAGAATAGATTAAAAATCAGAACCCAATATGTTGTTTACAAGAAACACACTTGAAATAGAGAGTTACAGACAAAATAAAAATAAGATTGAGTAGAAACTTGTATGCTTCAGCTGCAGTTAAAGAAAAAAGCAGGGGTAACAATCATGATCTCAGACAAAACAAAAACAAAAATAGACCTAATTAAAAGAGATAACATGAAAAACTATATTTTGCTAAAAGGTACCATGGACAGTGAAATGATATCAATGCAAAACATATATACATCCAAAGACATAGAATCCAAAATTTTAAAAGAAAAGTTTAATGAGTTAAAGGAGGAAACGGACAGTAAAATTATACTAGCAGGGAACCTCAACTTTCCCCTCTTTGAACTAGCTAAACTAACTATAAAACAAAGAAAGACATTAAGAAGATGAATAGAATTTTAGAAAAGTTAGATAAGACAGACTTCTGAATAAAAATGTATGGGAATAGAAAGTACGATATGTTTTCCTTAGCTGTACATGGTTCCTTCACAAAAACTGGCCACATGTTAGGGCAGAAAACCCTCACAATCAAATGCAGAAAAGCAAAAATATTAAAGGCATCTTTTTCAGACTATAATGCAATAAAGTTATATTCAATATTTTATATTCTATAAAATAGATTAAATTTAATTGAAAACTACATTATTTAATCCTAAAGAATGAGTGGGTCACAAAACAAATCATAGAAACAATCAATAATTTCATCAAAGAGAATGACAATTATGAAGTGACATACCGAAATTTATGGGATGCAGCCAAAGCAGTACTTAGGGGAAAATTTAGTAAATGTTTACATCAACAAAATAGAAAGAGCAGATCAATGAATTGGGCATATACCTAAAAAAGCTAGAAAAAGAACAAATTAAAAATTCCCAATTAAACATCAAATTGGAAATCCTGAAAATCAAAGGAGAGATTAATAAAATTGAAAGTAAGAAAACCATTGAACTAATAAAGCTAGGAGCTAGTTTTGTGAAAAAAAATCAGTAAAATAGATAACCATAGATTAAGTTGATTAAGAAAAAAGAAAGACAACTAAATTTCTAGTATCAAAATGAAAAATCATTGAATCAATTATTAGGAGTAGTTTTGCTTAATTTTGTGCCAACAAATCTGACAACCTAAGTGAAACAGATGAATATTTATAAAAATATAAATTGCCCAGATTAACAGAAGAGGAAACAAATAATTAAATAACCTTATCTTAGAAAAAGAATTTGAAAAAGCCATCAATGAGCTCCATAAGAAAAATGTCACTATGACCAGATGGATTCATAAGCGAATTCTACCAAACATTGAAAGAACAATTAATTCCAATACTATATAAACTATTAGGAAAAAATAGACAAAGAAGAAATCCCACCAAATTCCTTTTATGACACAAATATGGGGCTGATACCTAAATCAGAAAGAACAAAAGCAGATAAAGAAAACTATAGACCAATTTCCCTAATGAATATTATTGCAAAATTTTTAAATGAAATATAGTCAAGAAGGTTACAGCAATATATCACAAAGATCATACAATATGACCAAGTAGAATTTATGCCAGAAAAGTAGAGCTGATTCCATATTAATAAAAATATTGACCATATCATAATTGACCATATCAATAAAAAACAACAGAAATCACATGATTATCTGAATAGATATGATAAAAGCTTTTTGACAAAACATAAAATCCATTCCTACTAAAACACTAGAAAGCATAGGAATAAGTGAAACTTTCCTTAAAATGTTAAGTGATATTTATTTAAAACTGTTTGAGAACAGTATCTATAATGGAGATAAGCTATAAAGAAGCCTATCCAATAAGAACTATCACCACTATTATTCAGTTTTGTCCCAGAAATCTATCTATAGCAATGAGAAGAAAAAGAAATTGAAAGAATTAGGAGAGTCAATGAGGAAACAAAACTAGCACCCTGCTCACAATATGATGTTATACTTAGAGAATCCTAGGGAATCAACTATGAAAAAAACGGGTTGAAACAATTAATAAATTTAGCTTAGT
The DNA here is from genome assembly GCF_011100635.1 of Trichosurus vulpecula. NCBI lineage: Eukaryota > Metazoa > Chordata > Mammalia > Diprotodontia > Phalangeridae > Trichosurus > Trichosurus vulpecula. The sequence goes on from NC_050581.1 coordinate 21,658,413, forward strand.
TCCAAGATCTAAAATGAACCCACAAAAATCATAACCATTTCACTATACTACCAACAAAATCAAGGAGGAAATGAGAGAAAGAGGAATTCCATTTAAAATAACTGTAAACAATATAGAATACTTGGGAATCTACCTGCCAAGACAAACCTAAAGTTATATGAACACAGTTAAAGAATACTTTTCACAAAAATAAAGACTGACCTAAACAATTGGAAAATAATAATTTCTTATGAGTAGACTGAGCCAATATAATAAAAATGACAATTTGGCCTTACCTATTTCAGTATCATACCAATAAAATTACCAAAAAATGTTTTATTGAGATAGAAAAAAATATCAACAAATGTCATCTGGAAAAACAAAGGTCAAGAATATCAAGAGAATCAACCTAAAAAATATGAAGGAAGGTGGTTTAGTAGTACCAGATTTCAAACTGTATTGTAAAATTATCATCACCAAAACAATCTGGTACTGGCTAAGATTTAGAGTGGTAGACTATTAGAATAGATTAGAAAAATAATACTCAGCAGTAAATGACCATAGTAGTTTAATGTTTGCCAAACCCAAAGATCCAGGATGTTGGGACGAGAAATCACTATTTGACAAAAATGACTAGGAAAACTGAAAAGCAGTTTGGCAGAAATTGGGTATAGACCAACATCTCACACCATACACTGAGATAAGGTCAAAATGGTCACATGATTTAGATATAAAGGGTGATATCATAAGCAAATTAGAGAAGCATAGAATATTTTATCTGTCAGACATATGGACAGGGGAAGAATTTATGACCAAGCGAGAGATAGAGAGCATTATGACATGTAAAATGTATAATTTTGATTACCTAAAATTTGAAAAATGTGCAAAATGTTGTAAGCAAGATTAGAAGGAAAGTAGGAAACTGGGGAATTTTTTTTACAGCAGGTTTCATTGATAAAAGCCTCATTTGTCAAATATATAGAAAACTTAGCTTAATTTATAAGAAAGTAAGTCATTCCCCAGTCAATAGATAGTCAAAGATATGAAAAGGCAGTTTTCAGATAAAGAAATCAAAGCTATCTATATTACTATAAAAATGCTCTTAATCACTATTGATTAAAAAATGCAAATTAAAACAACTCTGAAGTACCACCTCACATCTATCAGATTGACTAAGATGAGAAAAGGAAAATGACAAATGGAGGGGATATGGGAAAATTGGGACACTAATGCACTGTTTGTGGAGCTGTAAACTGATCCAACCATTCTGAAGAGTAATTTACTACTATGCCCAAAGGACCATAAAGCTGTGTATACCCTTTGGCCTAGCAATACCACAACTAAGTCTGTACACCAAGGCTTAAAACTTGGGAAAACTTGAGTTCAGTTCCTATTTCTGACACACATTGTCTGTATCATCCTAGACAAAACACTAGATTCCTCTTTATGTTAGACAATACTCTTAAGACTTTATTTCAAAGAAGGCACAAACCTGCTCTTGGTATAGGGAGATTCTTCACCCAGGACTTCCTACTATCAGTCCCTAGCATAGCACATTGAAAGTAGTAGTATTAAAATAGTAGTATTAAATGTTTGATTTTAATTGAATTGCTGACTGATAAGAAGGGAAAAGCTGTTGAGGGCTATATTCTAGGCAAATTTATAAATGCAGAATGGGTCTCTGTAAGGATATACAGCAAAGCTGCAGGGTTGTTGGTAAAACAAAGATAGCTTCAGGATTATAGAGCTGTGCTTGAACTTATAATAATGTGCCTCTCTAGGACTCATCCAGCATTGTACTAGAACTCCTAGGTTTGTCTCCATTTCTCCCTAATTCATTCAGGGTAACTGAGACTGAAGTATTTGTGTTAAGCAGTGGTGGTGATGGGAGCTCTAAAAATACTATTAGAAGATTTTACTGATGGTGAGATATACAACTATTCACTAGTACTTTCTTTATTCCTCACTGTCCTAAATAATCTACTTTCAAATGGTTTTTGTTAGCCAGTGGAATGGGAGGATGAATTTGAGTAATTAAATACCCCTTGTGTGTAGCTGAAATGAGCCAGATTTTGATGTCCCTACAAAAAGAACTCTCTGGATGGTGGAAGAAGCCATAGGGAATATTGCATATTAAGAAGCCTTCATTATATGAATTTGAGTATGTATAAGACAAAGGATTCAGTAAAGGGCCTGCATTTGCAGAGACATAGTGACTAGAACAAGGGAGGTCAGAATCGCTCTATATTTGGTACTTGTTAGGCCGTGCTTGGAATACTCTATTTGGTATGGGGCAGCATATTTTGAGAAAAAGACTAGCTGGGATGCATTCAGAAGAGGGTGACCTGTATGATGTGAGAACAAGAGAATATACCGTGCAGGGATCAATTGATATAAATAATAATAATAGCTATCATTTATGCGGTATCTTAAGATTTGCTAATCACCTTATAAATTGCATCCTCACAACAGCTCTGGGATGTAAGTCCTATAATTGTCCCCAGTTTACACTGGAGGGAATTTGCCGTGGGTCAGACTAGTAGTAGGAACCCAAGAATAGTCTTTCTGACTCCAGGTCCAGTGCTGTATCCAATTGAAGAGCTTTGGGGTTGAGGGGTACTCGAAGCCCCTAAGTACCGACACGCTGGGTCCTGCCAAAAGAATTTGACTCAAGCCTTCTCAGCCAAGGGAAAAGACAAAGTTTATTAAGGGTTTGCCATAATGGGTTATCTTAAGAAATCCCACCCTTTGTGAAGCCTGTTTTCCCAAGCAGGCAAGATAGATGAGACTTATATGTGTAGGAGGGATCTAGGGTGGTCTTGAGTAGTCTGGAATGACTAGAGGAGGGGTTTAGAGTGGACTGGGGTGACTGGGGTGAGGTCAGACTCCAGGGTGGAAATAGCTGAAGGCTACCTGGATGTGACAGACAATAAGAGAGGTAGGGTATAAATGTTTTGATCACGATCAAGGGTGAGAAACAGCCAGAAGGCAATCCAGAGGTAACCAAACCATGAAAGGCTAGGCTAGGCTATTTGGGCATGGAAAGCTAGATCAAGTAGGAATATTCAGGGTGGGACTCAAGGGGGTTCCCACAGACTGTACTCCAGCTTCTAGGGGGTTCTTCAGAGACTGTGCCCTCATCATTCCCCCCTCAAACAAATAGGACCCAAATTCTTTTGGGGTACAAGGGGGTGTCCACAGTCTAAACCCCATCACAATGAACCACATAGCTGCCTCATGAAGAATATTGGGGTGTTTAAGTGAGGGTGGTGGTGGAGGGGAGGTAGTAATCATCAAGTATTTGAAAGATTGTCCTATGGAAAAGAAATACTGATCAGAAGAAGATTAGTTTAAGAGGGCAGTACTAAGAGAAAAAGAAAAATTATTGAATTTGCAGAGTCATATTTAATTTTGATTTGAGTAAAATTTCCTAGCCACTGTAATTTTCCAAGAAGGAAATTGGCTGCTGTGGAAGTAGTGGGTTCTTCTTTGCTTGGAGATCTTTAAGCAAAGTCTCGATGACTGTTGGGAATGTTGGAGAAGAGATACTTACTCAGGTACCAGTCAGACTAGGTGGGTTTGATGAGGGCACAGTCTCTAGGAACCCCCTTGAATCTGGAATATAGTCTCTGGGAGCCCCTTTGAACTGTCCTTGAATCTTCCAACTAGATCTGGCCTTCCCCTAAGGCCACAAGCCTTACATTATCATTAGGCCCAAATCTCTACCTAGCCTCACCCTTTATTGTCTGCTGCTTCCCACCCTTGATACTATGATATCCATGCCTTCAGCTACTTCCCACCTTTAATCCCATTCTCTTGGTTCCTGGACTCTGACCTCATCTCATCCTCCTTAGACTCCTCCTCAAGACCCTCCCTAAAGCCCTCCTCTAGTCACCCCAGACCACCCCTCGATCCCTTCTACAATCTTTGTGCATCTTGCCTCCATGAAGGGGCTCAGATTCAATCTAGCTCAGTAGATTGAATCTGGCCCACTCGTGAAAACAGGCATCACAAAGGGCGGGATTTCTTAAGACAACCCATTTATGGCAAACCCTTAACAAACTTTGTCTTTTCCCTTGGCTGAGAAGGCTTGAGTCGAATTCTTTCGGCAGGACCCAGCATGTAGGTATTTTGGGGTCTTGCATGCCTAGAAACATATGGTTCCCCTACCGTCACCATTTTTACTTTAACCTCTTCATTTTTTTGGTTCCCTGACTGGGAATACTGCTCATCTCAAGTTCTTCTCCAGCCAAGACTGGAAGGTAAGCCTCTCCCTATCCCAAACCCCTTCTCGCTCTCCAAGCATTTTGGAAGTCTTTTTCAGGCCTTACTTCCCAGATCCCCAGTAGGTCAGACAGCTGCTTGCTGTCTTGGACTCAGCCTGACGCTCTCAGGTTCTTGGTCCAGTGGTTTATGTTCATGGCCACAGACCTGGGCACACCTTCTGAAGCATAGAGGACGAGGATGAATGCCCTATCCGGAAGTGAGCCCCCAATTTTTTCAATTCTCTCAGAGCTAGGGAATGGGAAAACCTCAGGTAACTTTTTGTGTTTGATTTTTTCCTGTCTTGCTTTGTTCCTTTTTGAGGCTTACTCCCAGATCCTCCTTGCAGAGGAAGGGACTTCCATCCCCCCAAGCCCACAATGGGTCAAACCTCCTCGATCCCCAAAAATTCACCCTTGGGCTGTCTTTTACAAAACTGGAAAAAATTTAAGTTCTCTGAAGAACTTAAAAAGAAAAAGCTGGTATACCTTTGCAATACTGCTTGGCCACAATATCGCCTAGAAGGCCATGAAGAGTGGCCTATTTTTAGGACTTTACAATATAATACTCTTTTACAGTTAAAATTATATTGTCAGCGAGAAAGAAAATGGACAGAAATTCCTTACATAATGACGTTCATGGAGCTCTCTCGGAACCCCATTCTCAGAAAAGATTGTAAGATGCTCATAGCTAGAGCCCCCCCACAAAGGGGCAATGGGGGTCAACAGGACATTTTGGATAACCCCCTCCTTATGGCCCCAAGGGCTTCAGTCCCAGCCCCTCCTCCTGCTCCCCAACCTCCCCGGAGCACCCTTGTTTCCTGTGCTCCCCGTTCCGTGGCCATCCCCTCTTGTCTTGGTTTCCTGTAGTGCAACCCTTGTCTTTTCCTGTCTCCTTCACGGTCCAAGTCTCCTACCCTGCATCTCCTCTCATGGCTCCAACCCCCTTGGCGACTCCTGTTCAGGTCCCAGCCAAAGGTCTTGTTGAGGTGCCTCTCTCTATGACCCCTTCCCCTGAAGGGACCCCTACTCAGGTTCTGACCTCATGGCGTACCCCCGAGGCAACCCCTACTCAAGTTCCAGGCTCAGGCCCTTCCCCCACAGCAGTACCTCCTCTCCTGGCCCCTCTCTCTGAGGTGGTGCCCACTCAGGTCTCTGGGGTATCTCCCCCTCTGGCCCCTACCCTTCCTCAGGTACCAGCTGATTTCCCTTGCCAGCCAGATCCCCTGGCCTTGCAGTCTAATACAGATCAGCCATATCTCCCTCCCCAAGCTCCAGGTCCCACAGGGCCTTCAAGGCTTTTTCCCTTGAGGGAAGTGCCTGCCTCCCCTACTGGGACAAGGAGAGTGCATGTTCCATTCTCCATTTCAGATCTCATTCAAATTAAAGAAAAACTGGGGAGATACTCAGAAGATCCCACTAAGTTTACTGAGGGTTTTAGGGATCTGTCCTACAATTTGAACTTTCTTGGTGTGATTTGCATGTCCTTTTCCCTACCTGTTGTACCACTGAGGAGAGGAGGAGAATCTGGGAACAAGCCCAAAGCTTTGGGGATAGTTTGGCTAGCAATGACCCCATAAAATATCCCCCAGGAACAGCTGCTGTTCCCAATAGTGACCCAGGATGGGATTACCAAGAGAGTGAGGATAGAGGAAAAAGAGATTGTATGGTAATTTGCCTGTTAGAAGGCCTAAGAACTGCATTTCAAAAGCAAATAAATTTTCAAAAAATTAAGGAGATTACTCAGGGAGAAAAGGGAAACCCTGCTCTTTTCCAAGCCCGGCTAGTAGAAGCTATTAAGAAGTATACAAATTTGGATCCTGATTCTATTGAAAGGGTGGCAATACTTAACATGTATTTCATTAATCAGTCTGCCCCAGATATTAGGAGGAAACTGCAGAAATTGGCAATGGGACCCCAAACATCTCAGGCAAAATTACTGGAGACAGCCTTCAGAATTTTAAACAATAGAGACCTGGTTGCAGTAGAGGAAAGAAAACACAGGGAAAGAGCTACAGACAGAGAACATGCTCAATTCTTGGCTGCTTCCATGGCCAGGAAAAGTCCCAAGGAGTGCCCCTCCAGGGTGCCTCCTTGGAGGAAGCCCTGCAACTTGAGCAGTGGGGAAACCTGCTTTCAATGCCACAAGGAGGGTCACTGGTCCAAGGAGTGCCCTTCTAGGATGCCCCCGCTGGTTGGAAGCTTCCAGGATCCGCACCTTCAGGACCATGCCCAGCATGTAACCAGGAGGGACATTGGAGGAAGGATTATCCCCGAGGTTGGAAAAGTGGTAGAGCCTCCTCCCAGCACCCTGTCCTCCAGTCTTCTCAAGACTCGGAAGGAGGGGAAAGCCTGGGGCTTGGTAGTGCTCCCACTTTCTCCACCTCTCTCATTGAGCCCTGGGCAAAATCGAGGCAGAAGGTAAGGTTACCCACTTTATCATGGGTATGTTCTCTTGTTTTAACTAATTGCTCTGGCCCTACATGTCCCTTGGCCCATCGGGTCATGGGCATCAAGGATCTGTTGTTTGAACACTCCTTCTCTGGCCCTGCCGCCTTGGTGGGAAGGGACCTGATGGTGAAATTGGGAAGCCAATTTTCTCTAGTTAAACCTCATAACTCCCTTTTCCCTCTGTTTACCAGACCTCCCCATGTTCCCCCAGAGGTGTGGGAGAGGGTTGAGCCAATTGTTTGGGATCAGGGAATTACTGGGCAAGCTACTTCTGCCATCCCAGCCATAGTTCCCCTCCATTGCCTTCAATTTTCAATTAAGCCCAAGGCTTGGGAGGGACTGCAACCATTAATTGCCACTCAAGGCCCTGACTCACTCTCTCTAGAGTGGGGCCCCTACCCAGCACAAGCTTTTGGGACTTTGAAAATTAAGCTGACCACCACTCCAGCATTAGCTTTACCTAATCTAGAAAAACCTTTCACTCTGTATATTGGTGAAAGGAGAGGACAGGCTTTGGGATTCCTAATCCAGTCCTTAGGACCTGGCCCCAAGCCAGTTGCCTGTTTTTCAAAACAATTAGATTCTCTGGCTCCTACAGCCATTCCAGTTGAGGAAGCTTCTAAACCTCTAACAGACCAGCCCCTAGAAGCTCTGACACCCCAGAGCATCCTAGAAGCAGAGGACTACCAGTGGCTAGCTAACCACAGGCTCACCAAATATCAAGCCTTGCTCTTAGATACCCCCACCCTAATTTGGATGTGCTACACACTCCTGAACCCCGAAGCAGTGTGGTACACAGAACAAGTGATTAGGGAAGCTAGGTATGAAATAGTCGTCTTTAATTCCCATCAGGGATATTGTCCTTTCTCTATACTCCTATACTGTCTGTTTGGTTGTTTGCTTAACCTCCTTGCCAAGATTGTCTCCTCCAGGCTCCAAGCCATCAACTTCCAGATGACTACTCAGACTATGTAGCCCCTGAACTGGACCCATCAAGGCAAGGACAGCTCTACACCCCTTGCCAGCAGGAAGCAGTTTCAGAAGCTGAGACCTTCATCCCTGACCCCAAAAGAATTTGGGCCCTATTTGTCTGAGGGGGGAATGATGAGGGCATAGTCTCTGGGAACCCCCTTGAATCTGGAATATAGTCTCTGGGAGCCCCTTTGAACTGTCCTTTAATCTTCCAACTAGATCTGGCCTTCCCCTAAGGCCACAAGCCTTACATTATCATTAGGCCCAAATCTCTACCTAGCCTCACCCTTTATTGTCCTGCTGCTTCCCACCCTTGATACTATGATATCCATGCCTTCAGCTACTTCCCACCTTTAATCCCATTCTCTTGGTTCCTGGACTCTGACCTCATCTCATCCTCCTTAGACTCCTCCTCAAGACCCTCCCTAAAGCCCTCCTCTAGTCACCCCAGACCACCCCTCGATCCCTCCTACAATCTTTGTGTATATAATCTCCATCTTGCCTCCATGAAGGGGCTCAGATTCAATCTCAGTAAATTGAATCTGGCCCACTTATGAAAACAGGTGTCATTTTTACTTTAACCTCTTCAGGTTGAGAGATCCTTTCTAACATTTAGTCAGTGATTTTCTTCTCCAAGGAAATTGAAATGACACTTAGAGTGGGCAAAATCATTTAAACCAGCATATGCAAAGAAAAAAAAATCTATGCTGATTGACGTAAAATTTGTTGTTGTTTATCTTTTATTCTTGAAGAGGACCAATGACGACATGAGGGTAAAGTCTTGACTTGTGTGTGAATTGGATTTGAGTGAGGCAAAGCTGCACAAAGTCATCAGCCTCATTCTCTCCTCCAGAGTCATCAAAATCTGGTGACAAGACAGCAGTCAAGACAACTGGCCATGGTCCAGGAGGCAGTGAGTGACTTTGGCCTTTCTAAATCAAGGTATTTCCCAGACCTCATTTTGTCTGAGGCCAAGTCCATTCAATCACTAAGGGTTTGGTAAGAACTGAAACAAAAATGGCCCAATTTATCATCACAAAGAAATTAGTCTGGGTGGGGAAGACCCTCAGAGTTTCTGGCTAGAATAGAAAACAATTGCTATTTACACAGTTGTCCTAAACCATCAAAACCTATGAACCACAGAAGCTTGTCCTGGGACTATGGTTGGCTGGTCAAGGAAAGTCAGAATGATTTGGGGTAAAAGGTTTAGTCAAGTAGATCTATTTAAAATACAATGGGCTTTTAAAAATTTTGTGTTTTCAGTTATTATTTCAAAAAATTAAAAAAAATGAGGAGTGGACAGGGCAAAATTAAATTGTTCCAGTTTCTTAAAAAAATAAAAAGAAGAAGAAGGAATAATTTAGAAATCATTGAAGGATTAGTTTTCTAAACATCTGAAAGGTTGGAAGATAAAAAAAAATGAATGATATTATGACTGAAGAAAGATGTGTAAGAGAGAGGCAGTAACTACTGATCCATATGGATATGCAGACTCTTGCAAATGATTTTCTAAAATAAACCCTATCTTCACACTCACACTATTGTTTTTGGAGTAGTCTGATGATTATTAGAAAGCATTTGACTCAGTACTACTCCAATGATTTTTTGATAGATGCAACCTTAGAAAATTTTATTCAATGATACCTTGATTATGCTCTTCAAAGGTGTTTGCCACTGTCATGGAGGAAATTCAATGCAAAGTTCAAATGAAAGAGGGGGTTCCCTAAAGATTGTGGAGTCTTTCAGATGCTACTTTGTGTGGATGAAGTTGTGCTGATTGCATAAATGGCCTCTTTAATAAGATGCACAAGCGTTCGTAATAGAGTAATGTAACCACCAATACAGGAATCAACAAATAGGTAAAATATGCCTCTCACATATACTTAGAAGTGATGGAGTAGGCTCTCGGGACCCCCTTGAGCCCCACCTTGAATCTTCCCACTTGATCTGGCATTCTCTTGATGCCATAAGCTTTTCATACCCTAATCTGTTATCCATGGCCTAGCCAGCTCTCCATTATCCTTTACTTCCAGATTGCCTTCAGATACTTCCTACCGTTTGATCCTATCAAAATATCTATACCCAAATCTGTTACCTTTAAACTAGCCTAGCCCTCCATTGTCTGTTATCTCCAGGTAGCCTTCAGTTACTTCTCACTTGTCCTATTCCTGGAGTCTGACCTTACCCCAGGCCCCCCAGTCACCCCAGTCCCATCAAGATCCTCCCTAAGCCCCTCCTCCCATCACTCCAGACTACTTGGCCACCCCTAGATCCCTCCCACAGTCTTTCTGCATCCATATTGCCTCCATGAAGACGCTCAGATTCAATCTAGCTCAAACTTAGTTTGGGTCAGATTGTTCTGGCCTGCTTGTCAATACAAACTTCACAAAGGCTCAAATTCCTTATGAGTCTAGCCAATGTTCAGGCTCCTTAAGAATCTACCCAATATGGCAAATCTTTAATAAACTTTGTTTTACTTTGGCCAAAAGAAGACTTGGGTTGAATTCATTCAGGCGCAAACTGGTGTTGGTATTTTGGGCTCCTGAGCACCCCTAAACCTCAATAGAAGGTTAATTCATTGGGTTATTTCACAATTATACATATAACTTAGAAACTGCAGATGGTCAATGAGGGAAGAAACAGTCATTGCCCTGAAGGAGTTCGCATTCTATTAGGGAAATGTCTTATGTATGGAAAACTAAATACAAAATACACAAGTGATTTTTAAAAAGAATGGTACAAATGTAATATGAAGAGCATTGCTCATAATGATAGGATAGATAGAAGGCAGGGCAGCTAGGTGGGGCGTTGAATAGAGTGTCAGGCCTGGAGTCAGGAAGACTCATCTTCCTAAGTTCAAATCCAGTCTCAGACACTTACTAGATATGTGACCTTAGGCAAGTCACTTACCTCTGTTTGTCTCAGTTTCCTCATCTGTAAAATGAGTTGGAGAAGAAAGTGCCAAACCACTCTGGCATCTTTGTCAAGAAAACCCCAAATAGGTTCACAAAGATTTGGACATACCTGAAAATGACTGAACAGCAACAACAAGACACAGAAAGCACAAGGAAAAGGTAGTATAGAGTTATGTAGGGACTTGGAAAGGACAGGGCAGTCATGGATAAATGTATGGGAGTGTGGTTATTGTAATGTCCTTTTTCTATACTCCTATGCTGCCTGTTTGGTGCGTGTTTGCTTAACCTCCTTGCCAGATTTATCTCCTCCAGGCTCCAAGCCATCAATTTCCAGATGACTGCTCAGACTAAGTATCCCTCCAGTGGGACCCAATGAGGCAGGGACCCCATTCCCCTTGCTAGCAGGAAGAAATTTCAGAAGCTGAGACCTTTGTCCTTGACCCCAAAAGAATTTGGGTCCTGTTTGTTTGAAGGGCGAATGATGAGGGTACGGTCTCTGGGAACCCCCTTGAACCTGATGGGGTGCAGTCTCTGGGAGCCCCCTTGAACTCTCCTTGAATCTTCCCAGTAGATCCCTTCCCCTGAGGCCATGAGCCTTGCATTATCTAGGCCCCAATTTCTACCTAGCCTAGCCCTCTATTGTCCAGCTGCTTCCCACCCTTAATCCTATGAAAATCCCATTCTTCTTTCCTGGAGTCTTGACCTCTAGTCACCCTAGTCCCATCAAGATCCTCCTTAGACCCCCTCCTCAAGACCCTTCCTAAACCCCTCCTCTAGTCACCCCAGACTACTTGACCATCCCTCAATCCCTCCCACAATCTTTCTGTATATAAGATCCATCTTGCCTCCATGAAGGCACTCAGATTCAATCTAGCTCAGATTGAACCTGGCCCACTTGTGAAAACAAGTATCACAAATGGTAAGATTGCTTAAGACAACCCATTATGGTGAATCTTAATAAACTTTGTCTTTTTCGTTGGCTGAGAAGGCTTGAGTTGAATTCTTTCATCAGGACTCAGCAGGTTGGTATTTTGGGGTCTTGAGCACCCCTAGAAACACATGGTTCCCTATCATCATCATTTTTCTTTAACCTCATCAGAGTGTCTCCTTCCGTCTCCGAGAATTTTAAAATCTATTAGAAACCATATTTTCCTAGAAGAATCAGAAAAGTGTTATGATGAGGAGAGATTCCTATGGGCTAGATGAGAGGTATAGGTTAAACCTAGTCAGTTGTTAAATGTAGTTTACCTCCCATCCATTCCCAAAGCATGTTCTGTAAATTCTACCTACCATTAGAACATGTAATAAGACCCTGGTAGTCTTGACTCTGATAAGTAAGCTTTTACCATATTTTGCTTGGAACCATGTCCTATCTCATTACCTACCAGTTTCTAGCTTCACTTTACATGTTGTCTCTACCTTTAGATTTTTAGCTTTCTGAGGGCAGGCGTTATTTTGTTTGCATGCTTTTTTTGTTTTTTGGCATCCTCAGTGCTTAGTGAAATACCTCAAACGTGGTAAGTACTTAGAAATGCATTTTCATAAATTAATTAGCTAATTAATTCATACTTTTTTCCATCTAGGAATAGATTATGAAATGCATCAATAGAATCACTAGAACAATTTTATCTTGTGAAGGAAGAGTCTGAGTTCAGGGGTATAATTTGTCACCTATTAATTCCACCTAGAATTCATGAACAACCCACATATTTTCATGTTGTGAGTAAAAATGTTCTTTGGAGCAAATCATCAACTCTAAATGTGACCCCAAACTAACCTGACATTTTGTAGTCAGGCAAAGTGTCAGAGACTCATTAAATATAGCTGTGAAAATTTAGAGAGACAGGAGGAATAAGGTTGCTCCTTTTATGCATTTGCTTGAGGTTCAAAATATAGAACTTAGAATAGGTTCTTTTGTCACATCATCCATCACAGACAGAAGGGGTTGAAAGAGAAGTTTAAAAAACAAAAAAACCCCAGAAACTATCTTTCTGCCTCAGGCACGTCACAGCTTGTGATCTGAGTTTGTTTTTAGTATTTTACTTTTTTAAATGGTTCACTTAAAAGGACTGAAAGAAGAATAATAAAGCAGCGGCAACCACATGGTCAAAACTAAATAACCTCTGAATCAATTTGCTTACTTCATACTTACTCATTATTTCAAGGGAATTCTCAGTTGCTAAAATGGTAGAATTCTAAAGCCTTGTGACTCAGTTGACAATCTTTGAAAGTTATTGTTGGAATTTGCTTTTGTAACAGAGTGTATTTTGGAAAGCATGGATCCTTGAAGTTGAAGAATACAAGTTATCTAGCCCAACACCTTCACATTCTAAGTGAGAAGACTGAGGCCTACAGACATTATGTGATTCATTCAAGGTAACAATTCATTAGTAGCAAAATTGAGATTAGAAACCAGGTATCAATGTTCAGTCTAGACCTCTGGCCTGTTAATTTATACTTTGTTTATACTTATATCTTTGTTTATACTTGTAACAATGCATGGCAGGAAGTTCAAAACCTTGACTTCCAACTAGCCGTCAGGCATGAAGACTAAATATCTCTCCAGTTATTTAAGTCTTTCTTTATTCCTATGATAATTATTTGTATTTCTGTAAAATTTTATTTTTTAATTTAATTTATCCTCCATAAAATCCTACTATGACAGCACACTTTGGTGACCTTTGCCTTCAAAGTTCGTAGAAACAGAACACAATTGTGTTGTTTGAAATGTCTTTCAGAAGAGTGCTAGACAAAGACAATTATTGTTCAAAGGTCACTCTAGCTGAGTCTAAGGAGGCTCATTATCATTAGGTTAACTACTAAGTAATAAGTTCCTTAACCATGTACCTTTCCTTTCTGAAGTGAACATGACAGAATGATAGGAAAGGGACAGAAGGGACTGAGAATCACATAGCTTTTGGACTGCCAGTACATACTAACTTATTTGTACTCTAAATTTGAGATCCTTGTCATGTGACTGAGTGGACATGTACTGGACGAACTGAATCATTAATCTTGTCATTGGGACTTGTCATAGGATCATAATTGTAAGACTAGAAGGAATTTTAAAAGACAACTAATTCATTTGAAAGATGAAGTAAATGAGTTCCATAGAGGTTAAGTAATTTGGGCAAGACACATAAACATTAAGAAACAAATAATAGGATTCGAACCCAGATTTCTTGAATTTCAATTCAGTGTGCCCACTATAAAAGAAAACAAAAGACAAAAAGGAAGTTGCTAATAAATGGAAAGATGGCTCAGAGGTTCTCATTGGAGAGACAAGAAGAGAAATTGATAGAAAGGCTTTTATTGTGTGTCTTTTTATTATATAACAAGAAATATTTTGCCCTGAGTGACTTGATCATCTCACATTGCAAAGCTCATTATAAATGTTTTCAGAAAGATTGCTATGTAAAGCATTGCAGCTTATGATCCAATACCTGTTGTGGAGCATGAGGGGATAGATAAATTCAGTGAAAAACATGGTAAAACACTCTACATTAAATCAACATGTATTTTAAACTTCAATGACTTTAGACAAATGGAAAGCATATGGGATTATAGTGTGAACTCTTTTGGAAGATATGGTTCAAGAGTAAGAAGTGAGAGAAGATAAAGGCTTTTATACTATATCAAAGCTTCATGCCTATATAGGATGACTTTTTCAAATAACATACAAAAAATGAAGTTGATTGTGTTTTAACAGATGGAAAGTGGTTTGTTGCTAATGCATTTCTGACTTAGCCATTTGTGTACAATCAAGACCACTGATTTATTACAGCAAAGGTTTAAAAAATAATACAAATAAGAGGAAAGAATAAAATCAAAATGGAAGGATGAGTTGGACCACCTATGTGATTTATGAAAAGACTTTGACAAGAATCACAGAAAGGGAAATAATGTTTAGCCCATTAACGTTTAATGTTATAATTACTTTTACTGGTTTTACAATGCATTGAGGATGGGGCTAGTTGTCCAGAAATCCTGAGATAAAATTTGGCCCCAGGCTTTTATAATCTGTGTGATCCCTGAGCAAGTCACTTAACCTGTGTCTTCTTTGGTTTCTTTAACTGTAAAATGAAGATAATAGCACCTGCCTCCCAGGTTGGTCATGGGGATCAAACGAGATATTTTTAAGTGCTTAGCACAGTTCCTGGCATATTGTATACTGCCGCGTTCCCCCTAGGCCTCTTCCTGGGCCGGGGGTCGCGGGCAGTCCTCCCCGGGGGACCTCTTCTGCTCCTACACCGAGCCTTCGGTCGTCACCGGCCGGCCTGGCCTCCACCCAGACCGGAATTCACCAGACAGAACGCCAGAGGATCTCGCTCACGGTCTTTATTGGTACATCTTCCACGGCGACTGCTCGACTCCGCTCACTTCCCCTATCCCCGTACATTATATAACCTATTGCAGCCAATCCAGTGGCGAGAGCTATAACATTGCCTTATATGGACGGGCTTCATCCTAAACCGGCACCGCCCAGCGATATACCCGGAAAAGCGTTATACCCGGAAAGCTGTAGTCCCTGCCCCACCCTCCACCCAGCCCTAAGCGGCGTCCCACCCCCACCCAAATCCCAACAATTCACCCCTTAAACTAAAATTAAAAGGAAGAAGGGGAAACATAGGGCAGTGCTCACAAAGCGGAATCAAGATCCAACCAACCTGAGGGGTCCTCCCCCACACCTACGGCCCGCAGGGCGCGGTAACCAACCCGCTGGCGGCGAGAAAGCAGGGAGATGCGGGCGCAAAGAACGCGGACCGCAATAAGCAGGGCGAGGAAGGCCGCCGCAGCAGCCAGGTAGGGCCACCAGGAGAACCACGGACCTGAAAGCCAAGAAGGCCACCAGGAGGAGAGGTTGGGCGGGACCCATGGGGAGACCCTAGTGCCATTGATGGCCTGGTACTCCCGCCGAAGGTTGTGCAGCGTGTCCCAAAAATCCTCATCCCAGGTCCCGGTCAGGGCCCGGGAAAGGTTGCGGCTGAGCTCGGCCGCGATAGAGGAGTTAGAATAAGGGGCATTCGTCACACAGAGGCCTTCGCCCACGCGACGACGACAAGAGTGATCTACAAAGGAGTCCAACCGCTCCACGACCAGATCGAGGCGCGTGTTCAGGGTGAGCAGTCCTCCCCGAAGATGGAGGAGGGATGTCTCCACAGTCTGCAGGGCCTGCGCTGTCTGGGCGGTGGCGTTGTTGAGGGCCTCGGCCGTGACCGCAGAGCCAGCCATGGCCGTCGCGGTAAGGCCAAGGGAGGCGAGAGCTGATAAGGAGTCCCACCACGAGGAGAATCACCCCCACCGCCCGCGGCTTACGCTGTTTTCTCCTCCCTGGCGGTAACGGGGAACGGGGGGGGGGGGCGCAGCCGGATTCTGAGAGGACAGAGGGATGGGGACGAATTCGGGGGCACGGACCACCACCGCAGTCGGCGCAAAGGAGCCATTCCAGCAAGGGGAGAGGTAACATTCAACCTTTGAATAGTTGAGAAGGGGGTCGGAGAGAGATGCGTTGATGAGGAGCCAGAAGAAAGGGGGTTGGACGCAAACGTCCTGGGGGGGAACAGTCTGAGGAGTCAAGGTCCAATTTTCTCCCTCTTTCTCCCAAGAGAGAACCGCCGCTCCCGGTGAACGATGAGGAACCCCCAGAGCAGGCGAAGTCCAGGTGTCGGGCACATGGCTGACGGAGAGGGACCCAAAAGGGCCCGTCCCCGGCCTGGGGGCCCTGTACAGCCAGGCACCCGCGGCGTCGGGCCACAACCCGACTTGGGCCGTGCCATTGTCCTTGGGGGTCTCTCCAAAGAACTGAAGACCCCTCCCGGGTGCGAACCGGAGGCGGAAGTATGGAGGTGGGGTCTGAGTGTCCGACGAGACCGGCGTAAAAACGGGCCGCCGGTGTCGTCCCGTCTGCGCGAACAGACAAAAAGTTTAGGGCGAAGAGCACGCGGGCGAGGTCTGGGGTCGACGGTCGACGAGGGAGTTTGCCGAACATTTTAGTAAAACAATCCTTCAGGCTGCGGTTGGTGCGCTCGACCACCGCCTGTCCCTGCGGATTATAAACGATGCCCGTGGTATGTAGGATGCCGAACTCACGGCAGAAGTCCTCGAAGGCCTTTGCGACATAGGCAGGGCCATTGTCCGTCTTGATCTCCGTAGGAACGCCGATGTGTGCGAACGCCTGGTAGAGGTGAGCAATAACACAGCGGGCCGTCTCCCCAGGCTGAAAGGAGGCGCTGACAAATCCCGAAAACGTGTCCACTGAGACGTGGAGAACCCGGGAGCCAATGTGCGTCATGTCCATCTGCCAGAGAGCGTTAGAACTGTCCCCTCTGGGGTTGCGAGCTCTTTCCGGGATGCGGGGCTGAAAGGGGGCGCAAGAGGCACAAGCTTTGACAATGTCTCTGGCCTGCTGTCGAGATATTCCGTACAGATGACGGAGAGATCGGGCGGAGAGGTGCCAACGGGAATGGGCCAATTGGGCCGGATCTTCGGAAACCTCATCCGCGACAGCAAGGAAAGTCTCAGGCGGCGACCGGAGGGCGGCGTCCACAACAGCATTCCCCGAATAGATGGGGCCCGCGGTCGTCCGGTGAGAGTGGACATGGAGGAGGTAAACGCGGGCCGAACGAGTCTGCAGAGCCTGTTGGACCTGTGAAAAGAGTGGGTGGAGCGGTACACCGGGAGAAATAAAGGAGTCTGGGAGGCCAGAAACAAGCTCCACGGCATATTTGCTATCTGAAATCACATTAATAGGCGTATCAGGGAACAACTAGAGCGCCTGAAGGATCGCCCACAACTCACTGGGCTGCACCAAGGGATATGGAGAGCGCAGTCGCAGGCACTGTTGCAAATGGGGGATATACAGCGCCACTCTGTGGTCCTTAGAAGCATCGGTAAAAATCTGGGGCCCCTGTACGGGTTGTGGGCTCACCGGGGACGGGGCGAGGGAGATGGGGAAAAGGGGGATGGTCTCCAAGAGTTTGGGCAAAGGGCCGCCGCCCACCGGGACGTGAAGCAGTGTCACCGCCCACGCCCAGGACGCCTGCATCAGTTCAGGAAGGACGGGAACAAGGTACGGTGCGTCCAGGGTGGGCACACAGCCTAGCAACGCTAGGCAGCGACGCTGGGCTGCTATTACAAGGCGAGCCAAAGCGTCCAAGCGCCCCTCCAGCGAGGAGGCCGCGCCTGAAACATAGATCCACTCAATTACTCCATGGGCCTGATACAAGGCACCCCATGGTAATAGGCCGTCTTGCAGGGGCCTAAAATAAACTGTCTTATTTGGCTCATATCGTGTCAGCGCGGACGTGGCTCGAGCAATGATGCGATGCAGTGCATCGCGGGCTGCAGGGGTCCAAGCTCGAGGAGATTTAAGGTCCGTGGGTCCTCTGAGAAGGTCATAAAGGGGTTGCATATCCCCGGGGGGAATAGGAAGATAAGAGCGGACCCACTGCACCGAGCCCACAAGTTTTTGAAAATCATTAAGTGTCTTGCAGCGCGCCTCCTGTAGCACAGGAAAGGGGCGCCGCACAGAGGTCTCCCCCACCACCGAGCCAAGATACTTAGCCGGGACCGTAAGTTGGACCTTCTCAGGATCCAGGAACAGGCCCGCACGGTGTAGCGTCCTCCGAACATCTCTCAAGCAAGGGTCCAACAATTGCTGAGTAGGCGCCGCCACCAGGATATCATCCATATAATGAAGAAGGAGAGCTGAAGGGTGGTCCCGACGGACCGGTTCCAGCACCCCGTCCACATGTCTCTGGCACAGCGTAGGGCTGTTGGCCATTCCCTGCGGGAGAACCTTGAACTCGAACCGCCTGTGGGGACGAGAAACATTAGTAGATGGCAGAGAGAACGCAAACTTGGGGGTGTCTTTCGGGTGGAGGGGAATAGAGAAAAAGCAGTCCTTTATGTCCACCACGGCCAAAGGCCATCCAGCCGGAATGGCCGTGGGAGAAGGAAGCCCGGGCTGGAGCTTCCCCATTGGTAACATAATACGGTTGATGGCCCGCAAGTCCACCAGGAGTCTCCAGCGGCCTTTTCCACCGCGTTTTTTAATGACAAAGGCAGGAGAATTGTAAGGGCTAGTGGAGGGCCTAATTTGGCCCTGAAGGAGCAGACCCTGGACAATCTCCTCCATTACGACGAGCTTTTGCAACGGGAGGGGCCACTGGTCTACCCACACTGGCGTGGTAGATGTCCAAGTGATTCGGGGTGTGGGGGTG
Source organism: Trichosurus vulpecula (assembly GCF_011100635.1). Taxonomy (NCBI): domain Eukaryota; kingdom Metazoa; phylum Chordata; class Mammalia; order Diprotodontia; family Phalangeridae; genus Trichosurus; species Trichosurus vulpecula. The sequence continues at coordinate 21,677,214 of NC_050581.1, forward strand.
CCCGTGTCACGATCAGTGGCCCTCAAGAGTTTAAAGTATCCGGGCCGGAAAAGGTAACCTCGAGCTGTGCAAGGATGTCACGACCCCATAGTGCATAGGTGAGACCGGGAACGCACAAAGGGCTAAACTGGCCCTCAAGCGCGTCCCGTCTCCAAGTCATAGGCCTGGCGGCCTCCCATGCCTCCACTACTCCTCCCACTCCCTTTACTGGCTTGCCAGCTCGTCGGCGTGGAATTTGAGGAGGCCACTGGTTGCGGGGCAGCGCGGAGCGATCGGCTCCCGTGTCTACGAGACCCCGCACTGGCTGTCCCTCCACCAGGAGGATCATCATGGGGCGGTCCATTGTGATCTTCTCCATCCAAAGGCAAGAATCAGCCTCTGTGTCCTGGAACGGCACTGCCTGAGCGAGGACCTCACCTGGGAAAATATCAACTAGAATAGGGTGTGGGTTAACTACCAGTAACGGGTCACCGGGGGCCAGCACCTGGGTGGGAACGGTATAGCGAGACTGAAAAGGGTTCCCCGTGGCCAGGAGCACTCCTGCTGGCCCTTGGACCGGGATTTCTATTGCCCCCCACGAGGGAAGGGTGGTTGAGTCTCGGGCCGTAAGGACTGGACGGGGGGGGGGCGAGTTGCCCGCTTTCTCGGCCCCCCGTGCTCGTTTCCCGACTCCTGGGTGGGGTTCCTTTGGTCGGAGCGGCAAAATTTCGCCATATGGCCAGGCTTTCCGCAGCGGAAGCAATTTGGGGTGCCTCGTCCCGACCCGCAGCTTTGTGGACACTGGGCCCGAAAGTGACCCAGCTGACCACATTTAAAGCACCGACGGTCGGATCCGGAGTCCCGGGAGACCGCGAGGCGGTTCAAAGCCTCTACCAGGGCGTCATTTCTCGCGGCCTCCTCTTTCAAGCGATCCCTCCGGTCCCGTTCTATGGCCGTCGCCAAGACTTCCATGGGACAGGGAGGAGCGAGGGACATCACCTTTTCTATCATTTGGTCCGGGGTGGCGTCGGGGGGCAAGGCCGCCAGAGCTGTCTTCGCCTCCCCCCGGAACCCCTCTCGGAGGATCTGCTTAATGATGAGTTCCCGGCCCGGCCCTGCAAACGTGCTGTCCACGTATCTCCGCACTCGCGTGGCAAACTCAAGTGCGCTCTCCCCTGGCTTCTGGCGCATATCGGCCAGGCCAGCTGGGGTTCCTGCAGAGGTACGCCCCAGCCTTTGCCATGCCTGTTGATGCACTACCCGCACATCCTCCAGCTCCTGGTTACTAAAAGTGGCCTGTACCCGGGGATCACTGTATTGTCCCCGGCCCAACAACAGGTCTACCCGCCCCGGGGGCCCCCCGGTGCGCGCTTGGAGCGCTCTAGCCTCCGATTCTTTGATAGCCTGGAACGCCGTGTAGTCCACAGGGCTCAGGACCCCCAACGCGAGGTCATCGAAATCACGCGGGGTCCAGACTGTGGAGACAGTCATATTAGAAAGAAGGCGCTGTGCCAACGGGGAAGCGGGGCCATTCTCCTGCACCGCCTGCTTAAATTCCCTAATGGTCTTCAGCGGCAGGGGCTGAAAAACTCGGGTACCATTATCCAGAAATAATGGAAATGCCTCAGAGATTTCTGAGTCCACCACCTCTCCGGACCGCATAGCTTCGCGGATCGCGCGAGGTATCAGAGGAAGGTACCCGCCTGATCTATCCCCCGGGCTGAGCCGCTCATAGCGGCTTTCGCTTTCGCCGTCAGAGTGGGGAAAAGAGGAAGTAGATCTGCGTTCCTGTTCTGGAGGGCGGGGCAGTGGGCGGCCCTCTGGCACACCACCCCTCCCTCGCGCCTCCCCTTCCCCGCAGGAGGGAATCGCCCGCGACTCCTCCCTCGGCCGGAAACCGGCGCCATCTTTGCTGGGTGCGCCCACCGCTCCAAAAAGTCGAACTGCGCCTGAAGCGTGGTAGCAGTTCTCCGAGACTAGTCTTTTCGTCTCTAAAAGGGGCCATTGTCCTGTATGTTCCGCCTGAGGCCGCTCATTTCCCTCCTCCTGCATATCCTCCCAAGGGTACAACGGGGGAGCAGAGGCCGCGGGCCTTGGCCCAGTTACCACCACCTCAGTCAGATCAGTCTCCCCTCCCGGGCCCCCACCGAGCGGCCGGGTCTCCGTCTGAGTCTCTGCCGTGCTGGTGTCCGGAGGAGGCCTGGGGTCGAGCAACCCCTTAATGGCGGCCATCAAGCCAAAGTCCTCCGGAAGAAGAAAACCCGGGCACTGTTTTTGATAAGACAGCATTTGCTGCTGTAAGACCGGAAAACGGTCCGGCTGAAACCCCGAGTGTATGAGCCACGGAGCCACCACCAGCAACTTTTCCACGAGCCGCTTTAGCTGCTCCGTGGAGGCGGACAACCCCCGTTTAGACAAAGCAGTTCTGACCTGTAAAGTTAATAAGTCCCGATCCTCTGGCCGCAGCAAAGGGAGGCTGCGCGCTTGCCCCATCTCCGGGCCTTTCCCCCGTTACCTGCACGGAGAAGCTGTCTGGTCCGCCCTAGTCGGGCTAGTCCCCCCTATCACCGGGGCTCTTCCGGAACTCTGCAACGGTCCAGCCGTCCTAGGCCGGTCCCTGTTCGGGCGCCAACCTGCCGCGTTCCCCCTAGGCCTCTTCCTGGGCCGGGGGTCGCGGGCAGTCCTCCCCGGGGGACCTCTTCTGCTCCTACACCGAGCCTTCGGTCGTCACCGGCCGGCCTGGCCTCCACCCAGACCGGAATTCACCAGACAGAACGCCAGAGGATCTCGCTCACGGTCTTTATTGGTACATCTTCCACGGCGACTGCTCGACTCCGCTCACTTCCCCTATCCCCGTACATTATATAACCTATTGCAGCCAATCCAGTGGCGAGAGCTATAACATTGCCTTATATGGACGGGCTTCATCCTAAGCCGGCACCGCCCAGCGATATACCCGGAAAAGCGTTATACCCGGAAAGCTGTAGTCCCTGCCCCACCCTCCACCCAGCCCTAAGCGGCGTCCCACCCCCACCCAAATCCCAACAGTATACTCTTAGTAAATGCTTATTTCCTTCCATCAAATTTTTATTAACCTAAAATAAGAAGCAAATAAAAGCACCAGTGCAAAGTATGTATAACTTCATTTTTTGCAGACAATCTGATCCCAATCTCTGATTTTAATGTGAACATTGATACCTTGGTAATTGGCAAATGCTACAAATTAGGGCTAAATTTATTGGTTTGCTGGTGGTTTAGACTTAAGAAAGATTAAACTTAAAAAGTGTATTCTGCATGGATTTTTTTCACACAGTGGAGCTTACTGTTAAGCATGTACATCTGATTATGGGATATCACTAATAATTGATATGTAAGGAGTGGAATGAAAAGAATCATCAAGGATATGTCTATTCTGAGAAGGATGTAGGTTGTTCAAGCTACTGTAGTCTGAGAAAACAGATGGACAACTCAAGTGCTACACTGATAGCTATAAAGTATTAAAGTCACCTGTAGGAGGCTTTTGTCAAGTTACATTATTTCTTTCTGGAGAATTTGTGGAAAGACATGGACAAGAATCACATAGTGAAATCATGTGAAGGAGTTTTCATGTGTACTGGTTGAAGGGGGTGAAATTATTGATCTGTCAAAGCACTAAAGAAGTAATTTTGTGTAATTTGTAGTTGTTTTGTTATTGTCATTTTTCAGTTATGTCCAACTCTTCATGAACCCATGTGGGGTTTTCTTGGTTAAGATTACTGGAATGCTTTGCATTTCCTTCTGCAGATCATTTTACAGATGAGAAAACTGAGGCAATTGTGGTTAAGTGACTTACCCAGAGTCACACAGCTAGTGTCTGACACCAGATTTGAAGTCACAAAAAAGGTCTTTGTGACTCCAGGCCCAGCACTCTATTCACTGTACCACCTAGATTCTCAGTAAATAGATGTTAATTTTCTTTTCAGTAGCTAAATATATTTTGGGAAGTTTTTAAGTCTCTTGTTCCAAAAATCTTAGAAAAACAGGACTTGATATCAACCCAATATGTTAATCTTGACTCCCCCTTTAAGCATTCAGGTCACAAAATTGAAGAAGGTAAAATATTTAAAAATAAACCAAAATAAGGGGGGAGCAAGAAAATAAGTATTTATGTAGCTCCTACTATGTGCCAGGCACTGTGCTAAGCATTTTACAAAGATTATTTCATTTTATCCTTAAAACAACCTTGTGAGGTAAGTGTTATTATCATCACCACTGTATAGAATTGATAAATAAATGGACACCATCCAAAGAACAACTTTCTCTCAAAGATCTGTGTAAATTTCCAGTTTTATATTCCTGAATAGAGAGGTTCCTGCTCTCTCATAGCAAGTAGAAGTGTTCATCATGGCTGGTCCAGTACAATATTGCTTACAGCAGATATTGTTTTTTATTGCAATCCCTTCTATAGTTTCTCTACAAAGACCACAGAAGTAGCCCCAGAAGGGACTCCTCAACTCTCACATTGTCTTTTGGCCAGGCATGACCAAACTATCTGCCTGTGCATTTTTTTCTTGTTTTCATGCCAACCATCTACCACAAATACAAAGGTCTCCAATTTTTTTTTCCTCTGGCAAAAGTCACAATTATTCCCTGAATAACCATGCTGATGAAGTAGTTATCAGACTAATTGCTTTCACTTAAGCAATTTCCATTTGCCACCACTTTTCCTGATGTATGACCACACAAAACCTCACCCAGGGGGCAGACTCCTGTTATTTTGTAACTTTGAGAATATCTGTCACCAACTTCAGGATCATTTGTGGTGTCTCTGAATCTTGATGTTCTATTCTCTTCTGACACAAAAGAATAGTATCTTCTAACTGGGAGAAAACTCACTTGTTCACGGGTTAATAAAGACCATTATTTTCTCCCTCTTGATCTCTGAAATATTGGAAAAAAATCTTGAGCAACTAGATTAGTTTGTTCAAACCAATCAACATTGTAAGCATTTCCTAGTTGTTGGCATGTTGGCATAAGCCCCGCTTAAGGTGAAGAGTAATGAGGAGGAAGCTGTATGTTGTCTGTAACTTTTTCTAACTCAATTCCAGATGTCCCAAATTTCTAGCTACGAAATTTCTGTACTCATCTCTATCTTTGTCCCAGGACTCAACTTCCCATTGTGGTACTCTATGCTTCTGACTCATGAATATTCATCATTTCCAGGTTAAAACCAAACTTACCATAATTTTTTCCCCAGCCATCTGTATGCTTCCCTTTCCCAACTCTATGTTCAAACCTTAGCTCCGAGAACAGTAATCAAATGAACATTATAATTCCTGTAAATTGTTGTTCAGTCATTTTTCAGTCATGTCTGAACCTTCATGACCCCATTTGGGGTTTTCTTGGCAAAGATACTGGAGTGGCTTTCCATTGTTTTCTCCAGCTCTTTTTGTCGATAAGGAAACTGAGGCAAACAGGGGTAAGTGACTTGCCTAGGATCAGACAGCTAGTAAGTGTCTAAGGCCAGATTTGAACTGAGTCAGATGTATCTTCCTGACTCCAGGCCTCACACTGTATGCTATCCACTGTGCCACCTAGCTGCCCATAATTCCTGGAAAAAACATGTCAAACAACTGCTTCTTGACTTTAATCCTGACTCTCATGATTCTTATGACTTTCCTGTCAAAAACACCCTTTTCTGGCTACTATTCTATAATCTGTATTGTCTTTTTCTATTAAAATGTAAATGCCATGAAGGCAGTATTGGTCTTGTTTGCTTCTATTTTAATCCCCAGTATTTATAAGAGTGCTCGTCATATGATGAGTGTTAAATTAATGCTTTTTCATTAATTAATTAATTTATTTATTCCTCCAAGCATTGTCTGGTGAGCAGGATGGAATGTAGAAAAAATGTGGTCAGGTAGGAAGGTCAGCAGACATATATGTGCACAATATTTCTTGGTTTTCTTTAGGTTGCCCACAACTTTGACTCACTGTAAAAATCTAGTGGTAATTGTCAATTAGGTTGGAGAAGGATTTTCATCTTTTTGTTGTTGTTGCTATTGTTCCATATCTCTGAAATAATGGAAACTTGTTTCCATCTTCCTCCCAATTCTATTGTTTTGTTGCAGTTGGCAAACAAGACAGTTTCTCATGTCTAAAATAGAATTGAAACCTATGTGGTTACATGCTTTTAAATAACCAATCCATTATATAATGTCAAAACACAATTTTTTATGGGAGTTTTTTTCCTCTTTTGTTTATCTAAGATTATAACTGTTTGCTTATATTAGAATCAGTGATAGGAGAGCTGGGCAGGATATGGACAGGTGGTATCCTACCCAAATGCAGTAAAACCACGTAATTTCAGACTGCAGATTCAGAAATTAAAAATTTTCAGACATGAGCTATCGTTTTATTTTGTCTTTGTATTAGCAATGGTAAATATAATTTGTTAAACCAATAAAAAACTCAAGAAGAGAATAGGGGAACTGTTAACCAGTTTAAGAGAATATGCCTTTATAAAAACCTTAGTTGCCTGCATATATGTATGTATTTCAGTTAATCAGTCAATAAACATTCATTAAGAGGCTACAATGTGCCAGGCACTATGCTAAGTGCTGGGGAAATTAAAAGAGGCAAAAGACAGTCCCTGTCTTCAAGTAGTTGACAATATATGGGAGAGACCTCAAACAAATAGATACGTAAAACAAGTTATATAAAAGACAAATAGGAAATAATTAAAAGAGGAAAGACATTAGAGTTAAGAGGAGTTGGGAAAGACTTCCTGTAGAAGATGAGGTTTTAGATGGGACCTAAAGTAAACCGGAAACGTAAGTGGGCAGAGATGATAAGAGAAAGTACTCAAGGCACGAGGGATGGCCAGAGAAAATGCCTCTATCAAAGAGAGAGATTGAGTGTCTTGATTGTAAAACATCAAGGAGGTCAGTGTCACTAGATTGAAGACTATGTGGGGGGAAGTAAGATATAAGAAAACTGGAAAGATTGGAAGGGATTATATATACATGAACATATAAAGTAGGTCTTCTACCAGGGGTGGGGAACCTGTGGCCTTCTAGGTCCTTGGGTGTGGTCTTTTGACCGAGTCCAAGTTTTACAGAACAAATGCTTTTATTAAGGGGATTTGTTCTGTGAAGTTTGGATTCAGTCAAAGGGTCACATTCAAGGACTTAGAGGGTCACATGTGGCCTTGAGGCCACAGATTTTTGAATGAACTTTACTAAAATAATCTAAAATTCAAACTTTTGATTAAACTAGTATATCTATCTTAGTCAAAGTTAGTGGCATCTTGCTACTAACAATTAAACAACACACATTTATTAAGTATCCACTATGTTTGAGGCAGTATGCTATATATTGGGAGACAAAGGAAGGAAGAGAACAAGCATTTATTAAGCACCTACTATGTGACAGGCACCATGCTAAGCACATTACAAATATTATCTCATCTCATTCTCACAATGACATTGGGAGGTAAGTGTTATTATAGATCACTATTATACTGTTGACTTGCCTATATCTCTGAGGCTGGATTCAAACTCAGGTCTTCCTGACTCCAGGTCCCATGCTTTATCCACTGTGCCATCCATTTGCCTCTTTTACCTTTACAAAGGTAAAAATAAAACAGTTTATTCCCTCAAAGAGCTTACATTTTATTGGTAGAGATAACACAGACACATTAATATAAACAGAATACATATAAAATAAAGACAAAATGATTTTTGGTGGGGGGAGCCTAACATCTAGAGGAATCAGAAAAGGCCTCATGTTGGAGGGGACATTTGAGCTGATCTGTGAGAAAAAAGTAGGAATTCTAAAAGGTGGAGATGAGGAAGGACTATATCTTGGGTGTGGGGAACAGTATGTGCTAAGGTACAGAGATGGGAAATATGATGCTTGTGAAGACCACCAAGATAGCCAGTTTGTCTGGTCTGTATAGTGTCCATGAAGGGAAGTCATTTACAGTAATCTTGGAAAGGTAGATTGGAACTTCTAGATTTACTATTCCATTTCTTTGAAGAAAGACAAGTGGCTAACATTTTTCAGCCCATCACTTGCAAATAAACTTTTAATTTAAAATTAAATGTGCATTTCTAGATTGAAAGCATTCTCTTATGGTTCTGGACAGCCAACAACATACATACACACATAGACACACACACAGATGTGTATATCGAAAATGTTCTCAGAAAGTTTCAACCTTTCCCCTTCAAAAAAAATCTGTTGAACCTTCTTAAAGTATTCTACATGAATCCTTTCCCCACTTACTTTCCTCCTTGGTACCAAATTCTAGCATTCTTTAATATAGAGAATATATTCCTGTTTGCCTATGTCCCTTATCAACTTTAGTCAATGACTTTTTGTTTTTTAAATTAGTTTCTCTCTATTGCAGCTCAAGCAGTTATCTGTAGTTCTGCCTTTTAGGATCTGAAAAGCCTCATCTTTGCAATCAGGGAGATCTTGCTTAATCCTCTCATTTCTAAAGTAGGAAGGCTGAATCAAGGCTAATCTTTCTTCATAATTCATACTCTGAAAACTCCTAAAAACTGTAAATCCTTTTGGTTGCCTTTTAATAACCTTCCTCACCTGTAGCAATATTCTTCTGATTTGTATGATCAGACTTGGCATTAAGTGACTGGGGTTAGCCAACTTAGAGATGTTTTGTAGTGGTCTTAATTTCCTGTATACTTTTGCTGCATTACCCATGAGTTTGGAGCTCTTTGTGTTTTAGATGGTAATTTATTGTTGTTCAGAACTCAAGAAAATGTGTTTGTTTTGAGAGGAAATAGCTTTATTATTAAGTTAGGTGCTAGCATTTTTTCTATATGAGTTTTTCTTCCAAGGAAGAGTAATTCAAGAAGGTCATATTTCTCATGTAATATAAAGATGTTTTCTTTCTCTTTGAAAACCTCTGCATAGTGAACTGGCAAATCCCAAATTGCCAAGGAAGCTGAATCCAGAGGGGATATGGGATTGGGTCCTGAGTAAAAGCCTTTGTAAATGTCTACTGTTGTGACATCATTTTCATCCCCCAAAGCATTTATTAAGTTGTGCTAAGTGCTATACTGAGTACATCACCAGATGGGATCTCTACCCTCAAGGGGCTTGGCAATTAAGGGCAGACAATGCTGATCCAGACCTGGAAACAAGCAGGAAGTAGGTGAGTAAAGCAAGGTTTGTTCCTGTGTGGATTGAGCACTTGGGAGAAGTATGTGGTGTTTGTGTGTGTGTGTGTGTGTGTGTGTGTGTGTGTGTGTGTGTGTGTGTGTGTAATGCCAGGGAGAGATTTGTGTTGGTGGCTGCTTTAGCAGCATTTGGCTCCTTTTAAGTTAAAATACTCCCTGGCAGTTTGACAGGATAGGAGGTAAGGGAGGGCAGGACTCAGTAGCTTATCAAAGGAAGACTCTCTAGGATCAGCAGGAAAAAAACCAAAACATTCCCCCTGAAAAGTTATGCAGTATTAGACTGTCTCCTTTGGTTGATATTCTTATTATGGTAATAAATACTAGGGTCAGTCGGATGGGGCATAGTCAGGTTTTCAACAATTTTGCTTCCAGGACAACAATTCTTGCTATACCCTTACAGGGGAGAAAGAAAGGCTCGAGGGAATAAGCATTTATTCAGCACCTCCTAAGTGTTTTTACAAATTTTATCTCATTTGATCCTCACAACGACCCTGTCAAGTAGATTCTGTTATCCATATTTTACAGTTGAGGATATTGAGGCTGACAAAGTTGAAGTGTCTTGCTCAGGCTCATACAGCAATTAAGGGTCTGAGGATGGATTTGAATTCACCTTCCTGACCCTAGGCCCAGTGCTCTATCTGCTGCTTCACCTAGCTGCCTCATAACACATGGAAACACAGGAGAAAATAGTGTCTTTCCAGAGTCCATATGCCATCCCAAGAAAATATGTAGTGACACTATCACATAGAAGGAAAATCAGGGCATTGTGACAATTTGGATGTGAAGATGGATGGGGAAGGTTGGAGACTGTGACCACTGCTTCTTTTATCATTAAAGGTGTTATTTTCTTCAGCATTTTTATGCTTCCTTTGCCAAGTTGTTGACTCTTTTTTTTTTTGAGGGGAGAAGGCAGGGCAATTGGGGTTAAGTGACTTGCCCGAGGTCACACAGCTAGTAAATGTGTCAAGTGTCTGATGTCGGATTTGAACTCAGGTCCTCCTGACTCCAGGGCCGGTGCTCTACTCACTGTGCCACCTAGCTGCCCTGTTGACTCTTTTTTCATGATTTTCTTACATCATTCTCATTTCTCTTCCCAATTTTTCCTCTACCTATCTTACTTGATTTTCAAAATCCTTTTTGAGCTTTTCCATGGCCTGAGGTCAATTCCTATTTTTCTTGGAAGCTTTAGATACAGGAGGTTTGATTTTGCTGTCTTCTGAGTGTGTGTTTTGATCTTCCTTGTTATTATAGTAACTTTCTATTTATGGAATCCTAATAACTCTGCCTCCAGCCCAAATATTCTCATTTCTTTATGGGCTCCACTGGCCTTAACCATATCACAGTCCTCCAAACTCAATCATAGGCAGTCTCACTGCCCCTACCAGTCACTGCTCCCAGACTCAATCCTCTAGCTAGCCTCCGCCCCCAGATCCAATTCACATATTTTCAACAGCAACAGGTGTGTGCATGCACTCAACCACTACCACATCATCCATCTTGCAGCTGGTCACAGGAGCTTCTGGGGTCCATGACCCCACACTTATGTTTTGAGTTGTGAGTTAATTGTTGCGGTCTAATGTAACTACTCAGATTTCCCCAGAAGTAAATATACTAGTCTTATGAAAACCAGTGCCAACTGGTTTTGCCACTGCCATAAATAGCTCTACTATTTGAGTAACACAAGCAGATGATTAAGAGTTGTGATACTTAGGTGTGCTGCTTCTCTTCCTTGGCCCTATTTTTCTCTGGTTCAATATGACATGATTGGAGTAGAGGTCAAGCATATCAGCCTGAATTTCTGTGTTGGCTTCCTTCAGGGAATGGAATTCCTTCCTTCAATTCACTTAGTCAAGGAAATTGGCTATTCCATGTGTACACACTTCCTTCCAACCTCTTCTGCCAAAACTGTTGTTCCTAAGGCTTTTGCAGCTACTTGAGCAGGGGTTTCCTATGTACTGTACCTGCTGTGTTTCTTCACTTGATTCTTTCCCCATCTTGGTTGGTGACAAGAAGTTTCAAGGAGGAACTACAAAGAACTAAAGTTATTGTTGATGGTAATAACAATTACAGTAATGTATGCTTATATAAGACTTGATAACCCTTTCTTCGCCACAACCTTGTGAGGAAAGTTAGTACAACTATTGTGAGTTGTGTAGTTTAACAATTGCCAACATTAAATAGAAGAAGGAATATAAATCCAGAAAGGCTACTAGTCATTCATTCATTCATTCATTCAGCAAATAAGTATTTAAGCTTTGACTGTATGAAGATTGTTCTACATTGATGAGTTAGAAAGTTTTGACAAGATGCAGTTTCTGAGCTTGAATTTCATGATTCAGTAAACTTTTTTTTTCCAAGACTATGCAGCTAGTAAGCATCAAATTCAGGATTTATTTTTATTTTTAGCTTTTACAAAGGGATATTTACTTTGAAGATATAGCAAGGACAAATTTGCAAACATTTCCACCAATATCTCCAGATACACTCTCCTCTATGACACCTCAGTCCCTAGAGGGGCATAGGATCAAAACTTAACTCAGTTCATATTCAAAGGTAGCATCACCGCTGTATGAGTCACCACGTGTCTGCATCAAGAAGGTCACTCTGCTCCTCGAGGCACTGGTGCCAAGTTGGCCCAAGAAGTAATCAAGAAAATGGTTAATAAAAGTTATTTATGCTGTTATATGTCTATACAACTATAGTTTGTATAAAATTATCCTGCCCCCACATCACTGCAATAGCATTCTTATTATAATACAGCCAAGTATTGGAAAGTTGTGAAACTTATTTTGCAAATTACCCTGATGTAACCTTGAATGGCATTACTTATATAGCATATACTATATGCCATTTCATTTAACATCCTATTTTTATCAGAACTAACCAATATGTAAAATATAGATACTGAAATAGTCTTGAAATCTTAACATAACAGCTTAAATATAATTTAATAGGTATCATTGAGCCTTGTTCGGAGGGGTGTGGGGTGGGGATATGAATGGAATACCACAATGTGAAGGGGATGAATGAGCTTAATTCACTGTTATAACAATTCTTGACCCTACCAGTCCAGTAAATGGTGAATTGATTGTGAGTTAAGAAGATAGACAATGAATGAAAATCACAAACTTCTTAGTAGTAGTATAATAGAATACATTTGGATGAGGGAAAAAAAGGAAAAAAGAACCACAATTACATGCTTATGAGATTATTCTGCAACCCCTTCTGCAAAATACAGGATATAATTGTTTAAAACAACAAAACTGGGAGAAATGGAAGCTATTACAGGGACAAATAACTTCAATATTTGATGAAAATTTAATTCTGTTAAAAACAGATCCATTCCTGTTGTAACTTAATGATAGTTTTATCTTTGAGGAGAAACCAGATAGAGAAACCAGTGAGGATATTACTGTGCTGGATTTTATTTATTAAATAAAGGAGAATTGGTCGGTGATGCGTTAAGTAATAGAAACTGGGATAAAGTGACCGTGTCTTCTTGAAGTTCATAATTCTGAAGGAAGGGAACATTGAACATAGTTGGATATAAAAAAGTGAAGTTTAAGAAGTGGCTTTTAAAAATTCAAACAAAAGGTATGATCACATGGATCAAGACTAAAAGGAATAACGAAAAAGAAAGGGAGGTTATAAAATTTATTTTTGATCATGAAATTTCAAATAATTTCACTTTAGAAGAAAATGGAAAAACGTACAAAGAAACCAGTATGATGACAGAGGGGATTCTTAGATGAGCTCTGATTTTTAAATTAAATTACTATATTTAGATTAACAAAATTCTATTTTGTCTCCTTTATAACTTATTTCCCTTACTGGAAAAAGAAAACTAAAACCATTATAAAAATATACTTAGTTAAGCAAAATACATTTCCATTTACCATGTCCAAAAATACATGTCTTATTCTGCACCTTGAGTCCATCAATCTCTCAGCCAGGAGGTAGGTAGCATTATTCATCAACAATACTCTGAAGTTATTGTTGATGATTGCACCAATCAGAGTTCTCAAGTATTTCAAAGTTGTTTATATAATGGTATTATAAGGGATAAGTTGTTTCCCCTCATTCTGGTTCCTTTCTTTCTGCATCAACTCATACAAATCTTCTCTCAAGATTTTGATTTCTCTCTTGAATAATTCAGGAGCAACATGTTGAAGTTCTATGCTTTGCTGCGTTGGTGGAGGGTAAAAGGCATAATCTTGCTAAGTGATTTTGGATTATCTAACCTGGGTGTATCCCTAGGCAGAGGTAAGCATGCCTCCTCCTATACATTACTTTTCTTCATCATGTAGCTGGGCCAAGTTGGTGCCTGATGCTGATTGCAACAAGACTTGAGAAAGAGCAGGGTTGGAATGTTTCTGCAGTAGCAAGGAAATCCCTGAGAGGGTTTCCACATACTTGCATGGTGGGGAAGGGGAAGGAAGGAAGCAATCTTACAACCCATCTTTTTTTTACTTCTGGTGGGGAAGCTGGCGGGGAGGGGTGTTGACTGAAGGTTTTAAGGATTGATGTTCTCCAGCATTAATTCATAACATTGTTGCCTTTTATACTTCTTGCTTTTTTTGTCCAGTGGAATTAGCTATAAAATTGCTCTACTTCTGGTGTATAACTTGTCTTTTTTTTCTTTAGAGTTGCTGAAGACTAATCAAAAGGTCATTTGCCATTTTTTAATCATGTGACCCCAAAGGCAGGCCCCACCACTCCACTGATTCCTTATGACTGAATCATGGAACACAACAACCTAGGAACAAATCAAAATTATCCATGATACCTAAATGGAAAGGGAAAGATGTGTGGTGGGTGAAAATTACCTGAAATTTACTAGCAATTACTGACACATCAGAATTGGTACAAAACACATCATAAAAGATATGTTTACTGGAAAAGGAGATGTTCATGTTGTGTGAAGTTAAAAAAGATGGACTGTAAGATTGCTGCACTGCTGTACTGTGAATTTTAAAAGGCTAAGAGGATAACTTCATCTATGGGAAAATTTCTGAAACTAAATAAACAAGTAGAACAAGAGTAATGTAGGAGAAGAAAGTATGGGTGCATTTTGATTCGTACTGGAAGAAGGTATCCCCCCCAAATCATGACAATGTAGGGGTTAAATTAGTTGTATCTCAAATACTTTGTAGGCATCATCTTGAGACAACTGTATGTTATGCTCCTTGAGGGCAAGCACCATCTTTTGCCTTGTTTTGTGTTCCCAGCACTTAGCCTGGCACATAGGAGGTGCTTAATAAAAGTTTATTGAATTTAATTGCAAAATGAGGAGATTACAATAAGCAATATATTTAAGATCCTTTTTATCACTTAAATTTTATTTTTTATTCTTGTTGTTGTTCTAGACTTGTGGTTTCATCTATGTAGGGACCTCTAAATGAGGAAACTCCTAATGCAGATAAGAATTTTTTCTTTAACTTATAGACTTACAGTCACTAATTATTCTTATGTTTGAGAAAGCAGAGATAGATATGGCAGAAGATGGGAGACATGCAAATATCTCAGTTCTGAAAAATCATGCATTGTAAAGGGTTGATCAGAGGAATTACACAATCATTTTAGTCATTTATAGGATTTACACCCTTTAAGGGTGTCGGTGTGCCCATTTGCAACTTATTGAGAGGACTAAGAACACACACTGCGGATCTATCAGGGAAGTGGCACGTTGAATTTGTCTTGTTACGGGGAGGTAAGCCTTTTGGGGTTTCATTTGCATCTTCCTATGAACAACACAGATATGCGTTTTGGTATCTCTTGGGGAATGAATCTTGAATTCCTTTGCTCTGACTTCTATAGAATGGATTTGCGTTGGTCCATAAAAGGGAGTCTTTATTATCAATATTGAATTTTTCCCCTCTTTGGGACTTGTCCCCCACCCCCCTTTTCCTTTTTTAGAGAAAAGAATAGATAGTGATAAATTAGACTTCAGTTCAGAAACAGCAAAATGGTTGCCTTAGGGCAGAGGCATATAAGAGCTGTCTGTGGTTTCATGCTCATTATGTCCAGGAGGAAAGTTCTTGGACCTTGTGTTTCTGGCCCTAGCCTTGCAAAAGCATTGGCATAATATCTTAGCCCATGAAATGTCTCTTGTGGAGAGAGAAAAAAATGGGACACACACACACACACACACAAACACACACACATAAACACACACCCCAGCCCCCAAGCCTCACCATTCAATCCTTTCCTGAACTCTCCCCTATTTTTGTTAAGGGTAACAAGAGTTTTCCAGTCTCTGAAGTTCACAACTTCAGTGTCATATGTGACTCCATTAACTCCTAGTGCTGGGAGTTCCTAAAACCCAGTTTCTTGGTATACATTTCTCTAAACTCTCTCACTTGGTGGCATAATTCCCATGATATCATGTCTATGCAGATGGCTCCTAGATCTGTTTATCCAGCCCAGTACCTGTCCTAAGATCTAAGGTCACATAATTATCAGCTTCCTATTGGACATTTTGAACTGAATGTTCCATTGTTATTAGTTCTCTCAGGCATGTCTAACTCTTTGTGACCCCATGGACCATAGCATTATAATACTACCCATGAGGTTTTCTTGGCAAAGATATTGGAAGTGACATGACATTTCCTTCTCCAGCCTATCAAGACAAAGAGCCTAAGTGATTTGCCCAGGGTCACATAGCTATTAAGTGTCTGAAGCCAGATTTCAACTCAGGTCTTCTTGACTATTCTAAGCATATTAAACTTAGTCTAGAACACATGTTAAACTTAATATGTCCAAAGAAGGTGACTCTCTATCCAATGTACCACCTAGCTGCCTATAGAGAATTTCCTCAACAAGAGAATTCCTTACATTAATGAACAAGCAGGTTCAGTAAATATGCTTTCTCCTCTGAAGGAATGTAAGCTCTCTGAAGGCAAATACTGTTTCATTTTTTAATTTCTGTTTCCCAAAAGCCTAGCCCCAAACCTGGTACATAATATGTGCTTGAATAAATGCACCCACTATGTGTATTGATTGACCGATTGCACATTTATTGAAAAAGTAGAAATTTTGCCTGTTTCAAAATTTCACTTTGAATTTATTATTAATTTTATTATTGCAGCAGGTATACCTTTGGAGACAAGAGATTAACTCTAAAAATTGTTGGGGAGATTGTTTTTAAATTTATGAAGAAGGTGATGCGGAGTAGCCATGAAAATATGGCTAATGAATACATGGCACTTATTTTTTTTCAAAGTTCTCTTAGTTTGGATACTTACTCGATAGGGAGGTATTATCCTCATTTCATAGACAGGAAGATTAAACTAAGTGATTTAGTTGCACAGTGACAAGTCAAAAATTTAGTCAGGAATAGAAGCTAGTTCTCTAAACCTCTAGTATATTTCTCTTTGTAGCATTCCTCATTTCCTTGAATAGATGTCATACCGAAATATGCGATAGACACATTAGATTCTTTCCTGAAATATGGTAAACAGTGTTTCAGATTTTTATAGTTGCCCACAATTCCATGTGTGTATATGTATGTATTTAAAGCTTTTTAGTATATTCTAAAAAGCATAATCACTCTTTGTTGAGTCCATGATGCTTTTTTATTTAATTATAATAGCTATTATTTATATAGCACTACACAAATATTACCTCCTTTGATCCTCATAAAAACCCTGGGAGGAGGATGCTATAACTGCTGCTGTGCTCTGTCCCCTTGTTTACCCTACATCTTGCCCCAGCTTGCCCCACAGTTTGTGCTCCCATCTCCACAGAAATCATTTTGTGTTTTTTCCCTTTAAATACCCTGACCCTACCCTTGCTTGGGGTTGTTTGATTTGAGTCTTTACTCAAAACAGTTGTGTGCTTGAATAAATCCACTTCAAAATTTATATCCGGGTCTTGCTCACTTTTTTCGCCATAACACTGTCTCTATTTTGTCAGAGGACCAATGATATCATGAGGTGATGGGTGATATCTTGACTTGTGCATGAATTGGATTTAAGTGAGGCAGAGTTGCACAAAGTCATCAGCCTCACTCTCTTCCAGAGTCATCAAAATCCTGTGACAGGAAAAAAGTTAGGATGACTGGTGATGGGCTGGATTGCAGTGCATGACTGTGGTCTTTTTAATGTCTGACCAAGCTCTAAATGCTCCGCAATGACTGTTTCAGCTGTTTTTACTGTGGTTGGAACAAATTGTTCTCATCTGCACATTCCCCAGGGCACGTTTTTGCATACTTGGGGTAGACAACCCTTTCTGAGATGGAGCTGTTGGCATTCTACAGCCTTTTGGAGCCCTAGGTTAGAGACTATCCTTATCTTACAGATGAGGAAACTGAAGCAAAGGTTGCCTGTCTATGGCCACACAGCTAGTAAGTGCCTAAAGTTGGATTTGAACTCAGGTCCTCCTGACTCTAGGTCCAGTGCTCTATCTACTGGACTACCTACCTATGCCACACACAAATTCTACGTTTTGTAATTTCTTGTTCTTTGCCAATTCCACCCCCCTTCCCAGCCCCATGGTTAAAGTGGATTAAAAAAATACTACTTTTGGAAGTTCTATGGATTTTCTTTTTTCCCTTTATTTAAAAAAAAAAAAGTACAGGCAATATTATGTCCTATGGAGAAAATCTTAGGGGATTCAATGTTTTAAGTAACTTATAAAGCCTTCCCATTCTCCTGTTTGTTCCCTCTAGGAAACTGGGAAATCATTTAAGATTTAGATCTTCTTGTATTTTTCAAGATAGGCTGTCCTTAATTGTCAGATATTCTAAACTTCTGCAAGAATTTATTGCTCCCAGTTTGCTCTACAGGATTAGAGAAAATTTTTGTTATTTAGCCCCTCTTTTTTTTTCCTATGCTCAATAATCTAAACTTCAGTTGGACTAATAACTTCATAGTTTTCTGTGTTCTTCTGTATCATAGATCCTAAGACATCCTGTTTCAAGGGAGTTGTTCCAATGTTATAGTTTCAGTATGGCTTCTCCTTCTCAGTTATTCTTTATAGTAATATGCCACATATGCTGCCTGACACATGAAAAAAGGCTGTTATTTTTGATAGCTGGGTATTTGAAATGCATTATGCATCATCACAATTAAATAGGGGAACTGGATTAAATTGTGACATGTTTGTCCCATAAATAAACCTATGAATTGAGAATTCTGGGCTCCTAAGTTGCCTATGAAAACTCTGAAAGAAAAAAGAACACCATTTTGGAGACAGCACAGTCAGGAGAACATAGGTCCACAGATGGGGAATTAGAAGGGATCTCAGAGTTCATCAAGTTCACCCTCATCATTTTACAGAAAACAGAGGCCCAGGGAGGTTAAATGATTTAGGATGACAGGATTATAGATAAGAGACAAGAAGGAACCTTTGTGGTCATCTAGTCCAAGACTTCCATTTAATTTTTTAAAGATTAATTAATTTTTATTTTTCAGCATTCATTTCCACAAGATTTTGAGTTACAAATTTCCTCCCCATCTCTACCCTCACCCCCAAGATGGCATGTATTCTGAATGCCCCTTTCCCCAATCTTCCCTCCATTCTATCACCCCACTGCCCCCCCTTACCCCTTTCCCCTTACTTTCTTGTAGGGCAAGGTAGATTTACCCCCTTGACTGTATATCTTATTTGGCAGTTGCACATAAAAACAATTTTTAACATTTGTTTTTAGAACTTTGAGCTAAAATTCTCTTCCTTCTTCCCTTCCCACCCATCCTCCTCGAGAAGGCAAGCAATTCAATATACTTGTGTAGTTATGCGAAACACTTCCATAATAGTGATATTGTAAAAGATATTTCCCTCCATCCTATCCCATCCCCCATTTATTCAATTTTCTCCTTTGACCCTGTCCCTTTACAAAAATATTTGCTTCTGACTACCCCCTCCCCCAATCTGTCCTCCCTTCTATCATCCCTCCCCCCCCTTATCCCCTTCCCCCCTACTTTCCTGTAGAGTGTATGTTATTCCCTCCTTAAGCCAGTCTGATGTGAGTAAGTTTCATTCATTCCTTTTTACCTCCCCGCTCTTCCCTTCCATTATAACAGCTTTTTCTTGCCTCTTTTATGTGAGATAATTTGCCTCATTCTATCTCTCCCTTTCTCCTTCTCCCAATATATTCCTCTCTCACCCCTTAATTTTATTTTTAGATATAATCACTTCATATTCAACTCACCCTGTGCCCTCTGTCTCTCTCTCTGTCTCTCTCTCTCTGTATATCTATCTATCTATCTATCTATCTATCTATCTATATATATATATATATATATACATATAGGTGTATATGTATATTTCCTTCAATTACCTGTAACAACAATGTTGCTAGCAGCTGCTGTAGAGGTGAAAGACCAACACCACCAGCACACATGAGGGCTACTAGCACAGGTTCTTTGATCTACTTTTTTAAGGAAAGCAACTTTAAGGGGTTAACAATCTTATTTTAATGAAACATACATATATCATTTACTTAGTTCAGGGGGAAAAGTCAGCAGCCTGAACTTCAGAGCAAATACAAACCGAAAATATAAACAGGTCAACAGACAGGCTTTTGTCTGATCAAGACATCCACATACATAGTTACGAGGAAGAGAAGCACCATCATCTGGGTTTTCAAAGCTGGGGGGAGGAGCTCCTTGATGGCCAGAGTCTCCACACCAACACTCTTCCAATGAGTGAGCCCCCCAAAGCAAAATGCCAACCTCCGAGCTCATATACCCTGTTCAGGTCCCTGAGGGTTCAGGGCCTACTTAGCCAAAAGGGGTGTGGGAAAGAACTTTGATCACTAGCACCACATCATATACATTATTTCCAATAAATAACTCTTGATTCAAACAAAGACAAGACTCAAAGACACCCAGTTGCCTCACTGCTGAGACCCCACTTTGCTTGCTATTACACTTAAAAGGCAAGACTTATCAAAGGTACTTGATTACCTCAGGGCTGAGAAGCACTCCAAACAAAAAAACAAAAGGTCCCATTTTACCTGCCCAATTCAAACAAAGGCAAGACTCATTAAAGGCATTTGATTGCCTTAGAATTCCAAAAGAGAAAACAGTAAAACATTAACATTATACTACCCTGATACTAAGAAAGGTTTCATGAGTTACAAATATCGTCTTTCCATGTAAGAATATAAATCGTTCAACTTTAATAAGTCCCTTGTGATTTCTCTTTCCTGTTTAAATTTTCATGCTTCTCTTGATTCTTGTGTTTGAAAGTCAAATTTTCTATTCAGCTCTGGTCTTTTCATCAAGAATGCTTGAAAGTCCTCTACTTCATTGGAAATCTATTTTTTTTCCTGAAGTATTAAACTCAGTTTTGCTGTGTAGGTAATTATTGATTTTAATACTGGCTTCTTTGAACTCCAGAATATCATATTCCAAGCAGTGTGATCCCTTAATGTAGAAGCTGCTGGATCTTGTGTTATCCTGATCGCATTTCCACAATACTCGAATTGTTTCTTTCTGGCTGCTTGCAATATTTTCTCCTAGACCTGGGAACCCTGAAATTTGGCTACAATATTCCTAGGAGTTTTCCTTTTGGGATCTTTTTCAAGAGGCAATTGGTGGGTTCTTTCAACTTCTATTTTACCTCTGGTTCTAGAATGTCAGGGCAGTGTTCCTTGATAATTTCTTGAAAGATGATTTCTAGGCTCTTTTTTTATCATGACTTTCAGGTAGTCCAATAATTTTTAGATTATCTCTCCTGGATCTATTTTCCAGGTCAGTGGTTTTTCCAATGAGATATTTCATAATGTCTTCTATTTTTTCATTCTTTTGGTTCTGTTTTATAATTTCTTGGTTTCTCATAAAGTCACTAGCTTCTACTTGCTCCATTCTAATTTTTAAGGAATTATTTTCTTCAATGAGCTTTTGGACCCCCTTTGGCCAATTTTGCTTTTTAAGGCATGCTTCTCCTCATTGGCTATTTGTACCTCTTTTCTTATTTGGGTTAGTCTATTTTTTGATGTGTTATTTTATTAAGATTTTTGGGGGTCTTCTTTAGCAAGCTGTTGACTCCTTTTTAATGATTTTCTTACATCTGTCTCATTTCCTTTTTCCAGTTTTTCCTCTATTTCTTTTACTTGATTTTCACAATTCTTTTTGAGCCCTTCCATGGCCCGTAAACAATTCATATTTTTCTTGGAGGCTTTTGATGTAGGATCTTTGACTTTGTTGTCTTCTTCTGTATGTTTTGATCTTCTTTGTCAACAAAGTAAGATTATAGAGTCTTGAGGGGTCTTTTTACGCTGTCTGCTCATTTTCCCAGCCAATTACTTGATCTTTGAGCTCTTTGTCAAGGTATGACTCTGCTTCCCGAGTGGAGAGTGCTCTGTCCCAAGCTTCAGGGGTTTTGCACTGCTATTTTCCAGCTACTTGTAGGCACCTGTAAATTTTCAGTTCTTCTGTGGTGGTGTGAGAGGTGTTTACTCCTCTACTGGCCTGTGCTCTGGTCTGTGTGTGACCTCAAGCACTCTTTTCTCCCTTGGAACTGCTAGGAGGACTCCCTCTCCACAGCCATCATGAGTTCTGCCACACCAGCTCTCCTCCTCACCCTAGTAGTGTCAACCAGGCCGCAACCCAGACCAAAGCAGGGCAAAGTAAGAAAATCCTGTCTCAGTACCAGCAAAGAGATCCCTTCACTCCAGCTCTAATCAGCTGCTTGATTCCCCCCACCACCTATGGGTCTGGAGCTTTGGAAGCAGCTGCTGCTGCTGCTGCCACCACTGCTGCAGCCACCTCCACCACCCTGGGGCTGGGGCTGGACCAAGCCTTTCTCTCACCCAGATCCAACAGAGTTTTCTCCTGGGCCTGCTAAGTTGCCTTTGGCATTTGTGGGTTGAGAAGTCTGGAAACCATCAGAGCTCAGTGATTCAGTGCCCTTAGGCTTCTCCACCCGGTCTCCTCTGGCCTGGTCTGTGCTGGTGTGGCCCACACTGGGCTGTGCTCTGCTCCCAGCATGGTGTGATAGACCGTTCCAGTGACCATCCAGGTTGTCTTGGGCTGGAGATTTGTTGCCCGGTCATTTCTTGAGTTCTGTAGCTCTAGAATTTGTTTAGAGTCATTTTTACAGGTGTTTGGAGGGATTTGGGGGAGAGCTCAAGCAAGTCCCTGCTTTTACTCTGCCATCTTGGCTCTGCCCCCCATGACCTTCATTTTAAAAATGAAGAAACCAAGTGTAATATCAATTAAGTTGGATGTCTTTGATTGAGTCTTATTAGGTGCTAAGCCCCAGGCCCAAACTCCTATCTATTAGGTGCTAAGCCTATGTGGGTGTGAAGCCCTCAGGGTCCTAAGGGGAGTTGCTAAGACCAGAGCCAAAAGTAAGAGCCTAAGTTCTGGTCAGCCAGATGACATTTGATGATGGCTAAAGAGTGCATAAAAAGAGAGAACAGAACTATTTGCTTAGGGTTCTCACTCTTGAAGGTATATTGATGTGAAGACTCTGGGCAGCTGTAGTTAAGAGCCCTCCAGCTTGTAAACCCAGATGTTCAGACTTTGCTAAATTCTGGTAACTATGAATTGAGATTAGAATCAGATAAGATCTGTCTGTTGATGTTTGAAATTTGTTTGTCTTTGCTCTGAAGTTCAGGGTACTGGCTTTCCCCCCCAAACTAAGTGAATGATATTTGTATGCTGGATTAAAGTAGGATTGTTAATGCTTTAACGTTACTTTCCTTAGTAAAGTAGATCAAAAGAACCTGGGCTTGCAGCATTCTGTGTGCTGGTTGTTATTTGTTTTTACACAACCACAGTAGCTGCTAGCAAGATTGTTGCAACACCAAGACTCAGGCTAATTAAGTATCTTGACCCCCCCCCTCCGCCTTCACACACACACACACACACACACACACACACACACACACACACACACACACACACTAATCTTAAGTCCTGAGATTTAAATCTAGGTATTCTAACTTCTTAGACAATGATAAATCCCACTATAACACTGTCAATGTGAAAATATAAGGATAAGCACTGATAACTTATATTTGGCATTAGGCATTGGGAAACATATCAAATTCTAAACAGCACAGCACTTGTTTATGTTAATAAAACTCCTCCTACTTCAAAATGCCTTTCCATAGACGTTTTATAAGGAACATATATCAATTGACCCTCTCATTTTACTTCAATGAAATTCTGCACAGGTAGAATTTAGTGTCTTTTGCATGTTTTTTCTTTGTCCAGAAAGAATTGAGAGACACCTTGTATTTAAATCTAATTTTCAGGCTTTGTAGTTACTTCACATGAACAAATAGTAACATATGCAAGTATTTTATTGGTATATTCTATTATCTAGCAGTGCTAGGGAAAGATATATGTTGATTAATCAAATACTCTGTTTACAAGAGCTGGAAGGGACATTAAGAGGAAATCCAAAACATCCTTTCATTTTGTAGATAAGGAAACTGAGGTCCAATTACCCAAAATGATTTTCCCAAATTCTCATAATTAGTTTCAGACTTAATTGTAGGTTTTCTGATTTCTATGCCCTTCTTTTCCTCCTTCCTTCCTTCCCTTCCTTCCCTTCCTTCCTTCCTTCCCTTTCCTTCCTTCCTTCCTTCCCTTCCCTTCCTTCTTTCTTTCTCTTTCTTTCTTTCTTTATTTCTTTCTTTCTTTCTTTCTTTCTTTCTTTCTTTCCTTTCTTTCCTTTCTTTCCTTTCTTTCTTTCCTTTCTTTCTTTCCCTTCCTTCTCTCCCTCTTTCCTTCCTTCCTTCCCTTCCTCTCTCCCTCATTCCTTTCCTCTCTCCCTCCTTCCTCCCTCTGTCCTTCTCTCCCTCTTTCCTTCCTTCCTTCCTTCCTATTGCTGGTCTGCATTGGTATAGGGAGTGTCTTCACTTCTCTTTAAATGTGAAATCATAGGTTTTATCTAAAGCAAACAAGCAAACAAAACAAAAGGCTTTATTCTAAAGGTTGATCCTACTCGGATTATTATCCTTTAACAAAAGATTCAGATTTGTTTTTGGAAAAGTTTTACTTTAAAAAAAGGGACAAGAATCCAATCATAAGAATGCTTTGCACAATTATTTAGAATAGTTAATTGAAAATTAAACTTCGTAGCAAAAGTTTACCCCTCTTTACATATTGTCCACACAGATCCTTGTAACAGAGAGGATGACGGTGACTTGTATTGTAACCTAAGTAAGAACTCTTTACTTCTAGGATCTTTATGGGGCCTTCAATGAGGGACATTCAATATCTTGTTATAAAGGACTACCAAATGAGACTTTCCTGGGTCCTAACATCAATGTGCAAGAGAACAGAGAGTAAAGAAAACTGTTCATAAATGTATTTCTTATGTGACTAAAGTCTTCAGTGTTTATTATGTTTCAATTTTCTTTATTTCTTTTCCCCAAAAGACATTTTGACACCTCCTCTTTGTAGCTCTGTTGTTATGCAGCTACTTTCCAAATCCCACAGTCTCTAAAGAGAAATTCTCCTATGGCTTTGACATCTAGTCAAGTAAATTTTCTCATCCAAGAAATAAAATGGAAAAAAATTATCACCCAATGTAGTACTGTAGGAAGCTATCCACAGGAATATTCAAGAGAAAGAATACAATATCTGTTTACATTTAGTTTTTACTTACAATAAAATCAATATAATAACATTTAAAAAGTCATATATAGATGACTTATCTCCAAGAATCAACCTGAGTTGGCTAATGTAGAATCTAGAAAGGTTTAAAGAGACAGAGTAATATAGTTGAAAAAGTAATACAGTTGAAAAGACTCAGAGGGTCTGGGTTCAGACCTCATCTCTGAAAATACCTGTGTGTTCATGGGTAAGTCATTAAACCTCTATTATTGTCCTCATATGTTTGTTGGGGGGATTGGACCAGATGGCTGATGAGGCCTCTTTCAGCTCTATGCTATGATACTGAATTAGCTAGAACACATTCTCCCTAAGTGTTGAAATTAACGATTATCTGTATACCTTTAATTCACTGTGAGCTCATAAAAATATTATTTGTAATAAAAATAACATCTTAATAGAAAATAATAGAAAACATTATAACCTATTGGAAATATTTCTTTTATTTTAAAAAAGTGTTATTTTCCCCAATGAACTACTTCCAAGAAGAAATCAGGAATTCCATGCTATAGTGATTCTTTCCATTACCACCGCGCCTAGAGAGCATGAAGACCCAGAAAACTGGTAATTTCACTCAAAACCTACTCTAGGCATGGCATCATGCTAAATAGAGTATACCCTACCCACACCAACATCTCTCACACACATAATCATTCCTGCCTTTATACATACTCAGCAACTATTGAACACAGGGAATGATGAAACACTAATGCCTATTCACCATGACATCCAACCAAATCAAATAAACATGTATTATATTAAGCACCTACTATGTGCCAGGTACTATGTTAAGCATGGGGGATACAATTAATAAAAAATTAAGTCCCTTCCTTCAAGAAGCTTACACTTTAATGGCGGAGTAGGGGAGAGACAGCACATGAACGGAGACAGGAGAGTGGGAGGGACACCAGGGAGTATCCAATACAGGTGCATCTTCTTCTGTGGAGTTGAAATCAGGCAGAGCAGCAGATGCAGAATGGAGTTAGCTAAAGAGTCTAGTTTCTGCCTTATATAAAGGAAGGCATTGGGAGGTTTTTGCTACTCTACTCTCTAGCCCTCCAATCAGAGGGGAGAGGAGGCTAAGAGAGGTGGTATCAAACAAAGCTTGAGTAAACAGCATGATGGTGAGAATAAAGGTGATGAGGGGCATTTCTAATGAAATGGTAGTCCAACTTCTGTTATTAGGCCTCTTTGAGTTTATCTGGGTTGGCTTTTGGGTGACAGATTCATAATTTTTTACTTGCTTTTTAAAACATCTACAACCTGGTAGTTCCTACTAGAGATGGTGATTTGACAATATAATGTTCAAGAAGCCAAGGCCCCCTGTGTAGCATATTGTCAGAATTTTGTTGTTTAGTTGTTTCCATCCTGTCTAACACTTTGTGGTCCCATTTGGGGTTTTCTTGGTGAAGAGACTGTAGTGGTTTGCCATTTCTTTCTCCAGCTAATATTACAGATGGGTAAACATAGGCAAATTGAGTTAAGTGACTTGCCTAGGGTCACACAACTAGGAAGTGTGTAAGGTCAGATTTGAACTCAGGAAGATGAGTCTTCTTGACTGGAGGCCCCTAGAATTCTATCCACTATGCCAACTAGCTGCCCCATTAGAACTTCAGTGGATGATATGTAGCAACTGATCACATTTATATGCTGCTCCTGATTTAGAAAATGCTAATTTCACAACAACTTTGTGAGTACAAATATTTCTAAAAAATGCCTCAGAAAGGCCATGCCCCACATATGAAAATTATAAAGATCAGAATTTTCTTATTGCAAGGAAAAATAATGACTTTGCTCATGGGGCATAAGTTTGTCTCTGCATTTTTCCCTCTACCCATTCATTTGTATGGGAACATGGTGGAGAGGGGAGGCTTGAAATTAAGTAAGTGGGAGTGGAGCACAGATGCCAACGTCATCTGTGGCAGAGGATTATGAAGTATTGTGTGGTCATGGCAGATTAAACATAGTGGCATAAGAAATTCATATATCAAGATACTGTGAGGTCTGCTATGGTGAGGCAAACCCCTGTGACCCAGAAAGTCCATGTTCAAATACTTAAATTGGTCTCTGTCATCAATCAGGTAATTCCCTCCAATGATGCAAATTGCAACCCATTCATGCCTGCCCTTCCTGTGTGATTCTTGTCCACATCCTCCCATAAAGTTTACCAAGGTAGTCAACTCAACATGCTAGAGGCCTTCCTTCCTTTCTCCTGTTCTTCAAAGAGTACCAGTGAAGCATTACGATCTACCTGTCTTTCTTCACCATTGCCACATGGCTTTCCAATAGGAAAATTCCTTAATGACATCATTTATAGGGTGACAGATTTAGAACTAGAAAGGACTTTAGTCAAATCTCCTCTGGTTCACATGGGGAAACTGGGGTTCAGAAAAGTTTCCTAAAAACCACATAGGTAGTAAGTTTCAGAAATGGGACTTGATCTTAGGTCTTTATGATTCCAAATTCAGCACTCCATTT
Source organism: Trichosurus vulpecula (assembly GCF_011100635.1). Classification (NCBI taxonomy): domain Eukaryota; kingdom Metazoa; phylum Chordata; class Mammalia; order Diprotodontia; family Phalangeridae; genus Trichosurus; species Trichosurus vulpecula. Next base: position 21,704,431 of record NC_050581.1, read on the forward strand.
TTTATACCAAATTGCCATGCACTTTTTCATTGCCCTCTGGCTGATATTCATTCTCAATTTTTTTTCGAGATTGTCATGTTCCATGATTGTAGCCAGAATGGACTTTGTTTTCTTTGAATGACTCAGCTTGCCTCATTGAGCTTCCCTGGATGCTGGGGCTTGCTCTTCCGGGGCAGGAGGCCCAGCGACCATGCCAGGGATCGGAGAGCTTCCTGCGTGATGAGTCGTGGGGCTGGCTGAGGGGAGGTGTGTTAATGTGGTCTACGCTAGGGGGAGGGGCTAAGTCAAGAACCAATCGGCCCTGGTCGTTCAGGCAGCGCTTGATGATGTCAAAAACTCTATAAGAGGGGAGAGGACAGCTTGAAGATCCTCCTTTCCTTTTCCGGTTGGAGCCAGAGACACCTACAGCTGAAGCTGAGCTGCCGGTAGCAGAGCTGACTAGAGGCTAGTGGGTAATCTTCTTACCGTAGAGGGGAAGCATGTATATGATTTTGCCTTATACCATCTCGCTTCTCTGTGGCCTCCTGGTTACCCTTGTAAGGCGGACTTATTGGGCCTGGAAGCTTTTGATGAAAATATCAAAATGGGGATGCTGGTTTGTGGGCTTGTTATTGTGGAGTGTAAATACATGCTTTAGTTCTCCTGCCTTCTGCCTAGAGAATTCCTTATATCCTGCGGTTCCGGACTTTTTAGGCACATATGAAATTCTCTTTGCAATCATAAATTCTGCCTTCCTAATATAATGTACAGCAGTACTAGGAGAATGTTGGCATTTAAAATATAGGCTTTTGTTTTGGGGAGAAGATTGGAGTCATAAAAGATGTTTTGTAACTTCCTGGAGGTAATCAAGCCCACTTTCTTCCTCTTCAGGTCTGAATCTAAGTCATCATCCATCTGTTTTAGATATGGGTGGACAAGCTTTATAACGTCAATCTAATGCATACTATAATCTAGGTAATGGACCTTCATTATCTTCTTGGTTTTTCATGTACAGACAGTCAGGCTACACTCCTAATAAATGGTTATAGATCTCTACCAGTTGCCTCAGCAATATCCCAGGGCTTGTTGCACCTGGTGAATAAGGAATCAGAAAGACCTCTGTTAATAACCTATATCTGAAACGTATTGTCTGTGGCCTTGAACAAGTTACTTGTTTTTTCAGCGACCTAAGTAACTCTCTAAGACTAAGTTGCAGAACAGATCTGCATTGATAGGAGTTTCCTTCCTGGGATTTCTATACACCATTGAAGTCACAGGTCTGGTCTCTTTCCTCCCTTTCCATCCCTTTCCCAAATCTATCAATCAATCAATAAAACTAGGTAAGAAAGAAATAGTTATGTGGGAGGCAAATAGATGCTTGTTATTTTTCCTAATTAAAACAATAATTCATATTAACTGTTTGATAATCTATTACCTTAAAAATTGTCTTGTTTTTAAGTGCTTAAGAAAATAACCTAGACTCTTCTAAGGAGTAGGACATGAGCTTACAGAGGAATACATAACATTGAAAAGTTATACAGAATATAAATGTAACAGATGAACATTTTTTTGAAAGAGCTGGCATGTGACAAGCTGATTTTTTTTTTTGCTTGAGGTTAATAAGTTTGCATGTCAAAATGTTGACCTTTCTGGGCTGTGTTCTGGAAAGCTCTGGTTATCCTGTTTGCTACTTTATTAGCAAATGCAATCCAACTTTGCCTTCAATGAGAAAGTAAGGCATCAGACGTCTGCTGTGTGCAGAGGAATGAACAACATGTTTCAAAATCTTAATGAGACCAATGTCATATTTTCTAAGATCATTAATTCCTTATCTGGTATGTGCATGCTTGCTAACCAGCTTTTTGTTTACTTCACATTCATCAGTTCAGGTCTTTGCTGTACTCTCTTCTTATAGATTAAAAATAGACTATTTATAGAAAAAGGAAAAACATCTCTTCTTTTAGATAGAAGGAAGCTACATAGAATTATTTTGCATTTAAAACTTCAACTTTTGAAAACTGTCTGAGAACTTTGAACCTTATTCCAGTGTCATTATTAACCACTAATTAAATTAATCAAAAACTTGTCTAATTCATTAAATTCTTACTATCCTAGGTGATGGGTATACAAAGACAAAAATTAAAAAGTTCCTATTCTCAAGGTCCTTATATTCTATAAAGAAGCTGACACAAACACATTGTATAAACATACATGTACATTGTATGCACAAAATAGTCAAGTCAACATGGATTTATGAAATACCTCCTGTATGCCAGGCACTGTGAACTGGATGTATTGGACGATCATATTATTTTCTCTATAAGGTCAAGTCTAGAATTCATTAACAGAAGCATTTGGAAAGTTATCATGTAGAAGGTCTGTGTTTGATCTGTGCTTTGAAGGAAACTACTTATTACTATTATTAAGATTGCTATAGATCCATGAGGGAAAAGTATCCATTATATTTTTACATTAAAACCAGGGGTTATATGGAGTGGTAGGTTCTCCAAGTGGCCAGACCACCAAGTGGTATTTATCATATTCAGTCCTAGCTTCATAAAGTTAGATTAGTTAATAAAATACAGGATATAAATATTTACCCCCTCCACTCCTAGGTGTGTGGGGAGAATACCCATCTTCAGAGTACACCATTAGATATTGACAAGGCTGATTTAATGTTGTGTCTTATTAAGACAGAAACCAATCCACTAATATAATGGCAATTACACTGGCGTTTTATGAATCTGATGCAACAGTAGGGGGAAGTGTGACTAGCTAGTCAACTGAGCCAGGATATGCAGTTTTAGAATAAAGTCACCAGATATTTCTTAACTCCAGGTCCACCTGAAGACTGGGCAAGACAGGAATACTTAAGTAACGCGTGCACCGCACCCCCCTCCCCCGCCCATAAGCTGTCCAATGGCAATATTTTGTGTAGTTAGCTTCACTGATAGTCATTCACTTCTAGTTAGAATTGACTAATTAATCCCAGTCTCAAATGATTCTCTGTACCATAAATAACACAGTAATAATATCTGATTAGTACATGCTAACTTTGTTGCACAGATTTTCTCAAGCTCCTCTTGAGTCTTATTCTTAGTGATACAATACATTACAATCCATTTAGGACTTAAAGTTACAAATTCAGTTCAACATACATCTACTGAATGCTTAGTATCTGCAAGGTGAGAAACACGATAGAGTAGTGGACAGAGAGTTGGCTGAAGTTTCAGGAAGATGCAGGTTCAATTCCACTTCTTACACATAATGGCTATTACCTGGGGGTAAGACACTTAACTCCCCAGTATGCCAGGTGGTACCCCTTATACTTTAAGTTGGAGAACAGGTGATCTTCTATGGTGGAAGAGGGTTTTTACTTACTAGAAATTCTATATATAGTGAAACCACAAGTCCAATCCAAAATTAAAAATAATACTAAAATGTTCAAGATACTGTACTAGATTCTGGGAATACAAAGTCAAAAATAAAATGGTCTCATACTCAAAGAGATTAAAATCTTTTTGTAAACCTTTTAAAATATGTTTTATATAAAACTGGCACATGGATAATGGGACACCTTCTCCCAAAACAGACTTCATTCAGACCAGCTTTCTTTTCAGATGTGCCTGGCCCCAAAGAGGGAAGCCAGGTGCTTTTCACATACTCTGGTTCATTAAGCCCCACACTGAAGCTCTAGATTTAGCTGAAATTTAGCATTTTCTCAAAAGGATTTAATAAGGTCTTTTCTAAAAAGGCACTCAGTGTTCAAAGTAAATCATGGAGGACACAGCTACCTCTAGCACAAAAGAAATGTCTAAAACACAAAATACTAATAATCATACATTTCCAAATACCTAAAGCATAAAGCAGCTATCCATATCTACTCTTTTGCTCTCCTGAGAGGTTGATACTTAAAACGTTAAAAAAAATGAAACATGCAATGAGATTACTGAACCGGCCTTTCATTTTCTCTTTGGATATGCACTGGCTAATCAGTTCACTTAAGATCCATTTGTTCTGGCAAATCAGGATGTGGTGTGGGTTCCTTCTCTTAGCAACGGTCCTTTTCTCTTCTAAGCAGTTGTTTCAGAGACCATTGTCTTCTGGGTAACTAGTACCTAGGCCCATAAGGATTAAACACCATAAAATTGCCACATCTATCTCAGGCTCAATGTGTAGTCAACTGTGCTCAGGGAAAGAAATCCAAAATAGAAGTCATTCAGGTAACCAAAAAGGATTTAGTATATGCTCACTATGTTCCATGCACTATTCAAAGCACTTAGGTTACAAAGGAAAGAAAGAAAACAAACAAAGAAAAAGTAACCCCTGCCCTTTAAGGAATTTACATTCTAATGGAAGATGCAATGTGCAACAAAATCTAAACATGATGCATGCAATAGAAAAGGAAGGTAATTTCTTAGGGGTAGTGGAAGATGACCTTGTTCTTTCAAATGATCATCAAATTTCTCAGTTTCAAGCCCTTTACCACCCTGATTACCCTCCTGATTACTTCTTTGTTCTTTTTAAACCATGACACCCAGAATTTAAAATAATATTTCAGATGAGATCTAACAAAAGTAGATGACTAGGGAGCCATAATCTCTCTATTCCTGGAAGCTATGCCTCTCGATAGGGCAGCTAGGTGGCTCAGTGGATGAATTGCCAGGCCTAGAGTTGAGCCTCTTACTAACTGTATGACCCTGGGCAAGCCACTTAAACTGTTTGCCTCAGTTTTGTCATCTGTAAAATGATCTGGAGAAGGAAATGGCAAATCACTCTAGTATCTTTGCTAAGAAAACCACAAATGGAGTCATGGAGAAATTCAGAAGACAACATTATCAGTATACCCACATCTGAAATCTCAAAGGGGATTATGAACTGGTCCCAAGCCCAAAAAGCCTTCCTGAAAGAGCTCAAGAAAGATTCTAAAAGTCAAATAAGAGAGGCAGAAGAAAAACTGGGAAAAGAAATGAGAAGTATGCAAGAGTCAACAGCTTGGAAAAGGAAGGACAAAAATTGACTATAGAAAACAAATCCTTAAAAAATACAATTGCCAAATGGGAGAAAAAGTACACTGAAGAAAACAACTCCTTAAAAAGTAGAATTGGCCAAGTGAAAAAGGAGGTACAAAAGCTAACTGAAGAAAACAACTCATTAAAAATTAGAATTGGAAGCTAATTCTATGAGACATCAAGAATCAGTCAAACAAAATCAAAAGAATTAAAAAAGAGAAGAAAATAAAATACCTCATTGGAAAAACAACTGACCTGGAAAATAGATCCAGGAGAGATAATTTAATAATTATTGTTCTACCTGGAAGCCATGATCAAAAAAAGAGCCTGGACAATGTCTTTCAAAAATTTTAAAGGATAACTGCCCTGAGGTTCTATAACCAGAGGGTAAAATAGTCATCTATAAAATCCACTAATCACTTCCTAAAAGAGATCACAAACTAAAAATGCCAAGGAATACTGTAGCCAAATTCCAGAATTATTGGGTCAAGGAGAAAATACGGCAAGCAGCCAGAAAGAAACAATTTAAATATTGTGGAAATAGTCTCAATATTACACAGGACCTTGCAGCTTCTACACTGAAAGATCAGAGGGCTTGGAATATGATATTCCATAACAGAAAGGATCTTGGAATACAACCAAGGACTAACTGCCCACCAAAACTGAGCATTATCTTTCAGGCAAAGGGATGGACATTCAATGAAATAGGGGACTTCCAGACCTTCCTGATGGTCTTTTGACCAGAGCTCAACAGAAAATTTGATCTTTGAATATATGCCTCAAGAAAGGCATAAAAAGGTAAACAGGAAAGGGGAAAAACATGTTATTCAATAAGGGCAAATCATTTACATCCTTCCATGGGAAGATTATACTTGTAACTCTTAAGTACTATATCTTTATTATGGCATTTAGAAGGAGTATACATAGACAGTGGACATGGGTATAAGTTGACTTTGATATAATAAAAAAAATCTAATTGAAAGATGAAAAAGGATTGTACTGGGAGAAGAGGAAAGGAGGAGGCAGAAAAGGGTAACAGTACATCACATGAAGAGGTGCAAAGACTTATTACAGTAGAGGGAAAGAAGGGAGGGAGATTAGCATCATTTGAACATTATTCTCATCAGATTTAGCTCAAAGAGGGAATAACATACTTAGTCACAGAAATCTAATTTACCCTATAAGAAGTAGGAAAGGAAAAGGAAAAGAAAAGGGAGGGGGCTGATAGAAGGGAGGGGAGATTAAGGGAGGCAGTGGTCAGAAGCAAAACACTAGTAAGGAGGGAAAGGAGAAAGGAGAGAGAAAAGCATAAATGGGGGGGTGGGGTAGAAAAAGAGCTATGGAGTCTGAGTGCAGATTGAAGCATAGTATTTCCTTTCTCTATCTCTGTCTGTTTGTCTGTCTGTCTGTCTGTCTCTCTCCCTCTCATTTCTTCTTTCTTGTGGCTTCATTCATTGGTTTTAATTCTTCTTTACAACATGACTAAAATGTGTGTGTGTGTGTGGGGGGGAAGTGTTACATTGTTGGAGCCTCTTTTGACAGGAAGGACAGAGCAGGTAGCTTCTTCAAGAAAGGCAATACAATGCAAGAGAAAGTTGGTACTATGTCTGGGAACCAGGAATCTTTGGTCAAATTCTGACTCCAAAACAAATTTATTGTATAAATAAGAACAATTGGCAATTTCCTCCATCTGTCAAATGGGGATGATAAAATAAGCACCATCTACTTCAAAGTGTTGTTTCAGAAAAAGGGATTTGTAACCCTAAAAGCTCTATCAAATGACATTGTCTTGTAGTGGGAAGAGTACTAGATTTGTAGTTAGAGGAAATCATTTGGAATCTTGGCTTTGTTACATCCAGTAGTGACACTGTACAAGTAGTTTAACCGCTCTGGGACTCAGTTACCTCATCTGCAAAATGAAGGAGTTAGAGTAGACTTCTGAGTTCTCTTCCAGGTCTATGCATGACCTATATAATTATTTATAGTACTGCACAATATACATTTAGTAAAGACCTAATATAGGCCGAGTACTGTGATAACATCTGGGGGTGTAAATAATAAAGAGCAAGGTAGTCCCTGCCTTCAGGAGCTTACAGTCTAATGGAGGAAGACAACACAAAAAAGGAATCTAAAAAGGTATGGAGGGTGCAGGGAGAAGAGGGCATCATAATGGTAGATGATGATGAAGTGGAACCCAAACAGCTGGTAAGAAATGAAGAGTTGTCTGATCGTCCAAGCCCTTTTTAAATGAAGGGCTTTAGGAAGAGTATTTTGCTCTTCCTTCCAGGCCTCTAGTAAGAAGGGCAAATTAGGGGAATGGCTAAATAAGTTGTGGTATATGAATGTAATGGAATACTATTTTGCTATAAGAAATGATGAGCAGATGGACTTCAGAAAAACTTGGAAAAACTTATATGAACTGATGATGAGTGAGGGGAGGAGAACCAGGAGAACACTATACAGTTACAGCCACATCGTGCGATGACTAACTTTGATAGACTTGGCTCTTCTCCACAGCTCAAGGTTCTAAGACAATTCCAGATGACTGATGATGGAAAATGCTATCCATGTCCAGAGAAAGAATTATGGAGTCTGAATGCGGATTGGAGCAAACTATTTGCTCTCTCTTTTTTGTTTTGTTTCTTCTTTCTTGTGGTTCATTCCATTGGTTATAATTCTTTGCAACACGACTAATATGAAAATATGTTTAATGTGAATGTATATGTAGAGCTTATACTGGATTGCATGCTGTCTTGGGGAGGGCAGGAAGGAGAGGGAGGGAGAGAAAATTTGGAGCTCAAAAGCTTGTGGAACTGAATGTTGTAAACTAAAAATAAATTTCAAAGGAAAAAAGAGGGGCAAATTAAGGGTTATGAATTGTTATTATCATTTAATTCTTAGATAGGAAAGAAACATTGTTTGTACCTGGTCTTTATTGAGGTGCACCCCCCCATATCCAACAGAAAATGAAAACATAAAAAAATCAGGAAATGGAATCAGAGGCAACTGTGGGCAAAATTTTCCCCGCTCTCCAAAATGTTTCCATTTCTTTTAATTCATTCTCTTTTTTCCCTTTATGGATAATTCCACCTTTTCCCATAATCAGCCCTCTCTCTTTCTTCTCTTCACTATTCTTTATCATCAATGCCTGTCAACAGAATTTATAGGCATGACTTAGTACTGACTATCTGTTGGTGACGCTAAGCCTAAATAAGCCTTGACCAGACACCCACAGCAAAATAGAGGATCCATATAACAAAGGCATCTCAATGAACTAAACAACAACGGACAGAAAAGAGTAAATAGATTGAGATTGTCTTTTTTTTCCTTTCTTGGTCTATCATTGCACAAGTCACATAACTTCTACTAATTGTTTCAAATGCCATTTTCTTTATAAAGAATATTGTACTTCAAATGGTAGATGCTAAACCCTGAAAGCTGATTAATGAATTTGGTTGTTTCAGTGCTATCATGGGAAAAGGTCATGTACCATAGAATATAAAGTTTCCTGTAAATATCTAGACTGGTCTTGAGCCTTTGACCTTAAATGGAGACTATCCATCCTTTCTTATTATGGGTTACTTGCAAAAGACTCTGGATAACATAGTTTAAAAATCACATGAGACAGAAGGAAAAAAATATAGGAAACAAGGAAAAAATTGCTCAGACATTAATTTAATTTGAGCAACATAATATCTTGTTTTTGAATATTGCAGCCCACTCTTCCACCCACCCTTTTCCAAATTGTGCCAGCAAGTGGCAAAAGAGGCTCTGATAGTAGACAAGGGATGATCCAAAATTGTGACATTCCCTGACATTACTTCAGTACCTCTAACATCTGATAAAAAGTTGATGTAGGAGGAGAAATCTCACAGTCTATACAAGTCATAAAGGGAATGTGGAGAAAGGAATATTCTGAAGGTGGTTCTTAAATGTCATGTTAACTATCTGCACATCACAGCTGTGCAGAGAGAATAGGCCAGGTGTACCATTCCACAAAGATCATGCATACCTCTGCTGCTCCTCAGTTATCTAAGAGTAATGATGCTGCATAAATAATGACACAAGAATATATAGTATCTTTATCTAAGAGACACCTAACCTTGGGAAAGAGAAAGGGAGTGGTAAGTTATATCTCTAGTTAAAAAAACTAGAATGCAGTAATTAGCTTTTGTTTACTCTCCTTGAAATTACTTTGTGTAACTACATATATACTCAGAATTTACTTACCTGTGCACATGTTCCCTTTGAGCTCTAAATCTGTGGTCTATGATTCTACATTCTTTCTTCCACAGTAGGGTATTAAGTTCCTTGCATGGAGGAACAACAGAATGTACAAACAAGTATAGCTATGGGAAAGCTCTTAACTAAATGAATGATAAAATTGATCATCAAAAATAAAATAAGTAATTTGTATTACAAAAAATCAAAGAACTTTTGCAGGAACAAACTCAATGTTGATAGAATTGCCTTGTTCTCAAGAAGGGAATTGGAATTGAAATGATGAAAAACCTAGGGGAAAGTAACCAATCCTCATAGAGTTTTTGATAACAGAGAACATAAATTTTTCAAGCACAAATTCCAAAGACTTCAGAGGAAAGATAGGTAGGATCCACTGAACTAAATTGTTAGAGGAGGAAATCATCCCAGGAGGGGTGAGAGATCTTAAGAATGAAATTCAGAAGACAAATGAATAAACAATGTGGTGTTGGAGGATAGGGCACTAGGTTTGCAGTCCGGAAGGACTTGGGTTCAAATCATGCATTGGCCACTTATCAACTTACCAACTCTGTGACCACGAGCAAGTCATTTACACTCTCTGGGCCCCAGTCCTTCATCTACAAAATAAAGAGGTAGGACTATATGGTTTTTAAAATTGTTCCTAACTCTAAATCTATAATCCAAAGAAAAATATGACTCTTCTTAATACACCAATGTGGGTGAACAGGGAACATACCAACCCACTTAGATATTAAAAAGAGGCAAAGACTATATCTCAATGTACAGAAGATAGAAAGGAGTCCAGATAACAGATAATAAATGTGGGCCATACTGCTGTGAAAGTAATATCAAGAATTTTAATGCTCAGAATGAGATGAGGCTGATAAGAGAAGATATGGGTTAAAAAGTAATTTTAAGCTGTATTTTGGGGAGGGGAAGGAGGATCAAGGGAGAGATAGGACCACTGCTTGCACGTAAATGGGATTTTAAGATGTGACAACAAAAAGGAGGCAGAGCTTGTCTAACTTGGCTCTGATTTTGCTTTTGTTTTCTCTACCAATAAGGTACTGGGCAGCAAAGAAGAGTGACTAATAGGAAGGAAATAGTAAAAGATTATATACCTGTCCTCATGTCCTAAATGGTGCAGTTGATAAAGCACAGGTCCTGGAGTAGGAAAGACCTGAATTCAGATGTGGCCTCAGACACTAGTTGTGTAACACTAGTAAAACCACTTAACCCTGTTTGCCTTGGTTTACTCATCTGTAAAATGAGCTGGAGAAGCAAAGGGCAAACCACTCCAGTATCTTTTCCAAGAAAACCCCAAAATGAGGTCACAAAGAATCTGGCATGACTGAAACAACTCAAGAACAACAACACACAAGTGTCAGTCACCTGGTCTAGCTAAATCATATGCTTGGGTACTGAAAGAATAGGCAGATGTGATTACTGAGTTATGCTTAGTGTTATATGAAAAACCATGGAATATAGAGGAGTTTCCACAAGATTGGAGGACAAATGCCCCATTTTTAAAAAAAAAGTGACAAAAATAGTGTCTACAAACTACAATTCAGTTAGCATGACTTTAATATGTTGTGAACATTTAGAAATGGAAGCAATTATTTAAAAGATTGAAAAAACAGTTTATATAAGTCTAACTTCATTTCCTTTTCTTTTACAAGAAAGCCATGAAGCAGGTTCTAGGGAGTCCCAGTGAGCAGGTATCCTCCTGCCCCATTCACCCTCAGGTGCCTTGGCACAGCCTGGGGAACTGGCAGACTCCAGCTCAGAGAACCATCACATGGGCAGGCATCCTGCAGCAGCCAAACCTGTAATTTCTGTTTGTATTTGCTGTGAAGTTCAGGCTGCTGACTTTTTCCCCTAAACTAAGTTAATGATATATATATATATATATATATATATATATATATATATATATATATATATATATATATATATATATATTTTTTTTTTAATTAAACTGAGATTGTTACCCCTTTAAAGTTGCTTTCCTTAGAAAAGCAGATCAAAGAACCTGTGCTAGCAGCCTTCCTGTGTGCTTTTGTTGATGGTGTTTCACCTTCACAACAGCTGCTAGCAACACTGTTTTTTGTTTTTACAATCTGTCCTGTACTGCTCCCCTTCCATGAGAGCAAGAGGGACCTTTCTCATTAAACCCCCAAGACTTCCTGGCTGAAAGATTGCTGTACCCTATTTTCTGCTGGCTCCACTGTTCTAGGATTTTTCCTAGGGTGATATTTTCTGCATTTTGAGAGGTCAATGAGGGAAAGTAAGAGCAACTTTCTGCTTTCTGTGCCATCTTGGCTCCTGGAAGTCCCCCACCACAATATTTCTTGCCACACCATATTGTCTAAAGATAGCAAGGTATGAAAGGAAACTATTAAACATCAGTGATAGATTTGTAGTTGAAATGTTTATAACAACTCAAGTCATCTTGAATTATAAGGTAAACAAAGTACATAATGCTTATCTTGAGTGTGACCAGACAGGAATACATATATGTGTGTGTGTGTGTGTGTGTGTACATATATACATATATATAATTATGTTAATTTTAGTATATGTAAATTTTCCTTATTAATGCACTGCAGTGGATATGGAATGTGTGCTTGGTCAATAAAGACCCTTAATGTAATCTTTTATATGATGGATTATAAGAGTACAAATTAAAAATAAAGTAGTACAGGGGAAAGCTTTAAAATGTTATATGTTGAGAAAAAATAGATTTATTTCAATACATTTTGTCTGTAAGGATGAATGTATTTGATGTATAACTGCAGTTAAAAAAAAAAACCAAAAACCTTTCGATTATTTTGCTTTTGATTAATTTATTCTTCTATAGGTACCAAGAAAATAAAATCATCTATAGAAATTAATTTAAATATCAGTGTCCTATATATATTACATATATACACATAGATACATATACATTTTATATATATATATATACACATATATGTGCATATATATGGCTACAAAAACTGGAAATGATTTTTAAAAAATTATTCCAGTTGTGTTTGGCTTACACTGTTTTCTTATGTGTCTCAGAGAATCACAGAAACTCATAATTGGAAAGGACCTAAAACATCATTTAAATTAACCCATATCTCAACAGAAATCTCCTCTACAATGTTTCCAAAAGTAGTTACCTAGTCTCACCTAGAAAATTTCTGTAATTCAAACACATCGCCTCCTGAGCCAACCATTCCACTTTTGAACAACTCTAAATATTAGGAAGTTTTTTCTTAGTGTGGAAGAACCTCTTAATATCTCTTTCTGCCTTCAGTCTCTATCTTTTCCAATCTGTCTTTATAGCTGCCAAGATAATTTTCCGAAGCGATGGTTCTGACTATGCCACTCTATTGCTCAGAAAACTTCAGTGGCTCCCTATTGTCTCTTTGTTAAAATACAGTTTCCTCAGCTTGGCATTTAAGTGATTTTACGATCTGTCTCCGGTTTATTTTTCTAGCCCTATTTAGCATTAATACTTTTTTATTGCATAGGATTAATGAAAAAATGCCTAAACCCAACATTCTATGCCCTATATTTGTACATTAGTAAAGGCTCGCTGTCCTCATTCTGGTTTCTCATTCCATACCAACTCTGCCTTTCATAAACCTTCCTCAAGAATCAGATCATTTGACCATTTACCATCTCTTCTGTGAAACTTTTCTTGACCCATGTCTATACTCCACCACTCTCAGTGAAAGTATTCCTTCCTTCCTTAATTTTTTTCTTTGCATATGTCCTTTGACTGTATTATACCCAAATCTGTCTATTTATGTCTGTACATTTCATATTCCCACCAGTATAATTCATGTACTTTTGTAGCAGGAACTATGCCATATTTTACCTTTTATCTATAGTACTTAGTACAGTGTCTCTTATATAGTTGGTAATTAATATATGTATGTTGAAGTTGACAGAGGTTAAGTGATTTGTCCATTATCATGTAGCTGGTAAGTGTCTAAGGCTAGATCTGCATTCAGGTCTTCCTGACATGACTAGTGCATTTCCACTATGCCATCTCACTGTCTTTCAGCCAGATCTACTCCCTCTGGCCAAATAGAATTCACTTAATTACTCATTCCCCATGACAATCCTTCAAATACTCAGAGAGAGTTATCCAGCCGTGGGGAACTTGCAATTTTGAGGCCACATGTGGCCTTCTACATCCTCAAGGGCGACTCTTTGACTGAATCCAAAATTCACAGAACAAATTCCCTTAATAAAAGGATTTGTTCTGTAAAATTTGGACTTAGTCAAAATGCCACACCTGAGGACCTAGAAAGCCATGTGTGGCCTCCAGGCCACAGGTTCCTCACCCCTGTCATATACCTTTAAGTCTTCTGTACTTCATGCTGAACATCCCAAATTCCTCCATCTGATTCTTGCATATCATGGTTTCTAATTCTCTAATATTAATGGTTTCCCTCTTCTAGGTAGATGCAGTCAGGCTCAATTATGTCCCTCCTAAGAAAATAACAAAAACTGCTTATTCTCACCCCTTTCTCCATATGACCCTTAAAGCAACTGGATTTCTGCTTCCCAAAGTCCCCATCAGGTGAATTGTCTTAGCACTTCTTGACACCAAAAGGATTTCCTTTTATCCCCGCAAAACTGAGGTAGTTCCCTGTTTCCACTCAGCATGGCTACCAACAAGACTGAGCCTAACTAAGCTCTCCATTTGGTTTCTATCCAGAAGCAATAGTTTCAGCTCATACCTAAGTAACATTTTCAAAACTTGTGCAATCAACCATTTTCATCTCTGAATGGAAAATAATAAAAAAAGATCTCTAATATATAAATTCTCTAAAATAAAAGACCAAGTAGATAAAAATTGCTTTAGAAATTCACATTGAAGACTCAGCAGGATGGAAAGAAGAAATATCAAATGATAAATAAGATTCTAAATATATTAAAGGGAAATAATAGTTCATGTTTTTAAATGATTCAAATGAAGAAATAATAGAGGAAAATAAAATATTATATTCAGGGACTAAACACAATGAAGTCAGCAAAATTCTAGAATAAACAACATTGAACAAAGATCAATAGACAACAAAAACAAAGTATAAGTTAGGGATGTATCAGAACTGAAAATGTATCTAGTAGATCTATATGAAGAAATTACAAACTTTTAAGATAAAGTAAGAAATGTAAGTATAAAATTATTTAGGATTCCAGAAGTGAAAAAATAGCATATTTAATTGTATTTGAAGATATAATAAAATAAAACTTTCAAGAGTGTACAAGATTAGCCAACACTCAGAACAAGAAAATACATGGGAAACCAGAATGGGAAAAAAATTCTTACTAAAATTTACTGTAATTAGAAATTGATCCTGAAATATGTAAATGAATCCTGTGATTTCATCAATTTGGCAGTTTCCTCCAGTGATTCATCTATGCCTGCTTATCCTATGCCATTCTTGTCCATGTTTTCCAAAAAAATCCACCAGAGGAGGTCCATATAACATGCTGGAGGATTTCCTCATTTGGATTCAAATAGTTAATGTGGCTGACATTCATTATTTTTGCTATGTGATCTGTCCATCTCTGTTTTCTGTCACATCACTCCTTGATAACTTCCTTCACTCACGTTCTTGATAGTTTCTTATAGATTACATATTGCAGCCTACTCATATCTACCATTTATAATTTCTATAGCCCTTTTTGTGACGTTCACCTATTGTTCTCTAGAGACATTGTTCTAATGTACTAATACTGCAAGATATTATTATTTTTAAAATGGGCATTTGCTTTTCTGGGAAGCTTTTAGTAAAAGAGCTTTTCAGTTTTCTAATGTAACCCAACCTTCTACTCCTACTGTTCAACTTTGAGCTTACTTTATTTTCCACCTGTAATTTCTGTTCCAGATTTTTACACTGTTGGACAAACTCTATAGAGTCATGTTTGTGGGATAGATTCAATCTTGACAATAGATATTCTTCATCCACTTGATCTTTCCTGTGTGGACAGAGGCTGAACTTCTTCAAGAGCTTGTGATTTTTTAAGAGACTCTGCAGTATTCTGGGGCTTAATGCAATTCACACTATTTTAAAAAGATAAAATGTCAGAAGTTGTTGATCCTAAAAGAAAAATTATTAAGAGAACATCAATAATTAACCACTTGCATGCCTACTCTTCAATCAATATAAAATTTTATGGGCATCATTTATGTCTGAATCAAGGGAATCCTGTATAAATTCTTTTAATGAGGAACAAAGAGGCTTTCACAAGAAAAGTTGCTTGTTTATCCTTCATTTTCAAAGAGGACCAATGAAATCATGGTATGATGTCTTTATTTATGCATGAATTGGATTTAAAAAGGCAGAGTTACACAAAATTGTTAGCCTCATTCTCTCTTCCGGAATCATCAAGAAAAAAGTGGAAAGAAAAAGTCAAGATGACTGGTGATGGCCCAGAATGCAGTGGATGACCTTGGTATCACTAATGTCTAGCCAACCTCTAAGTGATCTACAGCACCTGCGTTAACCACCTTCACGACCTATGGAACAAATTGTCCTCATCCATCCATCCCACTGGGAAAAGTCTTCACAGGCTCACAGTAAATATTGTCCTAGCTCAGTCAAATCCATCAGCTACCCTCAGCCTGCTTTAACTTGTCTGCTGGTCTGCTGAGATGATTTGCTGGGGCATGGCCATTGTACACGCTATAGCTTTTTGGAGCCACAGGTGAGAGTTGAGTGCCAGGTAGGCACTGAAGATGGATGAGCAGCTCTGAAAAGAGTTTGGCAAACTTTCACACCAGAGGAGCTAGACTTCCTTTAGTGCCTCATTTACCCCATCACAAGGAATATTCAACAACACACCACATCTTGAGAGTTTCATAGTTTTCTGAAAGATATAGAGAATACAAAATGCCATTGTGTTTACTGTTTGTTGATTATGAAAAGCATTTGATTCCACAGAGACAAATGCTAACTTATATCTTTTTTTTAACAACAAAGAATCTCCTGTGTAAACATTGACTTTATTTAAGTAAGGTTGAAATGGGTATATTGTTTAGACATAAGGGATGATCCCATAAGCAGATTAGGAGAGCAAGAGATAGTTTGCCTGTCAAATCTATGGAGAAGGGAAGAATTTATGACCAAACAAGAGATAGAGAACATTATGAAATGCAAAATGGATAATTTTGATTACATCAAATTAAAATGTTTTTGCACAAAGCCAATGCAAGCTAGATTAGAAGGAAAACAGAAAGCTGGGAAAGAATTTTTACAGCCAGTGTTTTCTCATTTCAAAATATATAGAGAACACAATCAAATTTATAAGAATACAAGTTATTCCCCAATTGATAAATGACTGAAGTATATGAACATATAATATTTAGGGGAAGAAATTACTATTGATTAGAGACATGGAAGTTAAAACAACTCTGAGGTACTACATCACCCCTATGAGATTGGTTAATATGACATAAAAGGGAAATGATACATTTCATTGAAGATATGAGAAAATTGTAACACTAATGTATTGTTGGTGGAGTTGTGAATTGATCTACGCCCAAATGGCAACCAAACTGTGCATACCCTTTGATCCAGTAATACTACTTTGAGGTTTGTATCCCAAAGAGATTATAAAATTATCAAATTATAAAACTATCAATTATCAATTAAGGTGGGACTTTCTTACTATTTTAAAATAATTAACTTTGGTGTTTTTGATTGAGTCTTACTAGGTGCTAAACTCCAGGCCCAAACCCCTATCTACTAGGTGTTAAGCCTGTGTGGGCGTGAAGCCCTCAGGGTCCTAAGGGGAGTTGCTAAGACCAGAGCCAATCGTTGGAGCCTATGTTCTGGCTGACGTTTGATGACATCTGAAACTGTATAAAAAGAGAGAACAGAGTTATTTGCTTAGGGCTCTCACTCTTGAAGGTGTGTTGATGTGGAGACTCTGGGCAGCTGTAGTTAAGAGCCCTCCAGCTTGTAAACCCTGATGTTTGGACTTTGTTAAACCCTGGTAACTATGCATTGAGATTTGAATCAGAAAAGGTCTGTCTGTTGATGTTTGTAATTAATTTGTATTTGCTCTGAAGTTCAGGGTGCTGGCTTTTTCCCCTGAACTAAGTGAATGATATTTGTATGCTGGATTAAAGTGAGATTGTTAACCCCTTGATGTTGCTTTCCTTAGTAAAGCAGATCAAAAGAACCTGGGCTTGCAGCATTCTGTGTGTTCGTTGTTATTGGTTTTTACACAACCACAGTAGCTTCTAGCAAGATTTTTGCAACAAAAAGGAAATGGCCTACATATACAAAAAATATTTATAGCAGTTCTTTTCGTGATGGCAAAGAACTGGAAATTGAAGGGATGCCCATCAGTTGGGGAATGGCTGAACAAGATGTAGTATATAAATGTAATGGAATGCTATTGTGCTATAAGAAATAAGGAGCAGGTGGATTTCAGAAAAACCTGGAAAGACCCACATGGATGGATGAGGCTGATAAAGTGAGCAGAACCAGGAAAACATTGTCCACATCAACAGCAACATTCTGCAATGATAAGCTATCATAGACTTAGTTCTTCTCAGCAATACAATGATCCAAGACAATTCCAAAAGACTCATGATGGAAAATACTAACCATCTCCGGAGAAAGAGCTATGGAGTATGAATACAGATCCAAACATACTATTTTCACTCTTCTTTGTTTTTTTTCATTCTTGTGGCTTTTCCCTTTTGTTTCGATTCTTCTTTCACAACATGACTAATGTGGAAGTGTGTTTAACATGTATAACAACCTAGATTATATTGCTTGCTGTCTTGGGGAGGTTGGAGGGGAGGGAGGGAGAAAAATTTGGAACTTAAAATTTTACAAAAATGAAAAAAAATTTACAAAAATGAATGTTGAAAACCATCTTTATATGTAATTGGAAAAAAATAAGATACTATTAAGGAAAAATTTTTAAAAAATCATCTTTTGGCATCTCTACTACTACTTACTAGCTCATCTCACCATTAGAAGCCTTTTAATAAACAAGCACAGTCAAACAAAGTAAATACTTTGTCAGTCTCTCAGAATAAATATCTCTTACTGCTTCTCCAGTCCATCAAGCCCTCTGCCAAGGGATAGCAGCCAAACTCTATCACCAGTGTCTTGAAGTTATGATTAGTCATTGCTTTGCTTAAGTTCTGGAATGTTGAATAAGTTCCTAAGGAAAACAATAATACATGTTGTTTATTACTAGTTTAATCAATCAGTAAACTTTTATTAAGAACCTACTGTGTGCCAAGCATTCATCATAAATATGTATATGTTCTGTTGCCCTGGCAGTGAGAGTATGCTCAGCTGATGAGGTGGTACATAGGGCTAGAAGTTAGTACTAAAATATTCCCTTCCCTCTTTTGTAGTTTGAGATACTCCTTTTGTCTCGGTATGACTTTTTCTTTATCTTTCCAACTCTGTCCTCAAACCACTGCAATAGCATATGATTGACTTAATATCACCCTAGCCAGGAAATTGTCTACCCACTGTTGCTAATTCATTTGTTCAGAGGGACAATTATGAATGCATTTTCTCTACTGTAAGAAGTTTAAAATGTGAATAGAAATCTCATTTGGCAAAATATAGCATTTTCAAATCTATATTCTTCTTGTTCCTAATTGATCCATTGACTACTTCATGAAAGCAATAATACAGTTTAGCAACTTGCTAATAAACAGCTTTATCCTTTGACCTAGTATTACCACTATTAGGTCTGTTTTGAAAGATGATTAGGGAAAAAGGAAAAGAACCTCTATGTTCTAAAATATTTATAACAGCTCTCTTTGTGGTGGCAAAGAACTAGAAATTGTGAGGATACTCATCAATTGGGTAATGGCTGAGCAAGTTATAGTATATGATGATAATGGAATAGTACTGTGTCATAGGAAATGATGAGCTTGATGATCTTAGAAAAACATGGGTATACTTGCATGAAATAATGAAGAGTGAAATGAGCAGAACCAAGAGAATATTGAACATAATATCCATATTGTTTTAAGCACAACTTTGAATGACTGTCATTTTAACTATCATAAATACCCAAATTAACTGCAAAGAATCTATGTAGGAAGACTCTATTTGCATCCAGAGGAAGAACTGATAAATAAAAGTTTGCACAGAATGATTTTACATGCACAGGTATATGCATATACATACATATATGTATGTGTGTGAGTGTGTATTTTTGTCTATTAGTAACCATCTTTAGGATGGGGAGGGAGGAGAGAAGAAAAAAGAAAAAAGTTACATTGTAACTTTATTACACATTTAAAAGGAATAGCAAGTTGCACGTGATAGATTTACAATTTCATGTGCAATCATCTTTTAGATGATTTTTAGATTTTAGAAAAATATATTCTACTGGAAATGCTTGTTTTATTTCTTAAATTTAAAATAAAATAAAATTAACAGCTTTATCACATTTTCCACCTTAATTAGGGAAGCAGTAAGTTTTTTTTTTTTTAAAAAGTAAATATATATATTCTTTAAAAAGTAAGGATAATCTCTCCCATTCCCCAGGGAAACAACGGGTCCTTAAACAGGTATGTGGAAGCGTGGGGCAAAAACCAATTAAAGAGTCATTTGCCTAGGTTTACAACCTGAAATGGATTTCACACGTGTAGGATTTGCCTGCAAAGATAAAACTTATGCGTGATCCATCTACACTATTGGGACTCTGAGATTCTGGATGCTGAGCATCTTGTGAACTTACACATGATTGCATTTCTTCTGCCACTTCTGCCTCATCCAAGCTGTAGCAGCTTCTCACAAATTCTTCCCACAAGTTCAAAAGTTGGAGGAGAGAGTTATTGAGAAACAAAGGCAGTTCTTCCTGCAGTCTTAAGGCCAGAGCAAAATTCCCCAGGAGGGTTGAGAAAGAGAATTCTCAGATATTTTTGCTTAGATCAGCAAGCATTCATCCATATCTAGCATGATGATCTCCCTAGTGAGGTCTGGAGAAGGTGTGGCCAAGACAGAACTACACAGTAGAGTAAGGAGGCCGTGAGCCCAAGTCCTGCTTCTGCTCTGTTGTAGCAGTTTGACTCAAAGAATGTCACTTAATCTCTCATGGCTCATGAAATATTATGGAGTACAAAGTTCAGGACAGTTCCAAATCTTTAATAGGAGAGGAAGTTTCCACATTGTGAGTACCTGCACTGATAAAATCACATATTTGAGCAAAAAGAAAAAATAAGTTAAGTTGTGTGTGTATACTGTGGTAGAAACAATAAAGCTGACTCTTAAATTATCTATCATGACCAACACAAAAAGGTAAAGAACACCACAATACAAGGCATTTAATTAAAAGGCATTTAACACAAATGAGAAATCAAAACAACAAAGAAGGAGGGAAAGGGGAAAAAATTGGCAATCCTAAAGAAAAAAAAATTTCCACAAAAAAGCTTTGACTCTCAGAGATATCAGAATTAATTGTTTTTAAAAAATGAAAACATAACATTTCATTAATGAGTTTTAATATTGAAATTGGCAAAAAGTTAATATAAATTTTCCTTCCTCCAGGCAACTTCAAGAACAAATGGAAGAAAGTGATAAAAAAATAAATCAAATTAATTCTTACAAAATTCAATATGAATTCTCACATTAAAAGAAAAGTTAACAGAATGGCTCAAGAAACAAAATTTAGCAATGTTACTTTCAACAAGCATATTTAATTCAAATCTTATATATAAAAACTGATAATTGATCAAAAAATAAAATCACACAAAAAGAAAACCTAGCTTGATGTGTTTAGCTTGATTTTTTTCCAACCTTCAGTCAATCTATCAACAAACATTTATTAAATGCATCTACTATGTGCCAGGCACTGTGCTAAGTACCAAAAATCAAAACAAAACAAAACAAAAAAACAAGTCAAAAGACTTTCCACGCCTTCAAAAAATTCACTTCTAAATGGGGACATGATATGCAAACATATATACAAATAAGCTATATACAGGATAAAAAGACAATAATTAATAGAAGGAAGGCACTATAGCTGAAAAAGAAAAACATTTCTTGTAAAAGAAAGGATTTTAATAGAGACCTGAAGGAAGCCCAGGAAGCCAGGAGGCAGAGATGAGGGGAGAGCATTTCAGGCATGAGGGATAGTCAGAGAAAATGCCTGGAACTGAGAGATGGAGAGTATTGTTTGTGGAACATCAAGGAGGCCAGTGTCTCTGGATCAAACTGTATGTGGGAAAGAGTTAAGTGTAGCAAAACTGGAAAGGTAGAAGAGGCGATAAGTTATGAAGGGTTTTAAATGCCAAATGAAGGAATATAGATTTGGTCATTGAAAAAGAAAAAAAAAACTAATGAATTTCTTTCTAAAATTAATTCAGATTTTGGGAACTGTTCTAGAGAACAAAAGGACATGTTGAGTTTAAGATGTCTACAGGGCATCCAGTTTGATATATCTGAAAGACAGTTAGAAATTTAAGACTAGAACTTAGCAGACAGGTTAATTGTCTTTTTACAAATTTTTAATGGGTCCTTCTCAGAGGAAGATGGTTGATTGCCAGAAGTGCAGTCACCAGTAGCAAGCCACTAGCCAGCGGCTTCAAGAAAACCACTTGCTTGCCCCTGTGGTGGCCAGTGAACATGATCACAACAGTGCCTGGGGTGATGCTGGCTTGACTCACATACTGGCTGAAGGGCTTTTTACCATGATTCAGTAGCTTTCTAGGCACATTCTTAGTACAGTAATACCTAGGTATTTTGAGAATCTTTACCATGCAGGTTCCTCCATACTTATCGCTACCAAGCACCTTCTTTTTCTTTTTCCTTTCAATCTGTGTTTTTGGTGCAGTGTATTTCTGCTTGTACATGGCTCTCCAGTAATACATTGCAGACCTGGAGTATCTACCAATCCCTTGGGCCAGGACTGGGTTCTGACTGCAATGCTTTTGAGGCTTTTTCACCACCTTTTCAGTCACATTTTCCTTTTTACTCTTCTTTCTTTTCTTCTTGAACTTCTTTTTCTTTCGTTCCTTTGAGAGCTTTTTGTCCACCATCTTGAGAGAAGGGAAAGACTGTCCTTCATTCTTGAAGAGGGAAATGACATGAGAAAAATTGATGTCTTGACTTATAACTAAATTGGATTAAAATGAGGCAGGGCTGTGCAAAGTCACCAGGCTCATTTTCTCCCCGGAACCATAAAGCTAAACCTAAAGTTAACCCTGACCCAATGTTACCCTAACCCTAACCCTAAATGCCCCCAATTCCAACTTCAAGTCTGCCTTCATCTCTGCCTCAAACCCTAACGCCAACATTAACTCTTTGACTCCAGCCTCTGACTCTAACTCTAACCTGGATTCCAACTCAGATTCTGACTCCAGCTCCACCTCTAATCCACGAATGCCTCAGATTCAAACCTTAACCAAACTACCCATCATAACTCTCCCGCTATAGCCTAAACTTCCACTATAATAACACTAAATTCTTTTCTGACCCTAAACCTATGTGCCTCAGACTTCACCTCTGACTCTAAAACTAAATGCCTCCAATTGTGTCTCTGACTCTAACTGTAATCCTCAGACTATAAAGCTAAATGCCTCCAACTACTCCTCATCCTCAGACTCTGGCTCTAACCCTAACCTTAACCTTAAATCTAACCCTAATCTAATGCTCCAACTCTAAACGTACAACTGTAACCTTATCATGAAAGTTTGCCTCTATGACTCTAAATCTACCTGTAAGGATCAAGCTAAATCTAACCTTAAGTGACTCTGACTCCACCTTGGCCTCTAAAACTAATCCTCTAACTCTAACCCCAAATGCCTCTGAATCTGACATTTACTCCAAACCTAAATTGAACCTCAACCCCAAATGAGTACCCTAATCCTAACTCTCCTATTCTAAGGTGAACCCTAATGCTAAACTCTTCTGACACTTAACCCTCACTGCAAAAGCCTCTAATCCTGACCCTTTGACTCTGCCTAAGCCTCTGACTGCAACTCTAATGATAACCCCAAGCTTAATCCTAGCCCTAAACTCTAACCTTAATTCCAACTCTAATTCTAAACCTACCCTTAAACCAAACTCAAATGAAACCCTGTAACTCTAACCCTAACTCTAAATGCCTCTGACACAAACCATAATGCTAACTCTAACTCTAACAGGAACATGAGATTCTAAATCTAGCTCTAAATGTGAAACTCTCACTCTAATCCTAACCTTAAACCAAACCCTAAACCGCCCTCCTATTCTAACATCAACCTTAATCCTAAAATGCCTGGGCCTCTAACCCTAACTGTGCCTCTGACTAACTCTAAATGCCTCTAAATATGACTCTAACCCTAACCCTAAGCTAACCCTAACCCTAACCCAATCCAACCCTGGCTCACTCTCTTACCCTGACCAAATTCAACCCTGAAAGTCCCCTACTCAAATCTGTCACCCAGATGGAACCAGCCTTTAACCTCTGGATGGCCAGAGCCAAAAAGAGTAGGCTAGAGACAGGAGTCTCAGGAGTGAAACAGAAGTGTAATTTGTGGTATACGAATTGAATGGAATTCTATTGTTCCGTAAGAAATGATGAACAGGTGGACTTCAAAAAAACCTGGAAAGACTTATATGAACTAGTGCTGAGTGAAGTGAGCAGAATCAGGGAAACACTGTTCACAGTAACAGCCACATTGTGCAATGACTAACTTTCATGGAGACTCTGTTGCAACCATTTTAAGAGCTCCCAGCTTATTAGTAAAGCAGATCAAAAAAACCTGTGTTAGTGGTCTTCTGTGCGCTGGTTGTTGTTGGTTTTACATAGCCATAGTAGCTGCTAGCTGAATTGTTGTTACACCAAGAAAACATACTAATAGCTACCAATCAAAAAGATGACAGTCTATTGAAATATTGAAAGCAAATATCATAATATAAGGTTTGACAGCTGAAACCTGTCATGTTTGTTTTCCTTGTTTCTCACTTGCTCCACCTCCCTCACCTTTCGTTGGTGGCCAGACTATCCCAATGCTGTTCCACAGGACTGCTTCAGACTACTGTGTTTGGGAATATGAAGTTCTCCAACCTGTGTTCCTGCTATCAGTCACCTCTGGGGGAGAAAGAGTCTTTCAAGCTAGATTTTCATGCTTATCCCACTCAGGCCAAATACAGTTACCTGAACCTGCTGGTTTCCTTCCTTCTGCTTTGCTCCTTTCCTTTTTTCTTCACATAATTGGGTAGAACCAGACTTTGAGACTTCTTGTGGCATCAAGGTTAGATCATTATTGTAGATATGGATAGTCTCTGTCTGGCAGAGTGGTGCAGGGGGAAGATAATTGTTTTTGGAGTAAGGAAAGATAGATTTAAATCCTCCCTTTGGTATTTGCTATTTTCCTGACCTTGGGGATTAGACTAGTCAGGGCTGGGGAACTTGTGGCTGTGAGGCCATATGTAGCTTTCTGGGTCTTTGAGTGTGGCCTTTTGACTGAGTCCAAGTTGTACAGAACAAATGTGAAGTTTGGATTCAGTCAAAGGGCCACACTTGAGGACCTAGAGGGCCACATGTGGCCTTGAGGCTGTAGGTTCCCCACATCTGGACTAGATGTTCTCTGAAATCTCTTCCAGCTCCAGGGCTATGATCTTGCGTCCTTGTGAACCTATGGGGAGTAGGACTGGTTTGAATGGGTTTTCTTTTTCTCCTGTCCCTCTGACTCGAGGCAGCCATTCAGCCCACCTTATGTCTTCTCCTTACATTCATTCACATGACTAGGCAGAATTAGAATCTGGAGCAGGTAGAGAAGGGATATTTTCAAGCAGAATCACTAGGGAGCAGTGGTATGTTGGAGCCAGTTGAGGAGAGCTAATAGTTAAATTTTCATTGTGAGCATTTATCCCTCAGAAATTGTCAAATGCTACAAATTATGGCTTGATTTGTGATATTGTTGATTTAATAAAGTGATTGGAAAATACCAGTAATTCAGATTAAACTTAAAAGTGTGTCATGTATATATTACCCCTGGAGAGCTGGTTATTAAATATTTATCAGTGTATTATTGCTTAGATGTATACCCTAGGGACACTTATTAAGCACTCTAAAAATTAATGTTTGCTGATATTAATCCATACAATTAAAAACACCTTGGTGTTCTTTTTTTTTCTCCTGTAGATTTAAGTATAATTATTCTACATCTGATAAAAACTCCATTCTTGGAAGACCAAAAGATTTTGGAATTTTGCACATAGTTTCTAATTCACTATCTTACCAGTCATACCTTTTCTAGGTAGAGTCTGTCAATTAGGTCATTCAAGAGGGAGCAGTTTCAGTAGAATGGAGGAGCAGAAAACAGCTTAGAAGGGACTAAGAGTGAATGAGATTGAAAGAAGAAAAATGAACAAATAGATATATTATTGTACATTGAAAATGTTTTCAGGAAGCATATAACGTAAGGGGAAGAGAGCTCAAGGGAGTTGGATGGGTTAAAATTATCAAGCAGAAGATGGCAACTGGAAAGCAGGGACTTGCATGAGCTCCCCACCAGGTCCCTCCAAAAACCTATAAGAAATGGCTCTGAACAAATTCTAGAACTGAAGAACCCACAAAATAGCAGAGGGAAGCAGGGATCCAGCCCAGGACAACCTGCATGGTCGCCGGATGAGGTCTATCGCACACAGAGAGGAGGGGAGTGGGGCTCAGCGTGGGCGGCGGCAGGACCAACCAGACCAGCAGCTGGGCGAAACAGGCCCTAGCACTCTGAATCAGTGAGCTGTGGCAGTTACCAGACTTCTCAACCCACAAACACCAAAGACAACAGAGAAGGTTAGTGGGAAAAGCTGCTGGGGACAGTGAAAAGAGTTTGCGGTTCGGCCACCAACCCAGGGCAGCAGTGGTTGGGCAGCTACGGATTTAGAGCTGCAGTTGCTTCTGGCCCCAGGCCCACCTGGTGGGAGGAATTAAGTGGTGGATCAGAGCAGGAGTGCAGAGCCTGCTTAAGATTAGCATCAGGTCCAGGTTGGTAGTTCTTGGGGAAGGAGGAATGCTGGTGTGGCATAGCTGGCTGTATAGAAATAGCTCTGAAATCAATGGTGCATCCCCTCAAGCTTGGGAACAAAGTACTCTTTGCTCTACAAGCAGTCATAACCCGACAAAAACTCAAGGGTCAAGTAAGTTGGCTGGGAACATGCCAGGCAGCGAAAACACATTCAGATTCAGTCTCAGACTTTGGAATCTTTCTTTGGTGACAAAGAAGACCAAAACATACAGCCAGAAAAGTCAACAAAGTCAAAGAGCCTACATAAAAAGCCTCCAAGAAAAACATGAACTACTCTCAGGCCATGGAAGAGCTCAAAAAGGATTTGGAAAAGCAAGTGAGAGAAATAGAGGAAAAATTGGGACAAGAAATCAGAATGATGAAAGAAAACCATGAAAAACAAGTCAATGACTTGCTAAAGGAGAATCAAAAAAATACTGAAAAAAATATTGAAGAAAACAACACGTTAAAAAATAGACTAACTTGAATGGCAAAAGAGCTCCAAAAAGCCAATGAGGAGAAAAACGCCTTGAAAGGCAGAATTGCCCAAATGAAAAAAGAGGTCCAAAAGACCACTGAAGAAAATACTACTTTAAAAATGAGATTGGAGCAAGTAGAAGCTAGTGACTTTATAAGATATTATAAAACAGAACCAAAGGAATGAAAAAGTGGCAATGTGAAATATCTCATTGGAAAAACCACTGACCTAGAAAATAGATCCAGGAGAGATAACTTAAAAGTTATTGGAGTACCTGAAAGCCATGATCAAAAAAGGAGCCTAGATATCATCTTTCAAGAAATTATCAAGGGGAACTGCCCTGATATTCTAGAGCCAGAGGGTAAAACAGAAATTGAAAGAATCCACAGATCACCTCCTCAAAAAGATCCCAAAAAGAAAACTCCTAGGAACATTGTCACCAAATTTGAGATCTCCCAGGTCAAGGAGAAAATACTGCAAGCAGCCAGAAAGAAACAATTTGAGTATTGTGAAAAAATAATTAGGATAACACAAGATCTAGCAGCTTCCATATTAATGGATCGAAGGGCTTGGAATACGATATTCCAGAGGTCAATGGAGCTAGGATTAAAACCAAGAATCACCTACCCAGCAAAACTGAGTATCATGCTCCATGCTCCATGGATTTTCAATAAAACAGAGGACTTTCAAGCTTTCTCAGTGAAAAGACCAGAGCTGAATAGAAAATTTGACTTTCAAACACAAGAATCAAGAGAAGCATGAAAAGGTAATCAAGAAAGAGAAATCATAAGGGACTTACTAAAGTTGAACTGTTTTGTTTACATTCCTACATGGAAAGATGATGTGTATGATTCATGAGACCTCAATATCATAGTAGCTGAAAGGAATGTGCATATATATATGTATGTGTATGCATATATATATACATATGTGTGTGTCTATGTATGTATATATGTAGGTATATATATATATAGACAGAGGGCACAGGGTGAGTTGAATATGAAGGGATGATATCTAAATAAATAAAATCGAATTAAGGGATAAGAGAGGAATATATTGAGAGAGAGAAAGAAAGGGAGAGATAGAATGGGGTAAATTATCTTACATAAAAGTGGCAAGAAAAAGCGGTTCTCTAGGAAGGGAAGATGGGGCAGGTGAGGAGGAATGAGTAAATCTGGCTCTCATTGGATTTGACCTGAGGAGGCAATACCATACATACTCAATTGGGTATCTTACCCCACAGAAAAGAAGGAGGAAGAAGATAAAAAAGGGGGGACAACAGAAGAGAGGGCAGAAAGGGGGAGGAGGTAATCAAAAACAAACACTTTCAAAAAAGGACTGGGGCAAGGGAGAAAATTCAATAAAGGGGGATAGGTTAGGAAGGAGCAAAACATAGTTAATCTTTCACAACATGAGTATTGTGGAAGGGTTTTACATAATGATACACACGTGGCCTATGTTGCATTGCTTGCCTTCTTAGGGAGGGTGGGTGAGGAGGGAAGAGGGGAGAGAATTTGGAATTCAAAGTTTTAAAAACAGATGTTCAAAAACAACAACAAAAAAATTTTGCATGCAACTAGGAAATAAGATACACAGGCATTGGGGTGTAGAAATTTATCTTGCCCTACCAGAGAAGAAGGGAAAAGGGGATGGGAGGGGAGTGGGGTGACAGATGGGAGGGCTGATTGGGGAACGGGGCAACCAGAATACACAGCATCTTGGAGTGGGTGGGAGGGTAGAAATGGGGAGAAAATTTGTAATTCAAACTCTTGTGAAAATCAATGCTGAAAACTAAATATATTAAATAAATTAAATATAATAAATCAATGAATAAATAAAAATAAAAAAGTATCAAGGAATTGTATGTTTTTTAAGAATTGTTGAGAACAAGAGGGGTTTGTAGGCATTGGAAGGGGGGGAAATCAAAAAAGGAAGAAATTGAAGATATATAAAAGAGGACTGATTTCTGGACAAATTCCTGGAGGCAAGAGGCAATCATATATCCATGTTTATTCAAATTTTGTATCTCCTTTCCATCATTACATCATCTGCTGTCTTCTGTCAGTTGTATTATATTTTTACCCTTTGTCAGTGGAATAAAAAAATAATTTAATAATTAAATAAAATTTTATTTTATAAAATCAATAGAAGAAGTAGGCAGTTTAGACATTACAGAAAGAAAACTGTTCCATAACCAACCATTCATTGCGAATGAAATATTAAATTATTTTTACCTCTAATCAAGAACATATAATCCATCACACACATCCAGCTCTATTAGTGGCAGAACTCTGTCCTATTTACATTAATGATTAGTAATATACTGGTTATAAATTAATCTCTTTGATGAAACAGGATAATTTCTGATGTTCTATTTAGACAAGTAAAGTCTTGAATTCTGCTATATAGGTATATAATGTCTCCCTTTTCCAGATATACACACCTCCTGCTGTAAGAATTTTGAAGTTCACAGAATAGAAATGGTCATTTTTTTTTTAGCCTGAGTTAATGTCTCTTCTAGTTTTGCCTAACTTGAATAATTTAAGAATCATAGAATTACAGCTTGGCAGCTGAAAGTAACTTCACAGATCATCTCATTCAATGTCCCTCATGTTATAGATCAAGAGACCCGGGACCAGAGAGGTTGGGTAATTTTTTCCAAGTATACATGGTATTTAAAAGCAAAGTCCTCTGGCACCAAAAGGAGAACTCTTTCTACTATGCCATGTTTATTTAAAGAAAATACTAATGATCACTTGAGGATATTATATATGATAAATACTATCAGGAAAAAGAAACACTTCAGAATTGAAGTAATTTAAGGTATCGGTACATCTAAGCATAACCAAATCACAGAACTTTCTCACCAACGGACAGATATTTCCAGGATCACTATTGATTTAGTACTCGCCAGTTTTACTGGCTACAATAACAGTAGTTTCCATTTCTATATAGCTTTACAATTTGCAAAGTCCTTTACATACATTATCACATTTGATCTTTAGATCAACTCTGCAAGATTGGTGGTCTTATTATGATGATTTTATAGGCAGAGGCTCAGAGAAGCCTATTCAAACAGCTATTCTGTAGCTGTAATTAGGACAATAATTGTAGATAACCAGGAGGCATGAAAAAAACAATTCAGATAACTGAGATGAAACCCTTTGTTATTCTAGAGGGAAAATAATTTTAAGAATATTTTAATAATCAAGATTTTCTTATTTTAATTAGCTAGTTACTTATTTAACCCTACTAGTTATATATGAATACACGTCAATTCTTAAATTATTCTGGTTTTTTTGTATTGATTACTTAGTTAATTATTCAACTCTACTATTTGTCTGTGTAGACACAGTCTCAAGAGGTAAATGAAGAAACCATATATTACAAAATAGCCATTTTCTAGATCTTGAGCTCCTGGAGATCAGGTACTGGGTTTTTTTGGGGAGGGGTTGTTTTTGGGGGGAAGTTTATTTTATCTTATTTTTACCTTTCTTTGCAGCTCCAGTGCTTAACACCATGCCTTGTATGTAGTTGGTATTTAACAAATGTTTGTTTACCGATTGCTGAGAATATTGTTAAAAATGTTGAATTGAGTTCTGAACAGCTTGATTCAATAAAAAAAGAAACTGCTTAGTTTAGAGAAAGAGGAATAAAAATAATCACAGTGGTTAAGGGACTTAAAAGGAAGATTAAATAAACTGGAATTATAATTTAGATGAGCAATTAGGAATTTATTGCTAGTCATAGAGGGTACATAGAATAGTTCATATGCGCCTTCAGTGTATAAGCTTCCAGAATGAGTGATTGTGAGAGACTTAAATAGAAGGGGAAAAACCATAAATAAAAGAAAGGATAATTTAGGTCTAATACTAGAAAATTCTTAGACAAGATTCTCTACACTGAGAACAGAAAAGGAAGACCCATCACTAAAGACATTTAGCTGAGAAAGGAAGAAAACTTAGAACATGAGATACATAGTCCGTGGAAATAGTACAAAAGTCCTATAGTATTTTTCCTCATATTTCTTTGCGTTCACGTAATGGAGCCCAGTCGTTGTTCACAGTGTGATAGAGACTTTTTTTTCCACTAGTCTGAACCAATTTGATTTATTCCAAAGAAGAAAGATCAGGGTTTGGTTCTTAATTTTATGACTAAAGTGATGTTTTGGAATTTTCTTTTTTTTTTATTTTAAGAAATAAATTTTTTTTATTTAATATATTTAGTTTTCAGCATTGATTTTCACAAGAGTTTGAGTTACAAATTTTCTCCCCATTTCTACCCTCCCCCCCACTCCAAAATGGCATATATTCTGGTTGCCCTGTTCCCCAGTCAGTCCTCCCTTCTGTCACCCCGCTCCCATCCCATCCCCTTTTCCCTTCCTTTATTGTAGGGCAAGGTAAATTTCTGTGCCCCATTGCCTGTGTATCTTATTTTCTAGTTGCATGCAAAAACTTCTTTTTTTGTTTTCGAACATCTGTTTTTAAAACTTTGAGTTCTAAATTCTCTCCCCTCTTCCCTTCCCACCCACCCTCCCTAGGAAGTCAAGCAATTCAACATAGGCCACATGCATATCATTATGTAAAACCCTTCCACAATACTCATGTTGTGAAAGATTAACTATGTTTTGCTCCTTCCTAACCTATCCCCCTTTATTGAATTTTCTCCCTTGACCTTGTCCCTTTTCGAAAGTGTTTGTTTTTGATTACCTCCACCCCCATCTGCCCTCCCTTCTATCATCCCCCCCCCCTTTTTATCTTCTTCCTTCTTCTTTCCTGTGGGGTAAGATACCCAATTGAGTATGTGTGGTATTCCCTCCTCAGGTCAAATCTGATGAGAGCAAAATTCATGCATTCCCCCCTCACCTGCCTTCTCTTTTTTTCCTACAGAACTGCTTTTTCTTGCCACTTTCATGTGAGATAATTTACCCCATTCTATCTCTCCTTATCTCCCTCTCTCAATATATTCCTCTCTCGTCCCTTAATTTGATTTTATTTCTTTTAGATATCTTCCCTTCATCTTCAACTCACCCTGCACCTGCTCTCTCTCTCTCTCTCTCTCTCTCTCTCTCTCTCTCTCTCTCTCTATATATATATATATATATATATCTCTCTCTCTCTCTATATATATATATATATATATACATACATATATACATACATACACATTCACTTATACATATATATACATAAACATATATATACATATATGCATATTTCCTTCAGCTACCTTAATACTGAGGTCTCATGAATCATACACATCATCTTTCCATGTAGGAATGTAAACAAAACAGTTCAACTTTAGTAAGTCCCTTGCAATTTCTTTTTCTTGTTCTTTTTCTTGATTACCTTTTCATACTTCTCTTGATTCTTGTGTTTGAAAGTCAAATTTTCTATTCAGCTCTGGTCTTTTCACTGAGAAACTTTGAAAGTCCTCTATTCTATTGAAAATCCATATTTTGCCTTAGAGCATGATACTCAGTTTTGCTGGGTAGGTGATTCTTGGTTTTAATCCTAGCTCCATTGACCTCTGGAATATTGTATTCCAAGCCCTTCGATCTCTTAATGTAGAAGCTGCCAGATCTTGAGTTATTGTGATTGTGTTTCCACAATACTCAAATTGTTTCTTTCTGGCTGCTTGCAATATTTTCTCTTTGATCTGGGAGCTCTGGAATTTGGCGACAATATTCCTAGGAGATTTCTTTTTGGGATCTATTTGAGGAGGCAATTGATGGATTCTTTCAATTTCTATTTTGCCCTGTGGCTCTAGAATATCAGGGCAGTTCTCCTTGATAATTTCTTGAAAGATGATATCTAGGGTCTCTTTTTCATCATGGCTTTCAGGTGGTCCAATAATTTTTAAATTATCTCTCCTGGATCTATTTTCCAGGTCAGTGGTTTTTCCAATGAGATATTTCACATTGTCTTCCGTTTCTTCATTCCTTTGGTTCTGTTTTGTAATATCTTGATTTCTCATCAAGTCACTAGCTTCCACTTGCTCCAATCTGATTTTTAAGGTAGTATTTTCTTCCAGTGGTCTTTTGGACCTCTTTTTCCATTTGGCTAATTCTGCCTTTCAAGGCATTCTTTTCCTCATTGGCTTTTTGGAGCTCTTTTGCCATTTGAGTTAGTCTATTTTTCAAGGTGTTCTTTTCTTCAGTGTATTTTTCAGTATTTTGGGGGGTCTCCTTTAGCAAGTCATTGACTTGGTTTTCATGGTTTTCTCGCATCCTTCTTATTTCTCTTCCCAATTTTTCCTCTACTTCTCTAATTTGCTTTTCCAAATCCTTTTTGAGCTCTTCCATGGCCTGGGACCAGTTCATGTTTTTCTTGGAGGCTTTTGGTGTAGGCTCTTTGACTTTGTTAACTTCTTCTGTCTGTGTGTTTTGGTCTTCTTTGTCACCAAAGAAAGATTCCAAAGTCTGAGACTGAATCTGGGTGCGTTTTCACTGCCTGGCCATATTCCCAGCCAACTAAGTTGACCCTTGAGTTTTTCAGTGGGGTATGACTGCTTGTAGAGTTTAGAGAACTGTGTTCCATGCTTGGGGGGATGTGCCAGCTCTGCCACCCCAGCACTCCTCCTTCCCCAAGAACCCCCAACCTGGACAGGACTTAGATCTTCAGCAGGCTCTGCACTCCTGCTCTGATCCTCCACTTAATTCCTCCCACCAGATGAGCCTGGGGCAGGAAGCAACTGCAGCTGTAGTTCTGTAGCTGCCCCACCTCCGCTGCCCCCGGGGCGATAGCCAAACCCCAAACTCCTTCCACTCCCACAGCTTTTCCCACTAACCTTCTCTGTTGTCTTTGGTGTTTGTGGGTTGAGAAGTCTGGTAACTGCTGCAGCTCACTGATTCAGGGAGCTAGGGCCTGCTCCGCCCGGCTCCTGGTCTGGTTGGTCCATGCCGCTCACTCTGGGCCCTGCTCCACTCTGCTCCGCTCCCAGCTCCGTGGGGGATAGAACTCACCCAGAGAACATCCGGCCTGTCCTGGGCTGGAGCCCTGCTTCCCTCTGCTGTTTTGTGGGTTCTGTCATTCTAGAATTGGTTCAGAGCCATTTTTTATAGGTTTTTGGAGTGACTCAGCAGGGAGCTCATGCTAGTCCCTGCTTTCCAGCCACCATCTTGGCTCCACCCCCTGATGTTTTGGAATTTTCCTTGAAATCTTGTAACTAAATTGGTGATAGTTTGAATTGCAAAATCTTTCATAGTTGAGTGAGATTTATCATTCAGAGAAGAATGGGATTTGGGATTTTTTTATCCCCTGGGGAGATTTTTACCCCTCTAGTTTGGTACCTTATATTCTCTGCAAGGTACTAATGTACCTTGACAGCAATGATATCTGACTTTTTAAAGCATATGTAGCAATGTAAAGGCCTGTAATAACCACTCCCCACAGAGAGTTTACCTCAGTTAATGTTGAGTTTTCTTTTTCTCCAACATAGAGAATATTCTTTTTTCAAAACTATGACTTTTATTTAAAGTTCTAATATTCTTTTCATCAGCTGTAGTGGACTTTGGCAACAGACATTGAATATCTCTGTCTCCATTAAATGACTCACAATTTTTGGATGGGATAATCTAATTTTCAAATTCTACTTATTTTAAATAAATGATTTTTATATTGTGTATTTCTGGCTTGGAATGTATTAAATGAACTCTGGAAAAATTAAGTCTAAACATTTAGTGCTTTTTGCCTCATTTGGAGATGTCACTAATGAATTCTCCAAAGAGGGATGAAGATACAAAACAATATTTTAGGACTGAAGAGCTACAAAGTGTCATTTCAATTCACTTTTTAGTTTAATTTGAAGTTTTAAGCAATATAATTATGAGGATGAAATCAACTAAAGGAAAATTTGAGTATGATATAAAATTTTCCTGAATAATGAGAACTGATGACATAACTTGGCTGAGGAATATAGGGACTACTGAAAACAATTCCTTATGAAGATATTTTCCCCCCTTTAACTTGAAGTTAAGGCCAGAACTATTGAATCTTTCAGCATTTTGGGTAGATCTTTAATGGAGGATTTCTGGGAGGATATGGTCAAGAATCATGCGAAATGAGAAATTATAGACTGGTTAAACAATCTAGGTTGATGAGTAATACTCACATAACTGAGATGACAATCCCACTGAAATACTAATAAAATTACACATATTGCTTTTATCACTAGAAATACCATTAATAGCTAAATTTTATTTCCATAAATATCAATGCAATAAAAGCCTTATTTAACAAAAAATTCTAATCATTATCTCGTTGATAGTTTTTTTTTCATGCAATATTCAACACAAAACAATAGGCAATCCCTAGGAATTCCTCAATAATGGAATTTAACCTGTAATATCATGTTTCTCAATTTAGAGTCTGTCAATAAACTTTTATTAGGTGCGTCCTATGTACTAGATACTGTGCGAGGGATGCAGCATGCAAACATGTACGTAAAAGCTATAAACATGATAAATTGGAAGTAATCAACAGAGGGATGGGTTCCTTTACGCTAGTGACATGAAATAAGGAATCAACTCTTTGCAAAAGACCTTCCATGCATGTAAATAATGATTGTTTTTTCTTTGTCATCTTTTCAAATACTACAACACACTGCAGCATGTCTTTAATTGGCCTCAGGGGAAAAATAATCTTTTGTAACTTTCAAAACTTCAAGATTTGAAAACTAGTTTAGTCTGATTACATTTTCTTCATAAGCATTTCTTTGCCATCATTCATTTCTGTGTTTTTGTGATTTTCTTACTACTATTCATTTGGGAACAATCTATTTTATATTTTCTTTCTGATAAATTTTTATTTGAGTGAAGCTAGTATTGGTTTCATTAAAATCACCATCAATACCTGTATATGTTTTTTCACAGCAAGAATGATTCTTATACCTGATAATGGCCCTAGTGGATATACTGGAAAGATTTTTTTTGCACTGAATATGGTGACTTCATTGGTGGTAGGCTTCTCACCCCTACAACAAGGGTGCTTTGGGACAAGGATGTGAATGGGATACAAATCCCCAATATAGGAATGTAGGTTAGGAATGTGGGCTCCCCCATGGTGGATCTCCTTTTTTTGGCTGGGGATGAAGGTCCATGGCTTTCTGTTTTACTCCTTGGAGGCCATGTAGGCCATGAGGTCTACTACATGGTTGCTATAACCATACTCACTTTCATAACAAGAAATAAGCTTGACAAAAATGGTCATTGAGGGCAATACCAGCTCTAGCATCAAAAGTAGAAGTGTGGGTGTTGCTGCTAAAGTCATAGGATATAATCTGGTCCTCTGTGTAGCCCAAGATGCCCTTCAAAGTCCCTCTAATGCTTGCCTTACCACTTTCTTGATATCATCATATTTGGCAGGTTTCTCCAGGTCAGCTCCACAACAGATACACTGAGAGTAGGAATATGGAAGGCCATGCCTATGAGCTTCCCATTTAGCTCAGATATGACCTTGCCTATAGCCTTTGCAGCACCAGTGGAAGCAGGGATGATGTTTTGGGCAGCACCACACCTATCATGTCACAGCTTGGCAGATGAGCCATCTTCTGGGTAGCAGTAATGGCATGGACTGTAGTCATGAGTCCTTCCACAATGCCAAAGTTGTCATGAATGACTTTGGCCAAGGGAGCCAAACAGTTGGTAGTGCAGGAAGCATTTCTGATAATCTTAAGGGAATTATCATATTTCTCATGGTTCACTCCCATCATGAACATTGGGCCATCAGCAGAAGGGGCAGAGATGATGACCCGCTTGGCTCTACCCTTCAAGTGAGCCCCAGCCTTTTCCATGGTGGTAAAGACTCCAGTGGACTCTACAACATACTTGGTTCCAGCATCTTCCCATTTAATATTGGTGGGATCCCACTCCTGGAAGATGGGAATGGCTTTTCCATTGATCACCAGCTTCCCATTCTCAGCCTTAACAAAGCCCTTGAACTTGCCATGGGTGGAATCATATTGAAACATATAAACTATGTAGTTGAGCTCAATGAAGGGGTCATTGATGGCCATGATGTCTACTCCACCTGAGATGAATGCAGCCCTGGTCACCAGGAGCCCAATATGACCAAATCTGTTGACTCTGACCTTCCCCATCTTGTTTCAGGGACGTGACTGAAGCAGCAGAACCTGGCACCAAGCTTGGGAGAAAAGCTGAAAGCTGGAAAGATTTTTTGAAAAGTAAAATAAAAAATATGACTACAGATGGTGATAAAGTTATACACACATTATGTATGAATACATACGTGTGGTGTCTCTATATGCATATTTGGAGGTTCAGAATGAAAGCTACTTTCCCTTGTTACTCCAAAGTATCTGGAATGTCATATAACACTTGGAAAGCATTGAGTAAGGAATAGTTTTAACAGATTTGAAAAAGATACCCTACCATGAGAGAGTACTACCATTCATCCAGTTACCCTGGTTTACAATTTTGGAGCCATTCTTAAGACTTCCCTTTCCCTTTCCCTTTAACCCTTGATAATTCTACTTCTACAACAACTTTCACATGTCTCTTCTTCTCCCCAACTCACATAGCCACTGCTATAGTAAGGTCCTCATCACCTCTTACCTGCACTATTGCCATATTCCTAATTGTTCTCTCAACCTCAAGTCTCTCTCCTCTTCAATCTTTCCTCAACACAGCTACCAAATTAAATTTTTTAAACTTCAGGTTGGACCATATCGCTATTGTACTCAAAAAGCTCCACTGAATCCCTTCTTGCCTCTTGGATAAGACACCTACTTCTTTGGCATTTAGAACCCTTCACAGTCTGGCTCCAGGGTATCTTGCTAGATATAACTCTCCTTCACACATTGTATTCCAGCCACATTTGCCTACTTCCTTCCCTCCCCCCCACCCCATCCCATCTCCCTTTCTCACATTTGCTTCCTGGAATCTCCAGCTTTCTTTAAGATTTAACTCAAATGTCTCCACTTACAGAAGCCTCTCTAATTCTCCAACTCTCATCACAAGGGCCCTATCCATTGGTAATTTCTTTTTTTTTTTTGGAGGGGGGAAGGCAGGGCAATTGGGGTTAAATGACTTGCCCAAGGTCACACAGCTAGTAAATGTGTCAAGTGTCTAAGGCCGCATTTGAACTCAGGTCATTCTGACTCCAAAGCCAGTGCTCTACTCACTGCACCACCTAGCTGCCCCCATGGGCCCTACCCATTGGAAACAATCTTGCATTTCATTTGCATGCATTTCTGAATTTACATCTTTATGCTCAAGTTTTTTCCCCCACCTCCCTAAGCCCCATCTGACACAAATTCTTTGAGTGTAGAGAAGGTTTTATTCCTGTCTTCATCCTCAGTGCTCAGAACAGACTAGCACATTGTAGGCATTAAATAAATATCTGTTAAATGAAGGAAGAATGGTCACCAGGTGATGTTTGCTTGTGTTGTTGGGGTTTTTTTGCCACAGTAATTCAAGAAAATGGTCTACTCAGTCATGGAGTACTTGGAGTGAGTATTGAGGGAGGTAATAAGAAACAGGTAATAAGAAGTCTCACTGATGAAATCATGAATCTGTCAAATACTGTCAAATAAGGAGTGACTATAAGAGGCAAAATTTCATTTTATTTTTATGATATTTCTAAAATGAACATATTCAATGATGAAAATAGTGTCTTTTTATAAGATCACAGGATTTGTTACACCTACATGTTCATTTATTTTATAGGCTTTAGCATCTTCCCAATTTCTTCCTCATAGTCTCTTTGCTGCTAGAACAAGAGAAATATGGAAAATAAAATTTAATATTTCCCTCTGAAAGCAAGTTTTTAGCTGATTTAAGGTGAGGGAGGTAAAGAGAGGTGGTGTTTCTTTTCCATTAATCCCAGGAGGGCTGCAAAGCATGCTTTCTTCTTTTCAATTCTCTGTGAGCCATCTGAGTGAAGAAGGGGAGAAGGGAGAGGAGGTAGCTGTATCCTAACTATCCTGACACTTCTTTTCTGGGACACTCTTTAAGCTGTGAGTAGCACAATGTAGTGAAGGTACTCCAGGGGTGTGACTGAAAAAAAATGTACTTTTGATTTTAATCTGTATTACTGACATTTTCTCCATCACTTTCTTAAGTCTAGACAATCAACAAAATAATAAATCAAGCACTGATTTGTAGAGTTTGCTGATTTCTGAGGTGTAAATATTCACATTGAATATTTAGCCATCCGGTCACAGCACATCCCTGGCAGCCTGTTATGTGCCACAGACTGGAGATCAACAGGGTAAATTTTGGAGATGAACCAACAGCTCTTCATTAAACCAGTTATAGACGACTGAGTTGGAAGGAATTTTTGTTTATAGAATAGTTTTTCACAATGCCAGCAGACAGGAAGTGAATTCTTTGAGTCTGAATTTATTAACTGGTGCTCTCAAGGTAAAAGACCTTTGTAAAGAGACCGAGGAGCACACTGACTGATTTATGGGTGCAGCTGACATATTGACTTTGAGATTGATAGTAGAGTTAATCTGCCAGTGTAGGTCTGGGCATACCTTCAACCTCAAAACTGGCTAGAAAGACAATCCAGATCTCATCTAGTGGAGCGGTAGACAGAAAGGTGAAACAGACTGTTTCTGTGATGCTGAGACCTCTCAATGTGCCCAAATGGCAATAAAACATATTTTGTATATTCAAGTCAATTCAACAGACATTTATTAACCACCTGTGCTTAATCATCTGTGAGAGATGAGCATTTCTCATTTTTGAACCTTACATTCCTGGAGAGCGTTTTGCTAAACCTAGGATTAGGCACATTTCTGACATTTACTATTTCGATCTTTCAAATGTAATTTAATTAATTAATTTCTGGTATTCAATGTCTTGATCAATCAATCTTTCATCATTCAAGAACCCACTGTTCTCTAAACATGGTCTTTCATTGCTTCATACTATATCCCTGTGAAGTACTTAGGTCAAATGTACCTTTATTCCAATTTAGTCAGTGAAACAGAAATGTAGAGATTTTACTGCAGATTTATCTTAAAATTTATCTTAAAAAGAATTAGAAATAAGTCTAGTGAGTCAACTTCTTTCTTCAGGATCACAGAACATTTTTTGTAAATGATAGTTTAGTGTGGCCCTAGAGAGGAGCCTTTTAAGCTAACAGACTGAAACTTCAGAATTTGACTATTACCCTATCTACACAAAGAAAATGTCTATATCACGGTTTTTTTTAACATGAAGCATGTGGAATTTTTATTTTTGGTTTTGTTTTGATTTACTATTTTGACAAGTATTTTAATATAATTAGTTTCCTTTGTAATCCTATGTATTTCATTTTATGTGTTTAACAACATTAATCTGAGAAAGGGTTCACATACTTCATTGGACAACCAAAAGGATCCTTGACACAAAAGTGTTCAGATCATTTAGTCCAGACTGTCTAGAGATGCCCCAGAGAATTGAAACATTTAAAGATCATAGTAGTGATGGATGGGGGGAGTAGAGGCTAGAGATCTCTTCTGCCTCTCTTGAAGCCACACGACAACACTCCCATGCTACATGATGTGTGTGTATGTACTACCACACTTCTATTGAAAGGAGAAGATAGATGTAAAGCTCATAAACTAGGGTGAGGTCTCTGACAAAAGGCTCCAAGTTTCTAGACCAGGAAGAAAAGGAGTCCAGAGGGAAAACAAACAAACAAACAAAACTCAGCTTGACCATTAGCCAGGTTTTTGTATTAAATAAAACTTGAATCTGAGACTGTCTTGCTGGGTAGATGAGGAAATCTTAGTCAAAACACTGAATGAACTCAGACCTGAGAAACTGAGGGAAGATTTTTTGCTGATATCAAGCAAGTTTTTCTGTCTTTTCTAAAAGAAAACAAAAATAAAAAGAAACTAAACAACAAATAACAACAAGGGTTTTAAGGTAAAGGACATGTCAATCCTTTCTTTTCCTCTGAGAAAAAGATATCCAAAGATTTTAGTTGGTCCAGAAGTTGTAGGCCTCAGAGTCCTGTGTTTGCCTTAGCAGTATCCAATAGAGACTATAGCAGAGCAACATCTAGTGATATGGACCACATATCTGGACAATCAGTGCCAGACAGAGTCTATAGGAACAACAGGGTGTGAGCGTGGCAGTAGCAACATCATATCTTCACTAGAAGACATTAGAGGTCGTGCAGTGTCAGAGGCAGGTGCTGCCTTCCATTCACATGCCTTGGACATACATGTTCCCTGCCAATGTGCTGCTCCACATTTGTTTTATGTGGGTGACCACTCATTCCCACTGATGTTGTAGAAGAAGTAGAAGTAGACGTCAGGTTTATGGGGAAATGTTCCATTGGTAAATGTCTTTGCTTTGAACTAGTTCTGTATTCTGGCTGATCACTAAAAATAAACACACATAATAGACCTAGATCTTAAAGATTAACAAATCTAACTCCATTCTACAGATGAGAAACTGAGGCATAAAGAGATAAAGTGACTTGCCCAGGGTTATAATAACAGAGTATGAGAGAGGATTTGAAACCAGGTCTTCTTGACTTAAAGTCTGGTGACATAATTGCTGTCCCATGTAGCCTCTCAAATATATTATCAGGGCTTCCTGTAGGGATATGCTGGCATCAGTTTATACTGACTTGAAAGCTAATTGTTGAATATTCAGTGATTCAGTGTAAGTGTGTACACCTTGGAAATTAGCTAGCACTACAAATCAGGATTTGATTTTTTGTTGTTGATTGTCTAAACTTAAGAAAGTGATGGGAAAAATGTTAACAATGTGTATTAAACATAACTGCGTCTTGTGTTTTTGGAGAGTCAGTTAAGTATTTATCGCTATATTCCCGCTCATATGCCTGAAGAACAAAGTTTCAGCAAAGTATTAACTGTCTGTCTTGAATAGGTTTATTGCTTCTGTGCAATAGTGACTCTTCATTCCCCTTCCTCAGCCCATTCAATTCAAATAAATTTAGTAAACATTCATTAAGAGTCAACTGTGGGTAAGGTACTTTGTTAGGAACAGCCCCTGCTTTCAAGGAGTTTACATCCTACTTGGGAGACAATCATAAGTATTAGGACTAGCATAAATCTTAGAATTCATCTAGTCCAAGTTTTTAATTGTGCAGATGAGGAAACTCAAGATCAGAGACTTGCCCAAGGTCTCAAAGCTAGCTACTGTAGATCTGAAAAGTTAGTTGATCGAATAGCATTTATTAAGTACCTACCATGTGTCAGGCATATAGAATCAAGAGACTGAGGTTCTAGTTATAAATCAATGAAGGTTTCATTGCTGCATTCCACTGATTTCCTAGGATTGGATGTTAAGATGCAAGTATGTAGCTCTATCATGTATTGGCCAGACTTAGGTTATGTATCTCTTTTGTGTCCAAGAAAACACCGTCCCCAACCTGAACAAGCAAATACAAAGCATAAATGAATAGTACATCTCACCACTGCTGGCTTCCATCATCTTTCTTCAAATATACTTAGAAGTAATGGTTGCCTGACTGTGATAGTAGCCTAATTCACAGGAGGAAATTCTAAGTAAAAATATCAATATAAGCCTCTTTCAAAGGAAGAGTGAGCCGTAGATTTTAATATATTCATAATTTAATCATAATATTATAGCAATTTCATATTTCCTGACTATAGAACTTTGAACATACAATCAGATCAAACATGTATTCCCTTAGCTTTAATATCAAGAGATAGAAGGAAGGTGCTGGTTCAGTTTTGTTTTTCTTTCCTCTCTAACCAGCCAGAAGGAAGTTATGTGGGTGAAGGACAAAAAATTTTTATAAATTTATAGCATATAAAATATGCTACTACTTAGGTGTCACAAATTCCAGTGCATGGATTCCCACATGCACAGTAAACTAATGTAGTAAGGAGAGTAGTTTCAAAGAAAAAA